>NC_064923.1:95766785-96384745 GCF_023897955.1 Schistocerca gregaria | reverse complement strand
TCTCCAAGGCGGGTGTGTGGGTTTGCCATGTCTTTTTCTTACTCAGTTTTGCCCTGAAGTGTGTCGTCATCAACCTCATTTTGTGTTCTCGGCACAGTTCAATTAGTCTTTCTCCATTTTTGTTTGTCCGCTGGTGTGCAGGGTACTCGCCCACTAGTTCTTTATGTTGTTTCTCTCTTCCAACCTGTGCATTATAATCTCCTACGAGTATCTTTACATGTCCATATGGTGTGTCTTTCAGTGTTTCATCTAGCTCCTCCCAGAAACTGTTTGCAACTTTCTTGTCTTTCCTGTTCTTGTCATTTGTAGGTGCATGTCCATTTACTATTGTATACTTTTTGTTCCCTGCTTGAAATGTCAGTGTTGATATCCTTTCTGACGTGCTATTCATTTCAGTTATGCCATCCTCGTATCTCTTGTCTACTATAAGCCCCGTACCAAAGTATCTAGGTGCATGTGTTTCCTTTCCCACTAACTCCTGGTTTCCCTTTCGTCTTATGAAGCCTTCTGGCCCCACTGTATCTTCGTCAGTGTACCTTGCTTCTTGCATGGCTAGCATTCCAATGCTTCTCTCTTTCATCTCATCTATTACCTGTTTAAGTTAACCAGTCTTAATCATTGTCTGTACATTTTTGGCTCCAATTCTGAAAGTCTTTTTAGTTTTAATCTTCTTTGAGGTTCTGGAGAGCTCCGACTCTTCCTCTATGCACTTTTTGGCAGGTCCCACAGAATCCGAATGCCTGCTTGCGTCGACCTCGGTCAGGTGCGGGGTTTGGGGGCGTGGGGGTTGGGGGAGGGGGGCGGAAGAGAGATTGTCCCCCTGGAGTAATCTCGATTCAATGGTGCAGTCCATTCCATGAGCAAAGAAAATTTTTTTCTTGGCACTGCTCGAGTCCGTCTAGTTATACGACTGAAGTTGTTGGCCCCATAAGATGAGTTCAGGCCGCCCCTGACACGGAGACACAGACGCCTTTGATATCCGCCCCTAACATGGAGTACAGCCGCTACCTAATATGTTTCAGTGGCTCTTCCGCTCTCTCTGCCATTGGGAAGTTACGTTTCTCTTCCGCCTTCGAGACCGATGGCCGGGTTTCGCCTGTAACCCTAGGTAGGGGACCTAACTGGGTGCTACCATCCGGAGCCAGATGGACCCAGGTTTTTTTTATGAGGCTGTTACTCCTCCCCTTCCTCCTACCTCATCACTTGCGAGACGGGGCCCCGGGCCGGAAATGGCCGAGTTAACCTCCTCCTTCCTAGATTGCTTAAGAATTTTTAATTAATTATGTAACGTAATTACAGGAAACTCCTTAAGCAGTCTACGTAATACTATTTGTGAAGATCATTACGACCACGGAATCACACCAGCAAATTATTCGCTTTATTAGTAATTTATCGATAGTTTCAGCGTTAACACGACAAGAGTGGGGAGAAAAATTCTACTATTCTACGTATCAGTCTAGTAGGTGGACTACAAAGGGTATCTTATCTGCCTTTTAGGAATGAAGTCCTTCAACGCTCCTAAGAGCACGTCAATTAGAAGTCCTCTGCACCCAATAGTAGACTACTTCCAATACTTATGTTATGGTTATTATTCTTGAGTATATCTATAGCCTGAAATAGTCAGAGACGGCCATAATAATCTACGGTTTTCAAGAGAACTTTTCCAAAATAAGCAGTTTACCGGATGACCGATTTCAGCAGAGCTACGCTGTCATCCACAGATCTTAAGCTTTGAAATATTACATCATCAGTCTTGCAAGTTGTTTCATATTGCATTTACACTATGTGATCAGAAGTATCTGAAAATCCACAAAAATATACGTTTTTCATATTAGATGCATGACGCTCCCACCTAGTGCCAGGTACTCCATATCAGAAACCTCATTAATCACTATATATCATGAGAGAGCAGAATGGGGCGCTCCGTGGAACTCATGGACTTCGAACGTAGTCAGGTGATTGGGTGTCACTTGTAACATACATCTGTACGCGGAATTGGCACACTCCTAAACATCTCTAGGTCCACTGTTTCCGATGTGATAGTGACGTGGAAACGTGAAGGGATACGTACAGCACAAAAGCGTACAGTCCGACCTCGTCTGTTGACGGACAGCGACCGCCGACAGTTGAAGAGGATCGTAATGTGTAATAGGCAGACATCTATCTAGACCATCACACAGGAATTCCAAACTGCTTTAGGATCCACTGCAAGTACTATGACAGTTAGGCTGGAGGACAGAAAACTTGGATTTCATGGTCGAGCGGCTGCTTGTGTGGCACACATCACGCCGGTAAATGCCAAACGACTCCTCGCTTGATGTGAGGAGCGTAGAAATTGGACGATTGAACAGTGGAAAAAACGTGTGGAGTGACGAATCACGGTACACAATGTGGCGATCCGATGGCAGGGAGTGGGTATGGCGAATGCCCGGTGAACGTCATCTGCCTCTATGTGTAATGGCAACAGTAAAATTCGGAGGCGGTGCTGTTATGGTGTGGTCTTGTTTTGGGTTGCACTATCACAGCACAGGTCTACATTGATGTTTTAAGCACCTTCTTGGTTCCCACTGTTGAAGAGCAGTTAGGGGTGGCGATTGCATGATTCAACACGATCGTGCACCTGCTCATAACGCACGGCCTGTGGCGGAGTGGTTACACGACAATAACATCCCTGTAATGGACTGCCTGCACAGAGTACTGACCTGAATCCTATAGAACACCTTTGGGATGTTTTGAAACGTCGACTTCGTGCCAGGCCTCACCGCCGGACATCGGTATCTCTCCTCAGTGCAGCACTCCATCAAAAATGCGCTGCCATACCCCAGGAAACCCAGCACTTGGTTGAACGTATACTTGCGAGAGTGGAAGCCGTCATCAAGGATATGGGTGGGCCAACGCCGTATTGAATATCAGCATTACCAATGGAGGGCGCCACGAACTTGTAAGTCATTTTTCGCCAGGTGTCCCGATACTTATGATCACATAGTTTACACTTCCCAGTAGGATGAACATCTCTGCAGATCAGTATGTTAAATGTAAACTAATTATGTGCAAACATAAAGATAACGGTATTGCTCCAATTACAAGTATCCGTGTTCAAAATTGGAGCCTTAACCTATCTGCACAATTTTTAAGCCCTAACTCCATCCCAGCACCAAATTACGAACAAAAAATCCTGAACACCTGAGAGCGCATCTTACCAAGCAGTGCCTTCTCTTAGTGATGCTCTGACGTCAGTTTCTATTTGTACTCACTAGTTATGCAATGTAATCAACAAATTTTTTGCAGGCCACATTTTAGAAACTTGTGTTTTTTATGTATAGTATTTAAGGTTAATGATCATGGCCATATAAGGCTACACGTCAGACAAGTACTTTGATAAGTGACTTCAACAGAATGACTCCTGTAAGTTTTGCTTTATTAAAATAAAGAAATTAAAGAAATTAAACTTTTGCCGCTAAAACTGCAACAGCCTGGGGGCGACATACAATAAACGTCAAATCTCAGTCTAGTGCATGCTTGCGTTTGCAAATTTTCGGCGTTCCAGTCCAGCAGCAGTAACGCCATCTAGAGAAATTATAAATCGCATTTGAATGTGGCCTATGGGGAGATCGTGTTATGCCTCGTTTAGGAAGCATACATCTACCGGCACGCGTTGGTCAGGATCCCATGACTCTCGTGCCAATATGGTACCGATGGTTTCGGGAGCACTATACTTGATGCCCTGCAGAATGTCTACTACCCAAATGAATAGCGCCCGAGAGGATAGGCGAATAGTTCGCCCGGCCGAACACGGTCTTGCAGCCACTTAACTTACCTTCAATCAGAAAACAACATTGTTTGTAACAAGATGATGACTCACCACGGACAGTCGGTGTGGTGACCAGTGTTGGGCTTCCTCTGACGCTCAGCAGAGTGGGCACTGGACCCATCGGCAGCGCTGGCCTACGGAGCAAGGCGTCGTGGTCTCTCCAGACGATGCCGCGTTCTGGGTGCACTGTGGAAGCTCCAAGGAGAACTAACGTTATGTGATCGTCGTACCAGCTCACACACCTAGCGAGGTGGTACGGGGTGTTGCTGGCTGTAAAACGGGGTTACCTCTCTCTGACGTAGACGGTAATTTTGAGACCATCCTCTACATTCAGACGTGTTAATGTTGGTGAGTGTGGACTATATTCCTGGTTTCCGCTGGGTTATCTTTCAATGGAATAACGCAAGACCGCATGTGATCCGCTCTGTCCTGACCAACCTGAGCGAGTCTGGCTGCTGGCCCAGCCAACACGTTCTTCACATCTGTACACGTTGGAAACATCAGGTCATGGATTGCCCAGAGACACGTAGGTCAAACCTCGCGAGGCACTACGATACACGAACTCTGGCACAGAGATGAAACGGGGTGAACTGATCCTCTCGTGCCGGCCGGTGTGGCCGAGCGGTTCTACACGCTTCAGTCTGGAACGGCGCGTCCGCTATGGTCGCAGGTTCGAATCCTGTCTCGGGCATGGATGTGTGTGATTTCTTTGGGTCAGTTAGGTTTAAGTACTTCTAAGTTCTAGGGGACTGATGACCTCAAAAGTTAAGTCCCATAGTGCTCAGATCCATTTGAACCATTTTGAACCTGACAGTCTAATATAGTGGCTATGCTTGGCTGCGGGGAATAGTGCCCAGTATCTTAGCAAGATCTCACTGATTGCAAGGCATGCAGTCCGTAAGATGACACAGGTTTCTTATGGTGCAGTTCCCATCAGTAACGATCACCTTGCATAATATAGGTGAAGCTCCCTATCAAATTTGATTTATCGCAAAGAGCAGTTTGGATTAGTTTTATTCTATTCTTTTCCGAAAGATAACTTCCTGTGAATGTTATACGTATTTCAGGAGGATAACACAAGACCCCAGCGTGCACCACAAGTGCCTTGACTGTATGGCTCCTCGACTGACCTTGCCCTATCTCCTGATTTGTCAGACAGAGCATGTATGAATTACTGCGGGAAGATGAATACATTCAACCACTCAGCAGTTTGAGTAGCCTGGCACTGCTTGTGTTTAAGCCATAGAATAAGGTTCCACAAGATGAAATCCTTAGCCTATTTACTAACGCAAAGCAACAATGTACTGGTGTCCATGAAGGTCACATCTAATACCAATGTGAATGACGCAAATGCAATGCTGGTTTAGTCAGTTAGCACCAGTCATGTGATGAACGTCTGAGATTCAGACGCATCACACTGGTGATTCACGATGCAAGACTTCCTGTTTCCGCCGTGCGTGTGCGTTTCTCTTCCACGTTAACGAACACGGATTGTAAAACCGTCGGTCATGCGAAACTCAACTCACGCTCCTCTGAAGTGATATGTTGAAAGCCATACTTATAAAATGAAATATGTAAAAATGGTGCAAAGATTGGCAACATGCTTCAATTGTGAACACGCATGGCAGAAATGTGCACTTCACAAAAGAAAGAAAAGAAAAGTATGGTGGCTTATGACTACAACGTCAATGATTCAGAATTAGAATCACTCAGCTCATGCAAACGCCTGCGTGTAATATGTAGGGATGTGAAATTGAAAGATCGTGTACGCTAAGACGTAGGTAAAGAGAGTGGCGGACTTAGGTTGTTAGTAGGATACTGCTAAAATGTAATGTCTGCAAACGAGACTACTAATAAGACTTTCAGGCTGCCCATCTTGGTATACTGCTCAAGTAATAGTAATAACAGCAACAATATCATATGGCTCAATGGTCTCGTGGAAGTGTTTGAATTGGACGCCATTTCGGCGACCTGTATAGTTACCAAACACGGAAAGCCACCTGCAGTTTAACTTGAAATCCATACCACGTATTATTTCTGGTGAATCTTCACTTTACTTAAAGGTGAACTGTAGACTCAAAACAGAGCGCAAAAATCCGCGATCCTAGATGGCTTCGATACCGTGCCTTACCTATTCTTTGCCGGCCGGAGTGTTCAAGCGGTTCTAGGCGTTGCAGTCTCAAACCGCGCGACCGCTACGGTCGCAGGTACGAATCCTGCCTCTTGAATGGATGTGTGTGATGTCCTTAGGTTAAGTTAGGTTTAAGTAGTTGTAAGTTCTAGGGAACTGATGACCTCAGATGTTAAGTCCTATAGTGCTCAGAACCATTTGAACTATTTACCGATACTTTGCACGGGTTTTACGGCTCGGATACGAGCTCCGAATTCTTACCCAAGTGTGTGGGTCCTTACCAAACAGGACTAACAAATGTGTAGGATCCATAATGTACAGAATTTACAGGATATGTTGAACGTGTGGGAAGGAAGGCAGCATGAATGGTCACAGTTTCCTTGCTGCGCGAGAGACCGTTTGGGAAATGAATTGTGGGACTACCGAAAATGTACGAAAAATGTCCCGCAAGAGCCCACTTCCAAAATTGCATGAAGAAATTGCAGGAATAAATTTTAGCTTACAAATTTCGACATTTCTTCGGGTCTCTTATCATCTCATCCTTAGGGAGTGCGAAGACTAGACTTTCTTCTGATTGGTTCATGCGGCCCGTCACGAATTTATCTCCTGTACCAACCTGTTCCTTTCAGAGTACCACTTGCAACCTGTCTTGAATTATTTGCTGGATTTATTACAACTATAAGGCGTCGGCATTTTGGACACCTTATATTTCGGGTGCCTCAGTTTTACGTGTCGTTTATAGTGTAGTAAGACACTGGTTATGCAACATGGGACGGGTTTTTATGTGTATATTTCACTTGATTGAGATTTAATACACGAGGCATAGAGAGTGACGAGAATAACTCTCTTAAGTACTTCTGGTAAAGTTAGGTAGAAACAGAGTGGAGGCATCACTGGAGGGGAAGCCAGTTTTAGTTAGCCTCGCTGTGACACAATGGCCTGCAGAGCCGCAGCCTAATCAAGGTCAAGCGCATGTGACAGGCAGAGAACTGGGGAAAGAACATATCACGTGAGCGGTGAGTGAGGACGTAACTTACCACTCCTATGGATGAAGGAGTGTTAATAAGGGAGTTACAGACCTGGCTGTTCACTTGAAAGCCACCCAGTTATAAGACATTGTACTTTTTAAGCCGTTTGCTTATTTGGCAGCCACGATTACTAGAAATGTAAGAGCGACTGCCATTGGCTGTTGCATCTAGTGGCTAAGCCCAAAAAATGGTTCATATGGCTCTGAGCGCTATGGGACTTCTCAGGTCATCAGTCCTCTAGAACTTAGAACTATTTAAACCTAAGGACATCAACACATCCATGTCCGAGGCAGGATTCGAACCTGCGACTGTAGCGGTCGCGCGTTTCCAAACGGTAGCGCCTAGAACTGCTCGGCCACTACGGCCGGTCAGTGGCTAAGCCCACTGTAGAGGAATGGGGAGCTAGGCTGAGGAGACGCGCAACTACCCAGCGTGAAAGGCACTTTCTCTTGAGATGTCGTCGAGTGTGGTCGAAGGGCATCCCTCTCTGATGTGACGATAGGCAAAGGAGATATATTGGTGGGAACACCCTGCTCACCTAGCTCCAAAACTCAGTGAAGAGCTGGCTGAATTCTTTTCGTAAATCTCCAGATCGGAGAACGAAGAGTGCCAATATAGTTGAATTATTACGAAAGCAGCGAGGAAAGAGTAACACACGGCCCGTGTTCTCAGCCATTGAAAGCAGACTAGGGCGAAGTTAACGTTTTTCGCTTCACGAAAACGTCGGGCAAGTTTCCTGATATAGAATCGGCCAGGCTCAGTAAAGGATTTTGATAGATTTACAGATCCGACGACACACGGCAGCAGCCAAGCCGAAGAGCTGTGCAACTGAAGGTAGGGAAATCAGCACGCCATTAGATGTAAATGTCGTGCCACAAGCCAGTCTTTACTCCAGTGATACGAAGCTCATACTAGCAAGACCTGTCCTCCTTACAGTATTTCCCGAACTTAATGTATTTCCTTCGTGCACTGGATCCCACGTTTGGTTATCGTTTGTGGGCAAACAAAATTTGTTAGAACCGGTAACATTGTTCAACTCGACATTAGGATAGTCTTCCACCACAGAGTTTTTCTCTCAGTTAAAATAGTTAACTATCCTGAACTTTGTGATATTACTGATCTTTTATATTTTATGTTATTTGAGAAATTTAATACCAGGATCCCCTCGTCTGAACACGCGATACCTGACATTGCTCTTGTGCATTGTAAAGACTCAACACGTGCAAAAGTGTTTCCAAGAAATATAATTACAGTGAATATTTGTTGTCTGTTCTAAGACTGTGGTCCCCATCCTACTTCATCCGAATATTTTAGGAGCATTGGTGGCAGCTATTCTTCTGAAGTCTAAAACCCTTTTAAGTAATAGCATGTTTCCTTGCAGGTCAGGTTCAAACTGCGTTATGCGCGCTAAGTGGAATCCTGCATGCAATGCAAACGTACAGGGTGTTTCAAAAATGACCGGTATATTTGAAACGGCAATGCAAACTAAACGAGCAGCGATAGAAATACACCGTTTGTTGCAATATGCTTGGGACAACTGTACATTTTCAGGCAAACAAACTTTCGAAATTACAGTAGTTACAATTGTCAACAACAGATGGCGCTGCGGTCTGGGAAACTCTGTTGTACGATATTTTCCACATATCCACCATGCGTAGCAATAATATGGCGTAGTCTCTGAATGAAATTACCGGAAACCTTTGACAACGTGTCTGGCGGAATGGCTTCACATGCAGATGAGATGTACTGCTTCAGCTGTTCAATTGTTTCTGGATTCTGGCGGTACACCTGGTCTTTCAAGTGTCCCCACAGAAAGAAGTGACAGGGGTTCATGTCTGGCGAATAGGGAGGCCAATCCACGCCGCCTCCTGTATGTTTCGGACAGCCCAAAGCAATCACACGATCATCGAAATATTCATTCAGGAAATTAAAGACGTCGGCCGTGCGATGTGGCCGGGCACCATCTTGCATAAACCACGAGGTGTTCGCAGTGTCGTCTAAGGCAGTTTGTACCGCCACAAATTCACGAAGAATATCCAGATAGCGTGATGCAGTAATCGTTTCGGATCTGAAAAATGGGCCAATGATTCCTTTGGAAGAAATGGCGGCCCAGACCAGTACTATTTGAGGATGCAGGGACGATGGGACTGCAACATGGGGCTTTTCGGTTCCCCATATGCGCCAGTTCTGTTTATTCACGAAGCCGTCCAGGTAAAAATAAGCTTCGTCAGTAAACCAAATGCTGCCCACATGCATATCGCCGTCATCAATCCTGTGCACTATATCGTTAGCGAATGTCTCTCGTGCAGCAATGCTAGCGGCGCTGAGGGGTTGCCGCGTTTGAATTTTGTATGGATAGAGGTGTAAACTCTGGCGCATGAGACGATACGTGGACGTTGGCGTCATTTGGACCGCAGCTGCAACACGGCGAACGGAAACCCGAGGCCGCTGTTGGATCACCTGCTGCACAAGCTGCGCGTTGCCCTCTGTGGTTGCCGTACGCGATCGCCCTACCTTTACAGCACGTTCATCCGTCACGTTCCCAGTCCGTTGAAATTTTTCAAACAGATCCTTTATTGTATCGCTTTTCGGTCCTTTGGTTACATTAAACCTCCGTTGAAAACTTCGTCTTGTTGCAACAACACTGTGTTCTAGGCGGCGGAATTCCACCACCAGAAAAATCTTCTGTTCTAAGGAATGAACCATGTTGTCCACAGCACACATGCACGTTGTGAACAGCACACGCTTACAGCAGAAAGACGACGTACAGAATGGCGCACCCACAGACTGCGTTGTCTTCTATATCTTTCACAACACTTGCAGCGCCATCTGTTGTTGAAAATTGTAACTACTGTAATTTCGAAAGTTTGTCCGCCTGAAAATGTACTGTTGTTACAAGCATATTGCAACAAACGATGTATTTCTATCGCTGCTCGTTTAGTTTTTATTGCCGTTTCAAATATACCGGTCATTTTTGAAGCACCCTGTAGCATTCACTTATTACCAGCCAGAGGCGTGTTTACACAGTCTCTGTCTTCTCCTACACTTTCTGCCCACTACAGCTCCCTCTAGTACCACGGAAGTTATTCCGTAATCTCTTAACACATGTGATACCATCCTCTCTCTTCCTATTACCAGTGCTTTCTATATATTCCTTTTCTCGTAAATTCTCAGAATTTTCTTCGTCAAATAAAGGCGTATGTTTATTACTAGCAGATTTCTCTTGGGCAGGAATGCCCTTTTTGCCAATTACAGAGCTCACTGAAGCATCTGAGCAGTCATTCTTCACCCGCTTCTCCTACGCTATTGAATCGCGAAGATATCGGTGATACGAAGATGAGTCAAATGAAAACCTTAATTGTTTTTTTAAAAAATATTATTTATCGTGCAGAAGTGGTACTTTTCAACATAATCTACCCCACGCTCAATGCAAAGTGCTTTATTTCCTTTAGAAAAAAATTTCCTTTGGTAGTACCCGCAACCACTCATGCACCGCGTGCCTTACCTCTTCATCAGAACGGAACTCCTTTCCTCCCATTGAGTTTTTGAGTGGTCCAAACATATTTAAGTTACTGGGGGCAAGGTCTGGTGAGTATGGTGGATGAGGAATACACTTAAATGCAGGTCTGAGATTGGTGCAATTGTTGTACGGGCAGTGTGGAGCCTTGCATTGTCTGATGACTGGGTGTTGTGTAATGTCCTTAGGCTAGTTAGGTTTAAGTACTTCTAAGTTCTAGGGGGCTGATGACCATAGATGTTGTTCCATAGTGCTCAGAGCCATTTGAACCATTCTGAACCTTGCATTGTCAGGTTGCAAAAGGACACCTGCTGACAGCAAACCACGTCGCTTCGATTTGATTGCAGACCGCAGATGATTTTTTTAGGAGATCTGTGTATGATGCACTGTGACAGTAGTCCCTCTAGGCACTTAATGCTCCAAATGACGCCTTTTTGGTCTCAAATGAGAGTTAACATAACCTCCCCTACTGATAGGTCTGTTCGGAACTTCTTTGGTTTTGGTGATAAGCAATGGCGCCACATCTTGCTCACTCTCTTCGTTTCCGGTTGGTGGAACTGAACCCAGGTTTTCGTCCCCAGTAACGATTCTTGTAAGGAAGCCACCATCTTCTCGTTCAAAGCGCCGAAGAAGTTCTTCACGAGCATCAACACGTTGTTCTCTCATTCCAGAAGTCAGCTGCTATGGCACCCATCTTGCAGACACTTTGTGAAACTGTAGCGCATCATGCACAATGTGGTGTGCTGACCCATGTCTAATGTGTAAACATGCTGCAAAGTCATGCAGTGTCACTTGGCGGTTTTTCCATCACTATGGCTTCAACTGCTGCAATGTTCTGTGGAGTCACAACTCGTTGTGCCAGACCTGGACGAGGAGCATCTTCCACTGAAGTCACACCATTTGCGAACTTCCTACTCCAATCGTAGACTTGTTGCTGTGACAAACATGCATCACGGTACTGAACCTTCATGCATCGATGTATTTCAATAGGTTCACAACTTCACTACGCAAAAACCGAATAACAGAACGCTGTTCTTCCCTGGTGCAATTAGCAAGTGGGGCGGCCATCTTTATAGTGATACTGCGACGGTATGCGTGCATCTGCACTATGCTGCCCCCTACAGGCGATTTTGCACGCTGTCTATAGCGCGCTAACCAAATTACAGGATAACGGCGCGAAATTTCGATTTCTTATTACAAATTTAAGGTTTTCATTTGACTCGCCCTCGTACTAAGCACCCTCTGCCATGCACTTCGCTGTCGTTTGCGGCATACGGACGTAGGTGTGTACCGGAGGTGGTGAAGCACCGCGGCCAGCAGACGGTGGGCGGTAACAGATAGTGTGCAGGGGTCGCAGGTCGATAAGCGGGCAGTGTGTTGCTCGTCTGACGACAACTAGCTGGAGTTACGGTCCCTCTAGTGGCCCAGTTTGACCCAGCAATAACGCGCCACGCGTGTCGCCGGACCCACAAACCCCGGACCGGATTTCCGAGAGGGAAAACGACCGCCCGCCACAGCGGCAGAGCCACATACGCCTCCACGCACAACTTTTACAGAGCGGCGGTAATTGTTGGAGTCGTGATTAATGTCGTCTGCGCGACCGTAAATTTCTCTTTTATGGGACTTTACTCGCGTTCATATCCAGTGTGAGTCCAATCCGCTGGCGTTTTCAGCTTTCAGGTCCACACATTCATTCCACAGATATTTTTCTCCGTCACTGTTGCAATTACCAGAGATCATACGATTCTCGTAGACGCCACTATAGCACTCTCTGCGCTATGTTTCGGGGCAGTGGTTATCTGTCATCGTTCAGAACTGGACCATGTTTTCTTTTTTTTGTGCTATCGGCACACCCGAACATATTTGTTATTCAGCTATTTGTTATATGATCGTTTCGAACAACAACAGAAAATTGCGTGTTCCAGTTTAAATCAAATTTAGGTAAATTCAGTAAAAAACTACTAATCTTTCATATTAACTATTCTGTCTTACGATTACTCATCTGGACAGAAATTATGAGTAAACTGTGGCATTATAGATTAGATTCTTGTGTCTCGTTCCATGTGATTTTAGTTGTTCTATCTTGCTTTGAATGTCGTTGTGTTTTATTCCCTGACTAAAAGAAAAGAAGAAGAAGTGTGCCGCACAAACTGACTATTGGAGTTGCTGATGTGTTATACACAGTCCAATTTGGGACTCTTTAAAGTAAAAACTGAATATATTTTATCCTAATTTTGTGTAAACCATGGCTTGCGTTTGGAACAAACCACTCACAGACTGACAGGAAGATTATAATATGACATTCGTTGGTAGTCTTGCTTGAGGGATTCTTTCCGCAGTACCTATACGGAATACAAGTTCATCTGGAAAGAAAATAAAAAGTATATCCATCGAAATAGACCATTGGTACCGAATATTGCCCATCACTCATGCAGCGGCTGTGGCACTCCTTCCAATATTTACACAATACATTTCACAGGAACATATCCCAAGTGTTTCTTCGAATTGGAAAACGGACACCACAATGTCTAAGAACTGTTTGGAGGTGATTTAACGATTAAGTGTTGTAATCTCACCTATCTGCACAACTACACGTAACAATGATACTAAGCAAGCTATTATGACATGCTCTTGGATAGACACATGTAAAAACCACATTTGCCGAACAGACGAATGTGAGTGGTCACCAACTAGCAAGAATTTCATCCGTTAAAAAACAAAATTCAGTGGTTGCCATATATTTAAAGACATCTCATACAACTAATAGACTATCATCTGAAGTATCTGGAAACATCCATATAAGGTGGAACTCACCACTCCATTTCACGAGCGCCTGACTTGCCAGTATAAAAGAATACGGGGAATATTGAATTGGCGCTAGACATGCAGTAGCAGCAGAAATGGTCGACAGCATCTCGGATGGCTTACCGATGAACTGCGAAATTCACTCTTCACGGATGAATCCTACGTAGGTTTTGCGGAATGACATTCGTCACATATTGCTTCTCGAAGAAAACTGGTAGTCGCTACAAACACAGAATCACACACTGTTAACGGTGTGATCGTGATGTCACGGCTAATCAAGTGGTATTGGTGCGTGGAGGTTCTTCCATGTTTTCCACAACATCAGGATTGATCGAAAAATTCGGTGTTCGGTACGCTTAAGTAAATAAAAATTAAAAGATTAAAAAAAACTTGCAGCACGCATTAACTCCCGAATATCGATAGTTTCCTGAATGTCGGCGTTAAAAATCCTCTTAAGAATCAACGATTTGAAGCAAATGTACAGAAACGGTGTTAGGGAGCCACAGTTTGTCTCGCAGTAAGGTGCTTCGCCATGCACTATTTCCGAAGGGATATTCAAAGAGCGCTGTGCCATCGACGTTTCCCCCAGTGTCGTGAAAGGAAAGACAAAGCCCATTGCTGCCACACAACCCTGAAACACTTGCATCACTCGTCATTATCTTCTAAATCCTAAGTCTGTCGCTGCAACAACTATTCTCTACTTTCTGCTCTCCTCGTAATGTTTAGATAACTTCGACACTGTTATCTCCAGTAAATCATTTACTGGTCCAAGGAATAGAAAAGCAACTGGAATCACTCAACAGAGGAAAGTCCACTGGACCTGACGAGATACCAATTCGATTCTACACAGAGTACGCGAAATAACTTGCCCCCCTTCTAACAGCCGTGTACCGCAAGTCTCTAGAGGAACGGAAGGTACCAATGATTGGAAAAGAGCACAGGTAGTCCCAGTCTTCAAGAAGGGTCGTCGAGCAGATGCGCAAAACTATAGACCTATATCCCTGACGTCGATCTGTTGTAGAATTTTAGAACATGTTTTTTGCTCGCGTATCATGTCGTTTCTGGAAACCCAGAACCTACTCTGTAGGAATCAACATTGATTCCAGAAACAGCGATCGTGTGAGACCCAACTCGCTTTATTTGTTCATGAGAACCAGAAAATATTAGATACAGGCTCCCAGGTAGATGCTATTTTCCTTGACTTCAGGAAGGTGTTCGATACAGTTCCGCACTGTCGCCTGATAAACAAAGTAAGAGCCTACGGAATAGCAGACCAGCTGTGTGGCTGGATTGAATAGTTTTTAGCAAACAGAACACAGCATGTTGTTGTCAATGGGGAGACGTCTACAGACGTTAAAGTAACCTCTGGCGTGCCACAGGGGAGTGTTATGGGACCATTGCTTTTCACAATATATATAAATGACCTAGTAGATAGTGTCTAAAGTTCCATGCGGCTTTTCGCGAATGATGCTGTAGTATACAGAGAAGTTGCAGCATTAGAAAATTGTAGCGAAATGCAGGGAGATATGCAGCGGATAGGCACTTGGTGCAGGGAGTGGCAACTGACCCTTAACATAAACAAATGTAATGTATTGCGAATACGTAGAAAGAAGGATCCTTTATTGTATCATTATATCATAGCGGAACAAACACTGGTAGCAGTTACTTCTGTTAAATATCTGGGAGTATGCGTGCGGAACGATTTGAAGTGAAATAATCATATAAAATTAATAGTTGGTAAGGCAGGTACCAGGTTGAGATTCATTGGGAGAGTCCTCAGAAAATGTAGTCCATCAACAAAGGAGATGGCTTACAAAACACTCGTTCGACGTATACTTGAGTATTGCTGATCAGTGTGGAATTCGTACCAGATCGGGTTGACGGAGGAGATAGAGAAGTTCCAAAGAAGAGCGGTGCATTTCGTCACAGGGTTATTTGGTAACCGTGATAGCGTTACGGAGATATTTAGCAAACTCAAGTTGCAGACTCTGCAAGAGAGGCGCTCTGCATCGTGGTGTAGCTTGCTCGCCAGGTTTCGAGAGGGTGCGTTTCTGGATGAGGTATCGAATATATTGCTTCCCCCTATTATGCCTCCCGAGGAGATCACGAATGTAAAATTAGAGAGATTAGAGCGCGCACGGAGGCTTTCAAACAGTCGTTCTTCCCGCTAACCATAAGCGACTGGAACAGGAAAGGGAGGTAATGACAGTGGCACGTAAAGTGCCCTACGCCACACACCGTTGGGTGGCTTGCGAAGTATAAATGTAGATGTAGATGTACTTTCTTGTCTTTCTCTTGGTTTCCTTGCCGAATATATTTCCTTGAAATAAATTTGTTAAATCTTCGTGACTATAAATAAACATCAAGGGTGCTATGTCTCCATTGCTGGATAGTTGTTATAAACTTTATATGACGGTTGGCATCGACATCTACATAGCTACTCCGCAAGCTACCACACAGTGTGTGGCGAAGGGTACCCTGTACCACTGCTTGTCATTTTCTTTCCTGTTCCACTCGGAAATAGAGCGTCCGAAAAACGACTGTTTATTTGCGTCCGCATGAGCCCTAATTTTTCGTATCTCACCTTCGTGGTCCTTACGCGCAATGTATGTTGGCGGCAGTAGAATCGTTCAGCAGTCAGCTTCAAATGCTGGTTCTTTAAATTTTCTCAATACTATTTGCCAAGAGAAAGTCGCCTTCCCTCCGGAGATTCCCATTTGAGTTCCCGTAAAACACTGACGTGTTGTTCGAAGCTACAGGTAACAAAACCAGTAGCCCGCCTCTCAATCACTTTGATGGCCTCTTTCAATCAGACCTGGTACGGATCCCAAACACTCGATTAGTACGCAAGAATAGGTCGCACCAGAGTCTTATATCCAGGCTCCTTTACAGATGAACCACACTTTTCTAAAATTGTCCTAATAGGCGTAATCGACCATTCGCCTTCCTTGCCACAGATCTCACATGGCCGTTCCCTTTCATATCGCTCTTCAACGTTACGCCCTGATATTTAAACGATTTGACAGTGTCAAGGAGGACACCAGTAATACTGTATCCGAACATCACAGATTTGATCTTCCTACTCATCCGCGGAAACTTACGTTTCTCCACATTTAGAGCCATTCATTACAACAACCAGAAATTTCGTCTAAGTCGTCTGTATCTCCCTACACTGATTCGACACCTTACCTGCACACCACAGTGTCACCAGCAAACAACCACAAATTGCTGCCCACCCTGACCACCAAATCATTTATGTATATTGCAAACAAGAGTGGTCCTATCACACTTACCTTGGGCACTCCTGCCTATGCCCTTTTCTCTCATGAACACTTGTCGCCGAGGGCGGCATAGCGCTTTCTATTACTTAAGAAGTCTTTGACCTACTAACATACCAGTGAACTTATTCCATACGCTCGTACCTTCATTAACAGCCTGCATCGAGGCACTGTCTCGAATGCTTCCCGAAAACCCAGAAGTATGAAATCTGCCTGTTGTCCTTCATCCATAGTTCGCAGTATACCATGTGAGACACGGGCTGAGTTTCGCACGAGCGATGCTTCTAAAACCATCTTGGTTCTTGATCGTAAGCTTTTCAGTCTCAAGAAAGTTTATTACATTCGAACTAAGAATATGTTCAATGAGTGTGCCTTAAACTAAAGTTGCCGAAATCGGTCCGTAACTTTGCGAGTCCATTCTGTTACCCTTCTTACATACGGGAGTTACCTGCGCTTTTTTTTTTCTGCAGTCGCTTGGGACTTTGTACTAGGTAGGTGAGGGGCCAGTGCCGTAGAGTACGCTTTGTAAAACTGAATTGGAATTCCACCCGGACCTGGTCATTTATTTGTCAGACATAGCAATCAAAACGTAATAACAGTTTTAGAAACAAGGTCAGGGAAGGCCCAAATGGCTCAAATGGCTCTGAGCACTATAGGTCTTAACACCTGCGGTCATCAGTCCACTAGAACTACTGAAACCTAACTAACCTAAGGACATCACACACATCCATGCCCGAGGCAGAATTCGAACCTGTTACCGCAACGGTCGCGCGGTTCCAGACTGAAGCGCCTAGAACCGCTCGGCCACACTAGACTCGGGTGGTCGGTAAAAACATCCAACAATTAATTTGGCATCCCCTACATCTGTTAAACGCGACGCGATAACTTCACTGTCACACTCAACTTCGACCTCGAAAGGGACAATATTTTCGTCAACCTCAATGAACTCCCCCCCCCCCTCCCCCACCCCCTATGGCCTTTATCCTGTCTTTCCGATATGCATTCCACAACTCGATAAATATCCCAGCGCTTTCCACCTCGAGTTTCAGCCAGCTCTCGGTTCCCAGAATAATTTGAGGGCGAGAACTTCCTGGAGGGCAGAAAATTCGGGAAGTTTATTACGAATACTTCAACAGTTAAGTGATAACATTTTGAAAGTCGAAGTTTTTCTACTCTGAACGCAGTCTGACTTCCATTGCAGCGTATCGACTGCCGAGTGTTCATCAGAGCACCTCAAACCACTGCCCATGTGAACTCCACAAGTACACTGCTACCTGAGTAGCAGCTTTCTTTGTGTAGTGCACCCCTCACCTATCAAGGAGATTCCAACAAATCCGCACACAATAACCCACGTCTAGAAACCTGCAGCCAAGTGCGTCCCAGAGTCGACGAAGCCTTTGGTTGAGACTCTCCTCAGCTACAACCCAAAGGACACCGATCAGCTCCGCCAACAATGCTGCAAGTTGCGTGCTCTGCTCGCGCCTCACGCGGGTGGCCAGCACTCTTCACCACCATCGACAGCCTCCTGTATGAACTGAGGACGGCCTCAGAAACCACGCAACAGGCGACGTTGGTGCCGACATGAGCCACAACTTGCGGACGACTGAATGCTTGACTCTCGCTGGGCGCAGGCGAGACCACCCACACATTTCGGATGGTGACCCCAGCAGACATACCGAGTTCTTTCCACCCCTGAACGCTATCTGACTAAGGGGCAAACCCCTCCCTGCGTGTGCCTGAAGGAGCGGCCACCTGTCCACTCACAGGGTGAAAGGGGGAGAACAGGTGGCTAGTCTCCAAATTGAAACTCGACATCGAGTGACGCAAACGCGGTCTTATTCGCCGCTCACCCTGCTGTAAGGGCGGATCCCCCACTTTGGGTACACTAGGAAGTGACTCGGAAGCATAACCCGTGTCCAAAACGATCTCCACATCAGGTATCCCATGAAATATGCCTCCATCGCAACACCTCAAGGCAGCAACATGAATGTGACTGAAAGCAACCAAAAACGGATTCAGCTGGTTGCGAACTGCGTCCAGCGCCTCTTGCATCCACACACAGCCTAACCGTCCTAGCAAGACTAACTGAAGAAATAAACTATAAAAGCAGATAGAATCCTAGATATGCAAACTTTCTGCACTCCTGACATGTTACCAGTGGATGCCGATGCGTTAATGAGCTATGTAGCTGGCTGTTCAGTGAGCAACCTCTGTGCTACAGGCTGAATGAATTTCCCCTTACAAAAACGTAGGATTGTACCTCTTAGACAGAGAAACACGCACGAAACTTAACAAATATGCTACGAGGAAAGACAGAAAAAGGTGTACACTAATTTAGAGGATTACTCCTGTTACCTTACTTGGATACTGGTGTGACAACTTTCCTGTCTTGGGTACAGACCTTCCATCGAGAAAGCAGTTGTATATAGTTCACTATGGAGCTATTTCAACAGTATAATGTGAAAGGATCTAATTTGTATACTGTAGGGACCGGAAGACTTACTTTTATAAAGTGATTTAAGTTGCTTCATTACTCCAAGGATGTCCACTTCAAAGTTACTCATATTGGTGGCTGTTCTTGTTTCGAATTATGGAATATTTGCTTCGTCTTCTTTGGCGGAGGAACTTCGGAAGGCTCTATTTAGTAACTCTGCTTCAGCATCGCTGTCATCGATATTATTTCAATATATATAGCGCAGAAAAGCATCAATTGTTATTTTCCACTACCATACTTTACATACGACCAGAATCTCTTTGGACCTTCTGCCAGGTTTCGTGACAAAGCTTCGTTGGGAGAACTATCGAAAGCATATGGAATTGAAGTCCACGCTCAATTTCCAGCTTCTGTAAAAGATCGGAAATCTTGGGGATTTTGTGTTCGTTTAAATTTGGCATGCCTTTTTCGGTGTATCTGTAACACTGTTCTGGCCTGTTTCGTGTACCATGTCTGATCAGCTCCACAGTTCGTTAATTTATTTGGTGCAAATCTCTCAATTGCTATCGATTCTATTTCTTTGAATTCAAGGCACTTCTGGTGTTCATTCTTGATGTTAATATAGAAGGAGTGATGATTGTCTCTCAGGAAGGCGGCAAGCAAAATTTTACCTGCTTTTTGTAATAGGTATATTTTACGATTATTTTTTGTGGATTTGGGACTTATAGTATTCAGCCTTGCTGCGATGAACCTGTGTTCACTAATCCGTTATCTGTTTTGATGACTGTTATTAGTTCAAGATTATTGTCGCTCATAGGTCAAATGGGTTTTCACAACGGTTTACTATTTGAGTGGGCGCATGAACTAATTGCTCCGTATAATTATGAGAGAATGCATTTATCATGGTTTCGGATGATGTTTTATCCACAACTCCGCATTTAGACATGTATTTCCACCAACATATCGAGGAAAATTGAAGCCACCACCAACTGTAATTGTTTGAGTCGGATATGTGTTTAAATTAGACCCAAGTTTTCGTTGAACCCTTCAGCAATTTTACTACCTGAGTTGAGAGATCAGTGAACGTATCAAATTATTATATTATCCCAATCGCCAAGAATGACCTATACTCATAGTAACTCAAAGTAACTACTTCAATTTCGCTACAATATAAACTACTCCTCATAGCAGCAAACACGTCACAGCCAACTGTACTCAGCTTATCCTTTCTGAGTACCATTAGATTATTCATAATAACGTCGGCTGAAATTATTTGTGTTTTTAGCCAGCTTTCATCAACTACAGCGATTTGAGCCTCAATGCTTTCATTAGCCATTGCAACTCTTATACTTTCTCAACACAGCTTCGACAATTTACAAGTGTTGTACCGATGGTTCCTAGATCTACGTTCTTCCTGTGTTCGACCTGCACCGTTTGAGACTGAAGCCGTTTTCGTGATTCTCCGAGACCATCCAAGCTAGAAAACCGCCACTGAGTCCTTGCTACCCACGTAGCCGCCTCCTGCATGTAATGGGTTCCATAACTACTTAGCGGGACCCGAAACGCCACCATCCTAAGGTGCGAGTCGAGAAACCGACAGAACCGCCTGTGCCTCTGATTCAGATCTTTCACCTGGCTCTGTAACAGAGGTCCGCAATCGGTCCTGTCGACTATGTTGCAAATAGTGAGCTCTGCTGTCATCTCAGAAGCAGGACTGGCAGCCATTACAACTTCAGAGAACCGCTCGAATCCAGATAGAATCAGATAGAATTTCTTCTGATCCAAAGCGACACACTCATTGGTACTGACATGAGCCACCATCTGCAGTTGGCTGCACCCTGTGCTCTTCATGGCATCTGGAAGGACCCGTTCCACATTAGTATACACCTGGAGTGCACAGTGACTTTCTTCCCCTTTGTGACAGGCGTGTCCCTAAGTGGCCTCATAATGCGCTTAACACTGAGCTCCCTGCTACCAATAATCCTGGATCTTGCAGGATAAGAAGTTTACTCTGAAACAGGACAAGACTGTGAGTGCATCTTGCTGAAGAACCTTGTCAGCCACAGATAGAACCTGGAACCACTTTGTTAAACTAACCAGGAAGGCCTTACATTCTACTGCCTGGGATGTTTTTCACAACCTGCCACTCCCCAAGACGGCCTCCCACTAGACCACATGTGAGAAATCAACCTCAATGCGAGCAGTTACTGGGATGGCCACTGGCTGCTAACAGATCGGCGGACTAATGGGTCGTGCTGGACATCCTGCCCCCCCCCCCCCCCCAATCCAGCCTACACCTATGACGCTCATCCACTGCAGCTTCAAGCTGTGTAGCTGAAGCCAACACAGCCTGGAGCTGAGAATGGAGTGTCACCAACTCCGCTCACATCCTCACACAGTAATTACATGACCTTTCTATACTGAAGACGGTGGAAAACTACACTACACAGACAAACAAATATCTATCGCTGGGCGCTACGAAACGCTACTGTAGACACTGACGAAACCGCAAGAACTGTGTCTAATAAATTAGATTAACATGCAGACATTCAAAAACTAAACTACCAAAGTACAAAGGGGAGACGAAATATTTGGCTCCTGCTTATGAACTTTTAAAATGTCACAAAATCGGTTACTTCAATTTTGCTGCTGTGTCTCGTCCAGCGACTGCTTCTACTGAAACACTGAGTAACGTTGGATGACAGAATATTCACACAGGAACAACCATCAGCTCATTGCGAAAATTGTTAGCAGCATCGGGTGCTCACTTTGATTTTTCAAAGTACTTTCTGTTTCAAGAAGAGAGAGCACAGAGTAGTTAGATGAAAACACTCATTAATTACAGATATCTCTGTAGATAACGAGCTACATATATAAAATAGTATGCTAGCTCGCAAACTGGAACATGTATGTTTCGCTAGTGCCACCTTATGAGTTCACTTATGCGACCAGTACGCGAGTAGCGTGTTTGAGTAGACGAGATCGCATAACTTGAGCCGTGAAGATCAGACAGAATTTCGTACACTAGAGCGGCACACTGTTTTAGCTCGTCAGGTGGATGGCAGCACAGAGCCATTACTAGCTGCACATGCGTAGTGGGGCAGCGTGATGGATGGGAAGCTTCTCGCAGGATTATAGTGGCGTCCGGTAGCTGCGTGTACGATCCGGCCTGTCAACGCGGTAATGAGAACAGGGATGAACCAGTCAGCTGGGAGGGAAGAGGGACGCGAGCACACCGCGGAGCAGGCCCTCTGGAATTAGCAAAAGTGAAAGCGGGGAGAGAGGGCTGGCCACTGGGCTAGACAGGGGTCGCTCAGGCACATTCACTGGGTTAACGCACAGGCCGAAAATAAATCCAGGTCACGGAATATCTGTGAGCAGTCTTCCGCTGAAGACGGACTTTACTTACGGTTCTGTTCTTCTGCGACTGGCATTCGTCATGTGGCACGAGCAAGTTGGTCTGGTGTTGTTGTCAACGACTGAAGACTGATGCAGCTCTCCGTGCTAGGCAGGTTCAGTGTACCGCACTTTACGACGCACTATTTTTACAGAGAGGTCAATAACTTCTTGGTAGACCTTTGTTCTTTTTTCCATTTGATCACATGTTAATTCACGTCAGCTTTGTTTCTTCTGACCTTTATTCTTGTCCAGTATTCTCAAACTTTGTAAGCTTCTTTAGCCTTTCCCCATGGTGATTTTGCTCTGTCTCTGCGTTGAAAACCTGGGACAGCCTAAATTTTTGATTTAAAAGTCACCCATACCACCATTAATCATCAATGTAACCTTTAACGTACCACGGCTCAGCAGCGAAACCGCTGTCTGATCTCAGCACTGTTGCGGACCTCTGGTTTGGTCCTTGTCGCTGAACCAGGCCGCAGCAGTCGACTGATAATTTATACATCTACGTGTTTGTCTTTCTCTGTGTTTTCCTCGTAGTATCCCTATAAAATTTCGTGTTTTGCGGGTTTAATCTCGCGTTTTTGTACCTGTCAATTCATTCAGTCTGCGGCACAGTAATTGCTCATTTATTTTGTTTTGAAGATAGCCACCCGTTCGTTTAGTTAGCGTCAGTCAGGCAGCAACTCTCGGCTAATATACATTCAGAGAGATGCTGAGTTACTACATATAGCCTTCCGAATTTCCTTCACCAAAGAAGCAAATATTCCATAATTCGAAACAAGAACAGCCACCAATATGAGTAACTTTGAAGTGCACGTCCTCGGAGTAATGAAGCAACTTAAATCCCTTAATAAAAGCAAGTCTTCTGGTCCCGACATTATACCAAACACAGGAAAGTTGTCACACCAGTATTCAAGTAAGGTAATAGGAGTTGTCCTCTAAATTAGTGTTCGAACATTATGAATCACTTCGAAGAAAAAGGTCTATTGACACATAGTCACCGCGGATTTAGAGAATATCGTTTTTGTGAAAAAGATCTAGCTCTTTACTCACACGAAATGTTGCGTGCTATGGACAAGGGATTTCAAATTGATTCCGTATTTGTAGATTTCCAGAAGGCTGTTGACGACACCGAACGTCACAAACTGCTTGTAATCAAATTGCTTGCGTACGGAATATCGTCTCAGTTATGCGGCTGGATTCATGATTTCCTGTCAGAGAGGGCACAGTTCGCAGTAACTGACAGAAAGTCATCGAGTCCAACAGAAGTGATTTCTGGCGTTCTGCAAGATAGCATTATAGGCCCTCTGCTGTTTCTTATCTGCATAAATGGTTTAAGAGACAATCTGGGCAACAGTCTTAGATTGTTTGCAAATGATGCTGTCGTTTATCGTTTAGTTAAGTCATCAAATTATTAAAACTAATGGCAAAAACATTAGATAGGATATCTGTATGGTGCGAAAATGGCAACTGACCCTAAATAATGAAAAGTGTGAGGTCATCCACATGAGTGCTAAAAGAAATCCGTTATACTTCGGTTACACGATAAATATATCAAACACAAATGCAGTACATTCAACTAAATAGATATGAATTACGGTAATGAAAAACTTAAACAGGAAATAACACAAAGAATGTTTTGTGGGGAAGACGAACCAAAGACTGCGTTTTATTGGCAGAAAACTTAGAAGATATAACAGAGCTACTAAATAGATTGCCTACATTACGTTTGTCGGTGCTCTTTGAAGTAACGCTAAGCCGTGTGGGATCCCTGCGAGATAGAAGTTATGGAGTATGTCGAGAAAGTTCAATCATTGGCAGCAGGGGTTTTAATTATCGAGAAAGAGGGGAGGGGGTGTCACGGACATGATATAGGATATGGTGTGCATATCATTAAAAGAAAGACGTTTCTCGTAACGGTGAGATCTTCTCAGTAAATTTCGATCACAAACTTTCTCCTCCGAATGCGATAATATTTTGTCAATACTGACCTACATAAGTGGAAACGGTCGTCATAATAAAATAAGAAAAATCAGAGCTCGCACGGAAATAAAATAGGTGTTCATTTATTCTGCGAGCTGTTCGAGAGTGCAATAACAAAGAATTGTTGTGTACAATAATCTATCTGTCGAGCAGTTACATGTAGATGTAGATGTAGATGCAGATGAAAAAAGCCGACGCTGGTGCTTTGAACTGAGGGGTTGTCGCCAGATCTGGGTTCTGCTGCCAGCACAGGCCGGAGTCAGGGAGAGAGAGTCGCATGTAAACCGCTTCTAGATCTACATACCTCTGTGCACTCTAAAGTGCATGGTAGAGAATACTGACTGCCATCTGTAGGGTTAATGGTAAGTACCTGAAGATAACTGCACAACAGCCACAAGACATTCAAAAAACAGACACGTGAAAGTAGATAAGGTGTATCTCTGACAACAAACACTTATTTGCTACAAAAACAAGTATACTCTCTTAAACAATTTTCTCCTGTTGAATATCCAACTCTTCTATATTGGGGGCAAAGGCATAAATTTTCTGGGACTGAGGATAGATTGCTTGCTGGCATTGGTGGGTCGTACATACAGTCACCACCTTGCGACGATGAATTCAGCTGCCTTTATTATTACAATGTTGCACACAGCAAGTAAGAATAATTTATTAAAATTTGTTTACATTGCTTAACTGCATTGCTGGTTGCCACTGTTAAGTAGTAGTTTATGCCAAAACCTTCACACATTTTGATAATGTAATACGAACATCCGAATAGTAAGTATATTCTATTCTTTAACGCTACATGGGAACTGCAGAAAATATTCCCTACTGCCAGTGATTTCACAGCAAATTATTTCTTCTTCTCCTTTCCTTTTACTATGGTGAGAGAGACCTCTTATTTCCTCTAACCTTGGGAGCTTTCTTTAGCTGGCTTGTGACAGGGAAGTTTTCTTAGAAGGACTAGAGTGTCATAAACCTAATTTGCACTGAAAGTACTTTCTGAGCAGGAACAGGACGGGGAAGTTATTGTGTCCTGACTCTGTGCAATAGGTGTTCAGGAGGAGGGTGGGCATGCTGTACAAAACTACAGTGCACGAGATACTAGAAGGAATCTTTTTCGGCGAGATGATGGTCTGAAAGCCAGGTGAAGCACTGAGAACTTGTCATGGAATCTACTGTTCTCAGTGTTCATGCAACGATGGAATCTGTGTTTGGATCCAATTAGGAATAACTGCAATTGGCTCACAATAACTATTTTGGTAGAACGCAATTTTCCCAAGCATTTCTACGTGCAAGCCTCTTGGTTGCCCGGGGGTTCGAAACCTGTCATATAGTGGGAAAGATTTTCTGCCATTCTTCCCATGGCGAATCACCATTGGTTAACTATGATCAAATCCAAGTCGCAAAGTCTGTTGCAGTTTGCCAGCAAGATTCCTACACTGGCAGATTCAGCTAAGTTTCAGATTTTGTTTTCTTTGTTTTTCACTCTGACAGGTTTGATATGGCCTCGCACAAATTCCCTCCATGTCAATCTACATCCTCAATTGTTTGCTGGATGTATTCCAATGCCGATCTTGCTGTACAGTTTGTACCTTCTATAGCTTTCCTTAGTACCATGGAAGTCATTCCGTGATTTCTTAACAGATGCGCTACCATCCTTTCCCTTCTTCTTGTCAGTGTGCTCCCTATATTCATTCCCACCCCGATTCTCCAAAGAACCTTCTCATTCCTTACCGTGTCAGTCCAATTAATTTTCAACATTCTTCTGTAGCACAACATCTCATATGCTTCTATTCTTTTCCAGTTTTCTCACACTCCGTGTTTCAGTACCATAGAATTCTTGGTTCCAACTGTACATCTGCAGAAACTTTTACCTCAAATTAAAGCCTATGTTTGATGCTAGTAGATTTCTCTTGACCAGGAACACCCTTCTGACCGGTGCCAGCTGGCTTTTTAAATCCTCCATGTCCCATTGTAGTGGGTTATTTTGCTGCCTACGTAGCAGAATTTCTTAACCTCATCTACTTCTTGATCACCAATCCCGTTGTCATTTTCTCTCTCTACTCATTTCTGCTACTTCTGATTACTTTCGTCTCTCTTCGGTTTGCGCTCGAATCATTTGCTGTTCTCATTGGGATGGTCATTCCATTCAGCAGATGTTGTAATTTTTCTTCACTTTCAACGAAGCTTATCATTGACATCTTTTCGATTTGAATTCTAATCCTGCTAATGAACATTTCGTTTACTTCCATTGTTGCTTCTTCGATGTATAGCTTGAACAGTAGGGACGGTAGACTACATATCTGTCTGACACACTTTTTAATCCAAGCACTTCGATTCTTGGTGTTCCACTCTTATAGTTACACCTTGGCTCTGGTACATGTTGTATACTACCATGCGCTCCCTATAGCTTATCCCTGTTTTCCTCAGCATTTCGAACATCCTACATTACCTGATATTGGCGACCACTTTTTCCAAGTTGACAAATCCTATGGACACGTGGTAATATTTCTTTAGTCTTGCTTCCATTATCAGCTGCAACGCCATAACTGCCTCTCTGGTGCCTTTACCTTCCCTAAAAACAAACTAATAGTCATGTAACATATCCTCTATTTCTCTTTTCCATTCTTCAGTATTATATTCTTGCTAGCAACTTGGATGCATGAGCTGTTGTGCGATAATCCTTGCAGATATCCGCACTTGCAACTTTCCGAATTGTATGGATAACATTTTTCCGAAAGTCAGACGGTTGTATCACCATACTCATACATTCTGCACACCACCATGAAGAGTAATTTTCTTGCCACTACCCCCAAAAATTGTGATGGTTTGTTATCTATCCCTTCTGCTTATTCGATCTTTTTCAGGGCTCTTTTAAATTCTGATTCTAATACTGGGAGATCTGTCTCTTTTATATTGGCTCCGGTTTCTCCTTCTATCACGTGATCAGACAAGTCTTAATCTCATGGATGCTATCAATGTATTCTTTCCGTCTATCCGCCTTCCCCCCTGCATTTAACAGTGGATTTCCCATTCACTCTTTTAATTTCACCGAAAGTTTTTTTGACTTTTCTACATGCTGAGTCAGTCCTTCCGACAACAATATTAGAGATCGCAGTAACAAAACAAACCATTCAGGGAGACTGGAGGGAGCACTTGTGATAAAGGGATCGAGAGCACTTGCTTCAGGGGCACCATCAAGTTCGCAGTTCATTTCGGGCAGCTGGGTAGAGATGTCTGTAGCTTAGAGGAGAGTACAGACGTCGAGCTTGACTCAGAACTCCCAGTCTTACCGCCGATGTCCTCCATACTCACACCATTTAAGAGTGTTGAGCGTGAACCGGTGATCCAGTCACTGAGCCGAAGGCTTTCATCGTGCAGACCCAGCCAGCTACATGCTACCATCACACACTTTGGCAAATCTATTGCTGTTCGCACCTGCTTTTCTGGCGTCCTCTCCGTAAATCAATAATCACTCTCGCAGTCACTGGCTGTATCTGTGATGTACTGTCCGCCCCTGGTTGCGATGAAATGTCATACCTAACGGCCCGGGGTTAGATTCCGGGCTGCGTCGGAGATTTTCTCCACTCAGGGACTGGGTGTTGTGTTGTCTGTTGTAACTGCGACCGTTTCCGTAGTGGGGTTGCCTAGAAGGAGCGGCGGGACCAAACGGGAGCGGCCCGTGAACAAACAAACGAACGGGAAAAATACGGACACGAACAACGACGGACGACCGAGCAAGAACTTAAAACGACAACACGCAAGAAGCAATAGGGTCACAAGCAACAACCAAACGAATCCACAACGTCCACTCATAAACGAAGACAAAGTACGGTAAACACGATGTCTGTAACCGAGACGTCGATGGACTCACACGAATATCAGACTGCTTAGCTGAGCGAGAGGCAGGCATTTATATACAGGATACTGTTTGTCGCTGTTGGCTGCTGGGACCACGTGCTCCGCCGTAGCGTCCTCACGTGCGGGTGCAGGTCCCTTCTGAACAGCACGCCACAAGGCATACCAGATATGCTCATGTTTCGGGAGTGCTGCGGCCAGCGGAAGTGTTTACAGGTGGAAGAGTGTTCCTGGAGACGCTCTGTAGCAAATCTGGAATTGTAAGTTGGAGCACTGTTCTGCTGGAACTGCCAAAGTCCGTTGGAATACACAATACACACGATTGGATGCACGTGATCAGAAACGCTGTTTACGTACGTGTCACCTGTCGGAGTCGTATCTAGACGTATCGTAAGTCCCACATCACTCCTACTGCACACGCCCCACACCGTTACAGAGCATCCACCAGCCTGAATAGTCCTCTGCTGCCATGCAGGGTCCACAGATTCATGAGGTTGTCTGCATACCCGTGTATGCCCATCCGCTCGATACAATTTGAAATGAAACTCGTTTGACCAGGCAGCATGTTTCCAGTCATCATTAGACCAGTGTTGGCGTTGATGGGCCCAGGCATGGCGTTCAGCTTAGTGTCGTGCAGTCAACACGAGTGGGCCTTCGTCTTCGAAAGCTCATATCGATGATGTTTCGGTGAATGGTAAGCACCGTGACACTTGCGGAAGGGTTGCACTTCTGTCATGTTGAACGGTTCTCTTCAGTCGTCAGTGGTCACGTTCTTGCGGGATCTTCTTCCGGCCGCAGCGATGTCTGTTATTTGATGTTTTACCGGATTCCTGATATTAAGGTACACTAGTGAAATGGTGGTAAGGGAAAATCCCCACTTCATCGCCACTTCGGAGATGCTGTGTCCCATCGCTCGTGCGCCGACTACAACATCACGTTCAAACTCACTTAAATCTTGATAGCCTGCCATTTTGTCAGCAGTAAACGATCTAACAACTGCGCCGGACACTTGTTACCCGAGTGCAGCGACGTATTCTGCCTCTTTGCATACCTCTGTGTTTGAATACGCATGCCTATACCAGTTTATTTGGCACTTAAGTGTAGTTACCCCATTGCTTAACAGGCTTTGCATTGCCTAACTATGACCGGCGCGGTTCTCCTTCTTACCAGGAACGTACTTGGGCTCGAACACACACAAATACACAAAAATCGTGTGAGAAATAATGTAAAGGTCTCTTATTGCACTACTGATACTCCCGCATCTGCAAAACTCTGCAGTCGTCCGTTAGAGGCCTCTGCGTATGCCATGCCGCATTGCACACTGACCTGCCGGTACGCCAGTGGGGACCAGTAGGGACGATGCAGTGTGCCTCTGAAGTCGCGTTTTGTGACATTATTTGTGTCAGATGGCTCGGCGATTGGTAATCAGTCCTGCTAATGTATTGAGATTGGTTGAGATGAAGTTACGAAGAACCCTTCTTCGTGAAGATGGCATTGTTGTAGAAGACGAATCATTCGCATGTTTTCTAGTATCTAATAAGTGCAGAAACATGAGCATAAATTAGAAACAGATACTGTTGTAACACTAACACATAATGATGATGATAGGAATGATAATGACGAACAACTCACTGCAAACGGTAATGCTACGGCAAATGCGGAAAGAGGCGATGGAGGCAGTGACAGTGAATACCAACCGTCTCCCAAGAAGAAAGTTAAACTTGCAAGTATCATCACGGCGTTTGATGACAACACACTGGAGAACATGTACGATGATTATTACGTAAGAGGCTTCGACACATATGACAAGCTTCTGAAAAGATGCTGTAAACTGAAGTCTAAAAGGAATATTAAAAACATACTGGATTACGTGGCAAAGAAAAGAAAAGGAAATACAGTTTTCAAAGGAAATCGTACATAGCAATGTTCAAGACCATCAAGGAGCGTGTAATGGCGAAATTCGATGAAGCGCGAGAATTCGGTTGTGCCGTTCATTATTGGCATTTACAACATTGGGCATTGGACGTAGCCAGAAATCTCGGATGTACAAACTTTACAGCTTCACTAGGATTTATTACTAATTTGAAGAAGGAGTTTAGGATAACATCACGCCCTATCACTGTGCTCCAAACACGAACAGATAAGGATTTCGAAGAAGAGCGGATTGAAAGAGCTCAAACGTTTGTTGCTGACGTCAATGAGCATATAACGAGAGAAAACATCGATATTAGTTCTGTATGGAACTGTGATCACAGTCAGTTCAACTATGAACTTTCTTGTGACAGAATACTATCCATGAAAGGGGGAGACAAACACTGTCGCGATGTTGCAATCAGTTGGCTGTGCAACACATAGTTACACGATCGATGTTGCTATATCAATGGACGGACGATTGGCAGACAACCTCTACATTTGCTTCCAAGAATCCAGTGGAAAGTTTGGACCCCGTGTGTCAAGGGAAATAGCAACGCGGTGCCCTCCAAATGTCGTCATCGATGCAAGTGTGAGTGGGAAGAAGACAAAACAACATCTGAAGACGTTTTTTTGGTCAGTTTTGAATTCACATTTGTCGTTAGTACTTTGTGACTCCTGGTCTGGACATAAGGATGAACGAGTACTACTGGAAGCATCTGGCGGAAAACATGTAGATTTGAAAATCATTCCACCTAAAACTACAAAATATGCACAACCTCTGGATGTGTATTTCTTCAGGCGATATAAAATATATGCCAAGAGAACAACAGGCTTCATTAAATTACGTTCCAGTAATATGCAGCCGAAACTGCACGACAGATCATGAATATGCATTCTATCATTTACAATCAGTTATCTGCGGGAGTATACAGACCAATGCTTCGTTACGCGCAGCAGAACGCTGGCTACGATATTGGTGAACCAGTGAACATCTTCAAAAGTGTCATTGAAATGGCGTTCGACACTGTAATTATAGAATGTGCAAATACGCCATGCGATCAACTTGCATTTCTTCACTGTGCCTTTTGCAAGTCATTCGTATTGCTCGGAGCATTTTATTGACATTCCGCATTTACATTTATAGTTAAGATTTCTGCATTGCGTATGGCGTCTCCAATTACATCTACAGTGATATCTAGAGCATGACTGCAGTGTTTTGCAGAAAAACGACACCCACCAGTACATTCAGAGGTACATAATGGTCCTGTAACCAATCGTTCATACAGTTCTGTTTGTTCGAGCCCAAGTACTTTCCTGGTTAGTCTCCTTCGCAGAAAACGGAATTACTGGCGTTCCCGACAAAGAACGCACAGTTCTCGCTAACATGTTCTGCAGAATATTCCAGGAAGGAGTGTGTCTCCGTGGGCATCTGATACCGTTTGATTTACTCTGATAAAGAACTCAGGATCTCTTCCGTCACCAAATTAAGAAATTGATACGACCCCATGGAAACAAAAAGGCGAGAGAAATCAGGCGACACACAGCTGGCGATATTACGATGTGGTATTATCCGTGCGTCATTCTACTACAACCGCAGTTAGTTCAAAATGACCTGAACGAGTCTTCAGGGACGTGTGGAGTGCGGTGAACAGGGGCCTCCGGCCACCGGGTCCCGGCACAGGGCCAGCTGAGGGGCGAGAGGAGGCGCGCCTTGGCCACGCATCGCACATGTGCTTAATGTGGTTTGGCACAGCACTGTGTTATTAGATCGCTATTCTGGCAAAGACGGCACACACAAGGAAATTTGTGGGCCGAAGTCAACCGACTTCGGCCGATCCAGAACTGGAGGGTACTGTGTCAGAACGTTGTAAATATTATATCCACATGACTGTTCTGAAACTGACACCTCACTGTCTCTCAGAGTATTCACAGAAATACTTTCAAATTACTTCCCTGCCGTTACACTGTCGAAATGCACGTTGTAAAAATGAACACAAAAATCTTCCCGTACGAGATCTGATTTCTCTAGCTTTATCGTGATGGTTAGAGCTCCTTACGTTTTCGTGAAACCTTTTTTTTTTTTTTTTTACAGTAACTAAAAACTGAATTATTTTAATGATTAGGACAGCAGTTGACTTCTCATACCCGTGCCACTGTCTTCCTCGTTTCATCGTGATACAAAATGAACAGCCCTTCACTGAACTTTTTCTATGTCCTCCGGGAATTCAATCTGGTATGGACCCCACACCGCTTGGCATTATTCCAGAAAAGGACAGGTACGGGTCGTGGAGCAGATCCGTTGCACCCTCCAATTATTCTCCTAATAATACCCAGTCCTTGGTTCGGTTTCCCACTACATTTTCTCTGTGATGGTTCCGATTTAAACTATGGCTAATCGTAATTCCTACTCAACTGAATCGATAATCGTTAAATTTGTGTGCTTTGTCATGATAACCTAACTTTACCGCAATTGTTTTAGAACTTGTATTGAGTACCACAGTATTTACTGTAAAGTACGAACAGTCATTTGTTGCTCCACGCAGATATTTGTGTAAGTCACTTTGTAATTCCTCTCGAAATTCTAATAACTGCACTAGATGATAAAAGACAGCATCATCTGTGAAAAAAAATCTAAAAGGACTGCTCAGATTTTTTCCAAAATCGTTTACATAGATCAAGAACAGCAGAGGGTCTACAATACTGGCCAACCCCAGATATAAATTCTGGTTCCTGTTGGTACTCCCCGCCTGTTGTTATGAACTGTGACCTGTCCGACGTAAAATCAGGAAAGCCGCAGAGCAGAGACGATTCATTCGAAACCGCTTGCGAGGAAAGGCGTCGGTAACTTTCTGTATATCAACAGATACGAAATCAAATTGAGATATGCAGTCGATAACACTTCGTATGAATAAAGAGCAACTTGTGTTTCACAAGAAAGACCGTTTCTGCATCTGTGCTGGTTATGTGACAATCACTTTCTTTCATGTATACTATGATGTTGCAATACAGTATGCGAGGTGCCGGGGCTAGCAGTGTATTTAAAACTAAATTCTTCTCCAATCTTCATATGGAAATGATGCTGAAAGCCCCCCCCCCTTTTTTTTAACTCCGACTTTTGCTGTTGCACATGGATTAAGAAGAAACGCGAACTGACAGTAATCCACCCTGCAAGTGGAGTAGAAAAGAGTTTGGCACCTACAATAATTTAATTGGATAGAAATTAATTAGATAAAGGAGAGTGTCATTAAAGAAGTGAGAAATGAAAGGGTTGCTCTACCGATTAACAGAACCAAAGTTCTGTCCAAAATAACAATTTGATTTCTTATGACTAAACTCAAAATAATAAACAAAACACATTAAACATTTATAATAGCCGGCCGCCGTGGTCTCGCGATTCTAGGCGCTGAGTCCGGAACCGCGCGACTGCTACGTTCGCAGGTTCGAATCCTGCCTCGGGCATGGATGTGTGTGATGTCCTTAGGTTAGTTAGGTTTAAGTAGTTCTAAGTTCTAGGGGACTGATGACCACAGATGTTAAGTCCCATAGTGCTCAGAGCCATTTGAACCATTTACAATACATCAAATTGGATACTCAAATAAATGTTGTGAAGGTGAAGTTGTCCATAAACTAGATTTTGACATTTATGACCAAGTGGTACGTGGATCCAATTCGACTGCTACGGTTGCGGGTTCGAATCCTGCCTCGGGCATGGATGTGTGTGATGTCCTTAGGTTAGTTAGGTTTAAGTAGTTCTAAGTTCTAGGGGACTGATGACCAAAGCAATTGAGTCCCATAGTGCTCAGAGCCATTTCAACCATTTTTGTTTTGTTTTTTGGATCCAATTCCTTGCAACTCAAATCTTATGACAAACACCTAGCCAACCCAACATTAATTGCTGCTACAGTAGTGACAACTTAGACAATGAACACCCAAGACAGAACAAAGTTAGAAAAGACGAACAGGCGCGGTCTGCTTAGCTCTGATGATTACGAAGCAAAATTCCCTGATTTGCCGGTGCTGCGGCCATACATTAACAAGGTGTCTTCTTAACTGCAAGGACACGATCTGGCATACCGGAGGCGATGGCTGGTTGCTTCGACGTCTCGTCGTGGTGATGATAATGTCGTCAGTATATCCCGAAACAATTCACTTGGTCTGGTTGTTCCAGACTAAAGACTTCCTAGCAACATAAATACGCCTCTGAGGGAGACGAAGAAGGCTCGCTACACAATCACTGACGGTACAGTGAGTGATTTTAACAAGAGAAGTCACACAGTAACTCCAGTACAGTCAACTTTAACCAAAACTGCTCAAGACAACATATGGTTGGTTCAAATGGCTTTGAGCACTATGGGACTTAACATCTAAGGTCATTAGTACCCTAGAACCGAACTACCTAAACCTAACTAACCTAAGGACATCACACACATCTATGCCCGAGGCAGGATTAAAACCTGCGACCGTAGCGGTCGCGCGGTTCCAGAATGTAGCGCCTAGAACCGCTCAGCCACCCCGGCCGGCACGGATAACATAGGCCACTTGTACGCAGAACGCTCAATTGCCAACTGTACTCAGAAACTTAGGATGAAGTCGAAACTTCAGCAACTTCATCAAACAGTTACAATTAAATGAAAGTATATTAGCTAGCCAACGGAAGGCAGGCTGTCCAGAGCAGCGAGAGCTCAATCTTGTAACCTACTCCGACCGAAAGGCGAGAGCCGACCCCACAAGAGCACCCGTACAAGCCGAACACAGAACATTCCCGCCCCCACGACAGTGGCCGTGGTCAAACGTTCCAATCAGCAACTCGAAAACCGGCGGAAAATTCCACTCTACTGCCGACGCACTACTATTCCACCAATGGAGATGCTTGGCCCCATTTTCTGCCCCGATTTTGCTACGTCACGGAGCTATCCGGTGAGCAAGCCAATCACAGTTATGATTTTCCAGAAAACGCGGGAATTTGCCCGCCAAGACTGCCTGGAACACAAGTCATTCCCACGCCTCGCTGGTAGCCCGCCAGAAAGTGTTTTCACTAAGTTTCTGCGAAGTAACAGAATCTCTAGCCCAGCTGCTCCGTCAGGCCCCTGCTGGCGTGTCGCCCCTGCTCTTATGACAATGTCGGCGTCTGGAAAGCATCCACTCGACTCCCTCACAGCCATCGGCTTAACCCTTTCAAGATCAGCAGAACCCACCTGTCACCGTATCACCCGGGTGACCAGAGATGCTGCGTGGGAAGTCCGCTTGTAAAGGAATAGCAATTTTTCACCACATGCAATTAGAGAGGAAAATCGAATTACTCACAGTAAGATAGAAAAATGAGAGAGGTCCCATGCCACCTTTCAAGTTATTGTTGTTGTTGTCTTCAGTCCTGAGACTGGTTTGATGCAGCTCTCCATGCTACTGTATCCTGTGCAAGATGCTTCATCTCCCAGTACCTATTGCAACCTACATCCTTCTGAATCTGCTTAGTGTACTCATCTCTCGGTCTCCCTCTACGATTTTTACCCTCCACGCTGCCCTCCAATGCTAAATTTGTGATCCCTTGATGCCTCAAAACATGTCCTACCAACCGATCCCTTCTTCTAGTCAAGTTGTGCCACAAACTTCTCTTCTCCCCAATCCTATTCAATACCTCCTCATTAGTTACGTGATCTATCCACCTTATCTTCAGTATTCTTCTGTAGCACCACATTTCGAAAGCTTCTATTCTCTTCTTGTCCAAACTAGTTATCGTCCATGTTTCACTTCCATACATGGCTACACTCCAAACAAATACTTTCAGAAACGACTTCCTGATACATAAATCTATATTCGATGTTAACAAATTTCTCTTCTTCAGAAACGCTTTCCTTGCCATTGCCAGTCTACATTTTATATCCTCTCTACTTCGACCATCATCAGTTATTTTACTTCCTAAATAGCAAAACTCCTTTACTACTTTAAGTGTCTCATTTCCTAATCTAATTCCCTCAGAATCACCCGATTTAATTTGACTACATTCCATTATCCTCGTTTTGCTTTTGTTAATGTTCATCTTATATCCTCCTTTCAAGACACTGTCCATTCCGTTCAACTGCTCTTCCAAGTCCTTTGCTGTCTCTGACAGAATTACAATGTCATCGGCGAACCTCAAAGTTTTTACTTCGTCTCCATGAATTTTAATACCTACTCCAAATGTTTCTTTTGTTTCCTTTACTGCTTGCTCAATATACAGATTGAATAACATCGGGGAGAGGCTACTACCCTGTCTCACTCCTTTCCCAACCACTGCTTCCCTTTCATGCCCCTCGACTCTTATTACTGCCATCTGGTTTCTGTACAAATTATAAATAGCCTTTCGCTCCCTGTATTTTACCCCTGCCACCTTTCGAATTTGAAAGAGAGTATTCCAGTCAACATTGTCAAAAGCTTTCTCTAAGTCTACAAATGCTAGAAACGTAGGTTTGCCTTTCCTTAATCTTTCTTCTAAGATAAGTCGTAAGGTCAGTATTGCCTCACGTGTTCCAACATTTCGACGGAATCCAAACTGATCCTCCCCGAGGTCTGCATCTACCAGTTTTTCCATTCGTCTGTAAAGAATTCGCGTTAGTATTTTGCAGCCGTGGCTTATTAAACTGATAGTTCGGTAATTTTCACATCTGTCAGCACCTGCTTTCTTTGGGATTGGAATTATTATATTCTTCTTGAAGTCTGAGGGTATTTCGCTTGTCTCATACATCTTGCTCACCAGCTGGTAGAGTTTTGTCATGACTGGCTCTCCCAAGGCCGTCAGTAGTTCTAATGGAATGTTGTCTACTCCGGGGGCCTTGTTTCGACTCAGGTCTTTCAGTGCTCTGTCAAACTCTTCACGCAGTATCATATCTCCCATTTCGTCTTCATCTACATTCTCTTTCATTTCCATAATATTGTCCTCAAGTACATCGCCCTTGTATAAACCTTCTATATACTCCTTCCACCTTTCTGCCTTCCCTTCTTTGCTTAGAACTGGGCTGCCATCTGAGCTCTTGATATTCATACACGTGGTTCTCTTCTCTCCAAAGGTCTCTTTAATTTTCCTGTAGGCAGTATCTATCTTACCCCTAGTGAGATAAGCTTCTACATCCTTACATTTGTCCTCTAGCCATCCCTGTTTAGCCATTTTGCACTTCCTGTCGATCTCATTTTTGAGACGTTTGTATTCCTTTTTGCCTGCTTCATTTACTGCATTTTTATATTTTCTCCTTTCATCAATTAAATTCAATATTTCTTCTGTTACCCAAGGATTTCTAGCAGCCCTCGTCTTTGTACCTACTTTATACTCTGCTGCCTTCACTACTACATCCCTCAGAGCTACCCATTCTTCTTCTACTGTATTTCTTTCCCGTATTCCTGTCAATTGTTCCCTTATGCTCTCTCTGAAACTCTGTACAACCTCTGGTTCTTTCAGTTTATCCAGGTCCCATCTCCTTAATTTCTCACATTTTTGCAGTTTCTTCAGTTTTAATCTACAGGTCATAACCAATAGATTGTGGTCAGAGTCCACATCTGCCCCTGGAAATGTCTTACAACTTAAAACCTGGTTCCTAAATCTCTGTCTTACCATTATATAATCTATCTGATACCTTTTAGTATCTCCAGGGTTCTTCCACGTATACAACCTTCTTTCATGATTCTTAAACCAAGTGTTAGCTATGATTAAGTTGTGCTGTGTGCAAAATTCTACTAGGCGGCTTCCTCTTTCATTTCTTAGCCCCAATCCATATTCACCAACTATGTTTCCTTCTCTCCCTTTTCCTACACTCGAATTCCAGTCACCCATTACTATTAAATTTTCGTCTCCCTTCACTATCTGAATAATTTCTTTTATTTCATCGTACATTTCTTCAATTTCTTCGTCATCTGCAGAACAAGTTGGCATATAAACTTGTACTACTGTAGTAGGTGTGGGCTTCGTATCTATCTTGGCCACAATAATGCGTTCACTATGCTGTTTGTAGTAGCTTACCCGCATTCCTATTTTCCTATTCATTATTAAACCTACTCCTGCATTACCCCTATTTGATTTTGTGTTTATAACCCTGTAGTCACCTGACCAGAAGTCTTGTTCCTCCTGCCACCGAACTTCACTAATTCCCACTATATCTAACTTTAACCTATCCATTTCCGTTTTTAAATTTTCTAACCTACCTGCCCGATTAAGGGATCTGACATTCCACGCTCCGATCCGTAGAACGCCAGTTTTCTTTCTCCTGATAACGACATCCTCCTGAGTAGTCCCCGCCCGGAGATCCGAATGGGGGACTATTTTACCTCCGGAATATTTTACCCAAGAGGATGCCATCATCATTTAATCATACAGTAAAGCTGCATGTCCTCGGGAAAAATTACGGCTGTAGTTTCCCCTTGCTTTCAGCCGTTCGCAGTACCAGCACAGCAAGGCCGTTTTGGTTAATGTTGCAAGGCCAGATCAGTCAATCATCCAGACTGTTGCCCCTGCAACTACTGAAAAGGCTGCTGCCCCTCTTCAGGAACCACACGTTTGTCTGGCCTCTCAACAGATACCCCTCCGTTGTGGTTGCACCTACGGTACGGCCATCTGTATCGCTGAGGCACGCAAGCCTCCCCACCAACGGCAAGGTCCATGGTTCATGGGGGGAGGACCTTTCAAGTATATGTATCAAAATCCCACTACAAATCGATGTCAATGATATGGTCAATAATTTAGCAGATTATTTCTGTACCTTTATTGTGTATCCATGTGACCTGTGAAAATTTTAGTTGTTAGATATAATGCTTCGTGAAGCGAGTGATCGTACATAACTGCTGAAAATTTAGTTATTTAATCAGCAGACTGTGGAAGTTATCTAACTGGTACATAATCTGGACCAGAAGACTTGCCTTTATTAAGTGACAAAAATAGTTTTATCGCCCTGAGGGCATCTATTTCTAAGTCTGTCATGTTTTCAGCTGTCCTTGATTCGAATTCTGGAATATTTACTGGAGCTTCTCTGGTGAGGGAATTTCGGAAAACAGTGTTCCGTAACTTTCCTTTAGTGGCGCTGTAGTTGGTCGTGTTACCATTGCTGTCACGCAATCCAAGTAATGATTCTGTCTTGCCGCTGGGATACTTAATATATTAATAGAATCCCTTTGGATCTTTTGCCAGATTTCGAGATAGAGTTTAATTTTGGTAACAATTGTTATCACCTCGCATTGAAATCAGCACTAAGTATAGAGTAAATATAAACCAACGTCAGTCTTGCGAACTTTACTTTCTTTTAAATCTGAAATAGTTTTTTGTTGCTTCTGCGACAATGTCCTGACTTGGTTCTACGGACCATGGGGGCTCTATTCCGTTTCTTATTAATTTAGATGGTATAAAATTATGTCTTCTCGTCGACATTATTTCTCTGAATTTCATTCACATTTGATCGATGCTTACACAGTTATTTCTTTTTTATTTATTTACTTGTCGCTTATTTAGCCTGATCAGATTCCTGTGGAAGGAATGGAGGTTGTCTCTTAGGAAGGCATAATAAAAATTTTATCTGCTTTTTTTTAGTACTAACAGTTGGCGTTCACTTTTGTGGAATTTAGGGTATTCACTCTCGCTACAGCGTCCTTGTATTCATTAATTCGCAGCTGTGTCTCTCGTTATAAAGTTAACATCGTAAAATAACAATTTCCCTTCTTCGCATAAATCAAATGTATTAAATAAAGTAAGTGCCATACACGAAAGGAAGCAAATGATTTTTTTTTCACCCGGCTTCCTCTTTTAAACATTTTGAAGCACTTCATTTGCTTTTCACGGGATCTAGAGGCATTCAAACATGCCTGTGTGTGATTCATGCAGAAAGCTTTGTGCGTCGTTGGTCGCTACAGGTAGGATTTTCACAGGAAAAAGTTGCTTAATAGTCTTTAAAGAGTCATCGACATTTCAATCTGGGCTTTGAACAGCCAGATACATAACTACAGCCTGTCCGAAAATTAAAACCAGCGCAGGGGATTGCCATATTCACGTACTCGATTATCTTCTTACTTTTATTCCGCCTTGTAAAGGCGAAATCCGTGTGAGAATTTCGACAGAGCTTTTACTCTGAAATAGGAACAATTAGCTTTGAAAAAGGGGGAAAATAATATTATCTGATTTCTTTGTTCCTGTACAATTTTTATACTGTACCATCAATGGGATTGAGTTTCGCTTCGAAACGCGTTGTTACGCAATTTGAGCACACTTTTTTTTTATCACCCAATCCGCACGCTGTTGCTAGCCCTACCTGAAGCAGTAATTAAAATTTTAATTGACTTGCCACAAGGTGACAATCATTACTGCTTGCAGCAGAAAATTCCCGTTTCATCCCAATTTTCCCAGGAAGCTGGCAATTACTTTCAAATTTTACTGCCGGACGAATTTAGCAGCAATTCATTTACCTTGTTACTGCTCCGTGTATTCAATTTATAGCTGCGCTACAACACGAGCGTGGGGAGGGCGCGTCGCCGTCGTACATTTAGCCGGATTACGGGCCGCTAGTTTCATTTGATGCGCGGAGAATGCGGGGATGTCATTAACAATGAATCCACACGGCACGTGGACGGAGTTCATTACGCGCCTCGTTGTTACTCACTCTGCCTCTAACACTCCCTGCGTCTGTTTTCACCACGGAGCTTTTTCTGCATGTAGGTCCGTGATAAGCTAATACCTGTGTAATCCTGTCGGTGAAAGAAACACGTGCGTCTGTGTATTCCATCTGTAGCTGTTACACTGCAGCTGTACCGCTGCGCACACAGAGAGTTTCGCTGCGATAGTTTCCTCTTCAGCAACCACTGCAGCGTGCCCCAGATTAAGGAAACTCTCGACTTTAATTACACACTCTTGCAGATGCCCAGTCAGGATCCGTCGTTACTGCCTCTTCTTTCTTCAAAAGGACCCTGTGTTTCCTTTCAAGAGACTGCACCACCTCATTAAATTGAAGCTGCCTGCTTGCTTGCTTGCTTGTCCTGGGATGCATATTGTGGGACGTCGTTATTTTGGGGTCACATCACAACAGAAGCAACATAGCGTCACATGAAAGCTGTCACGCTCGTAATTTAGACCTAAGAACGCAAAAGTAACAATTTTCTGTCGTGACGTATCCGTGTACGTAACGGATTCTCTTCCCAATACAATTTATACATGAGTTCTTTTCGATAACATTTACGAATAAATATTTTTTTCGGTAACATCCATCAGAAAAATATCGCGTACAGTTTTCAGTTTTCTTTTCCGTGTCCAACGAAGTTCAAATTTTGCACCTGAAGTTTCATCTGCTCACTATGCACAGTAGCTAACTTTAAATAACTAAGTATCACTATGGCACGTACTCTCTATAATCTAAATACATTCGTGTTTTCTTTGTAAGTAAGAGAGATTCTCCGAAGAATTTTTCACCGCATGTAAACCACACTTAGAGGTGCACGAAGCTCTCTAGAATTTTCCAAATCTATTAAAAAGTGTGGTAAAAATTGAGATAATTAACACTAAAATTTGAGCTTTTTCTAAATATGAAGTTTAAAATGTAACAGCTGATTCATTTTTCACAAATTAAATAACTTCTAGAGTTTCGTACACCTGTAAGTATGGTTTGTATGCTGTGCAAAATTCATCGAAGAATCTTTTTTACTTACGAAGAAAAGTGGATCTATAGCAACAAACGCAGCCCATAGTAAGTGAAAAAAATGATGAAATTTCAAATGTAAGAAATTTATTTTATTATGTCTTTGAACTTCCACTGCTATGAGTGTGAATCCTGTACCCTTCGTGGCCATGCTGACAAAGTTTTATGAATTTATTTCTAAAGGTATAGACAGTGGAAATTAAAATGTCCAGTGGCATCTCTCCTGCTCCAAGTCGGCCCGTTTGACATCCAACCCCCAATAACTTTCGAAGGGAGTGTCACACAGTCCCACACTGCTGCCTAATGCGAACTGAAAATCAAAGAAGCTGTGATACTGGAGGAGGCTGGGGCGAAGAGTTTCCAGCAAGCTGAACATAGCGCGTCATCCTCAACGAAGAGTAATCTTCAGACGCAAGAGCAACTTCGGGTGTACACCACGGGAGTGGTTTAGCACCGTACTTTCCACACTGTGCTAACTCTAGATATTGATCGATGAGAGGATACGGAACAAAAATATCTCATGAACTTAGGTCCAGAAATGCGTGGTTTACATGCTAGAAACCACTTATTAAATCATACACTGTTGCAGGAACTGCAATCACATATGCGCTGTACCATACAGCCACAGATGTTCTGTCTCACAAGTTCACATCGGCCAGGCTGCACCAGAACAGTGTCAAAGACAGCGTGGATACGCTGCTCCACATCTGGAATGGGCTCTGCATACACGAGATGTAAGGGGTTCACCACCCTGCTGGAGCAAATGTAATCTAAATGTATTGCTCACTTGCTATAACGACAATTCACAGGCGGTGCCTGAGACATAAAATAATCCCTGTTAAAAGAGAGCTGAAATAGAGTCGTAGGTCAGAGCAATCTCTGCCGCAGTTGCAGTCGTTCGCTGCTACAGTGTACTTGTAGTCTGTCGCTGGTACAGCGCAGTTTACAGTTAGTAGTTTTTAAAGTCATAGAGCAGAACAAATTGTATAATTTTGTTATATGGAAGAGTAATAATTGTGGTCAGCCGCAGAGATAACTGATACCATGGAATGAGATGATAATGAACAAAGGAATAACTCCAGAACGAGATTTTGACTCTGCAGCTGGGTGTGCGCAGATATGAAACTTCCTGGCAGGATAAAACTATGTGCCGGACCGAGACTCGAACTCGGGACCCTTGCCTTTCGCGGGCAGGTGCTCTACCAACTGAGCTACCCAAGCACGACTCACGACCCCTCCTCACAGCTTTAATTCTGCCAGTATCTCGTCTCCTACCTTCCAAACTTCCCAGAAGCTCTTCTGCGAACCTAACAGAGCTAGCACTCCTGGAAGAAAGGATATTGCGGAGACATGGCTTACCCACAGCCTGGGGAATGTTTCCAGAATGAGATTTTCACTCTGCAGCGGAGTTTGCGCAGATATGAAACTTCCTGGCTGATTAAAACTGTGTGCAAGGGTCCCGAGTTCGAGTCTCGGTCCGGCATACAGTTTTAATATGCTAGGAAGTTTCATATCAGTGCATACTCCGCTGCAGAGTGAAAACCTCATTCTGGAAACCTCCCGCCGGCTGTGGCTAAGCCATGTCTCCGCAATATCCTTTCTCCCAGGAGTGTTAGTTACGCAAGGTTCACAGAAGAGCTTCTGTGAAGTTTGGAAGGTAGGAGACGAGATACTGGTAGAATTAAAGCTGTGAGGACTGGTCGTGAGTCGTGCTTGGGTAGCCCAGCTGGTAGAGCACTTGCCGCGAAAGGCAAGCGTCCCGAGTTCGAGTCTCGGTCCGGCACACAGTTTTAACTTGCAGGAAGTTTCAAATTAATAATTGTTAATATAATGAAAAATCAACAGTGTAATTAAGTCAGCCGTCTATTGTAAGGTAAATTTTATTATTTTTATTGCCATGCGCGTAGTTAAGTCACTTGTCTGATATGTTAATATGAATTTGCTTCAATCTTTTCTTTTGTGATTCATCAGCACCAGCTGTCCCATATTTGTAATATATTCAGTTTCCCGTGTAATGGATTGTAGATCTTTGTGAATAACGTAAAAAAATTCATAACATAATTGTTTTTACCAGTCAACTATAAAAGTATAATTTCCCCTTAAGTCATTGCCAGTCCCGATACAGTCATTTAACTAAATTAAAATATTCCAGATTTTTTGTCAGATCATAGTCATGTGCCCTTTAGTAATCGGACGACCAGTTTTGCAGCTGGTCACCAAGTAAAGTCAGTTTTTCTCGTAATTCAGATCTCAGACAAATGTTATCCAGTATTAGTAGATAGGACAGCATTGCACTAAGCCGTGCCATTTACGAGCAGATATATAGACAGCGTTGTCCGGCGACACTATCACGAGGTAAGAATTTTTCAGTTTATTTCTCACGAACAGATACAGATTGATTTCACAGGGTCATGGCGTAGCGCTGCCTACGTCAAAATGTATCAGTTTTTCATGAGTTAAGATTTATCAGTTTTCATAGGTCAGAATTTAATTATCCAAATTTCATTGTTTTTTTTTTTATTTATACGGGAGGGTTACTCTGTCCCCATAACCTGAAGTCGCACGGGTCTAGGTACGGTGAACGAGCAGACCATGCGACTGGACCCATTCATCCGATCTATCGACCAGAGAAGACGGGATTGAGATGCGTCCTAACGTTAACGGCGAAGCAGCTGGAGCAGCATGATGTGGCAGCCACGTAACGCTTTGAATCATCGATGGCATTCTTTCCAGCAGGGGAGGCAAGGGCACCCGCTAGAAACACCAATAGTTTCGGCCTTCTAGGCGACGTGGAAGGAAGACTTGTCCGGAAATACGATAGCCAATTGTACCGGCTCACACATTGCGCCTGCACCGATCCTGATAACTCACTGTCACCATACCATGAGGTTCTGCGTACTATCCTACAAATTACTATTATGAAAGTTGAAGATACCGCTCAGCCAAAAGTGGCATACAGATACTGATAAGATGGATGACACAAATCCCGGAATCGTGGTTGCCTGATGGATAAACCAGAGCCAAACCTGCTCTCGATGTGGAAAGTCTGTCGCTAGGAAGCCCTGCATACGCTGTAAGTGATAAGAGTAGCAACAATTGTCGTGGAGAATGTTGCACACGGTTCTACTGTACTGGCGGGCCAACTGTCTGGTACTCTCAAGCCAGTGACCTTCCACAGTGTTAATCACATTTTCCTCCTAATATGGTGTTCGGGCATGTCCTTCAGGATTTCCTGCTTTCTGAAACGACAGTGTTCTCAGACAAACGGCGAAACAATGTTTGATACTTTGAATGCTCCGTTTGTTGTCGGTGGGGATATGTCTCCTGATACAACCTTGCTGCCCGCCGCCCGTTGTCATTTGCCTTTACGTAAGCAAACACGTGCCGGCAAGCACTCGATTCGAATACGGAACCATTGTGTGCAAGCCTGTATCACATCCACTGCAAGGTGACTCATCCAGAGAAGTGAATCGGACACAACATCGCCAGTTCCTGTGATTTCGTCAGTCATACGGCCACACCGCCTCCTGAGAGGTCGATCCGCCGGATGCGATCCTCTCGATAAACGGAACAGAAGAACGTCTGTGCTAGCCAAAGAGTACACAGCCAGTCGCAGTACTTATGTTCGCCGCGATGCGCTTCTAGGCCACTTCATGTGCAGCAGGAGAGTAGTGCAGTTGTGCCAGTCTACAGTTCGTAGCCGCGCTCAGTGTTCAGCCAACGCCGATGTTAGTCATCGTCTGCAGCTCAGTCATTGCTGACATCAAGTCATTGTAGTCCAGTTACAAGATTTTTGATTTGTAAATTATGTCAGACGCTTAGTCTAGTCGCATCTTCTTTAATTGTCAACCAATTGATCATGGACTACAGCAAAGTTAAGTAATAAATACTTTCTTATTTTGTACTCCTGCTAATTGTGTTTTCCTGTTGTAGCTACCAAGCAGTCTTTTCATAGTAGAACCCACGTTTCCACCTCCTTGGCTACATCATATTTGCCACCTAATGCTGATGGACTCGATTATGGTGGAAGATAGAGAGCCATCAATTACGAGGGCAGGAGAGGGCTCTAGAGCATGACATATGAGGAACAGTACCACCCTCTATGAGGAAACCATGCATAGTGTAAGTGTGACTCCATGGTACAGCGCGTATTACACCGCAGACTCTGTAACACAGTATGATTGAATAAATGGTCTCAAGCATGCGTTGCCGGACATACGTTCATTAGAACTTTCTTGTTCCCTATTCTCCCATCGATCAGTCCCTAGAGTTTCTATACGGAGAAAAAATCGCCGTGTACAAATTACGTAGTGGATAAGGCTAGAACTTCCGGGAGGCTTTTCGGGGATGATGCAATCACAACACCTGTTACTTGCAGCAGCGAGATGTAGGAAGACCTTCAGCTAATCGACGCTCGGTGAGCGACTTGCCAGGTCGCCTTGAACATAAACAAATGTAAGAAATTGCAAATAAATAGGCAGAAAGTCCAAATATTGTATGGTTTCGCGATTGAGCAACAAGCACTGGAAGCAGACACGTCCGTGTACCGTCTCGCAGCATGACTACGGAACGATTTAAAATGGAGAGACCACATGAAACTAATAGCAGGTAAAGCAGGTGTCAGACTGACATTCCTTTGGAAGAATTATTAGAAGACACCCACAAAGCAGGTAGCTTACGAAGCCATCGTACGACCAGTACTTGAATATTGTTCCTGAGACCGATTCATAGCAGACAGGATTGAGAGAGGAAATACTGAAGGTCCAAAGCAGAGCAAAGTGTTTTGCTAGAGGTTCATTTGATAAGCGCGAAAGCGGCACAGAGATACTCAAGTCCGTTGGTAGACGCTGCAAGACCGGTATTCTGCATCACATGTGTGGTTTACTGTTAACAGTTCCGAGAGCGTGCATTCTTAGAAAAGTAAACCAGTATATTGCTTCCTCCTACGTATGTATCGCAAGAAAACTGTCAACATAAAATGAAAGAGATTTTATCTCACACAGAAGCTTACCCGAAATAGTTCTTCCTGCGAAACATCCGCTACTGGAATAGCAACAGGAGGAAGAACACTGGTACACAAAGTACCCTCCGTCACACAAAATTTTAGGCATGAAATTAATTATACCGATTGCAAATGTCAATGCTAAATGGCTTGTTCTAGTGCGGATGTACACTCTTGGAAATGGAAAAAAGAACACATTAGCACCGGTGTGTCAGACCCACCATACTTGCTCCGGACACTGCGAGAGGGCTGTACATTGATCACACGCACGGCACAGCGGACGCACCAGGAACCGCGGTGTTGGCCGTCGAATGGCGCTAGCTGCGCAGCATTTGTGCACCGCCGCCGTCAGTGTCAGCCAGTTTGCCGTGGCATACGGAGCTCCATCGCAGTCTTTAACACTGGTAGCATGCCGCGACAGCGTGGACGTGAACCGTATGTGCAGTTGACGGACTTTGAGCGAGGGCGTATAGTGGGCATGCGGGAGGCCGGGTGGACGTACCGCCGAATTGCTCAACACGTGGGGCGTGAGGTCTCCACAGTACATCGATGTTGTCGCCAGTGGTCGGCGGAAGGTGCACGTGCCCGTCGACCTGGGACCGGACCGCAGCGACACACGGATGCACGCCAAGACCGTAGGATCCTACGCAGTGCCGTAGGGGACCGCACCGCCCAGCAAATTGGGGACACTGTTGCTCCTGGGGTATCGGCGAGGACCATTCGCAACCGTCTCCATGAAGCTGGGCTACGGTCCCGCACACCGTTAGACCGTCTTCCGCTCACGCCCCAACATCGAGCAGCTCGCCTCCAGTGGTGTCGCGACAGGTGTGAATGGAGGGACGAATGGAGACGTGTCGTCTTCAGCGATGAGAGTCGCTTCTGCCTTGGTGCCAATGATGGTCGTATGCGTGTTTGGCGCCGTGCAGGTGAGCGCCACAGTCAGGACTGCATACGATCGAGGCACACAGGGCCAACACCCGGCATCATGGTGTGGGGAGCGATCTCCTACACTGGCCGTACACCTCTGGTGATCGTCGAGGGGACACTCAATAGTGCACGGTACATACAAACCGTCATCGAACCCATCGTTCTACCATTCCTAGACCGGCAAGGGAACTTGCTGTTCCAACAGGACAATGCACGTCCGCATGTATCCCGTGCCACCCAACGTGCTCTAGAAGGTGTAAGTCAACTACCCTGACCAGCAAGATCTCCGGATCTGTCCCCCATTGAGCATGTTTGGGACTGGATGAAGCGTCGTCTCACGCGGTTTGCACGTCCAGCACGAACGCTGGTCCAACTGAGGCGCCAGGTGGAAATGGCATGGCAAGCCGTTCCACAGGACTACATCCAGCATCTCTACGATCGTCTCCATGGGAGAATAGCAGCCTGCATTGCTGCGAAAGGTGGATATACACTGTACTAGTGCCGACATTGTGCATGCTGTGTTGCCTGTGTCTATGTGCCTGTGGTTCTGTCAGTGTGATCATGTGATGTACCTGACCCCATGAATGTGTCAATAATGTTTCCCTTCCTGGGACAATGAATTCACGGTGTTCTTATTTTAATTTCCAGGAGTGTAGATGTAGACGTACAGATTTGTGCCCCTCGCGAGAGTTGTCCGCCGATGCCAGTGTGCGACGAAGAAGCATCAGCTGACTCGCCGTGTTCGAGAGGAAGCTTACAGGACCCCAAAGCAAAAATATTTCACAACCGAAGCTGTAGTGATACGTGATAAGTAGTTTCCATTAGACACCAATTCTGAATTTCTAAATTATCTGAACAGTTTGGTCCATGTCATCCAGGGTGAGCCACAGCGTGCCAAACTTCAGGCGTGTAGCGTGCGGGCCACGGCCCGGCTTGTCACTCGGCTCTGTTCGGTCCTTCTCGGAAGCATTCGGAAGAGCGCCACTGTTCATTGAATACTGCGTTGTGATATTTTTCGGTTGGCACAACTCTTTTCACCTCGGGGGAATCGTGATTATAGCTCTGTTTACCATTCGCTATTTGAAGGCCATTCACAAGTCCAGTGACTTTTTGCAGCAAAAGAGGCTATCTAGCTACCTGTCACCACACCCGTTTCGAAATGAATGCGAGTGACAGACGAGATGGATGAGAATTCTGAGTATATACCACCCAGCCGCTTAATCGACGGTTACTGCAGAGATTCTATGAAACGACGTGACAATACCACGCAGAAAGAATTCAAAAATTTTGTTGACAGTGAAGGAGTAATAAATTACAACGATCGACAGACGGGATTGTTTGTTCTGTACCTCAATTTGCCGGCATGGAGCACGTGAAGAAATATGTAGTCCGAACAGTGAAATTTCCAGAGTCGCGTGCATTATTCCACTGTCAGCTGCAACAGTTTTCGATGGAAACGAACGAAGAGTATGAAAACTTGATATATTACTGCTAAGTTGATTGGTTTCGTCAAGGAGAACGCCTGGAACGATTTTGCGATAAGAACTCACTATCGTTGAATTTCTGAACAAATGAGGAGTGCAGGAGCGTAAATTAGAACATCTGGAGTGGATTGCTCACCTCGCATTTTAAGTGAACTTCACAGCACGCTGCCCACAGTAAGACATAAGTTGAGAACAACTTATTTATAATACGATGGGGATACATTTAAAAATAAAATAGCATTGTGGAAGGGGATAAATTCTCATAAACACAGTCGAGTCTTCTAAGCTGACTGGCGTTAAAGAACAGTGTGGTTTGACGACAACGTCGTGACCCTGAAAGAATTGCAAGAATAGTGCTCTAATCGTTTTGAGGACACTGAAAACATCACATATATTTTAAAGCTGTTTTCGAGAACGTTTGCCATTGCAGTTTAGAGGAGGGGGAGGAGATTAGTGTTTAATGACTCGTTGAAAACGAGGTCATTAGAGACGGAGCGCAAGCTCGGGTGAGGAAAGGATGGGGAAGGAAATCGGCCGTGCCGTTTCAAAGGAACCGCTCCGGCATTTGCCTGAAGCGATTTAGGGAAATCACGGAAACCTAAATCAGGATGGCCGGAGATGGGATTGAACCGTCGTCCTCCCGAATGCAAGTCCAGTGTGCTAACCATTGCGCCACCTCGCTCGGTCATTTCAGTTTACAGTGCAGATGTAACTGACTGATCTACAATGAATTCCCGTTTAGAGACAAATCCTCTGACCATACAACTATCCAGGATGTCTACATTGCTTTCCTCAGGCAGAGTTTCCACGTCTCGATAAAGAGGTTGCAAAAATGCTTCAGTATTTGCACCAACATATGTATGTGAAAGATGTTTCTTCGATTGTGGAGCTAAAAATTTCATGATTGCGTGGCAACGTAGGTGAGACATTCTGTGAAACTGTCTGCGCCTGTGCATCCGTACGTCGCGGCCTTGAAAAGAAACACCACGACCTCACTCCCGTCCGACACTCACTCCTGCCCCCACCCCTCCCCCTCCCCCACCGCTCCACACAACACACACAGTGACTGCAAAGTTGGTCCAATCTCACAAGTGTGGCATGCTGCCACAAAAGTGTATGACAGTCAACACCTACAGCGGTAATGACTCACTAGGCCGACACTTCATTGCGGTGGCAGGTGTGAGACGTACAGACCAACCAGTCGTTCCGTGCTTCTGCGACCCTCTAGACACTGATGCCGACTTAAGACCGTCCGCAAGAAATCATCTGAAAGCGACTCAGGCCATAAATGGTCAGTGGCGTAGGCAAACACCGCTATCAAAAGACTGCAATTCGTGAATTAAATCGCCGTTTATTTCTGTTATGATTCCACGTGGTGCTCTGGAAATACATGTCCAAATCCTGATTCCCCACAACCATAAAATCTTTCTTCTTAAACTAACGTAAGATCGCCGGCCGCTGTGACCGAGCGGTTCTAGGCGCGTGTTCGCAGTTTCGAGTCCTGCCTCGGGCATGGATGTGTGTGATGTCCTTAGGTTAGTTAGGTTTAAGTAGTTCTAAGTTCTAGGGGACTGATGACCACAGATGTTAAGTCCCATAGTGCTCAGAGCCATTTGAACCATTTGAGCCATATTAAGTCCCATAGTGCTCAGAGCCATTTGGACATTTTTGGAACGCAAGATCTCTGTTCCTCGCTATTTCGATAACATATTGATCCCAATCATTTCAGAAATATTCCAGCATTTACCATACGGGTCTATTCCAAAAGATTTCTTTATATAAGCAAACGGTCGTTCCTCACTCTTCGACCAAAGAATCGACTGCGGCCATTTTGGGTTACCTACAAATGGGTTTATCTGATCGTTCCTGTGACATCTCAATCCACTCTTGCTCCCATATATTTTTATGACACGATTGATTCATTAATAGTGTAGCTAACGCTACTCTAGTTTTTACGTCACGTATAGTGGGAAACTAAATTTCTTTATATTCTATTTAGCAATTGTCATGCCTACGTTATATTTAAGTAATATCTAATTCGTACAATTTCTGTCGACTTACAGCACCTAGCAAATATTTCTGTCATTTGTGAATAGTCTGATACTGCCACAAATATGGCCCATTGCCTATTCGGTCTTTAGTGTACAGTAATAGTAATAGTTGTGTTGTACTTCCGTGGTGTTAACCATGAATTACTAGTGTGTCTGTAGACGATTCTCCATTCTTCTTGTTGCACGCCAGGAAGGTTCACTGTAATATACAACCTGATCCTACAGTGCACACGAACATTACTGTCTTTTGTGGAGATCGGCGTAGAACTGAATCTAAACCTTTTCAAAGATTTAGAAAAGTCGACTATACATTGCTGATCTCTATGCGCGTCGATTAGATACTGTGCGCATGAAGAGAACGAAATGTTTTTCACATGATTGGTATCTTCAGAACCAGTCCTATCATTATGGTCTACATAAATTTTCCGTTTGTCTGTATGAATCATGTCCGCAATATTGATTTTCAGTTTAAACTTACTGAATACTGCCCACCACAGTTCATTTCAAACATGTAATAGTTAGCATTTCTTCTTCTTCTTCTGACTCTTTTTTTTTTCGGTTGCTTTTTACTGAATCTCTGGGATGTCAGCATGGTCATATCGCATTTGGAAGCGTTAGTGGCATACGGTGGTCGGTTGCCCTTTCTTACACCCCCACTTCCCGCCGAAAATGAATCTCAATATACCATCTGTCTGAATTTAGCATAGATCTCATGTTCGTCTCTGTCAACGAGCCAGAAGCGTTTGTGTAAGGTTCATCTGAAGTGGGGCATGGGTATCCGCCTGGTTTACCTAGCTGGATATGGAAAACCGCCTAGAAACCTTATCCAGTTTGACTGGCTCATTAGCACCTGCCATTAATCCCGTACTGGCTCACCTCCCCATGCACCAGATGAGGGTGCGTTAGCGCTTTCAGATATCCAGGTGGGTCAAGGAGTCTCATTGCTCTAGCATTAAATGTTACTATAATGGAATGTCGTCTGCAATTTTACATAGGTATTTCGCTATTTGGTACAATTTGCAGTCTGTAATAACAATCCGTCAAGTTTGGAAAGCTAGATTAACCGAAATGAGTTTCATTAAAACTCTTATTCTAGTACACAGGCAAGTATGGATTAACTGGAATAAAATATCATTCAATGTAGTATGACTTTATCTTACGCAGTCTGTTACTTAAAGGGTTTGTCTTAGAGAGAATCTTATTCTATGATACACAGAAATTATTAAGTACTGTTTTATATTGAAAATGTTTGCTTTAATGCCACAATTATTATGCAAGCGTTTCACAGAATGTTGTAACAATCAAAGTTACAAAGAACAAGAAGGTTCAAACGGAAACTACATTGCTCACCGAATAAATTTATCATTTGTAAACTCGTGGTATACTAATTGTATCTGCCGTCGAGACATAAAAAGCTAATTTACTGGTGTGTATCTGTTTAAACTGCATGCAGCAGTAGCAGATTGGAGAAGAGCGACTTGAATTGCCTGAAACTAAAACCCTAGATTAGAACGTCCCCATCAAGTAATCAAAACGCAATTGTTACCAAATGTCTAAAACTTAAATCAAATTATCCCGCAGAAGACATTTTTTCTCGTTTGCTATAATGCTGAATATTGCTTCCCCATGTTGTTGATCCCATTCTGACTGCCCTACCTATAATTGCCTTCTAATCACACTTTTTTTGTAATACACTCCTGGAAATTGAAATAACAACACCGTGAATTCAGTGTCCCAGGAAGGGGAAACTTTATTGACACATTCCTGGGGTCAGATACATCATATTATCACACTGACAGAACCACAGGCACATAGACACAGGCAACAGAGCATGCACAATGTCGGCACTAGTACAGTGTATATCCACCTTTCGCAGCAATGCAGCTGCTATTCTCCCATGGAGACGATCGTAGAGATGCTGGATGTAGTCCTGTGGAACGGCTTGCCATGCCATTTCCACCTGGCGCCTCAGTTGGACCAGCGTTCGTGCTGGACGTGCTGACCGCGTGAGACGACGCTTCATCCAGTCCCAAACTTGCTCAATGGGGGACAGATCCGGAGATCTTGCTGGCCAGGGTAGTTGACTTACACCTTCTAGAGCACGTTGGGTGGCACGGGATACATGCGGACGTGCATTGTCCTGTTGGAACAGCAAGTTCCCTTGCCGGTCTAGGAATGGTAGAACGATGGGTTAGATGACGGTTTGGATGTACCGTGCACTATTCAGTGTCCCCTCGACGATCACCAGAGGTGTACGGCCAGTGTAGGAGATCGCTCCCCACACCATGATGCCGGGTGTTGGCCCTGTGTGCCTCGGTCGTATGCAGTCCTGATTGTGGCGCTCACCTGCACGGCGACAAACACGCATACGACCATCATTGGCACCAAGGCAGAAGCGACTCTCATCGCTGAAGACGACACGTCTCCATTCGTCCCTCCATTCACGCCTGTCGCGACACCACTGGAGGCGAGCTGCACGATGTTGGGGCGTGAGCGGAAGACGGCCTAACGGTGTGCGGGACCGTAGCCCAGCTTCATGGAGACGGTTACGAATGGTCCTCGCCGATACCCCAGGAGCAACAGTGTCCCTAATTTGCTGGGAAGTGGCGGTGCGGTCCCCTACGGCACTGCGTAGGATCCTACGGTCTTGGCGTGCATCCGTGCGTCGCTGCGGTCTGGTCCCAGGTCGACGGGCACGTGCACCTTCCGCCGACCACTGGAGACAACATCGATGTACTGTGGAGACCTCAGGCCCCACGTGTTGAGCAATTCGGCGGTACGTCCACCCGGCCTCCCGCATGCCCACTATACGCCCTCGGTCAAAGTCCGTCAACTGCATATACGGTTCACGTCCACGCTGTCGCGGCATGCTACCAGTGTTAAAGACTGCGATGTAGCTCCGCATGCCACGGCAAACTGGTTGACACTGACGGCGGCGGTGCACAAATGCTGCGCAGCTAGCGCCATTCGATGGCCAACACCGCGCTTCCTGGTGAGTCCGCTGTGCCGTGCGTGTGATCATTGCTTGTACAGCCCTCTCGCAGTGTCCGGAGCAAGTATGGTGGGTCTGACACACCGGTGTCAATGTGTTCTTTTTTCCATTTCCAGGAGTGTATATCACTGTGTCAGGTGACCTCCATTGCCAACTGTACGCTCACACTACAACGGAATCTACAAATAGTAATTTTTCCAACAATAACTATTCGGAATATGACACTCATTTGTTTGCCACCTTCATTGGAAGCTACACCAGTGCGCTAAGACTCAATGATCATCTGCGTGAAATGTCTTAGAAGTTGCGAATGTGGACAACCATCAGCTGTATAATGGAATGACAACAATGAAAACTGGTGCCAAACCGGGATTCGAACCTGGATTCCCCGCATGTCGCGAGCTGTCGCCTCCATACTAGGCTATCCGATCACGACTCACGACTAGTGAGAACTTCCATGTGTCGTCCACTATGTGTCTACAACTTGCACTCGTACGTTCATTGAGTGCAGGGTAATTCAGAAGTGATAGTCAATAATTCACACGCAGAATGTAGAGGCCAAAAGTAGCTAAAATGCTCCAATAAACATGGGTCCACAAATCAAACTTTTCCGGGATACAACACATTTTCTGTTGCGGTTCGTCAGTGTCTAGGAAGACATGATATCTCTGAACGTTAAACTAGGCCTCCGAAATGTTGTCCCTGCGTCTGAATGAAACACTGAACTCGCCTCTGAAATGAGTTGCGAATCCTCTCAGGCAGTCCTGGGGAACTGTGTAAATGCTGGAAAGCTGCTTCAATCCGCAAGCGTAACTCTTCAAAGAGTTGGCCTCGGTACCGTAGACAGGCTTCTTGAAATGACGTCACACACAGAAATCCATGGGATTTAAATCCGGAAACCTGAGAAGTCATGACAGAGGCCGTCCTCTACCTGTTCAAAGTTGACCATACGCCAGTGTTAGAAGCTGGCGCACTCGTAAATGAAAATCTGCTGGAGCACCGTCGTGAATGAACCAGATGCTCAGGGGTTGGTTCAGTGGGACATCATCATGTACATCTGGAAGTACAGTCCGCTAAAACCGCATGTACTGCAGTCCTGTTGGTCTCTTTGCTGGGGCGACTATAGGAAGGGAGAAAAGGCGCGCCGCCACGATTCTTTAAAAACACCGTCTCCTTTTCCTATCCACGGTGGTTCATCTCCCTCTTCGTCGGCCCAGGTCAGGGCTACCTATTGCAGTTTGTGTCCGATCCTTTCTTTCCGAACTGGAGTCCTTGCCTTTACCATCTACACTTGATGTCCATTCGCGTACACTACAGTGTACACCTAGGTCGTAGCTCCACCTGGACCTTTTACATGGCCCTAAGGACTCAGTTAACCCCGTGGCTCTTCGCTACCACTTCCTTTCGATTCTTAACAAGTACCGAGGCCATGAAGTGGTTTACACCGACGGCTCTATGGCTGATGCTCACGTCGGCTTCGCGTATGTCCATGGAGGACATATTGAACAGCATTCCTTGCCCGGTGGCTGCAGTGTTTTCACTGCCGAGTTGGTGGCTATATCTCGTGCTCTTCAGCACATCCGTTCATGCCCCGAGGAATCGTTTGTTGTTTGTACTGAGTCCTTGAGCAGCCTACAAGCTATCGACCATTGCTACCCCTCGCCATCCTTTGGTGGCGTCCATCCAGGAGCCCATGCATGCCCTGGACCAGTCCCGTCGTTGAGTGGTGTTTGTGTGGACCCCAAGACACGTCGGCATCCCAGCCAACGTACTTGCCGACAGGCTGGACAAACAGGCTACGCGGAAACCTCTTCTGGAGATGGGCAGCTAAGAACCTGACCTGCGTTCTAACTTACGCCGCGGGATTATCGTCTTCGGAAGACGGAATGGCATAACAGTACGCAAAACAAACTGTGTCTCATTAAGGAGACTGCGAATGGGTGGACGTCTTCCATGCGGGCCTCTCGCAGGGAATCAAATGTCCTCTGCGGGCTCTGTATTGGCCACACTTGGGCGACCCACGGTTACCCCTTGGGCCGTGAAGACCCGCTTCGGTACGGCGCCCCGTTGACAGTGGCCCATATTCTGGTACACTGTTCCACTTTGACTGCCCATTCTTGGGTTACCGCAAATTACTGAAGATTTCAATGTTGGTCCATCAGCAAGTGTCAGCGTGCGAACCATTCAACGAAACATCATCGATATGGGCTCTCGGAGGCGAAGGCCCACCCTTGGACCATTGATGACCGCTCGACACAAAGGTTTACTCCTCGCATGGGCTCGACAGCACCGACATTGGACTGTTAATGACTGCAGTACATGTTGCCTGGTCGGACGGGTCTCGTTTCAGATTGTATCGAGAGGATGGACATGTACGGGTATGGGGACAACCTCATGAATCCATCGACCCTACATGTCAGCAGGCGAATGTTCAGGTCCTGTAATTGTATAGAGCGCATGCTGTTGGAGTTACATGGACCCCTGATACTTCTAGATACTTTTTTATAGGGGGCACATATGGGAGCGATCTAGATGATTGCAAAACAATAAACTGGTAACTAAGACCGCAGGAATTCTTTTTATTTCATGATAATCGGTTTCGGTGAAACTAAATCCGCCATCATCGGATCTTAGAAAACATACCAGTTACAACATCAAGATCCGTTAATGGCGGCTTTAGTTTCTCCGAGACCGGTTATCATGGAATAAAAAGAATTACTGCGATTTTGGCTACCAGTTTATTATTTCACGTCTAGATACGACCCTGACAGTTGACAAGTTCGGAAGCATCTTGTCTGATCACCTGCATCCATTCATGTCCATTGTGCATTCCGACGGATTTGAGCAATTCCAGCGTTACAATGCAACAATCCACACGTCCAGAATTGCTACAGAGTGGTTTCTGGAACACTCTTCTGAGTTTAAACACTTCCGATAGCCCCCAAACTCCCCAGACATGAACATTATTGAGCATATCTGGGATGCATTGCAACGTTATGTTCAGATCTCCACCCCTCCTACTCTCACGGATTTCTGGACCGCCCTGCAGGATTCATTGTGTCAATTCCATCGAGCACTACTTCAGACATTAGTCGAGTCCATGCTACGTTGTCTTGCGGCGCTTCTAGGCTCGTGCGGGCCCTACACGATATTAGGCAGGTGTACCAGTTCCTTTGGCTCTTATCTCTATTAAATGTTCTTTTAATTATGGCTATGGGTAATTCACATGTTGATGCTTTACGGTAAGGTATCTGATTGTTACAGAGACCACACTCTTCCGTTATAGATAGATGGTCCGTCTCTCATTAATATCTTCATGTGTGGTACCCATATTTTCATGCTGGATTGGACCACTCCTGTTAATTATCGTTGAATATGAGGTTTCCATTGCACGAAATTGTCATTCGCTTAAAAATTCCATGATATTGTGGCGAACTTCCTTTCCATATAGGCCACCAGAGATCGGAATTTTATCATCTTCGGGGTATGCAAAACAGCCCAACCGGCACCCGATATCGCGGATAGTAGAATCGCAGTCACACACACTTCAATTTGGCTTCAGAAAACGCACTTTTTAATGGAGTCCTTTACATATCAGTAGTCGTAGCGTAATTTGCCTATTTTATGGCGGTGGTTACATGGCGATAAAAGAGCATCCATTACAATCGTAGGGAATACCACAGAGCAAGTAAAACCAATTGTGTTTCACGCACTAGCATATCTGACTCTACTGTTCAGTTTCGCTGTAACACGAATACAGACCTGCAGAAATGCGAAGAGGGACAAGGAGAGAGTTTCCGCGAAATCTCTTTACAGTTCAGAAATTCCTGCCTCTGAGGACTGCTAATACATATGGATGATCCACGAATATGCATCAGCTTCGGAAACACTCGGTCGCGTCGCGGCGCCGTCCTGGACACGAGCGCTCTTATCTGGGAGGCAATAAATTCCTCAGCCTGAGTTTTGCGAGGGATTTTCCAGTTGGCAGCTCTGAATTTTTCAGTTGGTATTTCCGAATCCCCAGGGCAAAATATGACCGGTGCGGAGCCAGTACCAGCATTTATTTGCAGCCAAATTATCTCACAATCGTTCAACACGTTTCTATGATTAAAACTGTTTTTGTACTCAAGAGTTTAATGCGGATACAATACTAATACTTTTAGTAAAAATCCATCTCTGTTTGATACAATAGTTTACTGGTGACAGTATGTGTAAAAATATCTCATGCTCAATCCTACATACACCGATTGGTAACACATCATAACAGGCCTTTATAGAATATCATTTACGTTTTTATACTCATTAACCCTTATAAACCGGCCACTGCAGTCGACAGTAATCTTATTTTCTATTCTAGATGTATGACAGGGTACTATGCTGCGAAACTAACGGTAGGTAACGCTAACACATTGTAAAAGATTATAATGTGAGACAGAATCGGCAGGTATCAACATCGTTTTATGTTTTTCTTCATCTTCATCACTTTCAAAACAGTCCATCGATTCTCTTCGTGAAACTTGACTTTTTTTTATGACTTGCAACTCATATCCGTTGAGCGCTTACCAAGTCTGCCGTGCTAGTTTTTCCTCTGGTAAGACTGTGCTTAATCTCTGGGGAAAAGAGGGCCATGCTATTTGTTTCGTTTCATTTATGCCTGCGGATACGGTTTTTCCTTTATCCCGTATGCCATGAAAGCTTTTGGTTGGATGGATGATTGTGTGTATGTTAGCATAAAAATTTGAAGGAGACAAAGCTGGGAACTTGTCCTGACAAACATCAAGAGGATCGGCTAGCGGGTTGCAGTAAAAACAGTAGGGTGGATTGTCACACCTACAAGAGACCTTATGTAATACAGCTTTTGGCAGTTACTAGTACTTCTGTAATTAACTCAATAACACTCATTGACCACTCAAGCCCTGAGCCCAACTCAAAGGCTTACACAAAGCACAGTAGGAAGAAACACAAATCGACCTGCAGAAGAACGAGAAGCTGCCGCCGTGCCATCTCTTGGCACCGTCAGAGTGATCGGTTTCTAGAATAACTAAGTGGTGACAGTGACACTGTCCCCTGACCAGTCCACAATGAGGTACTTCAGTCGAGCTTCCTTAACATTGCAGACTATACAGAGGATATGGGTTTTGCAGGGTTCATTGAACAGTAGTACGACAGTTAAAACGATCTAGATCAGTGGGCAATATTTACAGAATACATTTATGTTCAGAATATAGGAACTTGAGGAAAAACAGCTGGATTACGAAAATACCCGCGTAGGACTGGTGGCAACTACAACCTCACCAATAAGTCACAAAACAATGAAAACGTAACAGACCGTAACACTGATCCAAATTCCAAACTGCTGATACAAAGGTTAACCAGAAAACGTACGATACTATGACCAGTTCTTTTATACCGGTGGGTTCCAAGATTGAAGTACATCCATAATAGACAATTCCAACCTTGATGTGGTAAACAATGACAAGATGTTTAATCCGTGTGATACCCAAGCGTTTGACAAACAAGCTTGCGACGAATAAGAAAATGGCAAACATACATGCGACGGACGTAATGACAGAGGAAACAATCACCATAGATACTAAAACTCATAGAGTACTGTAGTGGTAAACAACACGACTGATAAGAAGATAAACACACCCCGGGGTACCAACAAGTTGATTTAATCCACAATAATGTGAACATGCTCACCACAAGCAGCAGAAAATATCGAATTAACCTGAAATTAAGTACGCAGGAGCATAGAGACACATTTCAGACCAGGCAGACGCTTTTGATCCGTCAGCCGCATCCAAGGGGAGACACTGTCTCTTTCCCGACGACAGAACACACAAGCGAATGATAGTGAGTGAACACACAACCGACTCACTTGATCTCCGTGATCTGCTTCATTAGACATGTACGCGGATGTCGGTGGACCTAGATACAGAGAAAATTTACGGAGACGAAGTCAGAGGCCAGAGTAAAGTGTTCTTTGGCCAACAACAAGCAGGTAAGAAATATTTCGTTTACACGAAACTGCCCTGAGCCTCTTAGGCTCTTACCGCTAAATACGTTGAGTAATTTAGTAGCCGTGTTATTATTCCGATTCATAGATGAATATAAACCAGACATTGTATACCAATAATATCTTTACGCCAGGAACAGACAACTAACTTACCTTCCACCGCACGCCACGACAATCGTAAGGCAGCAATTTTTATTCTTTACAGGAACTTCAGTGTCTCTAAGATGATCTTGTAATAGTCATTTGGTAACGGCTGAGATAAAGAGGGTCAGACGAACCTAGCCGATAGCATCAATATTAGCCCAGTATTCACATCCAATAGATCCCTACCGTGATACGATCGGAAATGTAGCACATTTTTCCAGGCTTCACTGTTCTTCTCAAATTGTGATAGATTATTTATGACGAAATTCGTTAGCGAATGTCCGTATTGTGATGGCGCAGCTAATATTCTTATTTTCTTCAAGAGGTATATACATTACATCGGTCCACCAACGCCACATGTTACTTTTATTACTCGCTTCTCTGCAATTAGTATTTTATTTCTATGTAATAATCTACCCCAGAAAATGATTCATAATACATATGAATATAGGCTAAATACTCAGGAGATCGATTCATTTTTACCAAGACTACCAGTTATACAAAGAGCAAATGTAGCTGAATAGTTTCAGAAGCTTGATAATATCCTTCTTCCGATCCAGGCTTTCATTAGTATCGACACCCAAAAATTTGAAGCATTCTACCATATTCACTGACTCCTGCTGATGTGCCACATCAGTTGTTGGTATGACTATTTGTTGTACAGAACTGATTACAGTTAGTTTGTGTTTTCCTTTTTCGAAATTTAGGAAGAGCCCCTTTTCTGAGAACCACTTTCTCCCGAAAATATGATTTACCATCTCCTTTGTTACTTTCTCTCTAATGCGATTTCTTCTAATACTATTACTTCAGCAGAAAGTACCAGTTATACTTGTCGAATGTTAATTGGAAGGTCGTTCAAATATATAGGGAATAGGGGTGTCCCAAATTTGAACCCTTTGTGATTTCTCCCCAGTCACTAAAATTTTCTATCGTTCTGATATTGTTTTAATTATTCAGTACGATATTTTGCATCCTGCCTGTAAAGTATGATTCAGACCAGCTGTGCATAGAACCGCCAGTTTCGTAAAACTTGAATTTTCTAAGAGAGTAAAATGATCTATAGAATCAAATGACTTCCAAATATCTCACAAAATACTGACTGACGACATTTTGTTATTTAGGGCTTGTACTATTCGATGAGTGAATGAATCAATAGCATTCTCACTCGAGCAACCCTTCTGGAACTGAGATACGTTAGTAAATTGCTTCCACTGTAATGTAAACTATTCTTGAGTACATCACTTTTTAGAATATTTTGGAAAACGATGTCAGTATGGAAACTGGAGATTACTTTTTCAAGTCTGACTTGTGATCTGTTGTGTCAAGAGGTGTAAAAAGTATATATTTTAAAGTTCCTGGAAAAATTGCCAGCGCCAGCTATGCATTCCATATAAAAAATGAAAGAAATTTTCATTCTGCATTGGAGTGTGGACTGGTATGATATTTCCTGCCAGATTAAAACTGTTCGCCGGAAAGAGAATCTAATTCGGGACTTTGCGTTGTGTGGGCAAGTGCTCTACCGACTTAGCTACCCATGCACGACTCACAGTTATACCTACGGCAGCACCTCGTCTGCCACCTCCCAAACTTCAATGAAGCTCTCCTGTCCATCTTGCAAGACTAGCACGTCTAGAGGAAAGAACATTGCGGAGACATGTCTTAACCACAACCTGGGGAACGTTTCCAGTATGAATGCAAAGTTTGGAATGTACGAAACGAGGTATTGGTCGAAGTACAGCTGTGAGAAAAGGTCGTGAGCTGTGCTTGGGTAGCTGAATCAGTTCCGCTTCGAGCGCCGAGGGGGAATGTTCTTGTTTACTTCACTTGCCGCAGCGTCGCTTGTGTCGAGTTTCCTCGTTAGTGTTGTTTTGTCTGCCGAGTGGATGTAGCGGCTCTGCTCTGCATTACTGTCTTTTTTAGTGTTCGTATACTTGCAGCGGCGTTGGCCGCTCCGCTTTAGCTACCATGGTTCCCACGTGTGCTCCACGGAAAGGTACTGTGAGCTTTACTTTCGAAAATTCAATGCTACAATTGCAGCCCGGGTCTCTAGAAATCCACTGTTGCCTTGTCGACACATTTCTTGTGAACTCATATCAGGTCCACACCGCTTATTCTGATGCAGACGAGTACGTATTTTAAGTGAAATTTATGGATCTCCTTCACGTTGAAAGATTACTGTCGCGATATGGTTCTCAAGACCCGTTCAAGCATCGTGATAATTCTGTTAGTATGGTGTTAGTATGGTGTCACTCCCAGATGCTGAAATTGACTATATCAATGGAAGAGTTTAGCCTCCCGCCGGAAGTTGATAACAACTTTATAAAGGACATATCGTCTCATCATGGTAACGTGAAAAACGTCCATCGTGAACGCGGGAATAGTCAACACAGATTACAGTGGAATTCGTCCTGTGGTAAATGTATCTCAAACGCAATATTCCATTGCAGTTGCAAGTGTGTGGTTACCGCGTTCGTGTCAATGTATACTGGCCAAGAGGGAATCTTGATTCCTATTTAATGAAAATGGACACGTTCCGTCTAATTGCCGCGGAGGATTTTTTTTTTTTTTTTATTAAAGCCGTCATAAATGCAGCGTCACAAATTGACGGTTGGTCATCTTGTTCCTTCCACTCCCGATGTCGGACCTGCATCTGCTTCGGATCATAATGAGCAAAAAATCAATTCTGATTATCGTGTCAATGATTTTCCGCCTGTTCCTCCGCGACAGGTTCAGAATCCTATTGCCCCCAGGACAGTAACGGAGACAAACGAGCGACGTCGCACTCAAGATGGTGGCGGTAAGGATTTGGCTGTGCCTTCTGCGCCAACCTCCTACGGATCGATTTTGTCCCCTGCGCCACTCGATACCTCGCGCCCGTAATATGGTGAGTGGCGAAGAAGTTATCTGCAGCATTCCTCCACCTCGCGAAGTGGCTCCTTCTGAACTGACGGTGGGTGGAGAGGGAGCGGAACCCCCCCCCCCCCCCCCCCTTCCTCTTTGTGTCCTCCTTTACAGCCTGAGACGATGCAATGTCCTCTGTCTCTTTCGTCTTCAGCCACTGAAGGTTTCATGAATTTGTCGCCTTTGTCAATCATACCTTGGTCCTTTTATATGCTCCTTCTGGCAATGGTCACGTAGTGGATCGTTCGCGTTTTTATAAAGATGATATTGTTTATCTGTTGCGTAAGAGTCCTCCGGGTATTCTGTTGTATGGTGACTTTAACTATGTGTTGCGTCCTGCAGATCAAAGTCCATATTTTAATTTGTTTCGCGAATCACATGAATTGGTCCGCTCCTTACGCCTGCAAGACGTCTGGATATGTAAATATCAGATGTTAATTAAATTTACCCATTTTACTGTGGCTTCTAGTAGCAGGTTAGACAGGTTTTACTTTTCAGGCTGCCTGCGCAATTGCATTCTTAATGTTGAAGTCATTCTAGCTTCCTTGACTGTTTACTGTGCTGTGAGTACAACCGTGAATCTAGAACGGCAACCAGTCAAATTGTTTCGTCCTGCGTGGATGCTAAACGTCCTTACGTAGCTGACCCCTCTCTCGATGACGTGACGCGAGATGAGTGGGAGTGTACTCTACGGTCTACTGGAAAGTGCTCTTCCATCCCTGACTAGTGGACACAGCTGGCAAAACCGAGGCTCAAACTTTGATATTTTTCTGTACTGCCAAAGCGCGAGACTTTCGAAGAACTTACCAATATTACTATACCATCATGCGTGAACTTTATGATGCTGCGGGTCACGGCCCTGTGGGATTTGCTTATATCAGACGTGTAAAGTCAAAAATGTTGATCCTGAAAAGAATTCAAATGGAAGGGTTGAAAATGCGATCCAAGTCACGATAATTGATGACTTGAACAGATCTCTACTCAGAAGCCAGTGCTAATGAATTTAGTTAGACAACGGAATTTAATAAAACGCGATCAGTTTTTGAACCCCAGTCACTGTATTCTGAGTGGGTCACAATTAACTTTCTATTACACTAATCTACGGACATGTGATTCGTTAACTAAAAATGGGAAAACACATTTATAATCTACTCCCCAATTACCATATTAAACGTTGAAGTGATTAAACATTCAGTACTAGCCGCTTCAATTCAGGCATGTACACAGATGATCACGTTAATGACAGTAAGTAACTGTTGCCATTGTTATGTGCTTTCCACAATGTTTCCCCTTTTTTAGTTAACGAATCGCATGTCCGTAGATTGGAGTAATAGAAAGTTAATTGTGACACACTCAGAATACAGTGACTAGGGTGAAGCGGCTGAATGGGTTGAAAATAAATAAATCGCCAGGTCCTGTTGGGATTCCAATTTGGTTTTACACAGAGTACTCTACTGAATTGGCTCCTTACTTAGCTTGCATTTATCGCGAATCACTTGCCCAACGTAAAGTCCCGAGCGACTGGAAAAAAGCGCAGGTGACGCCTGTATATAAGGAGGGTAGAAGGACGGATCCTCAAAATTACAGACCAGTATCCTTAACATCGGTTTGTTACAGGATTCTGGAACATATTCTCAGTTCGAATATAATGAATTTCCTTGAGACAGAGAAGTTGCTGCCATGTATCAGCACTGCTTTAGAAAGCATCGCTCCTGCAAAAAGCGACTCGTCCTTTTTTCACATGATATCTTGCGAACCATTGATGAAGGGTATCAGACGGATGCCATATTCCTTGACTTCCGGAAGCGTTTGACTCGGTGTCCCACTGCAGACTCCTAACTAAGGTACGAGCATATGGGATTGGTTCCCAAATATATGAGTGGCTCGAAGACTTCTTAAGTAATAGAACCCAGTACGTTGTCCTCGATGGTGAGTGTTCATCGGAGGTGAGGGTATCATCTGGAGTGCCCCAGGGAAGTGCGGTAGGTCGGCTGTTGTTTTCTATCTACATGAATGATCTTTTGGATAAGGTGGATAGCAATGTGCGGCTGTTTGTTGATGATACTGTGGTGTACGGGAAGGTATCGTCGTTGAGTGACTGTAGCAGGACACAAGAGGACTTGGACAAGATTTGTGATTGGTGTAAATAATATTAGCTAACTCTAAATATAGATAAATGTAAATTAATGCTGATGAATAGGAAAAAGAATCCCATAATGTTTGAATACTACATTAGTAGTGTAGCGCTTGACACAGTCACGTCGATTAAATATTTGGGCGTAACACAGCAGAGCGATATGAAGTGGGACAAGCATGTAATGGCGGTTGTGGGGAAGATGTGATTCATCTGTAAAGGAGGCCGCTTATAAAAGACTAATACGACCTATTCTTGATTACTGCTCGAGCGTTTGGGATCCCTATCAGGTCGGATTGAGGGAGGACATGGAAGCAATTCAGAGGCGGGCTGCTAGATTTGTTACTGGTAGGTTTGATCATCACGCTAGTGCTACGGAAATGCTTCAGGAGCTCTGCTGGGAAGCTCTGGAGGAAAGGAGGCGCTCTATTCGTGAATCGCTACTGAGGAAATTTAGAGACGCAGCATTTAAGGCTGACTGTAGTACGATTTTATTGCCGCCAACTTATATTTCGCGGAAATACCACAAAGATAAGAGAGATTATGGCTAGTAAAGAGACGTATAGGCAGTCATTTTTCCCTCGTTCTGTTTGGGAGTGGAACAGAAAGAGAAGATGCTAGTTGTGGTACGAGGTACTCTCCACCATGCAACGTATGGTGGATGCGGAGTATGTATGTAGATGTAGATGTAGACGGATGGATGTAACAAATTGGTTACAATAGTTTGCTACTGGAATTAAATCGCGAAGTTAGATGACAAGTATGTAGTGCCTGCAAGTCGTGAGTGTGATACCGTGTGCAGATAAGCATACATCGCAATGGGTTCTTACTGGAAGGAGCGATGGTCGTCATCTGATAGTTGTCGGATAAGTTTTGGGGGCCCTCCTAATCTGACGGTCGGGTGAGTCCTTTTCTAAGTCCGTCTGCCTGCAGATGTAGCGCCCGAGATACGGAAGCTCTACACTGAATGTCTGTTTACAAATCGCTGTACTGCAGTGTCGAAACGCGAATATGTGTACTGAATATCTGACAGCGATTTACTACAAAACACGCTCCTCCAGGCCTGGCGAATGCTTTTCGTGCACCTAAAATTAATCATCAGATTTCCCGGAAGCACTGGCCAATGGTAAAATTCAATAATGTCCTCCTTCCAGTGGCTCTCTAACACTGTTCTCCCTGTCAACTTCTTTACCACCCTTCTCAGTCTAAGAAATGGAGCTTAGGATCTACGTCACTGGCCATATACCGTTGTCAGGCCAGACTTCCTCATCGGTCGATTTTCGCCATCGTGGAGAAACAAAAAGAAGTGAAAAGGTCTTTCTCTCTCGGCGTCTGTTTGTTAGACCAGCAGCCATGCAATAAAACCACAGGCGGTGGTATTTGTCGTACGCTATCTAAAGATAGAGCCTACACTTCCCCATACCCAGCCCAGAAAAGCCAATGGAGCCTCTCTCAAATCCCTCACACTAACTGGCAAGCTCTTCCCATTAACGTGAGAGTACACTGTACGGCACACAGCTTAGCAGGAGCGGGGGGGATGGGGGAGTTGGGGGAGAGAGAACAGTGATTGTTGCGTTCTTAGCAGTGTAACTGCGTCTCTGGATGTTGTCCTCGGCCCTAGTAGTCTACTACCGCACATCAGCCTGGCATCAGACCACACGAAGTCCTGTTCTTACAGTCGGTCTCGCCAGTAGGTTCATTATGGAGTTGGAAAAGACATCGCAAGAGAACGACACCCACACCCAGCATTTTTTTTCTATATATATATATATATATATATATATATATATATATATATATATATATATATATATTGCAATCAGCCTTCAGATTGGTTTGATGCGGTCCACCACGAATTATTCTCCTGTGTCAAGCTCTTCATGTCAGAGTAGCACTTGAGCACTTGCAACCTAGATCGTCAATTACTTGCTGGTTGTATGTCTTCCTCTACAGTTTTTGCCCTCTACAGCTCCCTCTAGTACCATGGAAGTCATTTCCTCATGGCCGACCTTTCGTGGCCGAGCGGTTCTAGGCACTTCAGGCCGGAACCGCGCGGCTACTACGGTCGCAGTTCGAATCCTGCCTCGGGCATGCATGTGTGCGATGTCCTTAGGTTAGTTCAGTTTAAGTAGTTCTAAGTTCTAGGGGACTGATGACCTCAGATGTTAAGTCCCATAGTGCTCAGAGCCATTTGAACCGTTTCCTCATGTCTTAACATACGTCCTATCACCCTCTACAGTTTTTGCCCTCTACATCATCCTCTAGCACCATGGAAGCCATTTCCTCATGTCTTAACAGATGTCGTATCATCCTGTTCTTTCTCCTTGTCAGTGTTTTCCACATATTTCTTTCCTATCCGATCTTGCGCAGAACCTCCTCGTTCCTATCTTATCAATCCATCAAATTTTCACCATTCCCCTTCAGCAAAAAAATCTCGAATGCTTCGTTCGGTTCTCTTGTTCCGGTTTTCCAACAGTCCTTGTATCATTACCATACAATGCTTGGCTCCAAACAAACATTCTCGAAAATTCCTTCCTCAAATTAAGGCCTATGTTCCATACTAGCAGACATCTCTTGGCCAGGAATGCCCTTTCTGTCAGGGCTAGTCTGCTTTTGATGTCCTCCTTGCTCCGTCCGTCATTAGTTATTTTGCTGCCTAGGTAGTAGAATTCTTTAACTTCATCTGCTTCGTGACTATCAATTCTGATGTTACGTTTCTCGCTGTTGTCATGTATGCTACTTATCAATACTTTCATCTTTCTTCGATTTACTTGCAATCCATATTCTATACTCATTAGACTGTTCATCGCGTTCAGCAGATCATATAATTCTTCTTCACTCTCACTCAGGACAGCAATGTCATCAGCGACTCGTATCATTGATAACCTTCCATTTACTTCCACCACTGGTGCTTCGACGTACAGATTGAACAGTAGAGGCGAAAGACTACATCCCTGTCTTAAGCAGTTCACAATCCGAGCACTTCGGTTTTGGTCGTCCACTCTTATTATTCCCTCTTGCTTGTTGTACATATTTTATATTACAGGTCTCTCCCTAAAGCTTACACCTATTTTTTCTCAGAATTTGGAATATCGTGCACCATTTTACAATGTCGAACGCTTCTTTCAGGTCAAGAAATCCCATGAACGTGTTTTTTTTTTTTTTTTAAGTCTTGCTTTCATTACCAACCGCAGCGTCAGAATTGCCTATCCGGAGCCTTTGCCTTTCCTAAAGCCAAACTGATCGTCATCTAACACATCCTCAATTTTCTTTTCGATTCTTGTCATCAACTTCGATGCATGAACTGTTAATCTGATTATGCGGTAATTCTCGCACTTGTCAGCTCTTGCAGTCTTTTTAATTCTGTGGATGGTATTTTTCCGAATGTCAGATGGTGTGTCGCCAGAATCACATTTTACACACCTACGTGGATACTCGTTTCGTTGCCAGTTATTTATGTGTGTGAAATCTTATGGAGTTAACTGCTAAGGTCATCAGTCTCTAAGCTTACACACCACTTAACCTAAATTATCTTAAGGAAAAACACACACACCCATTCCCGAGAGAGGACTCGAACCTCCGCCGGGACCAACTGCACATTTCATGACTGCAGCGCCTAAGACCGCTCGGCTAATCCCGCGAGGCTTCTGTTGCCACTTCCCTTATTGTTTCACAATTTCTGACTGAATGTTATCTTTCGCTTCTGATTTATATGATATTAATGCCTCCAAAGCTCCCTCAAATCCTAATTATAATACTGGATCCCCTTTTCTAAATTGATCCGTTTTCTTCTTCTATGGCATCAGACGAATCTTCCACCTCATGGAGGCCTGATACCTTCTTAAAATTTCATGAGCAATTGGCGTGTTTAGTTGTTATTAACATAGTAATCGATTCCATCACAACTGCCCTTAATGAGTTGTGGCTAGCCGGAATGGTTAGTCATCTCTACCAGCTAAGCCATACACAGGGATGCAGACAAATGGGAACTATTGATGAAACACACTGATCACATCTCCAAAATTCAACACGCTATTTACAAACAGATGAGACCCTATAGACATCGAGTCAGATGACATTGAGACATGTGGGTAGGTTCAAACAAAGACTACAGAACAACAGAGAACTCTGAAACTTGCACCAACGACCAGACAAGCTAAGAATGACATGTACATATCACATACATCACTCTAAATGCTGAAACAGTAACACACAGGTAAAGTAGAACAGAAATCTGTTAATAGATTAAGCTGGATAGTTTGTGACCGTTTACTGGCCAGGCGCCATCTGAAACATGGATTTAAATCTGCAGTTACACCAAACTAATGCAACACAACAACTCCAGCAAACTAACTCACATATTATGACGAGACAAAAATAACATTCAATATATACAGTTGACGCCCCTATATGTAGAAACTGTAACACACAGATAAAGTAGAATAGAAACTTATCAATAAATTAAGTAGCATATACCGTGGATGGTAATTGTGATGTTCGCCACATTAAACGTGTAATTAGAACAAATTAACATATTATTTATTTATTTCTCGTTCGACCTGCCAGATACATTTTACAAAGAACAGATAAGAATAATATAAAGCACAATAAACGTTTGTAACTTAAAATGTGGAAAGAAATTATGTCAGTTATTACATTACAATTATGTCAGGGAAACTACATTATTACATTAAATGGAACAAAAATCACATAAATTGAAGAAAGGTAATTACATAGTAACATTAAGATTATGGAGCCATTTCCTGGCATTGACGTTAACTTGTGGAGCGACATCAGAGAGCCGTCTCTGAAACCATGAATGTTACAAACCAGAAGGTGGTCCATTGTTTGTACCTCGCCACGGTCACAACACGGATCGTCTGTATAGCCCCATTTGGTTGTTTGCTGTCTGCGTCGTCAAACTCCCATGCGAAACCTGTTAAGAGCCGACCAGTGTTTCCTGTTGAGATTGAACCCTTCAACCCTCTTGGTTGGGTCGTGGATTAGGTGATGGTTTTCCACGACGCCTCTTCTCAGACCATGCAATGCATTCTTCCATTCAGCCTCGAGACCCTCTGTGCCCAATGTTCTGCTCCAGACGATAGGTGTCCTGGACTTGAGTCTAGTGGGTCCTCCCAAGTCGGCATGTGTGGGTAGCCTTGGGTTCGATTCAATTTTTTCTACCATGTCCTGGGTTGCTTTCCCTTTGGAAGCAGGAGCGATGTTTGCCAGCACCGGAAGACACTCAACGGGGGTTGGCCTGAGAGTGCCAGTGACGTTTCTCAGAGTGGCATTTAGTTGTACATCCACTGTTTTGGCGTGCGGGCTTCTGCTCCAGACTGGGGCACAGTACTGTGCAGCGATATACACCATAAATTAACATTGAACAACTGTAACGTTACAGTTATTCGTTACGTTACAACATAGAATAACTGTAACGCAAGTAATATACCTTATTAACACTCATACAGTGTAAATACGCTAACAAAACTTACATATTACAGCAGAAAGATCGACTCACGACATCCGAGATGTGACTTGTCTCGTGTATTAAACGTCGTCACACTCCAAGGCCACCTCCCTGAGTGGCGCCGGTGAAGAGAGAAGGGGCACCTACCTGTAATACTAATGTCTCCTAACGTCTTTTCATTGTCTTCTTATAAAATTAAAACTTCATAAATTTCTGTTTCAAGATTCCATTTATTATATTTACAAGACGAATATATTGCTGTAACCGACAGAGAACATCGTTGGGGACAAAAGATCTCTACTTCCATGTGGCGCTGCATGTAAAATGATGCTAGCGGCCTCAGCTACATATTCAAATTTCGCTGCACGATGGGAGCTGTGGAAATTGGAAAATTGTGGTAAGGTCTTATGGGACCAAACAGCTGAAGTCATCGGTCTCTAAGCCTACATAATACTTAATCTAACTTAAACTAACTTACTCTATGGACAACATACACCACACACCCATACGCGAGGGAGGACTCGAACCCCCGACAGAGGACGCCACACAGACCGTAACAAGGCGTGTCACACCGCACGGCTAGCCCGCGCGGCTGGGGGCTGTGGGTTGTGGCCAAGTACGGTTGACGGTTGAGTGGAGCACTATGGGACCCAGAAAGTTCGTTAGTGTGTGATGGCATTACACCTGCTGTTCGTGACGGATAATATACGATAACTGTTTGCGTTGTGCCAAGGTCACTCAGAAAATAACGTCGGCCTGCATCTTCATTTTTATTTTACAAGAAAAGTAAATACCATATTTGTAGGATAAGAGCTACAAGATTAACGATTAATTTGTTATTTTTCGCCATAATCACCATATTTCTCCATGCTGTCTTTTCTCCACCTTGAAACAAGAACACATGTATATCTGTCCTGTAAAAAATGATGGACCTGCATCTTCAGCACGTGACACGCAATTTTTCAAGGACTCTGAATGTTCAAAGTGATGTCCCTGATGACCTTCTTTGAGGGGGTCGAACGGTAATCTGAAAGTGCCCCCTTTATTCTGGCCGGTCAACATTTGTAGTACCCAGCACGCACAATTCTTGCGGAAGCCCAGTTTGTCAACAAAAACCACTACGCTGCCTTTACCGAAGCACAGCTTGGTGATACAATTCGTCTCTTTTTAAAGTACGGTCATCACGGATGACTTGGTCGACAGGTTTGATGTGTGACGTCTGTACAGCTTTGCATCAGATAACTGAATTTGCCCTTAGCTTATCCACAGCGACGATCCCATCGTGTGACGGATCGGATGTCCACGGTTAAAGGAAAGAATCGAAGCACTTCAGAGGCGAGCTGCTGTATTTGTCTCCGGTATGTTAAAACAAACGTACGTATTACGGTGATGTTTCGGAAACTCTGATGGAGTCCTAGGAGGGAAGGCGACGTTCTTTGTGAGGAACACAATCGAGAAAATTAAGAGAACCGGCATGAGAAGGTAATGGCAGATCGATTCTACTGCCGCCGACACACATTTCGCATATGGACCACGAAGAAACATATGAGAAGTTAGGACTCATAAGGAGGCTGCAACACCCACCGCACAGTGGCTTGCAGAGCATGTATGTAGATGAAGATGCAGAGGTTGCATCTTTATACATCTTCCTCAGCCCTTCATAAATGCGTGCGGGAGTTTCACGTTTTGCAGTACGGAATTCCATCACAGAAAACTATCTTGCACGTATATAAATATCGGCCCTTTTCTGAACTTATACAGCGCTGCCATCTGTTGGTATAGTATGCTGTTACTGGAGTGGGCTGTAGAAGAAGGTTTGCGGTAGTGCACCAAATTCATTAATACTACATTACAAACTTAATGAAGGAGAAAAAGACCAGGACACACTAGTTTCTGACTGGTATTGTCCTTACAAAATTGTATACTACATGAAAAAATGTGCCCTTTGTATCACAATTAAGTTAGGAAACAAGTTCGTGACGTAATTAAAGTTCTAACACTGTATGAAGAAGGTCTTATTAATTTTTATAGTGTATCTTACGACCCTAATGTCACAATCAATAAATACACAGCTGTCACAGTTAGCTGCAGCAGGATACTAAAGCACCCAATTCTGATAGGTGATCCTGCAGGTAGGAGACTAAACGGAGCAAAGTGGTTGTTGAGAACTTGTCCACCCCGAAAGGCCGCTACTCGTGTCGGGAGGGGACGCGGTGTTTGTGGTCAAAGGAAACCAATTTGCCTGGAAGGGCCCTCGAGCGACGCCACGGAAGGGCTGAGGGGGGAGGGAGGGGAGGAGGTGGCCCACAGGCCTCTCCTCTCAAGCTGCTCCCGCCCCCCCCTCCCCCCCCATCACCCCTCGCCGTCCCCGTCTGTCTGGCGACTCATCAGCCGACCTCCTGCACTCGGCCCCCATCGAGTGCCTGGACATCCCGAAAGATCTCACCAACAAGAAGATCACGTGCTCAGTTCATTTTAGGGTATATTCATTAACAGCATAGCTGAATCTGGGAAGTGCGGGACTTGTAAGTGGCGAATCGATGTTACATACGTCAAGCGAGACGAAAAACACATGTTGTCATTTTTGTCACTCAAAAAAATAAATGTAACGGGAATTGAAGGATATGCTTCTATTTCTACAGTTGAATTTCTCCTTTCAAAATAAGCATAAATGTTTATGTTGTCTAGCAAGTAAATTGAGACTGATGCCTTGAAATGCAAATTACGAAATAAAAACGTGAGATGTAAACGTCCTAAGCATTCTAAGTCTATCACAAGATTGTAGCTAACAATGGCTATAGAAAAAGCTAACACTGAAAAGTTTATTTGGACACAGGGTGGATGAGTATCTGTCATAAACAAACAACTAGTCAATTATCATCATGGCGCCTTTTTCCAATTATCAGCGCCTCTCTTTATGTATAATGCTTATCATCGTTACTACAACAGTGTTATGATTTCGCTAGCCTTTTATTTTCGAGGTCATGTGGGATATAGTTTTGCCGTTTCAGTAGTTTCGCCCCTAAAAAGCGCTGTCTGACACACCCTATTTCCGGACGTTAAGGCAGTGTACATGTCTGTTGTAGCCTTGCGTCAGAAGTTTCGTGACTAATATCTTCATCGTGGCATCGTTTTTACCCCCGGATATTATTTGCTTCGACGAAACTAATTTCGCTTATATTTTAGCCTGACATCAGAGACCTACTGTTACTTGCCGTCTAATCGCTTAAAAACTAATTAATCATGTTATTTCATGTTAAATGTTTCTTCTGCTGTCGTTGGACTCAAGCAAAAAACTCCCGAAATTAAAGATGTTTACAGTATGCAGTAAATCCTTTGCTGAAACAAACGTTCTTTTTCCCATTGCTATTCGAATACCGCTGTCTCAAGCACTTCCCCCAATCTCCTATGCGCGCTCCTACTCACTGTCACACTAATCTCCTCCTAACTTCTTCTAACTACAAAAACTATACACAGCTACACGAACAAGCACAAATTATGATCCGTGTAGAGAGCGATAATTTCAGGAGGAACAGAGCGCAGTTAATTACATGTGCGAAAATATATAGCTACAAAAATAATACTGTACTAGGTCTCACAATCGCCTGGTTCACCTCAACTTGTCATCTCGTTCAACATATACAGGTTGTTACAAAAAGTTACGGCCAAACTTTCAGGAAACATTCCTCACACACAAATAAAGAAAAGATGTTATGTGGACATGTGTCCGGAAACGCTTAATTTCCATGTTAGAGCTCATTTTAGTTTCGTCAGTATGTACTGTACTTCCTCGATTCACCGCCGGTTGGCCCAACTGAAGGAAGGTAATGTTGACTTCGGTGCTTGTGTTGACATGCGACTCATTGCTCTACAGTACCAGCATCAAGCACACCAGTACGTAGCATCAACAGATTAGTGTCCATCACGAACGTGGTTTTGCAGTCAGTGCAATGTTTACAAATGCGGAGTTGGCAGATGACCATTTGATGTATGGATTAGCACGGGACAATAGCCGTGGCGCGGCACGTTTGTATCGAGACAGATATCCAGAACGAAGTTGTCCCGAGAGAAATACGTTCGAAGCAACTGATCGGCGTCTTAGGGAGCACGGAACATTCCAGCCTATGACTCGCGACTGGGAAAGACCTAGAACGACGAGGACACCTGCAATGGACGAGGCAATTCTTCGTGCAGTTGACTATAACCCTAATGTCATCGTCAGAGAAGTTGCTGCTGTACAAGGTAACGTTGACCACGTCACTGTATGGAGAGTGCTACGGGAGAACTAGTTGTTTCCATACCATGTACAACGTGTGCAGGCACTATCAGCAGCTGATTGGCCTCTACAGGTACACTTCTGCGGATGGTTCATCCAACAATGTGTCAATCCTCGTTTCAGTGCAAAAGTTCTCTTTCCGGATGAGGTTTCATTCCAACGTGATCAAATTGTAAATTTTCACAATCAACATGAGTGGGCTGACGAGAATCCGCACGCAGTTGTGCAATCACGTCATCAACATAGATTTTCTGTGAGCGTTTGGGCAGGCATTGTTGGTGTTGTCTTGATTGGACCCTATGTTCTTCCACCTACGCTCAATGGAGCACGTTATCATGATTTCATACGGGATACTCTACCTGTGCAGCTAGAACATGTGCCTTTACAAGTACGACACAACATGTGGTTCATGCACGATGGAGCTCCTGCACATTTCAGTCGAAGTGTTCGTACGCTTCTCAACAACAGATTCGGTGACCGATGGATTGGTAAAGGCGAACCAATTGCATGGCCTCCACGCCCTCCTGACCTCAACCCTCTTGACTGTCATTTATGGGGGCATTTGAAAGCTCTTATCTACGCAACCCCGGTACCAAATGTAGAGACTCTTCGTGCCCGTATTGTGGACGGCTATGATACAATACGCCATTCTCCAGGGCTGCATCAGCGCATCAGGGATTCCATGCGACGGAGGGTTGGTGCATGTATCCTCGCAAATGGAGGACATTTTGAACATTTCCTGTAACAAAGTCTTTGAAGTCACGCTGGTACGTTCTCTTACTGTGTGTTTCCATTCCATGATTAATGTGATTTGAAGAGAAGTAACAAAATGAGCTCTGACATGGAAAGTAAGCGTTTCCTGACACATTTCCACATAACATATTTTCTTTCTTTGTGTGTGAGGGATGTTTCCTGAAAGTTTGGCCGTACCTTTTTGTAAAACCCTGTATACTCGTAGTATCGGCTTAGAAATTACACCAGGCATATTTTGCAGCTACAGCGATGTGGTTAATGAATCTACCCTAAATCCTTTTTTCATTCTCATAAACCGGTAATGCTCTAAATTAAAGCTGAGCGTGTGAAACCAAAGGAAGGGATACAATGTAGTGTGAACTTAGTATCTTCTTGCTACCGCTATTTAAAAACAGGTATAGGGGAATGAATTCTTGGAGCACACTATGGACCATACAGAATTTCTACGGAGAAAACAACGTTATTAACTTGATTCTTCTGCCAGTTAACAGTGAGCGAGAGCCTTTTTTTTTTGTTCAGTGTCGTGGTGGTGCTATGGGCCGCAAGTGGAGTGGTACTTGACGTACTTGACTCACAGTGTTGTAATTGGTAGGAGAAGTAAAAACTTAGCTTTGACTCGCTTGACAGTCCACGCTGGTTTCACTCACCTCATAATCGTTTCACAAAACGAGCGGTATGGGAAGTCAATTCTTGTCTTCCGACTAAAGACGTTTCAGCCACGGTAGTGAAACTGTCGCTGGGGCCGTGTGCCTCAACTCGCTTGGGGCACGTGGGCTTCGGGCGCGCGTACACTTTACTTGCGACACCTTGGAGGAAAGCGACGTGTCGCTATTAAGTACGTGAATGGTCCAGGAGATGGAATGTATTGGACAGCCTGGATGGGACCGCAGCCCTCGCGGCAGAGCTGCGAACGGTCCCTGGGGCCACAATGTCCGCGCAGACCGCCCTACCTGGCAGGACGGACTACCATACTGCTAGCTGGAAGCGGCGCCGCGTTGGCCCGCTGCAATATTGGGTGTGTGGAGGGCGCGCCAGCTGCATCTCCTCCCAGCAGGCGCCAAGGCGCGCCGTGGAAACGCGATTCACGTTCTAACGACTATCCTTCGACCTCTGACTTTTAATAGTGTGATACACAACATCGTTGGTAGGAGTGGTGCAGCGTATTTTCGATCACGGTTCTATACTGGGTAGTCCATTGAAAGTGACCGGGCCAAATATCGCACGAAATAAGCATCGAACGAAAAACCTACAAAGAACGAAATTCGTCTAACTTGAAGGGTGAAACCAGATGGCGCTATTGTTGGCCCACTAGATGGCGCTCCCATAGGTCAAACGTTTATCAAATTCGTTTTTTTAAAATAGGAACCCTCTTTTTTATTACATATTCGTGTAGTACGTAATGCAATATGAATGTTTTAGTTGGGCCACTTTTTTCACTCTGTGATAGATGGTGCTGTAATAGTCACAAGGTATAAGTACGCGGTATCACGTAACATTCAGCCAGTTCGGGCGGTATTTGCTTCGTGATACATTACCCGTGTTAAAATGGACCGTTTACCAATTGCGGAAAAGGTCGATATCGTTTTGATGTATTGCTATTGTGATCAAAATGCCCAACGGGTGTGTGCTATGTATGCTGATCGATATCCTGTACGACATCATCCAAGTGTCTTGATCGTTCGCCGGACAGTTACGTTATTTAAGGAAACAGGAAGTATTCAGCCACATGTGAAACGTCAACGACTAACTGCAACAAATGATGATTCCCAAGTAGATGTTTTAGCTGCTGTCGCGGCTAATCCGCACATCAGTAGCAGACAAACTGCGCGAGAATCGGGAATCCCAAAAACGTCGGCGTTGAGAATGCTACATCAACATCGATTGCACCCGTATAATATTTCTGTGCAACAGGAATTGCATGGCGACGACTTTGAATGTCGTATCAGTTCCACCACTGGGCACAAGAGACAGAATGGCGATCTACTTCCAACATGATGGATGCCACGCACATATCTCGCGTGCTGTTGAAGCGGTATTGAATGGCATATTTCATGGTAGGTGGATCGGCCGTCGAAGCACCATACAATGGCCCACACGTTCACCGGGTCTAACGTCTAGGGATTTCTTTCTATGGGGAAAGTTGAAGGATATTTGCTATCTTGATTCACCAACAACGCCTGACAACATGCGTCACCGCATTGTCAATGCATGTGCGAACATTACGGATGGCGAACTACTCGCTATTGAGAGGAATGTCGTTACACGTATTGCCAAATGCATTGAGGCTGACGGACATCATTTTGAGCATTTATTGCATTAATGTTGTATTTTCAGGTACTCAAGCTGTAACAGCATGCGTTCTCACAAGCGATAAGTTCACAAAGGTACATGTATCACATTGGAAAAACGGAAATAAAATGTTCAAACGTACCTACGTTCTTTATTTTAATTTAAAATCCTACCTGTTACCAACTGTTCGTCTAAAATTGTGAGCCATATGTTTGTGACTATTACAGCGCCATCTATCACAAAGCGAAAAAAGTGGTCCAATTAAAACATTTGTATTTCTTTATGTACTACACCAATATGTAATAAAAATGGGGGTTCCTATTAAAAAACCGCAGTTGATATTCGTTTGAAGTATGGCAACGCCATCTAACGGGCCAACCATAGCGCCATATGGTTTCCCGCTTGAAGCTAGAAAAGTTTCGTTCTTTGTAGTTTTTTCGTTTGACGCTTATTTCGCGAGATATTTGGCTCCGACACGGTCAATGGACCACCCTGTAGACATGTTTATCTGCGAATTCTGCCCAATACGTGTAAGTCCCTCGCCGTCATGTTCCCGTTTTCAAGATAAAAATATTCTGTAACAAGTGTCGATTTTAACTCATTCATTATTTAACTTTTTGTAAATTATTCGTAATGGACTGCCCTTCCATTGTCGTAGTTTATAAACGACGTATGAAAGTAATGCGCAGCAAAATACTCGCCAGACACTAGTCCATAATCAAAAATGTAGTTTCTTTCAAAAATGGTTCTAATGGTTCTGAGCACTATGGGACTCAACATCTGGGGTCATCAGTCCCCTAGAACTTAGAACTACTTAAACCTAACTAACCTAAGGACACCACACACATCCATGCCCGAGGCAGGATTCGAAGCTGCGACCGTAGCAGTCACGCGGTTCCGGACTGAGCGCCTTAACCGCGAGACCACCGCGGCTGGCGTGGTTTCTTTGCTTTATTTTTTATGAGATAAGGTGCATTACACATGGAAAACTGCGCTAAATATGGCGCGAATGTAAGCATTCCGCTACACTACAGGTCACTATGTTACTACAATCTTCATTTCACATTCGCACTCGTTCTCTAACCTTCACTTCAGGATAAGTTGTACATCAGTCTCAATGGCCACCAACGGAAAATGGTGTATCCAGTACCACACTTTAGCGTAAGTGAGTTGGGTTAAGATCATGCAAAAAATAATCGATTAGAAACCATGTTTTTGTTTTAATACTTTTTAACTAAGATTCTACATATTAGAAAAAAATAATAACAGATTCATCATGTACTTATATACCACCATTACAAACATTTATTTGTACACACATACATATCCACAGCGGAGAATACCAAGATATTTGTAAATTATTAGTATATTTTTTCGCTATTAGTCATCGTAACACTGATATGCGAGTGCAGCTACTAAGAGGTACACAGGGCCAGTGTAGTTCCTGGTAGCCGGTTGATGTGACAAGATAACTTTGTTGACGGAGCTACAGACGCTACCACTTTATATGGAAACAAATCTTGCACTCGAGTCATCACAAATGCACTCAGTTCAAAATTTGGCCCCAGCTGACCATTTTAACGATTTTCAGCTCTCGTTCATATATTACAACTGTTTGCTCAGTGTCCACGTTTCTTTCCAAACATCTTCTTCTCAAGAAAACCTGCATTTCTCCTTTCTAAGGACACAAGGAGTAAACACACAGTACACCTATTGAGTAATGGAGATGATTTACTGCCGGTCGCTGTGGCCTACCGTTATAGGCGCTTCAGTCCGGAACCGCGCGACCGCTACGGTCGCAGGTTCGAATCCTGCCTCGGGCATGGGTGTGTGTGATTTCTTAGTTAGGTTTAGTTAGTTCTAAGTTCTAGGCGACTGATGAACTCAGAAGTTAAGTCGCATAGTGCTCAGAGCCATTTGAACCATTTGACAGCAACGTGGGATGTTGAAGCCTCTCTGCCCGATAGACAGACGTCTTTCCCTCGTGCTATCCAAGTAACAGCTTGTGACGTGTGTAACTACTACCGTACCAAATTACTCATGATTCTATTTTCTCCAGCCCCCCCCCCCCCCCCGCCCCACCTCTCTTTCTGAAACGTTTGTATCCTGTCCTTTATGTTGCTGAGACGTCGCCAGTAGTCTACAACTCTGAAACAAGAGACTCCGGCTGAGGCTCAGACCACAGGATTTTAAATGTTACCTAAAGCCCTAGTTTTTCGTATTAGAGGGAAACCAGTCCATCAGATATTGGCTGCAGATAAATGCAAGCAACTCTAGCCCATCAGGCCTGGAAATTTCGCTCGTACTCGCTCGGTAGAGGAGAGAAAGGTATACACCTGGAGCTCGGAATACGAGATTGTTTACAGTGCCACAAGGGAGAAGAAATAGGCAGACAGCAGATGCGTAATTATAACAGAAACGAAAGACAAAGTGTGCTCCTTGACAGAAAAAAACGCTTTAGTCACTACAGGCCTACAGTGTGAGCCAAAGAAAACTGTCCTGGAATGTACTTCGTGCTGCTTAAAGCGCGATTCTCACTGAGGCGAGACGATATGCGATACGAAACGTAACGATGAAGATCGTGCAACGCGACAGTCACCCGACTGCGCGTGACACTTGTGTCCCCACAGCACCCAACAAGAGACAGCACGCGGTCACAGACTCACTGCGGACAATTTCCAAATATCTCACATATTTACTCGAGACAGGGAAGATGTATGGCTCCCCTTCCAGCGTTAAAAACAATTTCGCTATGTCAGCCACAATTCGTGTGTGACGTTGTTATGACCTAAAATGAATCAAACGTAAAGTAGCGACTACATTTTTACTGCAAATTTCCCGAAATCTCTGCTGCGTTTTACTTCATGTCACTACTACTCACTAACTACGGACAACAGCTATGATTCCGTACTATAAGATGCACGAAAATCGAGTGACAAAGATTGAATAACGAAGAACACGCTCGAATCACGAAACAGTAATATTAATTTTTTTCGAGAAAAGCAAAAGTTTTACTATGAAACCAACGCCGTAGAAGGATGTAGCATTGCTTCATCTACATAACAGTTTCTTTTAGTCGCATAAGGTGACTTGAAATGTCCTCCCCCGTGTATCGTACGATACCGTTTGGCGCAACCTGTACACTGTGTTGTGCCTGGCGATGTGACAGAAAATCCTATCAGTGTTCTACATCTACATCTACATGCATACTCTTTAAATCACACTTAAATGCCTGGCGGAGGGTTCATGGAACCACCTTCACAAAAATTCTTGATTATTCCTATTCCGAACAGCGCACGGTAAAACAACGCCTGTACCTTTCCGTACAAGCTGCTTTCTCTCATCTTGTGATGATCATCGTTGGCGTCAATTAAATATTTTCGCATTCGCAGAAAAACACTAACTGAAATTTCGTGAGAAGATTCCGCAGCAACGAAAAACACCTATTTTTTAATGTTGTCCACCCCAAACCATGTATAATTTCAATGTCACTCTTTCACCTATTTCGCTAAAGTACAAAACGTGTTGTTCTTATTTGAACATCCTCGGTTATCCCCGTTAATTCTATCTGGTAGGAATACCCGACTGCGCAGCAATTCTCCAGAAGATGACGGACAAGCGTAGTGTAGGGAGTCTCTTTAGTACATCAGTTACATTTTCTGAGTGGTCTGCCAACAAAACGCAGTCTCTGGTTTGCCTTTCCCAAGACATTTTTAGTGTGTTCTTTCCAATTTAAGTTGTTCGTAATTGTAATTCCTAGGTATTTGGTTGAATTTATGGTCTTTAGATTTGATTAATTTATCGTGTGACATAAGTTTAACGGATTCCTTCTAGCTCTCATGTGGATGACCTCACACTTATCATTATTTAATGTCAATTGTCAATTTACGCACGATTCAGATATTTTTAAAAAATGTTCAGATGTGTGTGAAATCTTATGGGACTTAACTGCTAAGATCATCAGTCCCTAAGCTTACACGCTACTTAACCTAAATTATCCTAAGGACAAATACACACACCCATGCCCGAGGGAGGACTCGAACCTCCCGCCGGGACCAGCCGCACAGTCCATGACTGCAGCGCCATAGACTTGGCTAATGCCGAGCGGTGATATATTTTATCTAAATCGTTTTGCAATTTCTTTTGATCTTCTGATTACTTTACTAGTAGATAAACGACAGCATGAACCGCAAACAACCTATGACGGCTGCACAGATTTGCTCTTAAATCTTTTATCTAGATACAGAATAGCAGAGGGCCTATAACACTACCCTGAAGAACGCCAGAAATCACTTCTGTTTTACTCGATGACTTTCCGTCAGTTACTGCGAACTCTGACCTCTCTAACAAAAAAAAAAATGGTTCAAATGGCTCTGAGCACTATGGGACTTAACTGCTGTGGTCATCAGTCCTCTAGAACTTAGAACTACTTAAACCTAACTAACCTAAGGACATCACACACATCCATGCCTGAGGCAGGATTCGAACCTGCGACCGTAGTGGTCGCGCGGCTCCAGACTGTAGCGCCTAGAGCCGATCGGCCACTCCGGCCATACGGGATGCCACTCGCTTTTTATTAGCAGAATACAAGAAACTGCATAATTATATTCCACTCTATGAATCACAAATAATCGCCTATCGTTACATTTCAATAAAAATAAAACAATGAACCGCATATTTGCGTAGTTACTATCAAATCGTTCTCAATTGTAAGTCCACATAACTAGAAATCGCTAATAAAGTCTTAACTGACACAGACCGCAGCAGACAACATGTCCGTTCTCCGAGACTGCCGAATCAGCTATAATCTTACAGCCGAACCAATTCACCGAGCACCCAAGTTAGGCGCGATCCGAAGATCACAAAAGTGCTTCGTCTGCCTTTTCGTTCAGCAACTGTTCATTATTCTGCTATCTATTAATGCTTGTCAAATAGTGGAATAATAGCACGCTGTTGAGAGAAGCTTTTATATGAAATGCAAGTAAACGCGCTGTTTAGTTTTTCTAGTATTAATAACAGAAGGCTGTCACTGTGGCGCAACTTCGGAATGCAACAACCAATCGCGGAGAAGGACCAGAATTTAGGCGGTCTTTCTCACGAAACCCGTACCGAACAAACCGTCTGTCATCGGTACCTCACACCGCACTACGTCATCTTCCCTCTGGTGCCTTCTCAACTGCTCTAAGAAGAGCTTCTTTTAGCTGAATACGTAAAGAAAGAAATATTACACTACGGAAGAAAATGAAAAAAAGGCTTCGCAGAGAAAAGAAAAACGTTGTCTGAGAACGAGTTGCGGTGAAATGTGTGTTCTCTGGGGAGCACTCCAGGAGAGCTGTACCTCAGGGTCGCAGACTGCCTTAGGGAGGCTGGTGCCATCAGTATGGGGTTTTGTGGGACACGGTGAGGATCAGAGCAAAGGGGGAGGCGGGGTGGAGGGGGGCAGGTGTCGGTTCCCAGCTGCTGGGCGACCCTGCGTTGCCGCTCACGCCTCGTAGCCGTCGTTTGTTTGTGTCCTGCAGGTGGCAGCAAGTGGCGAGGGCTGCTACGGCCACCGCTGCTGCTGCCGCTGTCTGCGATTTATGGCCGACCATTACGACGGGGGCGCTAACACCCACCTCCAGCCCGGCACACAAAGCGCGCGGGCAGACGGCGTGAGTGAAACGATCGCACGCCGTCATCTGTGCGAACTGCGTCATCCGTGAAGGATGGACCGATTGAATTCAGACTCATATAATGTGTGGAACGGTCCTCCTGCACCAGGTCATTAATACTGCAGCGAGATAATCTTAGTGTAGGACCTAAAATCATCCTCGCTTGTGACACGTGAGAGATCGATGTCGTACCAGACAGACAATTAAAGAGATGAAGAATTAAGCGGGAGGTGGAGAGCAGCGTCAGCGTGCCTTGCAGAGGCCAAACTAGGGGTGGAGAAAAAACTGACCGGTTAAAACCGATGCTGGTATTTAAGTTGTGAATAATCGGTTTTTACCGTTGTTTGTTCCGTCTCGGTTTTAACACAATTTTTTTCATTTTTTAGTAATAACCGGGTGTAAAGAACCGTATATCAGTTTACCACAGCAACAAACCAAACTTATTTTCTGTTTTTAAACGAGTGTTTATTCACTACTCTCCTGGGCATTAAAATCCCCGCACCAAGAAGAAATGCAGATGATAAACGGGTATTCATTGGACAAATATATTATACTAGAACTGACATGTGATTACATTTTCTCGCAATTTGGGTGCATACATCCTGAGAAATCAGTACTCAGAACAACCACCTCTGACCGTAATAACGGCCTTGATACGCCTCGGCATTGGGTCAAACAGAGCTTGGATGGCGTGTACATGTAAAGCTGCCCGTGCAGCTTCAACGCGATACCACAGTTCATCAAGAGTTGTGACTGGCGTATTGTGACGAGCCAGTTGCTCGGCCACCATTGACGAGATGTTTTCAGTTGGTGAGGGATCTGGAGAACGTGCTAGCCAGGGCAGCAGTCGAACAGTTTCTGTATCCAGAAAGGCCCGTACAGGACCTGCAACATGCGGTCGTGCATTATTCTGCTGAAATGTAGGGTTTCACAGAGATCGAATGAAGGGAAGAACCACGGGTCGGCCGGCTGTGGTGGCCAAGCTGTTCTAGGCGCTGTAGTCTGGAACCGAGCGACTACTACGCCGCAGGTTGGAATCCTGCCTCGGGCATGGATGTGTGTGATGTCCTTAAGTTAGTTAGGTTTAAGTAGTTCTCGTGTACGTTAACATTTTGCTATTTTATCCACATTCATTTCTTTTAATGTGTGTAATGGTGCTGATAATCTCGCCATTGAGCGTCCATAAGCTCCAAAAAACACACACACTCACACACACACACACACACACACACACACACACACACACACACACACACACACACACACACACACACACACACACACACTTGGAGGACGTTCTAGGGCACTGATGACCTCAAATGTTATGTCCCATACTGCTCAGAGCCATTTGAGCCACGGGTCGTAACACATCTGAAATGTAACGTCCACTGTTCAAAGTGCCGTCATTGCGAACAAGAGGTGACCGAGACGTGTAAACAATGGCACCCCATACCATCACGCCGGGTGATACGACAGTATGCCGATCACGACCACACGCTTTTAATGTGTGTTCACAGCGATATTGCCACATACGGATGCGACCATCATGATGCTATAAACAGAACCTGGATTCATCAGAAAAAATGACGCTTTGCCATTCGTGCACCCAGGTTCGTCGTTCAGTACACCATCGCAAGCGCTCCTGTTTGTGATGCAGCGTCGAGGGTAACCGCAACCATTGTATCAGAGCTGGGTAGTCCATGCTGCTGCGAACGTCGTCGAACTGTTCGTGCAGATGTTTGTTGGCTTGCAAACATCCCCATGTGTTGCGAGCAGCAATGTCGCGATACGATAAACCGCAATCGCGGTGGGCTACAATCCGACCTTTATCAAAGTCGGAAACGTGGTAGGCATTTCTCCTCCTTACACGAAGCATCACAACAACGTTTCACCGGTCAACGCCGGTCAACTGGTGTTTGTGTATGAGAAATCGGTTGGAAACTTTCGTCATGTCAGCACGTCACCACCGGCGCGAACATTGTGTGAATGTTCTCAAAAGCAAATCATTTTCAGATCACAGCATCTTCTTTCTGTCAGTTAAATTTCGCGTCTGTAGCAATTTTAATGGCCAGTAATGTAAATTTCCATTTCTTCGATATATTGAGTTAATATAGAACGTGAGAAAAGCAATCAGGGCTACTATGATTATACACCGGCTGAAACTAGCAAGAAATACTTGACAAGAGTCTGTACAGCATTGCTGAGACAATACTGTACTTACTGCCGTGTGGCGTGACTTATTGGACGGTACGTATGTACGTACTAAACATGACCAAACGTGTTCTATAAGTATTTTTCCGCTGTCATTTTTGGACATTATCACAGAATTGCAGTTCCGTAGTTTGGAAATATTTCTATGTAGTGCGGTAGCAATTAACTACGGTGCTCCATTCACTTTAAAAGATTAAAAGTAGAAGGAGGCAAAACAAACGTGCGACGTCATACAAGGAGAAAACACCAATGCTGTTCCTTGGAAGAGAAGATATATTTCGTTGTACCTATAATTTTATTGACCTGCTATAAACTTGGTGTAATAACTGAACCCTTAATTTTGCGGTTGCTTCAGGATGAAAACCTGATACCACCCAAAACTGATTATACAATGAAATCATCAATCTGTGACATTTCACTGATACTGTCGCAGCAGGTGTCTCCTTCAACTTAGTCATCCTTTCTGGAGACAGTGAGTACAATTTCTGCCACAGCCCCCAAACCCGTATCGAACGAAATCTCCTGCTCCATCACTTTCAGTAGACTTTTTCACTCTTTGTTCGAAGCCTACGTTTATTACCGGAAAAAATAGCAACAAAAAAATCTGAAAATGGGTTATTTCATAAACCAGTTTTTTTTAGCTGGTTTAACAGCCAGGTTGAACTGAAGACAAAAAAGAACCGATATTGTCTAAAACTGGAGGTGTTAGCAACAACCAGCTTCCTACGCCAAACGACAACACTACACCGTGCGAGCGAGTTCCCACTGGCCAGACTGTTGTGTGTAGTTTTGCTATACCACTACATCTCGACTAAGTAATACGTTTGAGGAACCAGAAGATAAGCGCATCGTCACGTGCAAGTGATCACAACAAGGGGTGACGAAAGACATCTTGTCCAAATTACACCGATCTACATCAAAATCTGCTGCTTTTTGATATGTAGTTCCACATGGATACGACAGGTTCTTTATGCAGATACATTGATCTGAATATGATCAAATTATGATCAAAGCTAATCATCATAAAATAAAATGTGCAACTGAGACAATATAAAGGATAAATTTTAAAATATTTAACGTATATTTCAGTTACAAAAAAACTTACTCTATTAAGCTGTTGGGCTCTGCCTATTCAACAGGTGAATATGTAATTGCTGGCGGTAAAACGAAGTTGGTTTCGTTATCATCTATTCCTTTTCATTGCCTGAAAAATTTCTCTGCGGCTACTGAGAACAGCTTAAACGGAATGTGACCTTGTCACCTGACTCCCTTACAATCCTGACTTCCTTCTTGAACCATGCATTTACTTTCAAAATCTTTTCTTAAAGAATTTACTTTATTTACTAGTGATTCATCAAAAACATTTACACATTTAATCATACTACTTGAGCGTGGAAGTAGTGGCCAGTGGGTAACGGCTCAAAACAAATTTCTTTCAACAAATGGAAACTTTATTCCTAAAAACCCTTTCGTTTTCTTAAAAGAAAAGAAAAACAGATTTAAAAATTATAATGAGAAAGCACCCTCTAAGTATCTAGTGACAATTTATTCAGAGGTAGAAATAACTTTTTTTTTTCTTTTTTGACAGTTTGAACTTTCGGGCTGAGAACCTTGCTGCTCCTTTTAGCACAGCTGTAGTCACGACCGCTCACAACAATCTCTGAAAGACTACACTGGTGCAAATCTGAACACACCAGATTACTTTAAACTAAAAATTTTAACAACTCACACAAACACATAAACTATGTACCCCGTAGGGGGGTTGGAAATGGTACAAAACACTCACATTAAAAACAATTACTTGCCACCGAAATTGCAACTTGTTTTTAAAAGAGAACTCTTACGGTGGAAGGATGGCAACATTATATACTAAAATGACCATTTAAATAAAAACCCATGAAATGCAGTCTTAAATAAAATGTACAAACATGCTCTACATTACACGTATACCGCCTCTCAAGATGGCAGGCAAGATAAAAACATATTTCAGGAGTTCGGCCTTTACACCTTAAGCAATAAATTCGCTAACATCGAATCCGAAAAACATGACAGAGGCAGCTATTAACGTATGGGAGATTGACAGGGGGATTACTGAACAACCCGAACCGCAGATTGCTCTAACCCGCCCCTACTCCACAAGGGAAAAACGGACCACCGAATTAATAAATAACCACCTTCCCGAGGGTGGGCAAACGGAGAAGAATGGTGTGACGACCCAGAAACAAAGCGACTGGTGATCTCACCAAGAAAACAAGTAGAATTTAACAAGTAAATGAAAAACATATCTCCAAACAACTTCTAATAAAATGTGATTTCTGGCAAAGACCTGGCGCAGCACCCCCAACGCTCTTCCGACCCGTCCGCTGCCAGCTGCTTCAACGGACGCAGGAAGGCCATCTCACGGCGTCGCAGCTCGCACTGGTCAGCCTGATGCCGTGGCTTGACTCCTGTTGCTCTCGTATCGACCGCCAAGCCACTACCTATTTCTACAGGGCACGGCCCATTGGACTGGGAACCTCACATGCGCCGACGCTCAAGACGCACAAGTCATCTTGTGTCTCAGTGCGCGACCACCAACCGATCGATCCAACCGCCAGTGACCATTGCCTGAGCAACTCGAGCAGACTGGCGGCCTAACGCGCAGACTCAGATGCAGGAACTAAGCCCCGACCAGGCGACCACTACCTATGTTCTGTTACTGGCGGAGTGGTAAGACTCTTTTTCTGGCTTAAAAGTTTGATCCAAACGACAGACATATCAGCACTCCGACGACAGACAGACACTAACTGCCGCACAGATGCGAACGAGAGACGGACCAGCAACTGGTGACGCGAGACTGACCCAGGCTCACTCCGACTGACCAACTCTCGCTGGCGAGCTCATAGCGCCCCTTAAATGCACGTGAACAGGCAACCTTTCCCCTTCCCCACCAGAGGGAGACACCAAAGCTGTGATTGCCACAGCGGCGCCACCGCCAGATACGGAGGGCGACTGCTTCACACTACGCGCTGCGGCGCGCTCTTCAAAACAGCAAATGTTACCACGGCTCACTTCTCACGTGACGAATTCTACTAACATATATCCAATCAATGTGTGCATGCCACATTTATCTTTCCAAAGATCTATCATCACCCTGACCCTGACCGTAGCTTCAGTTTCCACTTCCTGCATCCTCACACACTGTCACACGTGTCCCGCATACTGCAGTCGGATTGCCTTGTGCTTGAGCCGACAATAATTTGCCGTCCACTTCAGTATCAGAGGTGTCTTGAACATCACTTGGCACTCCCACGTCGATCTCTCCGCATGCGCATTTTACGGGTCTGAGCCACTGAACTACTGGGATTTACTTCCCTACATAAATCAGTGCCAGAAATGAAGCAACAGTTCTTTCAAATGGATGATCGGCCCGTGGATAGTTGCATTTCTCTTGGATACTGTAAAAATCGGCACGTTGAATCGAACCACCGACACCCACCGACCCCACTGCTCTCATCTATCATTCGCTTGAGTTCGTACACGGTGGAAAAAACCACTCTGTAGGTCACAGCCGGTACCGGTTGAGGGTACTCTGACGGCATAACGGTACACAGATGATATTCTGCTTCCCCGGGACGTGCCTCTCATCTGTCAGTGCTGTGGAGCCATTCTTCGCAAGGAAATGCTTGCTCGAATGTGACATGTGCCCCTATGAATTATCAGCGTGATGTTGAGTTACACCCGTGTCCAGCAGGATCTCCAGACCAATCGCCGTCTGAACACGTGTGGGACATCAGCTCTGACGTCAGCAGTGCTCTGGCGGCAGTATCCAGGATGTTCAGATCTGTGGACCACCTTGTACGAGGATAGGATGCAATGGCCTTATGACACACTTGTCAAACGAGAGAGTGCGTACATCCATTCCGGAGGACGTTGTGAGGTAACGGGCGACTTGCGGCGCCCTGGAAACATCCTAAGTTCAGAGTTGGCGGACACCTCTCGGGCCGTGCGGCACGGCCGGGCACGTTAGCATCCGCGTGTTGCCTCACAACAGCCGGAGCACGTGGTCTATCGAGCACGTGGCTGGCAATTCCTTGTTGATGCTGTGCGCCTGGACGGCCAAAGATGACGGACTGTGTGAATCCATCTTGGCAGACATTTCACAGTTTGTACAGAAATTAATAGAAGACAGATAAATCATGATACCTCAAAAAAACATGTACATTACTATTATTTGCACGACGATTCTGATGGTGTAATCAGATTTTCAATATCTTTATTAGTTTAAAGATTAATATCTGACTGTAAATTAGACAAGTAACACCCAGCAACGAATTTCCAAAATGTAAACGATTCCTCAGATTTCGTCGATCGATGTGTCTTAGGAAAGCTATCAGTGTAAACCTAAATTGGAAAAAAACTATAGGCATGTTACTTGAATAGTACATGAGTTATTGGAGGTCAAAGTGGCCGATTGCTATCGATCGCGTCAGGCCGTATGTACTCCACAATTACACGAAGAAACGGTAGCAGCATGCTTATAAATACATTTATTCTTCTATGCCTTTCATTACATCGGATATATACTATTTATGAAGAAATTGGTTAAATATTTACTGTGCTTTAGAAAGCACAGAGACATTAGGCTACTGGCCTACCTTTTCTTTTATTCCTTTGACATATGTTTATTTAATTTGTTTATGTATCTAATAATGTGTGTTACAGCGTGTTTATGGTCCAGCCGTAGGAATATTTATTTAATTTAAAATTATTTAAATGTAACTCCAATCTCTCGTATGTGTTTAAATATGTTTGTCAGTGTACGTAGGTTTGAAGACACGGCACAAGCACTCTAGCCAATCGCAGCGCTCGTGAATGGGGAGACTGGATGGAAGCGAGTTCGGGAGAGGGGGAGACGGGTTGTGCTGAGCAGTTCGGGGGCATACGAGGAGTGCAGCAGTTCTGGACAGTACCGCACAGGACACGGAAAGTGCTGGACGCGAGAGTCGATGGAGAATGGAGAAACTTGGAGAGATTGTGGGGAGGGTTTGCGATTGATCGCGACAGATAGAAATACTTAGGAGTGCCAACTTGTGCACTTCTGAGATTTCCGTGGCTTCTACAGTGGAAACGTAGTGTGAGTTTAGAAGTAAATATCTTGCGAATTATGTTGTCGTTCATATCTAATTACGTGCAGTAGGAATCTATTGTTTCCCTGTTATTCCACTTATATTTCTTTAAATTGCACCAATAAGTGTTTTGGAGAAATACTACTTCTACTATCATACTCATCATTCAAAGTCGTTAAAATAGTACCTGCAGATTGTATTTAATTCCAATCTTTCATTTATAAATTTCTATATTAATTCACAATTTCAGAGCGATAAGAACCTTCGACGATTCGATTAATGTGTGTATTCTTATCGTATACTGTAGACTCACCAGTGAAATGAAATGAGTGTATGGCATTGTTGGCCGGGAGGCCCCATCTGGGGAAGTTCGGCAACCGAGTGCAAGTCTTATTTCAGTCGACGCCACACATTGGGCGACTTGAGTGCCGGTGATGAGGATAAAATGATGATGAGTGCAACAAAACACAGGCAAAACCTCCAACCCCGCCGGGAATCGAACACAGGCCCGCTGCATGGGAGGCAAGCGCGTTACCACCAAGCTAAGCAAGCGGACGGCTCAGCAGTATTTAGCTTGTAATGTGGCAACTACGTATCCCAGCCCCTAGACAACTAAACCACCCAAACTTCAATATTGCATCTCTGAGTCTGAGGGTGCGTAGTTATTGGAAAGCCCGAAATGTGCAACGTCTTACACGGCCTAACACTGCGAAGTAGTTCGTAAATCTGACTCGATTTTGTGATCACTGAAATATCGTCATGTTTCCTCTCAAACTGCAAACTTACATTTCGTTTCCTCGTCTGCTTCTTGGTGAGTCACACTTTCTGCCAGGCAATGCACATTTTAACTACGATACAAAATCAACAAAAACTTTTGTTCCTCATCGAGTAGACCTACAGGCCGTTCGGTCTTTACTGAAGCCATCTGTTCCTCTGTCATCTTACATCTCCCTTCCTACAGTTTCATACTTTGTTACTTGGCTTAATGATATGTCATGCACTCTTCCTCATTTTTTTTCATTTATGCACTGTATGTTAAGTTCTTCACTATAATATATTGTTGTATTTGATCTCTGAGAGTACAATCTCTACTAATCTTTAAAAATTGCATTTCAGACAGTTGCAGTCGTCTTTTGTCTTTCTTCGTTAATGCCCAAGTTTCGATTCCATAACGACACAAGTTCTCCCATGTGCGATGGTCAGTGGTCAGTGATATTCCAAGAACGATCATTCGAAGCACAAATAGCCTATTAAACATGTTCTGTAAAATCCAGATCTTAAGAGCTATGAGCACTTGTTCAACTTCGATACTGTTAAACAAATTTCTTCTACTGCTAGCTCTTTGCTTCACTAATTTGGGGAGGAGGTAGTATGGTCCAAGAAAAGTTCTTAAAGGGAATTTTCCAATTGACTTCAAGTCAGCACTAAATGTACAATGTAAATAGCATGTGTCAAAATTAAAAAGATGCTACCGATATATTAAATAAGTTTCAAATGATACGTGGCACAATACGTAGAACGTTGGACCACGAGACAAGGAAGGATACAAAGTTAAAATCTTACAAAGTAATGTCTTCCTCTTTCCTAATATAGTATGTCCAACGAGGATGGACAAGTGTTCATAGTTCTTAAGATATGCACTTTACAGTCTATGTCCACTGGACACTATTTTCTTGTTTTGGTCAACATCTACATCTACATTTATACTCTGCAGGCCACCCAACGGTGCGTGGCGGAGGGCACTTTACGTGCCACTGTCATTACCTCACTTTCCTGTTCCAGTCGCGTATGGTGCCCGGACGAACGACTGCCGGAAAGCCTCCGTACTTGCTCTAATCTCTCTAATTTTACAATCGTGATTTCCTCGGGAGGTATAAGTAGGGGGAAGCAACATATTCGTTACCTCATCCAGAAACGCACCCTCTCGAAACCTGGACAGCAAGCTACACCGCGATGCACAGCGCCTATCTTGCAGAGTCTGCCAAACATCTCCGTAACGCTATCACGCTTACCAAATAATCCTGTGACGAAACGCGTCGCTCTTCTTTGGATCTTCTCTCTGTCCTTTGTCAACTCGGCCTGGTACGGATCCCACACTGATCAGCAATACTCAAGTATAGGCCGAACGAGTGTTTTGTAAGCTACCTCCTTTGTTGATGGATTACATTTTGTAATGACTCTCCCAATGAATCTCAACCTGGTACCCGCCTTACCAACAATTAATTTTATATGATCATTCCACTTCAAATCATTCCGTACGCATACGCCCAGATTTTTATAGAAGTAGTTGCTACCGCTATTTGTTCTCCTATCATATAATTATACAATAAAGGATCCTTCTTTGTTTGTTTTCTCAATACATTACATTTGTCTATGTTAAAGGTCAGTTGCCACTCCCTGCACAAAGTGCGTATCCGCTGCAGATCTTCCTGCATTTCACTGCAATTTTCTAATGCTGCAATTTCTCTGTATACTGCAGCAGCATCCGCGAAAAGCCGCATAGAACTTCCATACTATCATCTCTCAAAATATTGAAAGCACAGAGCACAGAGGTAAAGCGATTTTTTTTCAGAGTACGGGAGTATTATTCATAGTACTTAGGGTACGCATTTTATAGCCGATATTTACCAAACTTTTTTGCTTGGAATGATCTTTCCCGTCATATCACTGACTTCTGATTAGTCCTTCTTGGGCACACTATATTAGAAGAGTTATAATATTTTGGATTTGTATCCTTCCTTGTCTTGTGGCTCAGTGTTCTGCGTATTGTGACACGTATCATTTGAAACTTATTTAATTCATTATTAACATCCTTTTTGTTTTGACACCTGCTGTCTACCTTGTCCTATTAGTATTGTTTTGAAGCAAACTGGAGAATTTCCTTTGAAGAAAGTTAGCAAAATATTTTTAAAATCATAATTAGTTTCCTCCAGTTTCTTTTCGTTTTCCTGTTTTTATAGAATACATCATTTTATTAAAACTTTTATTCAATATGTACAACCGTCGGCTGAAAATTTGTTGTATTCGCTGTCGGGCCACCCCTTCGCGTGGAAGTGGAATAACAATAAAGAAGAAAAATGGCAGATGTGAAAAGACCGATGGCGTCCGCAATGTGAGCTGTATCCTTTCCACCGTGGGGAGGAAGTGCCTGCACCAGCTGGAAGCCACCCTCCGCCATTCGCCGCCAGCCAGCCGGCGGCAGCTGTAACGAATAGGAAGGGCTGGCGACACCCCCCAGCTGTGATCTACGGCCGCCGTATCCGCCCACACGCGCCCCGAAATTGAGTTTCACAACTCGCAGTCCCCTCCGCCGAAATGTTTCCGGATCGAGAGGCGAAAACGCGCGCGGCGCGCGGTGGATGGCGAAAATACGTCGCGGCGGCCGCCGCCTCTTCCCCCTCCGGTCGGAGGCGGAGACCTCGCGATCGGCTGTCTCATTTCTTTCTGATTCACGTCGAGATCTACCTAAGTTTATCTCAAAAACTGCATTAATACGAGCCCTCCAATAATTCCGTAGAATCTCACATCCAGAATTCTTCTGGATAAATTTATCTAGCGGTTGTTGACTGTCCGGGCTAGTAGTCCAACAAATGATATGAAATTTTGTGAACTGCTAGTTTATTTGTAAATATCTCACTACATCAGTGATGCTACCTTCAAATTATACAAAACAATACACCGTTACCATGAAAATAAGCAGATCTCTAGCTGTCAAAGCGTCTGCCTGCTACATTAATCGACATCCTATCAAGACTCTGACGATACTTCACCATCCTCATTTGCGGTTGCTTCTTTCCCCTCGTAGCGTGCTACGCCACTACCCTAGAGCCTACCAAGCCTTCCGTCACACATTCTTGTGAATGAAATTAAGTTCTACACTATCGGCCATAAAAACTGCTACACCAAGAAGAAAGGCAGATGACAAACGAGTATTCATTGGACAAATATGTTATACTAGAACTGACATGTGATCACATTTTCACGCAATTTCGGTGCATATATCCTGAGAAATCAGTACCCACCTATGGCAGAAATAAAGCCCTTGATACGCCTGAGCATTGAATCAAACAGAGCTTGGATGGCGTGTACATGTACAGCTACCCGTGCAGCTTCAACGCGATACTACAGTTCATCAAGAGTAGTGACTGGCGTATTGTCACGAGCCAGTTGCTCGGCCACCATTGACCAGACGTTTTAAGTTGGTGAGAGATCTGGAGAACGTGCTGGCCAGGGCAGCAGTCGAACATTTTCTGTATCGAGAACGGCCCGTACAGGACCTGCAACATGCGGTCGTGCATTACCCTGCTTAAATGTACGGTTTCGCAGGGATCAAATGAAGGGTAGAGCCACGGGTCGTAACACATCTGAAATGTAACGTCCACTGTTCAATGTGCCGTCAATGTGAACAAGAGGTGACCGACACATGTAAACAATGTCACCCCATACCATCACGCCGGGTGATACGCCAGTATGGCGATGACGAATACACGCTTCCAATGTGCGTTCACCGCGATGTCACCAAACACGGATGCTACCATCATGATGCTGTAAACAGAACCTGGATTCATTCGAAAAAATGACGTTCTGCCATTCGTGCACCCAATTCGTCGTTCAGTACACCGTCGCAGGTGCTCCTGTCTGTGATGCAGCGTCAAGGGTAACCGCAGCCATGGTCTCCGAGCTGATAGTCCATGCTGCTGCAAACGTCGTCGAATTGTTCGTGCAGATGGTTGTTGTCTTGCAAACGTCATCATCTGTTGACTCAGGGATCGAGACATGGCTGCACGATCCATTACAGCCATGCGGATAAGATGCCTGTCATCTGGATACGAGGCCGTTGGGATCCAGCACGGCGTTGCGTATTACCCTCCCGAACCCACCGATACCATATTCTGCTAACAGTCATTGGATCTAGACCAATGCGAGCAGCAATGCCGCGATACGATAAACCGCAATAGCGATAGGCTACAATCCGACCTTTCTCAAAGTCGGAAACGCGATGGTAAGTATTTCTCCACCTTATACGAGGCATCACAACAACGTTTCAACAGGCAACACCGTTCATCTGCTGTTTGTGTATGAGAAATCGGTTGGAAACTTTCCTCATGTCAGCACGTTATAGCTAATCATTTTCATATCACAGGATCTTCTTCCTGTCGGTTAAATTTCGCGTCTGTAGCACGTCATCTTCGTGACGTAGCAATTTTAATAGCCAGTAGTGTATATGTTTTCTAATTATACTGACGACCTCTTTTATAGATAATAAGTTATTTGCCCGCATCTACCCCTGCATATGCATATGTTATACAATTATACAGGGAGGTTCCGTAAGGACGTGAAGTCGCAGAGAATGCTCCACTGAACTATTCGAGGTAGGAACCTGGGGTCGGAGAAGCCAGCTTAAGGAGATATTGGAGTAAACTTATCTACTGATTTGTCTAGCTTTCCTGTTTTCCAGCCTATTTATAACAAACATGCTTACACGTTACACGCGCCATGCTGTTTATTTACATGTACATTCTTTGTTTTCTGTAAGGATACAAGGAAGACGAGCCTGATTACTAGAAAGTCATGATGCAGGGCTATAAGGTGGCACTGTTTTATCATACTTGCATTGTCCCCATGACAGAACGTGGTATGAACCAAAGACAGTTGCATCGACGACTCAGTGCTATTCAGAGACGTACAGTACAATACGATGGAGCAGTTTCGGAGAATTCACTGACATGCACTTTGTGCATGGAGAGATACGTTGAAATAAGCTCTCTGCTGAAAGGCTGTACAGACAACGATTTCCTAACAGACCTCACCCGACACGACGTGTGTGTATTTCTCTCGATCGACGAATGCGGGAGACGGGTTCATTGGAACGAGGAAACGAGGGACCTGCCAACGTGAGGACCGCTCTCACATCCGATTTTGAAGAGGAGGTGCTGGATGGCACGTGTTGCAGCAGAGCCCAAAACAAGTATTCTTCGTATTGTATGTGAAATGAGCGCTGCACATACTAGCGTGTGACAAGTACTCCACGAACAGCAGTTACACCCACATCACCATATCAATGCCTGTGACTTACTTTGCGCTAAGGGTTGCATTGTGTCAGTGGTGCTCCAAGAATAGATTGATACACCAGATTTCCTCCAAATCGTGCTGTTCACTGACAACCTCTTTTGATAGTGATGATATTTCAAACAGCAGGAATAGCCCTGTGTGGGATGAAGAAAACCCTCACCCTGCAGTACATTCAAACCTTCAAGAACGTTTTCCTGTGCATAGTCCGCAGCTCGTGGTCGTGTGGTAGCGTTCCCGCACTCGGGTTCCCGGGTTCGATTCCCGGTGGGGTCAGGGAATTTCTCAGCCTCGTGATGACTGGGTGTTGTGTGATGTCCTTAGGTTAGTTAGGTTTAAGTAGTTCTAGGGGACTGATGACCATAGATGTTTAGGCCCATAGTGCTCAGAGCCATTTTTTGAATCTTGTGCATATTTGGGCCGGCATTTTAGACGATAATCTCAATGGACCATGTCTTCTACCTGACCGTCTGAATGGCTACTTGTACTTACCTGATTGCTGCAGAACGTAGCCTTGACTGTTCGCGAGAGAATGTGGATACAACATGACGTACACCGCCTCACTTCGGTACGGATGTCCATAACCACCTCAATACTGTATTTCCTGGTCGCTGGAACGGAAAGGGAGGTCCTATTCCATGGTCTGTGTGGTCACTGACCTGAATACCGTTGATTATTACTTGTGTATGAGACCCCAGTGGACACGAAGATAGGATGAGTTACCAGAATTGTATCTGCCTGTGATGAGATTCGAAACACACCAGGGATATTTCTCAGAGTGCGTCAGAAACTTGATCGCTGATGTCATGTTGGCATTGAGGTTGGTGGCCGTCAGTTTCAGCACATTTTATAACATACTATACAGGTGGTACGTTCACTGTGTCAATGATGGTATTTGCTTTCAGCTGTAACTAATGCAAACAAAAAAGACACAGTAATATGATTTTATTCCTATTGTCTCCTTCAACTGTCTTCTCCGACCCTAGGTTTCCTACCTCATATTGTTCAGTGGAGCATCCTTTATGTCTTGTTAAATTTTTGCACCTTTTTCCGGAAACACTCTGTATTTCATACACATGTTCAGGATGTTAGGAGTATAATTGTAGGTATTTTGATCACTGGTACCTCAATATGCACGCACTTCGGTTTTTTCTTTCTTTATCTAACAGCGTTAGATACATTTTTTTACTACTTGATGTTTTCGTCAGGGTCCTAACTGCACCACTACGTGTACTTTGCCTGTTAGTATAGACTAACCGTTTTGTGTCCACTTATCCACTTTTCAAAACTTGACCTGCTGCCCAGGGCAAAATAAGCGTTAACACCCGAGCTGCTCGGAAAGCAAGATCCTATCAGTCGCAAAATGGAAACCACAGTAAAAATTGAAACTGATCTACTGGAATTTGCCACAAACTGCTACACCTTACAGCAACTTCTCCACATAATCGCCGCTTCGACTTAAACATTTGTCGTACCGTTGTACCAACTTTTCAAAACCCTCCTGATAGAAGGCAGCCGATTATGTTTTCTGCCACTTCTCTGCATCTCATCTGCAGTTCGTTGTCTCTGCAAAAATGTTGTCTTCGTGGCCAGCCGAACATGGTAGTGGAAATGTACATGAGATGAAGCTAAGTCCGGACTGTAAGTTGGATGATAAAACGATTCCCATCGAAAACACTGCAGGGGCGTCGTCATTGCCCTTGCAGTGAGAGGCTGAGAATTGTCTCAAGAAGAAGGAAAAGCATGACAGGTATGTTGTGTATGGTTTCATAAAATCGGCGTATCTCTGACGAGCAACTTTACGTGCTCACTGCATGCTCAGAACTGAAAAGAGCTACGTGACACGATCGACAGGCACACTAGAGGCACTGCTCAACACATACGTGCATATCTTCATCGGATGTTTCACTGTTGTGTCCATTTCGCGACCTATCAGACCTTACTTTCAGAACAGCCCTCGTAGCTTGCTCTTGCCACATGTACTAAAAGGTACTAACCAACCTAGAAATTTAAATATCTATACTTATTGGTCTGAAAATGAAGGAAATACTGATGTAATGTTGTTCAGCCCACTTTCCTCAGTCAGCAATAAAAATATCAGCATTTATAGTCCTAACACTATATTTTACACGTTTGTTTAACATTCTGCACAGATAGATAGTTATGTATGTATTAAATATAGTACAAACTGATCTAGATATTCCTCAGTTATGTCACTCCTTTTCACCCCTAACATCAGTATGTGTGTGTTAAGGCTTTTCTTTAGCGAGTCCCAAGTTCGGTACATATTTCTTCAAGTTTTACAGATATATGCTGACATCTCAATATCTTTGCACCCCCACCCCGTCTGTAGAGATGGAACGTCATGGGGCTTCAATCGGCTTAGCGACACATAGAACTATGGATTGGATACTAACATTGGTGATTATAGAATAGAAATGTTACACTTTCTCTCCTGCATCCCTAAGGATGGTAGGGGTAGATTACCTCAATAGTATTTTTATGAAAATAATTCTATAAATAATGTGTCACGTAAATAAAATTTTCGTTAAATTGCTCCAGGCGCTTCTGAGTTCTCTGGAACCTTGTTTCCACCCCTTTGGTATCCCATCATGCATCCTTCCAGATAGTGAATGTCATGTTTACTATGTTTCGCTGAAACAGATCGAGTGATTTAGGACTAGATGTGAAGTATTCATATACCCATACACATATCCATTTTTATAATACAGGGAGTTTCAAAAAGAACTATCTGATTTCAATACTCCAAATTCATTGATAAAAACATATTACAAACATGGGATGAATTGCAAAATTCTCACAAAATCTTGAAGTTTATCTATGCTATCACAAATGCTCTGTGTGTCTGGCAGCACCAACAACATCTTTTTTACATTTTTACCACGGTTAATTTTCAGTGATGAAGCAACATCTCATGTTAGCGGTAACGTGACGACTCCAGAAACCTCATGACATTATTGAGCACGAAAGAGATTCACCTGAACTGAACGTTTTTCGTGTCATTTTTCGTGAAAAAGTGTATGATCCCTTGTTTTTTGAGGAAAACACAGTGACTGGAATAAGTCATCTTCAAATGCTGCGGAATAGGGTTTTCCCACGACTTCAGGAGGATGACGCTGACTTAATTCTTCAACACGACGGAGCTCCATGACAATGGCACAGCAACGTCCGTCAGTTTCTCAGTGCCATTCTGCCTCAACGCCGTGTAGAGCGCACGGGAACCTGAGGCACCACGCTGAATTCTTGGTCTCAAAGGCCGGAAGGCGTCATCCCATGTGATTTTTTTCTTGTGGGGATTTGTGAAGGAAAGTGTGTTCACCTCCGCCTTCCCTCGTGACATATTAAAAATGAAGAACAGAATAACAGCCGCCATAATTTCTGTAAAAGCTCATATACAGTATACAGTTTATGCCGAAACTAGCCACCGTCTAGAAATTGTTCGTGCTGTTAGTGAGGGACACAGAGAGCATTTATAATAACATAGCTAAAAATTTTACGACTTTTGAGGATTTTGCAATTCATCCCACGTTTGTAGTATTTTTTTATCAATAAGTGCGGAGTTTTGAAATCAGGACAATTTCTTTGAAACAATCTGTATATGAAGACTTAAGGTGTCTAAATAACATTTGAAATTACTCACAAATTGCCACTTCTGGTCGCGTGCAAATCATGTTTACGACATATAAGATTATTCGTAAGTACTTCCAGGGATTCAGAAATTGACTTTAGGAAAAGGACAAGACACACTTGAAACAGACACACGTCAGTGGATGAAGCATCTCTCCAAGTTTGTAGCTCACATCACAGGTGCTCAGTATCGGGAATTGTTACTAATGCGGCAAACGTCACTGCACTGCGTGCAGTTCATTGCAGTCGCTGACCCGAACTTCCCTGGAGGGTGAGCCTGCAGCTCTTTTTGACGGTCTGTATTCGCTCGGTTGCCTATTTGCAGCCGCGAACTAGTTCACGGCGACAATACCGACCGGGTAATTAGGCTACATGTTCTGACTGGCCTGTCTCGTAATGCGTCGACGCCACGGCGAGTATTTTGAATTTTAAACTTGGAGGTATTAAAAGAGGTGCTTGCCAGTGTGAAGTAGCGTTATGGGATTTTTAGGAAATGATGCGTTCATTGAGTTGAGTCGCTCAATCAAAAAGGGATACAGAATTTAACGTAAAGGATAGGAAACATGCATAAATAATTAATATCTCACAATGTAACTCTCTTACTAATACACTTTCACCACATCAAGTGGATTTTGGTTTAGTGCCAACTAATGAGACACGTTAATTTTGCATGAGAACGAATGACAAATAATTCATATGTAGAGGTCTATCGCATGTGCTAGGGTCGTGCAGGATCGGAGAAATGATCTAATTCATCAAACAATACAGTATGGTACGGCAAAACCCGACCAACTGAACGACATGATTCAAGTTTCGTTATTTCCTTGACAAGAATTACGAAATTCTTAACAAGTGCTTTGCAAACACTCATATGTTAGTTATTTCTTGGGCGGAGAGGGGCGGTATTATCATTAAAGAAGAGATTTCAACGGCAAATATGAAACTTATTACAAAAATCGTCTTACATTTGGGTACAAATGACAGGAAAAGCTAGTTATTCCTATCCATTGTATAATCTCATAGTATAACCTGATCTGTCTGGATGTCATTTCAGCAGTGGTATCACTCTCAGTAAGGAATAAGTTAAAATGATTGTACCGGAAAAGGAGAGTGCGTATTGGAACTCGACCATTGAGGAAAGAAAATCACGATAGTGCTTGTGAAGAACTAGGAACAAGCATCGAAAATACTAGATTGATAGGAGAAGTCGATAGAGGAAGCTTAAAAGAACAAAGTGGCCTCCCATCCATTTTTTTTAAATAACTGAGCTGTGTTACTGCTCAAGTTACGTGCTAGAGAAACCAAAACTGCAATTTAACCACAGCTACTCAAAGAAGATAGGAAGCTAGGGATCTTTCCAGATAGACAAACTTGTGGTTCGTACACAATTTTAATTTTAACCAAAGAACAAATTTCATTATTCCAGAATTACACTATATGGACAAACTTGTGGTTCGTGCACAATTTTAATTGCAAACAAAGAACAAATTTCATTATTACAAAATTACACTATCAGATTAACAATATAAAAATTTTATTCGGACTTTTGCCTTTAAGAAAATATACAATTGACTTTAACCGTCTGCTCCTTTTTCCTTTTCCTAAAAAAAAAAACTTTAAATTTCGGACGCTTGTCCTTCACCAAACTTCGAAAAATTTTGTGAGTAGATCACGAATTAATATAACAAACAGTATTTTAAGATAATAATTAGATTTGATTGCGAAACGAACACAGTCACCACTATAAGCACACTATCAAGTCCATTGCTTACGTAACCAAAATTTCCACAACACTAATGATTCACCTTGAGTTACTTACGAAAACATCTCGTCCGTCCCGGCGCACGGGCCAGGTATTTAACTGAAGGATGGAAGCGCGCCTTATACGCGATGGTACACGGAAGAAACGAGTAAAAAGCAACCGCCAAGCAATTTCGAAGAAGATCAGGCTGCAAGGAGGGCAGAAAACACGCCGAACACACACACGGTTTGAGCCTGCCCACCAAGGCGACAAACCTCCTTCTGCCCCACATACCAGACCATTTCTGCAACAGCAAATAATTCATGCCGCAGACAAATTCAACTCGTGATTCAGGCTTACTACCTACGTGACTATCTGTAACATAACTGGAAACCAAACAGGGACCTTAACCGAATAAAAGAACAAAATTACACTGACTTAATATAAGCTCTGCCCTCCGTATTAGAAGAAAATCTAAAATCAAAACTGGGCGAAGATCACACTAATTAACATACTACATCAAATTAGTACTGCAAGGAACCTTTAAAACAAGCACAAAAATTCTATTCCGTTTTGCATTTGCCGAAATAATTAGACTCCACTCCGCGGAAACAACACTTCGAAGCCTTAGACTTTGTAAGTTCCGAATAACACTCTATTATCCAAAACCATCTTTAACTACTCTCCGGTAGATACAACATGCCACAATAAGTTTTACAAATCCTCACAGGTTAACATCAGAATATGAATCATAAATATCTTAATGCTTCCAGTTACGAGATGAGAAGATGTCCAGCATGAGATGACGGACCCGTCACCTCCGCAAGCAAACGCGTCGACTAATCAGCACCGTACACCCGGCGCGCGGCAAAACGACAAGAATGGCGAATAGAGAATAGGACCTGCCTTCAAAACATGTTGCCTCGTTGAACGTCGACCGCAGAATGACCCCGGCCACACGCCAAGCCCGAAAACCAACGGCGGAACAGTCAGAGATACAAGACCAGACGAGTGTCGATATCAGCGACGCAAGTGGAGCATAACTATCGCCAGCTGCCACCGCTCAATAACTGTAGATAAAATACTATCTCGAACACGTTTACGAGAGATATTCGCAAAGTAATGTCCGATCGGTCCCAAAACAAAAACGACAGCGAAAATCCGATGAAGTTTGTGCGAGGAGCCGGAGCTAGCAGTGTATTTAACAGTATATTCTTCTAGAATCTTCATATGGAAATGATGCTCTAAGCCCCTCTTTTCTAACTCCGACTTCTGCTGTTGCACGTGGATTTAGAAGAAACGCGAACTGCTCCCTAATCGACCCTCCAAGTAGAGTAGAAAAGAGTTTGGCACCTGCAATAATTTAATTTGATAAAGGAAAGTTTCATTAATGTAGTGAGAAATGAAAGGGTTGCTTTACCGATCAACAGAATGAAAGTTCTGTCCAAAATAACAATTTGATTTTTTATGACTAAGCTGGCCAGAGTCGCAGGTTCGAATCCTGCCTCGGGCATGGATTTGTGTGATGTCCTTAGGTTAGTTAGGTTTAAGTAGTTCTACGTTCTAGTGGACTGGTGACCTCAGTCCCATAGTGCTCAGAGCCATGACTAAACTGAAAATAATAAACAAAACACATGAAATATTTACAACACGTCAAATTGGATACTAAAATAAATGCTGTGAAGGTGAAGTTGTCCATAAACTAGCTTGTGACGTTTATGGTATGTGGCTTCAATTCCTTGCAATTCAAATCTTAAGAGAAACACCCAGCCAAACCAACATTAATTGTTGCTACAGTAGTAAGAACTCAGACAATGAACATCCAAGACAGAACCACGTAAGAAAAGGAGGGAACAGGAGCGTTCTGCTGAGCTCTGATTATCACAGAGCAAAATTCCCTAATCTGCCGGTGCTGCGGACATACATTACCAAGCTCTCTTCTTAACTTCAAGGACACGATCTGGCCTACCGGAGGCGATGGCTGGTTGCTTCGACGGCCCGTCGTGGAGATGATAATGTAGCGAGTATGGCCCGAAACAAATTATCGTGGTCTGGTCGTTCCAGACTGAAGACTTCCTGTCAATACAAATGCGCCTCTGAGGGAGACGGAGAAGGCTCGCCACACGATCACAGACGGTTCAGTGATTGATTTTAACAAGCAAAGTCACACAGTAACTCCGATACAGTCAACTTTAGCCAAAACTGCTCAAGACGGAAAACATAGACCGCTTGTACGCAGAACGCTCAATTGCCAACTGTACTCGGAAAGTTACGTTGAATTTCGTGAAACAGTTACAATGAAATGAAAATTTATTAGACAGCCAACGGAAGGCAGGCTGTCCAGAGCAGTTAGAGCTCACTCTTGTAACCTACCCCGACCGAAAGGCGAGAGCCGACTCCCTCAAGAACACACGTTCAAGCCGAACATAGAACATTCCCGTCCCTACGACAGTGGCCGTGGTTAACCGTTCCAATCAGCAACTCGAAAACCGGTGGAAAATTCCACTCTATTGCCGACGCACTACTATTCCACCAATGGAGATACTTGGCCCCAATTTCTACCCTGATTTTGCTACGTCACGGAGCTATCCAGTGAGCAAGCCAATCACAGTTATGGTTTTGCAGAAAACGCGGGAATTTGCCCGCCAAGACTGCCTGAGAACACAAGTCATTCCCACGCCTCGCTGGTAGCGCGTCAGAAAGTGTTTCCACTAAGTTTCTGCGAGGTAATGGAATCTCTAGCCGCCGCTGCTCCTTCAGGCCCCTGTGGGCGTGTCGCCCCCGCTCTTATGACAATGTCGGCGTCTGGAAAGCATCCACTCGACTCCCTCGCACCCGTCGGAATAACCCTTTCAAGATCAGCAGAACCCTCCTGTCACCGGACCACCCTGGTTACAAGAGACGCTGCATGGGGAGTCCGCGTATGAAGCGATAGCAACTTTTCACCACATGCAATTAGAGAGGAAAATATTCATATCTTCTCAATACTGGCCTTGTAATGAGAATACTCGGCCATACTTCTCCAAATCGAATCAGAGTAAGATAGAAACATGAGAGGGGGCTCATGCCACCACTCAATGTGTTGGGCTGTGTCTCTTTAGTATGCCAGTCGATCGTGTCACTTCGCTCTTTTCAGTTCTGAGCGCACAGTGAGCGCGTAAAGATTAGTAGAATAATAGTGTCTCCCGCCAAGTATGAGTGCCCGCCACGAAGTGTCGCCGATATCCTGCACCCCCATAACGTAATTGTCATGTATTTCCTTCTTCATGTCAATTCTCGGTTGCACACTGCTAGGACAATGAGCACGCACCTGCAGCGTTTTCGATCGGAAGTCCTTGATCACCCGCCATACAGTCTGGACTTGCCTCCATCTGACGTTCATCTCTACTCACATGAACAGCCGGCCAGGAAGACACCATTTCCCCATAGACGACGAACAGCAGAACAGCGTCGAGAAGTGGCAGGAGGCACAGGCCGCTGCCTTCTACGAGGAGGCTATTGGAATGTTGGTACAGCGATATGACAAATGCGTAATTCGAGGAGGCAATTATGTATGGCAGCAGCTATAAAGAGTACGAAGCTTTTTCAAATGAAACAGTTTTGATTTCCACTGTGACTTCCATTTCGCGCACCGTTCGGACCTTACATTCCAAATAGCCGTCGTGTGATGACTGTTGCACGACAAAACTACCGTCACTTGTTGTGGTCAGAAATGGCCAATAGAAACTTTTATGAAGAGCATTCTTGTCCTCAGGTTTCCACGCATTTCTACACGGGTCCACTATCACTATCGCATTCGCCACAAATCTGGATACAGCACGAGTCAATCTGCCGTTCAAATGGAGGTACCCAATAAGGCACCTTCCAAACTATCTCACATATGAGTGTCTTTGTGCTCTTCACAGTGATAACATTTAAGGCTGGTCACTCTCCTTATACGTCCTACTAGGCTTCGTAACAAAATACGAACCATACCGATGTACTCCGGTGAGCGTTCTAGCTGCCACAGAAAACTGCAGCTCCAATCATTTACGAGCATATACCTGGCAATAGTGTGTACTTGTACAGTGTTCAATTGACATCTGTCCACGTATTTCGGGTTCTTCAACTTTTTCTAGGGTAGTGTATAACACAAGGTACAAATATGAGGTGCAGGTATGCCGTCTGATGAGTCAACAATAAAGAAGTGCACATATGGAAGTTTCGTTTATGGAGCTATCGTTCCTTGGAAGCACGCTGCTCAGGTTATAAAACAGCTGCAAGACTCGCGCTCCCCCCACCCTCCATAACCACCACTCCCCATTCGCCACTCGTTCGCGTCTCATTCATTTCTCCTTAGTTTGCGGGCGCCTATATCTTAATCGGTACCGTTACCACTGCCGCTTTATGGGATATGTGATAGCGTGCTCTGATCCCTGTTACCTTGGAGTCAGACTTCCGGAGTCCTGCCTCGCCACTAATTCAACCACGCAGCGAGAATGTGGTATCGAGCTGCCAGCCACCTAAGTGCAGTCGATAAGCTGCTAAGCGCTACTGCCTGTGCCTGCCTCTTTAACTTTCATAGCTGGTTAACAACTATGATTATATCTCCACGTAGTTCTCCCCTTAGAACGTTTAAAATTCGAATCGTTTTCTTTGTTCCATACCCAAGCGCGGTAGTTATCTCATCTGATGCAATCTTGCTATTCTTTTTTAGATTCAGTACTTCGGTCGGTAAAAAAAAGTAATCCTTAAAGGGAAGCTTTGTTGTCCGTCTGTTTGTCTGTTCGACTGCCCAACTGTTACGACCCTTTTTTCTAAGGAACTGGTAGAGATGTTGAAATTTATGTGACCTACTGATGTCGACACCCTTCTGGTGATAAATTTGCATCAGAGCAATTGTAAGTAGGCTGTTCAGGTTTTTATGTTGGTAACACCACGTAGCGCTATGTATGAAAATCACTGAATGCGCTGTGTAAAGTCTGTGGCTGGTTGGCATTGTTGAAATATTCGCTATTGTAGTGTTGGGCAGTTGGATGTGAACAGAGCGTAGGGTTGCGCAGTTGGAGGTGAGCCGCCAGCAGTTGTGGATGTGGGGAGAGAGATGGCAGAATTTTGAGAGCGGACGATTTGGACGTGTGTCCATCAGAAAGTGTAAATTTGTAATATTGGACATCATGAACTGACATACATATTATGACTTTTGAACGCTGTTAAGGTAAATACATTGTTTGTTCTTTATCAAAATATTTCATTTGCTAACTGTGCTTATCAGTAGTTAGTGAATTCAGTAGTTAGAATCTTTTATTTAGCTGGCAGTATTGGCGCTCGCTGTATTGCAGTAGTTGGAATAACGAAGATTTTTGTAAGTCATTCATGAAAGGTATAGGTTATTGTCAGTCAGGGCCATTCTTTTGTAGGGATTATTGAAAGTCAGATTGCGTTGAGCTAAAAATATTGTGTGTCAGTTTAAGCACAGTCATTTATAATTTTTTAAGGGGACGTTTGATAAAGGTACGAGCATTTTTTGATATTCGCAAATTCACTGATCAAAATCCATTGGGGACTTCTCGCTGGCCCAGAATCATTAAATATGACAAGAAGCAATGTTTCACAGTACAAGTTACGGGAAATGTCCTACAATTATTAATTTGTAATCGTGTAAATATATACAGGTTGTGGCACTTAAATCCGGACAAACTTCAATTTGCGTTTCCCGCCATATCGTAGATCCGCCAGAGGTGGCGATTGGCGTTCTTGAAAGCCATAGGCATGTAGTAAACAGCCAGGACTTCAGAATGGCAGACATGTTACGGACAAGTGCCACGCGGTTAGAGGCACCATGTCACGAGTCGGGTGGCCACTTCCACCGGAGGTTCGAGTCCTCCCTCGGGCATTTGTGTGTGTGTGTGTGTGTGTGTGTGTGTGTGTGTGTGTGTGTGTGTGTGTGTGTGTGTTGTGTCTTTAGCGTAAGTTAGTTTAATTTGTGTGTAAGTCTAGGGACCGATGACAACAGCAGTTTTGTCCCATAGGAATTCACACACATTTGAACAATTGTTACGGACAGGTGCAGAGTACAACCGAAGAGCCGCGATTATCGAATGCCTTCGAGCTGGGCGTTTGTCCACTGAAGTAGTTCGATTCGTCGGGAACCAGAGATCAACTGTTTACGATATTGTGGCCAAGTTTAATGCTTCGAAGAAGTCTGGGGAAGGTTCCACTAAGCCGGCGAGGAAAACTCATTCGAGGAAACGCGTGTCACGCACTGTGGCAGTCAACGGAAAGGTTCAGGTGCTGATTTCGGAGGACCGGGACAATCGTTGAGGAAACTGGCGTCAGTATTGAATGGCAGCGAGCGAACTAGCCCTTACTTGAACCCCTTCGACTACAGTGTTTAGAGCGTTGTCCACATACTTACCAATAAGACAAGGTGCCCTAGTGTAGGACCTCTACGCATCGCTATTGAAGCAGCATTCGCGAATATGGACAGCGCTGTCGTAAAGAGTGCACGCGATAGACTGGAGGTGGTAATTTGCAGTTGAAAAGGGTTACATCTGCAGTGCTACTTTTGAAAGATACCAATACTTATATGTAAAAGGATTTTCATTTTTATTTGTATTTTTTCGATAAATGTGATTTTAAAAAAATTCTTTTTTCCGCATTTAAACGTCGCACTTGATCCGGTTTTCAGTAATAACTAGAGTGATTCGGGTAGATGGTTTGTGTCTATAATTTAAAAATACTTCATACTAATTGGTTGAGCTACGATGAAGAGAGGTCGCCTGCCACTGAAAATAATGCGTTGCCTACGTAGCCCTGATATGTGGAAGACAATCCAACAAGCGCCCCGAGCTCACGGTAACATTGAGAGGCACCCACAGGCCTTGCTCATACTGTGGCATCAAGCAGTCAGGCCTGCAAGAAGAATGGTCTGCCAAGCGAGTGGATTTTTTTTTCCTCGAGTAATGACTGATTATGAGCTCTAGTACCCTCATTAAGCTACAAGTTATTCTCCTGTTTGAATATTACGCAACGGAAACGGATAATGCACATCGGACTATTAGGAATTTACTCAACTCTGATTGTTCACTACGCTCTGGCAATACAATATTTTCTTTCTTACCCAACGGATTTGATCAACACGTGGCCATCGCACTGAATATGAATGGCGCACACATATATCATGATTACACACTATTCGAAGAACAAGTCCACCAATCTTTTTCTTTTCACTATCTTTTTTATTCCGATAAATTCTATTATGGTTCAAAGATAACCTAAACACACCATTACATTTTATACAACAATTACACATGAGAAACTCGGCCCAGTGGGCATGGCTTTACATTGGTGATTGTCTATCTTATGGTCTCGTAATGATCTAACGCTACAGTGCACTTTCTGGATAGGATAGTAGATCTTTTTCTATATCTCACACTTCGACTCTCACACCCATCATCACGAATATTTACTCCAGACCGAGCGGTACAAAAAGGAACATGCATAACCCACTGCCTCTGAACCTATCTAGCTATTCTCCCATGCAAACCACACATACGTAAATTATATGAAATACATCACACTGGCAACATGGAATACATCACAAAGAATAGTCACAAAGTTAGAATCACTACATCTTCAGCTTTCCCACTTCAATTAGTATTCATCCCAGTTTCACACGACACTGCCCCACTTCGTAACTTTTCTTTCCTACTACGAACTCTGGAGGATATATGCACGTCTTCCTGTGCAATTCAAGCCAAGTGGCGTTGCTGGATAGACGGCTGACTCATCTTGCTTCTCTCTCAGAGTATTAGAGTTTGAATCTAGCGTCACATGGAAGCATAACACGTAAAGTAATATTAAGATCATAGTCGTCACACACGCGAGTCCTCAACTGATACCTTAGACGTGTACTTATCTTTATCCTTTGTCTCATACACAGATTGAGACTCACACAGTACTCACAACGTGGAAGTGCTCGTCTGTAATTTGAAGTCCTGCACACGCCATTACTTAAATATTTCTAATTTGTAGTACACGTGCCAGCAATTCAGCTTAACTTTAGCACTCGGAAGTATTTCAACTTAGTACTAGCACTCGCAAGTATTTCAACTTATTGCTACACGTGGTTTCATTGTGACCGTTGGTCGCTTCCGAAGATTACTGCGATCACCTTAATATTACCTGCCTGTCATTTAATTCTCCCGCCAAAAGTTCCTGAAATACAGAAATAATTATTCCAAACTACTCTTAAGTATTTCACATGCATACCATTCTCTCCACTCTTTGGTCTTTACGGAGCACACTTAATACAGGTCTTACCAACACAAGATCCAGCACCAGAGTGCTGAAACATGGCCGTTCTCCAGGTCATCTCGCACCTCCGCCGAGTTGGGGGAGCACCGTGCTACCATATTGGTCAGCCACATTTCAGGTGCTCAAAGCTCAGGTAAATTTCATCTGTTTGGTACCACCAAAGGTGACCAAAGGATCGTCTCAAAGATGATCATATATTGCACATAACTATCTGCGCTTAGCAGACGACCATACATTCATTCATTTCATAAATCTCACCAAATTGGATGTAGGGATTTATTTTGTGGAAGTCCACATGTGATCAATTAAAGAAATAAATTGTCCTTTTTTCCTACACTGGTATCCGGCTTCGGTGTATTAAGTGAAATTGCGTTATTATTACAAAAAATATGTTATTCTGACAAGAATAACGAAGAATGTTGTACTTATTATCAATGTCGGGCGGTACTGTACCCATTCAACATCACAGATTCTTTCTGAACTGGCGATCCTACATAAAAACATTCTATGATAGTCCATGTAAGCGACAAGATCAGCATGTGTAACGTTTCCAACCAAATTAATACTGATGACTGACGCTGGACAGAGCCTCCATTGTTTCGGATGAGGTTTAGACATTCCATAAAAAATCCTTTCAAAAATTACGCAGAACAATTAGACATTTGCGTCACAGCAATCACCCTTCTGCAGGCTGCACCATTTCCTTCTCTAGAGACTTCCACCAAATCTTAGCAGCAATCGGAACACAGACGAGGGCAGACGAACTCAACGCAATTGCTATTTAGCGTGGTATGTTACTATAGCTCCAAGATTAACAAAATAAATGTAAAATTGTAATAGCGAATAGAGTTAAACTTAAATCTAAAACATTCTCGAAAAAATTCTCCGATATCTTACCAGTATCGATATCAGTAACAGGAAAAAATCATCCTCGTTCTCGATTCCTTCGATGCATCTATTTGCATAATTAAGTTTATAAGGAAACGTAGCATGAGTTCTGTTCGCAATTGCTTCCTTTTTTTAATACTTTTTCAGCTTGAACTTTTTCAGCTTAAACTTTTTCCTGTGTATTACAGAGTATTTACGCTGACAATCCAGCATTCTCCACTAGTTGCTCCAGCAATCAAAAGTTTGTGTTATAAAGTGAAGAGCCAAAGAAACTGGTACACCTGCCTAATATCGTGTAGGGCCCGTACGAGGACGCGTAAGTGTCGCAACACGACGTGACAAGGACTCGGCTAATGTGTGAAGTAGTGCTGCAGGAAATTGACACCATGAATCCTGCAGGGCTGTCCGTAAATCCGTACGATTACGGTTTGTCTGGGGAGTTTGGTGGCCAACGCAAATGTTAAGAACAGTGTTGCTGGAGCCACTCTCTAGCAATTCGGGACGGGTGGGGTGTCGCATTGTCCTGCTGGAATTACCCAAGTCCGTCAGAACGCACAATGGACATGAATGGGTGCCGGTGATTAGACAGGATGCTAACGTACGTGTCACCTGTCGTAGTCGTACCTAGACGTCCCATATCACTCCAACTGCTCACGCCCCACACCATTGTAGGGCCTCCACCATCTTGAACAGTCCCCTCCTCACATGGATTCATGAGGTTGTCTCCATACCCGTACACGTCCATCCGCTCGATGCAATTTGGAGCGAGACTCGTTCGACCATCCAACATGCCTCCGCTCACCAACATTCCAATGTCGGTGTTGACGGGCTCGTGTCGTGCAGTCATCAAGGATACACGAGTGGGCCTTCGGCTCCGAAAGCCCATATCGATGATGCTTCGTTGAATGATTCGCATGCTGACACATATTGATAGCCTCCCATGCAAATCTGAAGCAATATGCGGAAGGGTTGAATTTCTGTCACGTTGAACGGTTCGCTTGAGTCGTCGTTGGTCCCGTTCTTGCAGGATCTTTTTCCAGCCTCAGCGACGTCGGCGATTTGGTGTTTAACCGGATTGCTGATATTCACAGTAACTCGTGAAATGGTGTTGTGGGAAAAATGCCCATTGGAGTTCCAGTATAGCACTCGTGACTGCCGCATCGCGGTCACGAATTGACAATAATTTATGCACTTTTAGTTTTAGCTTGACGATGTCCACTGTGGACAAACGGTAGATACTGTTTTTCTTGAGAAGGTTGGGTTATCCAGCCTGAAAACTAGGTAAATGATAAGTAAACGGTGCAACTGAGGCTGTTCATTATTAAAATTCATATTTATATTTATACAGTTGCTGACAAGGCCGCGAAGTGTTGAAAATATTTACTAGTAATTTCCTTACGATCGAGATGTCCTGTTCGAGTACCCCGCTTGGAACGACAAAATCTTGCAGCTCTCCGTCAGTTCTGCCGTTCCCATGCCAACTGCAGGTGCGTCACGGACAAAACGTGTTATTCACAGACGAGTCCAGAGACCCTCAGAAAAAGATCATAGCCTTGATCGTATGCGGAGGCCCGTGGTGAGTGGTGCTTCAAAAAGCGTGTACAGGAAATCGACAGATTTCCAAGGTTCGAAGTGATGTCGTGGGGTGGCTTCAGTTTTGACAGCCACACGGATGTGGTCATTGTCCACTGCCAGGCAATACATCGAACAGGCCCTATTCGACTAGCAGCTACTGCCTACTGTGGTGGCCCTGGATTCCTGTTGATGCCGTGGCCCATGTGACAGGCATCATCAGGAATGTTTTGCGAAGCCTGGACATTGAAGCGATGGAATGGCCTGTGGTGAGCCCCGACCTAAACCCTGTCATTGAGTATGCGGGACATGTTTGATTGTCGTGTTCGTGGTTGTCCTGTTCCACCACAGACCGTCCAAGAACTCTGACGGGCTCACATTGAGGAATCGAAATGCAAGGCAAAGGGTGCCTGTAGAGTTATACGTAGCCTGCGACGTTAGTGTCAGACAGAGATAAACGTTGATGGAAGGCAGTTATTGAAGCTCTCAGAAATCGAATGAAATGCACCCAGTATGACGGGATGAACGATTGTTTCCACTTTATTTCTACAGCTGTCGGATATTTCAGTTTTTGTAAACGATCACGGATGTAATGATGTACACTCAGTTGCACAGAAAAGTGGACGCCATAATTTTAAATGTAACGTCCGCAGCGAGATCAACGGTAGTGGTCTCGAATCTGTACTCAGTGCGCTTTTGGACAGTGTACAGATAAACAGTGTAGGAGTTGAGTGTGTGCAGGTAAACGGTGTGTGCATGTTTGGGGACGTTTCTCTAAATGGTTTTGGTAATTTGCACTAATTTACAGCCAATTTATAGGCTGAAAAACTGTGCAGCATTCATCAGAAAAGTGTTCTGATGTCAGTTAAGAAGGTATTTGGTTTGAACGAGCCAAACTAGGTGCTTCAAGAGGATAATAACCCGAAACAACTCAGCCGTCTCTGTACAGCGTGGAAGCAAGACACTGGAGTTCCGCCTCGAGCTGCAAATCCAATCACAAATGTTTGGTCGTATATTAAGATGAAACTTAAAGTAAAGCCAATATATATACGTGAGTGGACGCTTTCTCGGAGAATTTCATATGTGAAGTCTTCACGGGTTGTCAGCCGAGTAGTGTCGTCGTCTCGTAGCAACGTTTCGATGGAATGCGTCTCCATCATCTTCAGGCGAAGATGGAGGTGATGGAGACGCATTCCATCAAAACGTTTCTACAAAACGACGACGCTACTCGGCTGACAATCCGTGAAGACTTCATATAAGCCAATATATACTTTGAAGCAGCTGTTGCATAAAATCAGAACGACATGGAGATCGCTAGCGAGAAAATACGCAGAAAATCTCGTGGAAAACATGCCGTAAGGCTATAATCGATAATGGCGGCGATTGTATTAAGTATTAATAAAAACATGTATTTTCCGATAAACATGTATTTGTAACAGTGTCCTTTATTTCATACAATCCGCCGCTCGTGGTCTCGCGGTAGCGATCTTGCTTCCCGAGCACGGGCTCTCGAGTTCGAACTCCGGCGGGGTCAGGGACTTTCACCTGCCCCAAGATGACTTGGTGTTGTTGTGTCATCATCATCATTCATCATCATCATCATCATCATCATCATCTTGCATTCCAGTTACGGTCGGAGGAAGGCAACGGCAAACCACCTCAGTTAGGACCTTGCCTAGTACGGTGGTGCAGGTCTCCTACATCGTTCCCCTACACTCTGTCAAGAACCATGGGACTTCCATATCTATTTCAGACGGATAACGGCGTGCACTTTCTTGTGGAACTGAGTGTATGTAATTAATTTGTGAAAGGTAAAGATTTCGTTTGGTAACATACTCTGTCTTCTAATATGGCTCAGTGGACTGTGGCAGACACCAATGGGTCATGTTCACCTAATTTTCTGAGTATTGTACGTTACCATAACATCAATGTACAGTAACTACCACAAGCAATAAGTCACACAATTTGTTTTACTTTCATTTCTTTTAGAAAGTCTCTACAATTTGCAATTTATTTTCTAAAATGATACTTTTAAAATGTTATGTTCAATATTTTTCGTGTACATACACTACTGGCCATTAAAATTACTACACCACGAAGACGACGTGCTACAGACGCGAAATTTAACCTACAGGAAGAAGATGCTGTGATATGCAAATGATTAGCTTTTCAGAGCATTCACACAAGGTTGGCACCGGTGGCGACACCTACAACGTGCTAACATAAGGAAAGTTTCCAACCGATTTCTCATACACCAACAGCAGTTGACCGGCGTTTTCTGGTGAAACGTTGTTGTGATGCCTCGTGTAAGGAGGAGAAATGCGTACCATCACGTTTCCGACTTCGATAAAAGTCGGATTGTAGCCTATCGCGATTGCGGTTTATCGTATCGCGACATTGCTGCTCCCGTTGGTCGAGATCTAATGACTGCAGAATATGGAATCGCTGGGTTCTGGAGGGTAATACGCAACGCCGTGCTGGATCCCAACGGCCTCTTTTCACTAGCAGTCGAAATGACAGGCATCTTATCCGCATGGCTGTAACAGATCGTGCAGCCACGTCTCGATCCCTGAGTCAACAGATGGGGACGTTTACAAGACAACAACCATCTGCACCAACAGTTCGACTACGTTTGCAGCATCATGGACTATCAGCCCTGGAGACCATGGCTGCGGTTACCCTTGTCGCTGCATCACAGACAGGAGCGCCTGCGATGGAGTACTGGACGACGACCCTGGGTGCACGAATGGCAAAACGTTATTTTTTCGGATGAATCCATGTTCTGTTGACAGCATCATAATGGTCGCATCCATGTTTGGCGACATCGCGGTGATCGCACTTTGGAAGCGTGTATTCGTCATCGCCGTACTGCCGTATCACCCGGCATGATGGTATGGGGTGCCACTGGTTACACGTCTCGGTCACCTATTGTTCGCACTGACGGTACTTTGAACAGTGGACGTTACATTTCAGACGTGTTACGATCCGTGGCTCTACCCTTCATTCGATCCCTGCAAAACCCTACATAGCCGGACGAGGTGGCCGAGCGGTTCTAGACGCTACAGTCTGCTACCGCGCGACCGCTACGGTCGCAGGTTCGAACCGTGCCTCGGGAATGGATGTGTGTGATGTCCATAGGTTAGTTAAGTTTAAGTAGTTCGGTTCTAGGGGACTGATGACGTTAGCAGTTATGTCCCATAGTGCTCAGAGCCACTTGAACCACTTTTGAAACCCTACATTTCAGCAGGATAATTTACGACTGCATGTTGCGTGTTCTCTACGGGACTTTCTGGATACAGAAAATGTTCGACTGCTACCCTGGCCAGCACATTCCCCAGATCTCTCACCAACTGAAAACGTCTGGTCAATGGTGGCTCAGCAACTAGCTCGTCACAATACGCCAGTCACTACTCATGATGAACTGTGGTATCGTATTGACTCAATGCCCAGGCGTATCAAGGCCGTTATTACGGCCAGAGGTGGTTGTTCCGGGTACTGATTTCTCAGGATCTCTGGACTCAAATTGCGTGAAAATGTAATCACATGTCAGTTCTAGTATATTTGTCCAATGAATGCCCGTTTATCACCTGCATTTCTTCTTTTTGTAGCAATTTTAATGGCCAGTAGTGTAATTTGTGAAAGGTAAAGATTTCATTTGGTAACATACTCTCCCCTCTATTATCGCTTAGTGGACTGTGGCAGACGCGTATGGTTATGTTCACCTACTTTTCTGAGCAGTTTACGTTACCGTAAAATGAATACTCAATGACTACCACAAGTAGTAAGTCACACAGTTTGTTTTACTTTCTGCTCTTTTTGAAAGTCTCTACAATTTGAAATTTATTTAATAAAATGTTACATTTAACATGTTGTGTGCAATATTTTTCGTGTCTATAGCTCTTTTACGTTATGATTTTCAGTAACGCATCATTTTTATTAAACCTTCCATACGAATTACAAAATTACATAAAAGTTGGCGGAAGATAGTTTTTCGGGGTCGGGGATGTGGGGGATGGGGTGTGCCGCTTTCGCAACTCCGTCGGGGACCCAAGACCACCTCGGTACGACTCTCACCTCGTGTAGTTTGATTATAGCTGTTTGTGTCCTCAGCGGCACACACTTCGCGCGCCCAGACAGGACAACCTCGTGCTTTGATTTGTTGTTTGCCCGCTGCCAGCAGGCGAGCGTCGGCCGGTGCAGTCGGCGCACCGCCCCCACCACCCCCGCGCGCTCGCTGCAGCACACCGCCCGCCGTGCGTCCACACTCGGTCGCACAGCCCCACCCTACCCCACCCCAACCTCCGCCCACGCGGCTCGCACGCGTCTGGCGCCGGAAATACGATTGGGCAGGTGTGGCGCGTTTGCAAGCGCCCCGCTGCGGCGTAATCAGGCGTGGCGCGCGGGCCAGTCGGCCCTTTTATCGAATTACCGGCTGCGACTTCAAAGGCCGCCGCCACCGCCGCCGCTGCTTTAATTGGGGACTCATATCCGACCCCCGAGCTAACTCGGTTACGCCCGCGCCAACCTCGCGAGCATTCGCAACGCACCGCCGACCTCTGCGAGTTTATTATTCGTCCTGAAAAATGGGGGAAAATAAAAACAGAGCAGAGAAGGGCACGTGCCCGCTAAGCAGCTAATGCCGAGGGGCAAACTCGATTACCGTTGAACCTCGCGAGATCTCCCCTTTTTTACGCTGCTGCTAACCTGGTTAGTGCGCCGTTCTGCGCGTCGCTAATCTTCTCCCACTCTGACGTAGGAAGCGTACATCATTTACGGCAGCTTATTTGTAGCGTCACACAACGTGTCTTACGGTAGCGCTGTAGTACTGACTCGTAGTGATCCTGAAGCACAGTAAATGTATAGTGTTGGAAGGAAGAAGTAACGGTGTGAGGACGAGAGGCGAGTCGTGCTTGGGTAGCAAAAGGTGAAAGACACAGGTTCGACTTCCGATGAGGCACAGAGATTTAATGTCGGGAAGGTTCACATCGCCGGTCGGAGTGGCCGAGCGGTTCTAGACGCTACAGTGTGGAACCGCGCGACCGCTACAGTCGCAGTTCGAATCCTGTCTCGGGCATGGATATGAGTGATGTCCTTAGGTTAGTTAGGTTTAAGTAGTTCTAAGTTCTAGGGGACTAATGACCTCAGAAGTTAAGTCCCATAGTGCTCAGAGCCATTTGAACCAAGGTTCACATCAGCGCACACTCCGCTGCAGAGAGAAATTTTCATTCTGGACACATCCCCCAGGCTGTGACTAAGTCAACATTCGCGCTGTTTCTTTTCTTCCAGGAGTGCTAGGCTTGCAACTTTCGCAGGAGGACTTCTTCGAAGTTTGGAAGTTAAAGATAGGTGAAGAACATTAAGGATCACCAAACCAGCTAATATTGTACTTTTAAAATCTGAATTTCTTTACACGCAAGTTGTCATTTTGCTACCGTATTACACCAGTAGGTAATCGGATGCTATGTACCGGCATGTACATGATCGGCAGTACGATGTATGAGTATCGTACATTGGTACACCTGCCTCATATCGTGTAGTGTCCCCACGAGCACTCAGAATTACCGCAACATTACGTGTCATGGACTATATTAATGTCTGAAGTAGTGCTGGAGTGAAATGACAACATGAATCCCGCACGGCTGTCTATAAATCTGCAAGAATACGACGGGGTGCAGATCTCTGCTGAACAGCAAGTTGCAAGTCATCCCAGATATGCTAGATAGTGTGCGAGCATCTGTGCTGGTTATGTGACAATCACTTTCTTTCATGTATTCTATGATGTTGCAATACAGTATGCGAGGTGCCGGGGCTAGCAGTGTATTTAAAACTAAATTCTTCTCGAATCTTCATATGGAAATGATGCTGTAAGCCCCCCCCCCCCCCCCCTTTTTTCTAACTCCGACTTTTGCTGTTGCACATGGATTAAGAAGAAACACGAACTGACAGTAATCCACCATGCAAGTGGAGTAGAAAAGAGTTTTGCACCTTCAATAATTTAATTGGATAGAAATTAATTAGATAAAGGAAAGTTTCATTAACGTAGTGATAAATGAAAGGGTTGCTCTACCGATTAACAGAACGAAACTTCTGTCCAAAATAACAATTTGATTTCTTATGACTAAACTCAAAATAATAAACAAAACACATGAAACATTTACAATACGTCAAACTGGATACTCAAATAAATCCTGTGAAGGAGAAGTTGTCCATAAACTAACTTGTGACATTTATGACCATGTGGTATGTGGAGCCAATTCCTTGCAACTCAAATCTTAAGAGAAACACGCAGGCACTAAACATTAATTGCTGCTACAGTAGTGAGAACTCAGACAGTGAACACCCAAGACAGAACCACGTTAGAACAGACGAGAACAGGTGTGCTCTGCTCAGCCCTGATGATCACAAAGCAAAATTTACTAATCTGCCGGTGCTGCGGACATACGTTACCAAGCTGTCTTATTAACTGCAAGGACACGATCTGGCGTACTGTAGGCGATGGCTGGTTGCTTCGACGTCCCATCGTGGAGATGATAATGTCACGAGTATAGCCAAAAACAAATTATCCTGGTCAGCTTGTTCCAGACTAAAGACTTCCTAGCAATAGAAATGCGCCTCTGAGAGAGACGAAGGAGGCTCGCCTCACGATCAGTGACGGTACAGTGATTGATTTTAACAAGCGAAGTCACACAGTAACTCCGATACACTCAACTTTAGCCAAAACTGCTCAAGATGGACAACATAGGCTACTTGCACGCACAACACTCAATTACCAACTGTACTCGGGAAGTTACGCTGAAGTCGAAACTTCAGCTACTAGGTCAAACAGTTACAATTAAATGAAAGTATGCCAATCAGCAACTCGAAAACAGGCAGAAAATTCCGCTCTATCACCGAAGCACTACTATTCCACTAATGGAGATACTTGGCGCCAATTTCTGCGCCGATTTTGCTACAACATGGAGCTATCTTCTGAGCAAGCCAATCACATTTATTATTTTGCAGAAAACGCGGGACTTTGCCCTCCAAAACTGCCTTGGAACACGTCATTCTCAAGTTTTCGCTGGTAGCCCGTCAGAAAAGAGTTTTCACTAAGTTTTTGCAATGTATCGGAATCTATAACCCCAGCCGCTCCTTCAGGCCCCTGTGGGCGTGTCGCCCCCGCTATTACGACAATGTCGGCGTCTGGACAGCATCCACTCGACTCCCTCTCACCCGTCGGCATAGCCCGTTCAAGATCAGCAGAGCCCGCCTGTCACCGGACCACACGGGTGACGAGAGACGTTGCGTGGGAAGTCCGCATGTGAGACAATAACAACTTTTCACCACATGCAATTAGAGAGGAAAATATTCATATCTTCTGAGTTCTCAATACTAACCTTGTAATGAACATACTCGGCCATACTTCCCCAAGTCGAATAACTCAGAGTAAGATATAAATATGAGAGGGGGCAAGTCACTGTGTGCATCGTAAAAGAATTCCACCTCTAAAATATTCAAGTCTGGGGAGTTTGGTTGCGAGCGGAAGAACGTAAGTTCCAAAGAGTGTTTCTGGAGCCACCCTCTAGTGATTCTGGGCTTGTGGGGTATCACATTATCCTACTGGGAATTGCCCTAGTTCTTTGGAATGCGCAATGGACATGAAGGGATGCACGTGGTCACACAGGCTGCTTACGGAAGTGTCACCTATCACAGAGCCGGCCGCGGTGGTCTCGCGGTTCTAGGCGCGCAGTCCGGATCCGTGCGACTGCTACAGTCTCAGGTTCGAATCCTGCCTCGGGCATGGATGAGTGATGTCCTTAGGTTAGTTAGGTTTAAGTAGTTCTAAGTTCTAGGGGGCTGATGACCACAGCAGTTGAGTCCCATAGTGCTCAGAGCCATTTGAAACTATCGCAGACGTATCTAGACGTACTAGCCGTCCCATATCACTCCAACTGTACACGCCCCACGCCAATACAGAGCATCCACCAGCTTAAGTAGTTCCTGCTTACACGCAGGGTCTATGAATTCATGAGGTCCTCTCCGTACCCGTACACGTCCATCCGCTATATAGAATCTAAAGCGAGACTCGTCCGACCAAGCAACATGTTTCCACTCACAAACAATCCAATATTTGATTTGACGGGCCCAGACGAGGCGTAAAGCTTAGTGTCGTGCACTCATCAAGGGTATACGAGTGGGCCTTCGACTCCCAAAGCCCACATCGATGATGTTCCGTTGAACAGTTCGCACACTGACACTTGGTGATGGTCCAGCATTGAAATCTGCAGGAATTTGCACAAGAATTGCACTTCTGTCCCGTTGAGCGATTCTCTTCAGTCGTCATTGGTCCCGTTCTTGGAGGTTGTTTTTCCGGCCTCAGCGATGTCGGATATTTGATGTTTTACCGGATTCCTGGTATTCGGGATACAGCCGTGAAATGGTTGTACGGGAAAATCCTCACTTCATCGCTACCTCGGAGATGAAGTGCCCCACCTCTCGTGCGCCGACTATAAAACCACGTTGAAACACCCTTAAATCTTGATAACCAGTCATTGGAGCAGCAGTAACCGATCTAACTACTGTTCCAGACACTTGTTTTATGTAGACGTTGCCGACCGCAACGCCGTATTCTGCCAGTTTACATATTTGAATACGTATGCCAGTACCAGTTTCTTTGGCGTTTCAGTGTAATTTCGTTCATGACGAGCAGGAGTTCTGGGGCGGAAGAGACTAGGCCATATATGTTTACGTAATGTGTATACATAAACATACGTTATAAACGTCCCCGTTCGTAGTCGCTAATTATGACAATATGTTTCTTTTGTGTTGAAACATATAGCTATAATCAGCGGTGGAAATAAATTTGCTAACGCCGACCGTGTGCAGCTGCCTCTTGTTGGATCTTCTGATCAGTCCGAAGTTGCATTGCAGAGGAGAAAAAATGCCTATTCAAAATATAATTACTTTTGGATAGCTCAACATGAATTTCCAAAGGGACCGTAGTTTATCATGCATTTACCAGTAGAATGTGGCGCGGAGAAAATATTTCGCCGCATACAACTTCCGTCCGATTTCGACGAAAGAATTCGTGACTGTGAACTCTCTATTTGGCAGAAACATAAAGAAAATTAAATAACTTCATGAAGGAGTGAGACATACATTCTATATTAAATAAATAGTCCATACACCAATTCCATTTAAATCTGAATTTATGGCAATTAATAGATGAACTTACACTACAATGAAGAATTTTAACATGGATGCCGATTTGACTGGCACATCTCTTCTCGTAATGACACTAATTCCTTTGACGTTTTCACATACACGTCACACAATAAATATACTGTTATGCAGTATTGCACTTTTAGTATAGCACTTTTACTTTACACTAAAATATTATTATTTTAACGATAATTATACGGCGACAAGACATGAGCGTCCGACACATGTTACAAGAGACAAGAGAGGACTGAGTAACTGTTCATCGAGAATATCTCGTACATAAAAAAGAAATGTGTAAAAGTGTTCTTCTTCTGTCCGTTTTTCGCGCCGCGGTTTTCAAAGTCAATAACCCACTGCATCTCTGACGGCGATTCGACAATAAACAAGTTACGTCACAGGTCGTTCACCTTTTACATTCTCGCAACATTATTTGCTAACTGTAGCTGTTGCCGATCGACTGCTCGATTAGTGAATGATTGAAAATGATAAGGCAATCACATAATGTTACAGAGTTCTGGGGTGGAAGAGACTAGCCAGTTGCTTCCTTGGCCGTCGCAGGCGTTGGTCACGTATTTTGCCGCCCTCGCTGCAGAGTAATTTCATTGACAAACGTATATTGAAATGGTCCTGTTGCCATCTTTAGTTAGTCCCGTAGCCCACTTTCACTAGCATTTCTCTTTCTTTCCCTTCTTTCTCTTTTGTCATAACTAATTGAATGAATGTGGTTGTGTGTCACGTTGCTATTCGATGGCGTAGTCTGCTGCAGAAGGTCTGCGATAGTCATATACATAGATTCAGCAGCAGTTGTACAGAGTAGCCAACTCTTACAGTGTTCAAGTAGGCAAAGACAGCTGTGCTCCGGTCGAAGAAGGGTGAGTCATACATTGAGCGCGTGGAGCGTTGTTGCTTGGCAAGAGGTGAGCTGTTAGCTTTTGGTCTCGCTTTTCAACTCTGAAACATTGCTTTACCTTGTCGCTGCTAGGAATGCAAAACTTTGGCAGATTTTTCTTTTAATAAATTTCTGTAGCAGACTTGGATCCACCGGAAGAGCGCCACACAAAGGTGAGCCCTCGCTTCTGTATGAATATCTGTTTGCCTTCAGTTGTGCCTGTATACGCTTTTATTTTTCTAAATATTAATAGCTTTGCCTTCTCGTAAATATTCCTTGCTTTATGTATCTTTCGTCCGTGGGGCGCTCACCACGTGGTTGAACAATAGTTTGTTGGGCTGCCGTCATCACTAACTGTCCGATCTTATGTGTGTTTTAAAGAAACTTAACTGTTCGTGATTGCGTGATGTGATATTGTTGCAACTTGGCGACGATACCTAGAAACTGCGTCTCTACAAACAACGTGGACACGCGGATGTACTGCGAAACGTTTACCGTTTCACGTGCTATTGCAATCAGTTATCAGGCAACCGCAGTTGTATGAATGATTCACACCAATGATTTTAGGTGTAGATTATAACGGTGAATGTATCGATGCTTTTCTTTAATGTCTTAGGAATTAATGTTATCAGGAGTTGTGTACATGCCTCACATCCATGTCTTAGGAATAAATGATTTAATCCACTATTTTCTCTTGTATTCCTAGGTTATGTGTTTGTACCTAAGCCACTCTCCCCGTAGCTTTCCCGTTAGCACATCCAACGCGTTTCCTTACGCACAGGTCCAGTGATTAGTTTCCCCTTCGATTTTAATACTAATGCTTTAGATTAACTCTTATTTTCAGGTGTGTTGCTGGGAGCTAATCTTATGCACAGTGATCATGAGATTCCTATTTTATTTTAAATGTTTCATCCTCGTGAACAGTGCACGGACAATACTATTAAATACATCGCATCCGCTATGAGCGATATAACAACGTAAGCACTATTATGAGTTTTTGGACTGTGATCAAATTACACTACGGGCCAATAAAATTGCTACACCAAGAAGAAATGCAGATGATAAACGGATATTCATTGGCAAACATACACTCCTGGAAATTGAAATAAGAACACCGTGAATTCATTGTCCCAGGAAGGGGAAACTTTATTGACACATTCCTGGGGTCAGATACATCACATGATCACACTGACAGAACCACAGGCACATAGACACAGGCCACAGAGCATGCACAATGTCGGCACTAGTACAGTGTATATCCACCTTTCGCAGCAATGCAGGCTGCTATTCTCCCATGGAGACGATCGTAGAGATGCTGGATGCAGTCCTGTGGAACGGCTTGCTATGCCATTTCCACCTGGCGCCTCAGTTGGACCAGCGTTCGTGCTGGATGTGCAGACCGCGTGAGACGACGCTTCATCCAATCCCAAACATGCTCAATGGGGGACAGATCCGGAGATCTTGCTGGCCAGGGTAGTTGACTTACACCTTCTAGAGCACGTTGGGTGGCACGGGATACATGCGGACGTGCATTGTCCTGTGGGAACAGCAAGTTCCCTTGCCGGTCTAGGAATGGTAGAACGATGGGTTCGCTGACGGTTTGGATGTACCGTGCACTATTCAGTGTCCCCTCGACGATCACCAGAGGTGTACGGCCAGTGTAGGAGATCGCTCCCCACACCATGATGCCGGGTGTTGGCCCTGTGTGCCTCGGTCGTATGTAGTCTTGATTGTGGCGCTCACCTGCACGGCGCCAGACACGCATACGACCATAATTGGCACCAAGGCAGAAGCGACTCTCATCGCTGAAGACGACACGTCTCCATTCGTCCCTCCATTCACGCCTGTCGCGACACCACTGCAGGCGGGCTGCACGATGTTGGGGCGTGAGCGGAGGACGGCCTAACGGTGTGCGGTACCGTAGCCCAGCTTCATGGAGACGGTTGCGAATGGTCCTCGCCGATACCCCAGGAGCAACAGTGTCCCTAATTTGCTGGGACGTCGCGGTGCGGTTCCCTACGGCACTGCGTAGGATCCTACGGTCTTGGCGTGCATCCGTGCGTCGCTGCGGTCCGGTCCCAGGTTGACGGGCACGTGCACCTTCCGCCGACCACTGGCGACAACATCGATGTACTGTGGAGACCTCACGCCCCACGTGTTGAGCAATTCGGCGGTACGTCCACCCGGCCTCCCGCATGCCCACTATACGCCCTCGCTCAAAGTCCGTCAACTGCACATACGGTTCACGTCCACGCTGTCGCGGCATGCTACCAGTGTTAAAGACTGCGATGAAGCTCCGTATGCCACGGCAAACTGGCTGACACTGACGGCGGCGGTGCACAAATGCTGCGCAGCTAGCGCCATTCGACGGCCAACACCGCGGTTCCTGGTGTGTCCGCTGTGCCGTGCGTGTGATCATTGCTTGTACAGCCCTCCCGCAGTGTCCGGAGCAAGTATGGTGGGTCTGACACACCGGTGTCAATGTGTTCTTTTTTCCATTTCCAGGAGTGTATTACACTAGAAATGACATGTGATTACATTTTCACGCAGTTTGTTTGCATAGATCCTGAGAAATCAGTACCCAGAACAATCACCTCTGGCCCTAATAACGGCTTGATAGCCTGGGTATTGAGTCAAACAGAGCTTGGATGGCGTGTACAGGTACAGCTGCCCATGCAGTTTCAACACTATACCACAGTTCAACTAGTGTAGTGACTGGCGTATTGTGAATAGCCAGTTGCTCGGCCACCATTGACCAGACGTTTTCAGTTGGTGAGAGATCTGGAGAATGTGCTGGCCAGGGCAGCAGTCGAACATTGTCTGTATCCAGACAGGTTCGTACAGGACCTGCAACATGCGGTCGTGCGTTATCCTGCTGTAATGTAGGGTTTCGCAGGGATCAAATGAAGGGTAGAGCCAGGGGTCGTAACACATCTGAAATGTAACGTGCACTATTCAAAGTGCCGTCAATGCGAACAAGAGATGACTGAGACGTGTAACCAATGGCATCTCATACCATCACGCCGGGTGATACTGCAGTATGCCGATCACGAATGCACGCTTTGAATGTGCGTTCGCCGCGATGTCGCCAAACACGGATGCGACCATCATGATGCTGTAAACAGAACCTAGATTCCTCCGAAAAAATGACGTTTTGCCACTCGTGCACCAAGGTTCGTCGTCGAGTACACCATGACAGGCGCTCCTGTCCGTGAACCAGCGTCAAGGGTAACCGCAGCCATGGTCTTCGAGCTGATAGTCCATGCTGTTGCAAACTTCGTCGAACTGTTCATGCAGAGGGTTGTTGTCTTGCAAACGTCCCCATCTGTTGACTCAGGGATCGAGACGTGGCTGCACGATCCGTTACAGCCGTGCGGATAAGATGCCTGTCATCTCGACTGCTAGTGATACGAGGTCGTTGGGATCCAACACGGCGTTTCGTATTACCCACCTGAACCCACCGAATGTCAAGATACGATAAACCGCAATCGCGATAGGCTACAATACGACCTTTATCAAAGTCGGAAACGTGATGGTACGCATTTCTCCTCCTTACACGAAACATCACAACAACGTTTCACCAGGCAACGCTGGTCAACTAAGCCGTGATGGTACGCATTTCTCCTCCTTACACGAAGCATCACAATAACGTTTCACCAGGCAACGCTGGTCAACTGCTGTTTGTATATGAGAAATTGGTTGGAAACTTTCCTCATGTCAGCACGTTTTAGGTGTTGCCACCGGCGCCAACCATGTATGAATACTCTGAAAAGCTAATCATTTGCGTATCACAGCATCTTCTTCCTGTCGGTTAAAATTCGCCTCTGTAGCACGTCAGCTTCGTGGTGTAGTTGGCCGTCCTGCAAGGAGTTGTACATGTTTTTCATGATAGCTCAGGTGCTACAGGGTCACAATTATTGAACTATACACAAAAAAACGCTTTACTCAACATAAAAACGTCACTACAGATATTCGGATTTAGGTTACGACACGTTCGATATGCCTGCCATCGTTGGCGGTGATGTGGCGCAGACGAATAGCGAAATTCTGCATGACCTTCTGAAGTGTCGAAACATCGTTACTAATGATGACCTCCTGAATGGCTGTTTTCACTTCAGCAACGGTTTTAGAATAAATGCTGTACACCTTGTCTCTAATATAGCCCCCAAAAAAGCGTTCAGGTCCGGAGAATACGGCGGACAATGAAGGCGACGCCCGTGGCCATTGGGTAGCCCAGAGCCAGTGTGCGGTCCCCAGAGTGCTCCTCCAGGACATTAAACACTCTGCTGCTTCGATGGGGTCGAGCTCCGTCTTGCATGAACCACACCTTGTCGAAATCAACGTCACTTTGGATAATGGGTATGAAATTATCTTGCAAAACCTTCACATACCGTTCCGTAGTCCCCGTGTCGTCAAGGAATATTGCACCAATTATTCCGTAACTGGACATTGCGTCATACCGAGGAGACATTAATACCAGAATTCCATGGTAACCAACTTTCCCTTTTGAACTATACGACAAAACTCAGCGGAAAACAGATTCTCAGTCCCCCAAATGGCCAATATTGCTTCTTGACAAACCCATTTGTATGAAAGTGGACGCTAAACCAAACCCTATTCACATCAAAGTCATGTTCGTCAGTTGTGTGCGTAATAATGTTGACGAAGCACAACTCCTGGCCCTGCGGCTTAATAGTGATGGGTTTGAATTTTGTATGGGAAGAGATGCAGGTCTTCAGCAGCAACTTACAGTATGGTCTCCCAGTCGATTTCCACCTGTTGTTCAGCTCGTCTGATCGATTTCCTGGAGCTGGTTTGAAACACAGCGTGTGTCTTGTCGATGTTTTCAGTGGCGTTTTCACCCTTTCTGAACGACCGCCATTTCCAACATTGTCATCACAGACACTGCCGGTCCTCTCAAACTTGCGAATCAAATTCTTGATTGTTAGCACACTTGCACCAGCAGTCTTCAGTTTGAACTCGGTCGCAAACTTCCTTTGAGCCGCAGTTGGGCTGTTATTGCTCGACTAGTAGGGCTCCACAAGCACTGTAGTCCCATGCACGCTGCGCCATGACATTTTCACGTGCAAATGGCCGACAACAGGAAGGCGCTAGCGCATGCGCATGCTAATTCCCATCATGCCCTGGGGCCAGCTGAGCAGTTTGAACGTCTTAATGCAAACCGTTCAGAAGTGTTAACGATTCTTTTTCATACAGTTCAATAATTGTCACCCTGAGGAAATAAAAAAAATTCGGAGTAGGTATTAAAATCCATGGAGAAGAAATAAAATGTTTGAGGTTCGCCGATGACATTGTAATTGTATCAGAGACGACCTGGAAGTGCAGTTAAACGGAATGGACAGTGTCTTGAAAGGAGGATATAAGGTGAACATCAACAAAAGCAAAACTAGGATAATGGAATGTAGTCGAATTAAGTCGGGTGATGCTGAAGGAATTAGATTAGGAAATGAGACACTTAAAGTAGTAGATGAGTTTTGCTATTTGAGGAGCAAAATAACTGATGGTCAAAGTAGAGAGGATATAAAATGTATACTGGCAATGGCAAGGAAAGCGTTTCTGAAGAAGAGAAAATTGTTAACATGGAGTTTAGATGTAAGTGTCAAGAAGTCGTCTCTGAAAGTATTTGTATGGAGTATGGCCATGCATGGGAGTGAAACGTGGACAATAAATAGTTTGGACAAGAGGAGAATAGAAGCTTTCGAAATGTGGTGCTACAGAAGAATGCTGAAGATTAGATGGGTACATCTAATAACTAATAAGGAGGTATTGAATATAATTAGGAAGAGGAGAAATTAGTGGCACAACTTGAGTAGACGAAGGGATCGGTTGGCAGGACATGTTCTGAGGCATCAAGAGATTACCAATTTAGTATTGGAGGACCAAGAGATGAATACACTAAGCAGATTCAGTAGGATGTAGGTTGCAGTGCGTAGGGAGATGAAGAAGCTTGGACAGGGTAGAGCAGCATGGAGAGCTGCATCAAACCAGTCTGTGGACTGAAGACTACAACATCAACAACAAAAACAACCATAACAACAACAACAGGAACGATCGCAACAGGAACGATCGCTCCAGAGACAAAACTACCCAAAAACGGAATACAAGGAAAATGGTCGATTATAACGGACACTTTTCACGTCGAGCAGTGATGAATTGGCAAGAGAAGCATGAAGGAGCCAAACAACAAAGGAAATTTTATTATCGATTACAATGGCCGTACTTATGCTCTGCATTTCGTCAAGTAGCGTGAGTGACAGAGCGGCTATAGCACATCGAAATGATCCTTCATTCCCTCCTGTTCCATCCAAGGTCATTATCAATATGCATATTGTCCATATGTGAGGAAATAAAATGTAGGGACGAAGGATTTATAATATTCTAGAATGTGTGTAACGATGGCTTTGCACTTGAGCTGTTTTGAAGGGAAATTACATTCTTCTGCAAACTTTATTCAGAGATCAACTTGCATCAGATTCAGTGGTCCTCTCGGCTGAAAGTGGTACACAAAGATACTCCTGGAAGGAAGAAAGGAAGAGCAGAAATTAAGGAACATTTCACCACGAAGTCGAACTGGAGAGGGATTGGTAAGGAAATCGGCCTCGATCTTTCGAAACCACCACTGTGCACTCGCCTGGCGTAATTTACATAGATCATCACTACCAGCGAAACTCCAAGATGCTTGCTGTGCTGGTTTTGAGTAGTTTCTCTGAGTTTGTGAAAATTACATACGACAAGGTATCTCTAGACAGTTATCTTTGAACCGGGAGAAGTAGTAAAACGGGGCGGGTGAAACGGACATCAACGAAGAAGTTGAGTACATTGGATACCGCGGACATCAGTAGTCACTGACACAAGGTAGAAGCAGACACAGTATCAAACTTGTTGAACAACTTACAACGTTGAAATAAAAAGGACGTTTCTGCCACCTGTTCTATGGTGTGAAATGAATTCTTGGAGTTCATGTTCAGTAAATCGCGCCCGTCATACCGAGGAGACATTAAATACCAGAATTCCATGATAACCACCTTTCCCTTTTGAACTACACGACAAAACTCAGCGTCACTCCAAACCAATAACTGATGGCAACTTTTCTGGCATTTCAACAATAGGGCCTGCAGTGCATAAGGCAGAACAGGGCAGCCGTGGCGTTGTTCACTCAGGGACGTAAAGGGCAGTGAATGACACAGTAAAGGGCCAGCTAGCGTCATGCAGGGGGCGGAGACCAAAGGGCAGGCGAGGCTGCATTTAGCGCCAAGTGTGCGAGGCGAGGCTGCCCCACAAAGGGTGGAAGGGCGGCTTTCTCACGGCGATTTTATTGGGAAATTCCTGGCCGGCAGGCGTAAGGGTGGGGAGTCTACTGGGCAGCGGGCAGTGGCGCGGGGGATGGAGGGGTGGTGAGAATTCTGGCGGGAGTTCGGAATCCTGGCCGCGTTATTGCTGGGGCGCTTTTTGTTCAGTTTACCGACAAACGCGTTTCTTTTTAGTGAGGTCAAACATCATCGATGGACTGTAATAGAGCATAGTAACAATTTCCTTTTCTTTCTAGATCCAAACAAAGTTAGTAACAAAATGCTTATAAGTTGATTTCACTTTTTATTTTATGATAACATGCGAAGAGGCAGTGAAGGGCAGGTGTAGAGGGTAAGGAAGGTGGACAGGGGTAAGCAGATGATAAGGATAATAATAATAACGAAAATTATAAATCGCCCCGTCCCTGTTTAGCAGAGCCTGTTCTCATGTCTCCTCTGTCTGTCTGTGTGTGTAGCTTGACAAGGCTTGTGGGTTCATGTTACGCGTGTTACTTTCTTAAATATCGGACGAGATATTATACAGTATTATCTATTTTACGATGCTATTTTCTTTTGATGATGTTTGTTGTTGATTTCTTTTCATATAACGTATGCTATTTGTACCTTGTTTTTCAGTATTGTCGAGATAATCGTTTGAAATGTGTATGCTCTCTTATATAGATTTAAACCAATTGATATTGAAGATAATTGCCCTATTGGAAAGACCCTCTTGTATTTATGAAAATTGATCCATAAAAATAATACCACGACACAATCTGACTACCCTTCAGAGATAACTTAACACAGACACACATACTAAGCGAAACTATAAAACTAGGCCTCTTGATCACTTAGTGTTTTGTAATAAGAAGCCTTCATACCACGAAACATTTCGTATGCTGCGTCTCATAGTCAAAAAGGTGCAAGAGGCACGCTTTGCTCTCGACCGTAATTCTATAAAGAAGCTGAGAACACAGAATTTTTATAAGACACTGCCCAGAATATGGGACTGCAACATCTGATGTGACGTTCTCGACGGTAACTTACCATCTAGAACCTCAAAGAAATCTTCTAGACTATTATGCGATGAAATGGGGATTTTCCCATACCACCATTTCACTAGTGTACCGTGAATATCGGGAATCCGGTAAAACATCAAATCTCCAACATCCCTGCGGCCGGAAAAAGATCCTGCATGAGCGGGACCAACGACGACTGAAGAGAACTGTTCAACGTGACAGAAGTTCAACCCTTCCGCAGATTGCTGCAGATTTCAATGCAGGGCAATTAACAAGTGTCAGCGTGCGAAGCATTCAACGAAACATCATTGATATGGGCTTTCTGACTTCATATCTCTGACGCTACCTCACCTAGCAACAAAAACCCAACGTCATATTATGGCCCCTGTTGTCCCATGCAACTCTTGCCTCACAAACTTTCCAGCTCCTATCATACTTTCGGAGTTATTCTAGGTGGCAATAGTTAGTGACTCACCCCGGTATAGGTGCTGCCGAACCGCAGCGCCGTATCTGCCTGTTTAGATATCCCTGTATTTGAATACGTATGTCTATAGCAGTCCATAGTAGTAGAACAATGCTTTACTTTCGCTGTGTGAAGGAGTCTTACTACTTTTTGAGTTTCACCACGTCCAGTCTTTCTGCATGTGTGGAGCACGTATAGGTGGCACAAAGCAGATGTCCGTTTTCACTTGGGGGTGGCGATGTTAATGGAGTAACAAGATATCCCGTGTCTAGAAATAGCACACCATTTTCGTTAAGGAACAGTTATTTTGAAACTGTAGTAGAACGTAATTTTCCTTTAACTTTGTAAAGAAATCTTACTACTAATTGAGCTTTCATCAGTTCCAGTCTTTTCTTTGATTGTGTGAAGCCAGTGTAGGTGGCACAATAACCGTCGAGCTGCACTGTCGAAGTGAAGCTGTGAATGGAATAACAAGATATGCGATGTGAAGAAATAGCAAAAAAATTTTTTAACACAACTAGTGTGCTATTGAGTTTATGTGATCGCTCTAAGCTTGTGCTTATAACTTGATACCAGAGCCTACCAATTTTAATTGTATATTACAGCACTGAGAATGGTCACTAAGTGACCGAAAATCTATTTTGCTGACAATAAAACAACAAAATACGGCCAATGCTGATTTTCCTTCCAATTCTATCCACTATTTAGTCGTGGTGCACACAAACGCCATGGAGTCGCCAATCAATAGTGTGCTTTTTCTTCACATGGGCATTCTTCGTAAGCAGTTGGTGCCACTAATGGACAAAAATCTAAATGAGAAGATTGGTCTTTGCGGTGGGCAGAGACGTGTGAGGGGAAATGCTGACATAGCCCCCGCTCGGCGTTACCAACACAAAACTGCAACGTTGAACTTCAGTTAGTCGTGACACTACGACTGCTAGATCGCTGCCGTTTACGGAAATTGAAAAACAAGGAAGACGTTAAGAAATATTGCACACAAATTCCACACGTTACGAAAGCGGACGACAGACCCATTGACACCTTCTACTGTGGACTGAACTTGCAATAACCATTGTTAGCGAAGTGGTAATCGCCAAGCGTGTTGTTGTTGTTGTTGTTGTTATGGTCTTCAGTTCTGAGTTTGATGCATCTCTCCATGCTAATCTATCCTGTGCAAGCTCCTTCATCTCCCAGTACCTACTGCAACCTACATCCTTCTGAATCTGCTTAGTGTATTCATCTCTTGGTCTCCCTCTACAATTTTTACCCTCCACACTGCCCTACAATGTTAAATTTGTGATCCCCTGATGCCTCAGGACATGTCCTACCACCCGATCCCTTCTTCTAGTCAAGTTGTGCCACAAGCTTCTCTTCTCCCCAATCCTATTAAATACCTTCTCATTAGTTACGCGATCTTCCCACCTAATCTTCAACATTCTTCTCTAGCACCACATTTCGAAAGCTTCTATTCTCTTCTTGTCCAAACTATTTATTGTCCACGTTTCACTTCCATACATGGCTACACTCCATACAAATACTTTCAGAAACGACTTCCTGACACTTAAATCTATACTCGATCTTAACAAATTTCTCTTCTTCAGAAACTCTTTCCTTGCCATTGCCAGTCTACATTTTATATCCTCTCTACTTCGACCATCATCAGTTATTTTGCTCCCGAAATAGCAAAACTCCTTTACTATTTTAAGTGTCTCATTTCCTAATCTAATTCCCTCAGCATCACCCGACTTAATTCGAGAACATTCCATTATCCTCGTTTTGCCTTTGCTGATGTTCATCTTATATCCTCCTTTCAAGACACTGTCCATTCCTTTCCCCGCATCTCGTGGTCGTGCGGTAGCGGTCTCGCTTCCCACGCCTGGGTTCCCGGGTTCGATTCCCGGCGGGGTCAGGGATTTTCTCTGCCTCGTGATGGCTGGGTGTTGTGTGATGTCCTTAGGTTAGTTAGGTTTAAGTAGTTCTAAGTTCTAGGGGACTGATGACCATAGATGTTTAGTCCCATAGTGCTCAGAGCCATTTTCCATTCCGTTCAACTGCTCTTCCAAGTCCTTTGCAGTCTCTGACAGAATTACAATGTCATAGCGAACCTCAAAGTTTTTATTTCTTCTCTCTGGATTTTAATACCTACTCCAAATTTTCCTTTTGTTTCCTTTACTGCTTGCTCAATATACAGTTCGAATAACATCGGTGAGAGGCTACAACCCTGTCTCACTCCCTTCCCAACCACTGCTTCCTTTTCATACCCCTCGATTCATAACTGCCATCTGGTTTCTGTACAAAGTGTAAACAGCCTTTCGCTCCCTGTATTTTACGCCTGCAACCTTTAGAATTTGAAAGAGAGTATTCCAGTCAACATTGTCAAAAGCTTTCTCTAAGTCTACAAATGCTAGAAACGTAGGTTTGCCTTTCCTTAATCTTCCTTCTAAGATAAGTCGTAAGGTCAGTATTTCCTCACGTGTTCCAACATTTCTACGGAATCCAAACTGATCTTCCCCGAGGTCGGCTTCTGCCAGTTTTTCCATTCGTCTGTAAATAATGCGGGTTGTATTTTGCAGCTGTGACTTATTAAACTGATAGTTCGGTGTCAACACCTGCTTTCTTTGGGATTGGAATTATTATATTCGTCTTGAAGTATGAGGGTATTTCGCTTTCCTCGTACATCTTGCTCACCAGATGGTAGAGTTTTGTCAGGACTGGTTCTCCCAAGGCCGTCAGTAGTTCTGATGGAATGTTGTCTACTCCCGGGGCCGTGTTTCGACTCAGGTCTTTCAGTGCTCTGTCCAACTCTTCACGCAGTATCGTATCTCCCATTTCATCTTCATCTACATCTACATTCTCTTCCATTTCCATAATATTGTCCTCAAGTACATCGCTCTTGTATATATACTCCTTCCACCTTTCTGCTTTCCCCTCTTTGCTTAGAGGTGGGTTTCCATCTGAGCTCTTGATATTCATACAAGTGGCTCTCTTTTCTGCAAAGGTCTCTTTAATTTTTCTGTAGGCTGTACCTATCTTACCCCTAGTGAGATAAGCCTCTACATCGTTACATTTGTCCTCTAGCCATCCCTGCTTAGCCATTTTGCACTTCCTGTCGATCTCATTTTTGATACGTTTGTATTCCTTTTCGCCTGTTTCATTTACTGCATTTTTATATTTTCTCCTTTCATCAATTCAATATTTCTTCTATTACTCAAGGATTTATACTAGCCCTCGACTTTTTACCTACTTGATCTTCTGCTACCTTCACTACCTCATCCCTCAGAGCTACCCATTCGTCGTCTACTGTATTTCTTTAGCCCATTTCTGTCAATTGTTCACTTATGCTCTCCCTGAAACTCTGTACAACGTTTAGTCGGTTTATCCAGGTCCCATCTCCTTAAATTCCCACCTTTTTGCAATTTATTCAGTTTTAATCTACAGTTCATAACCAATAGATTGTGGTCAGAGTCCACATCTGCCCCTGGAAATGACTTACATTTTAAAACCTGGTTCCTAAATCTCTGTCTTGCCATTATATAATCTATCTGAGCGCTTCTAGATCTCCAAGGTTCTTCCATGTACACAACCTTCTTTGATGATTCTTGAACCAAGTGTTAGCTATGATTAAGTCATGCTCTGTGCAAAATTTTACCAGACGGCTTCCTCTTTCATTTCTTAGCCGCAATCCATATTCACCTACTATATTTCCTTCTCTCCCTTTTCCTACTGTCGAATTCCAGTCACCCATGACTATTAAATTTTCGTCTCCCTTCACTACCTGAATAATTTCTTGTATCTCATCATACATTTCTTCAATTTCTTCAAGTCAAGCGTGAACGTGCATAATTTTCCTTTCTATTCCTGCCCTGACGGGTATAAGCAGGCTGATAGCTTGTTGATGTACAGAATACCTAATAACAGATCAATACTTAAAAATACAGCTCTAAAACTGGCAGCCAATAGTCTTTTTTTCCAGGGTACGTCGATATTTTTTCCATCGGTATACCGATAATTTTTTCTATATGTCGGGGGCGGCTAGTGACATATGCTCAAATATCTATATATCGGATTCCCAATATCTTAAAAAATATCTGATGAGACTAGTAGCGCCGGGGAGGAAGGGCGTCGGCGCCCTGAAGGCGCCTCTCGCTGTAGCTCGCGGTCGACGTGAGCCATCCCAGCAGCTCTGCCTACCGGCGCAGCGGCACAACTTCCCCAATTAGCGCGGCCCTCCCTCCACGCCTAACAGGCGGCCCGGCACTGATAGCAGGGGAGGCGGCTCCACCTCTCCGCCGGCTCCGCCTTCAGCGACAGGAGACGCCCGGGGAGGGCTCTGCGTTCATTAATATTCTTGTTCCTTCGAGGCTGACGACTCAACTACACGAACACGGGAACCACTCGCTGATCACTCTCTCGACCGTGGCGGAAGTTGGTGCTGTCCCGTAATTCTTCTTCTACGTTATAATGCTTGTGGTGCTACAGCCCTCTGTTCGCATCAGTAATCCTTCCTTTGCTGTAAAATTTTGTCCGGCACGGTGGTCTGGCGATAAAGTCCATTCGTGGAAATCGAAAAGCCGCTGCATCGAATCCCGTCAAAACCAGGGAGTTTTCAGTCTGCGATTTAACACAGACTTCACCTCTCGACGAGCTGAGGAGTCGCCAGAAGTGACATGTGATTCGGACTCCATTGTATACCAGGGGTAGAGTAAGGACACGCTAGCCACCGTAGAGCAGTCCAATAGGAGGTCTTGCACCAGAGCATTGACACACGAAATTATCGTTATTAGTGACAAAAATTTCAAACGTGAGGAGTGAGATGTCAAAAGTCGTCCACTGGAGACAGTGTCTAAATTCATGTTCATAGTGAACGAGTAACGAAGATATCATTCCCTTGTCTAGAAAGTGTGGTCAAAAACTAACGGGAATTTCGTAATTTCTCGTTTTATTAGCCCTACTCGCACTGATGTTTCGTTGTTATTTTGGTAAACTTTCCTGCAAAGTAACTCTGCTGTGACGGCCATGACGGATATGTCATTCATTACCAAAAAGGTTACATATGTTTTGGTAGTATTGTAAACTTATTTGTCCGTCTCTGACGTAGAAGAATGCAAACCTTCTTTCCTTCCCGTCTGGGCAAGCTGTGCAGCGACAAGAGTACATGTAAAGCATACTGGGATAGGGTAAATGCTAGCAACAATGAAGTCGATAATTCGATTTTAATATTGGCATTTTAATTTGATATTCTCCAGAAATGACAAAATTTACAAAAAAATATGAATCTCTTTGTCCACCCACACACTCCTGAGAATGGCACATTAACAATTTGCAATTATGCGCCCCTATTACCGGCAGCTGCGTTGATAAATACTCGGCACCTCGCAAGGATAACTACCATATCAAGAATATTAGGTAAGTTGTTGGAAGTGGTTAAGCGTTGGTGAAAATCTCACTTTTGAGCACACAAAGAGCTCTAACCGCAGAACTCTGCACGGAACACGCGTTGGTGCAGTGCTGCGATACAGACCGTATATCTCCCTTCGAAGGCGATGGCGAAGACGCCGTCTCCATGTATGTACCGCTCGATGGCTGAAGGCGAGGTCCTCACTCTCTAGAATTCCCCTGTCGCACACGCATACGAAACGCGACGGAAGAATACTCTGTTTCGGCCAATGTCGAACGCTCTATCATCGCCAAGATCCCTGAGATCTACCCAATGATCGAGTAGGTCATAACGCCCCTAGGCAAACGAAATTCCCGTCTTCGCCACGTGTTGCCCAGCACAGGTGGCTCCGGATGCCGGGCTATCCCCGAAAGCGCCGTATTGTCCCAGGTTTCCGGTGACCGCTACCTGCCGTCCACGGCGACCTGGCGAGCTACGACTTTACATTCCACAATTCTCAACTTCCGACGCTCTTCACCAACGCTTTACGATAGTGGCTCAATCATGCAGGGAGTTCCGCTCGAGAGTGCCTCATATTTATCGTAATTCAATAGAGTAATGAACTGATGCCCTTGCCGGTCCCTTTATTATTAATACTAACGTTGCTAAGCTAATGTGTAAATGCTCATGTCCTGGCACCTTACTGTATCGGCGAGTGTTTATTTTGCATAATAGTTGATCAGAAAATTTGTACTAAATTTTGCCACAATAACGGAATAATGTGCACGAAAGTGTTGGAAATCTTAAGTATTGCTATTGGTATTGGAAAAGTAAGGATGGAATGTAACAATTTTATGAAAAAGAAAGTTGCTACCCATCATATAGCGGAGATGCTGAGTCGCAGATAGGCACAAACTGTCACAAATAAAGCCTTCGACCAGTAACGCCTTAGTCAAAAATAGACGACAGAGCCACGTACACACACTCGCGCAAACGCAAATCACACACACGTCTGCAGTGTCAGGCAACTGGAACCACACTGCGGTGTGGCAACTTGGCATTTCAGGTGGCTCAGTCTATGAACTTTTCTGACGTTTTGTTCCAAAACTGTTCAATTTAGAACGAAAACAGTGGTAAACGCAAGTCGCTATATGAAGTCTACAGTACTCCAGAACTACTGAAAAGCCGGCCGCGGTGGTCTCGCGGTTCTAGGCGCGCAGTCCGGAACCATGCGACTCCTACGGTCGCAGGTTCGAATCCTGCCTCGGGCATGGATGTGTGTGTGATGTCCTTAGGTTAGTTAGGTTTAAGTAGTTCTACGTTCTAGGGGACTAATGACCACAGCAGTTGAGTCCCATAGTGCTCAGAGCCAACTACTGAAATGTGTCATAACAGATGATGAAGCAAGACTCTGCGAACGTGACGTCGAAACTAAGATTCATTCGTACGAGTGGAAACTTCCAGGATCGACAACACCGAAAAACATTGAAGCTATACGCTTGCTGTGTCATTCTTACCACAATGTCTTACGAGCAGTAACGATAAGTGCTTGCAACTCCAGTGCCGTTGTTTCCGTGAAATAGTCCGAAAAAGTTCCCGAAGAATTGGCGAAGTAGTCCATGACTTTTGCAATATGACAATGGACTTGTTCACACTGTGTTGTTTGTTGCTGAATATTTAGGCAAAAACAATACTATATTGATGGCACAGCATCTACATTAACTCAGTGTGATTTCCATTCCCAAAAATAGTGAAAAATTTAAGGGCTTGCTGTTTTAGAAGCTTAGATTAACAACGAGCCACTGAGGGACATAGAAAACTATCCAAAAGATCGAATTGGAAAAAGTGCCGTATAATATCTGATGGAGCTATATGAATGGTATGCCACTAATGTAGACAATACACAAAATTCTTTCAAAAAAAATTGTCGTTGTTTTTCGACACCACTCACATATCTTGTACTCTCGTGCTATGTTCCATGGGTACGTTCGGTCGCGAGGTTAATTCAAGCAATAGGAATTTGGTTATTTACGGGGTGAGAGAGGGGTGGAGGAGGGGGTAGTGGAGGAGTACCAAGGTCACATACAGGTAAAGATGTGAATGTTAAGATCGTTGTCCGTGTGATTTGTATCCATACCACAAGTCTAGTACGATTGCAGTTCCTTTTCTTCTTCTTTTAGTTTTGGCCAAAAGAGGACCATGTTAATTTGGGACACTTCTGTTCTTCTGATCTTCGTCCTTATCCAGTATTGTTTGGTTCTCATACTTCGCTCTTCTTTCCATTTCACTTTAATCACTATTTATTTTAAATTCAAACAGTCTACTGAATGAGCGTGGTCTTGCTTATATCATCCAGAACGAGCAAAACAGTTAAACACTTCGTTGTTTATGTGACGCGCTTTTCAACCATAAGACTTGCACTCCGTTGTCACACCCACCACTACAGATACAACACCATTTTGACCGTGCTTCGTCTTAGACTAAAGTGATCCCCTTAAAACCAATAAAAATTGTTGAAACGTCGTGTATTACAGTTGTTGTTCCTTATTATTTATACGCGAATGTGACATTTGCTTATTTCAGTCACAGTAAAGCAGGGCACTACGCCAATCATGACTCCCTATCGCAATATCTTCAGAAAAGGTTCAAATGGCTCTGCGCACTATGGGACTTAACTTCTGAGGTCATCAGTCCCCTATAACTTACAACTACTTAAGCTTAGGGACTGATGACCTTAGCAGTTAAGTCCCATAAGATTTCACACACATTTAAACATTTTTTGGCTGGAAATGGAGGAAACATCAAGAGCTCAGATGGAAACCCAATTCTAAGCAAAGAAGGGAACGCAGAAAGCTGGGAGTATATAGAGGGTCTATACAAGGGCGATGTACTTAAGGACAATATTATGGAAATGGAAGAGAATGTAGATGTAGATGAAGATGAAATGGGAGATACGATACTGAGTGAAGAGTTTGACAGAGCACTGAAAGACCTGAGTCAAAACAAGGCCCCGGGAGTAGACAACATTCCATTAGAACTACTGACGGCCTTGGGAGAACCAGTCCTGACAAAACTCTACCGTCTCGTGAGCAAGGTGTACGAGACAAGCGAAATACCCTCAAACTTAAAGACGAATATAATAATTCCAATCCCAAAGAAAGCAGGTGTTCACACCGAACTATCAGTTCAATAAGTCACAGCTGCAAAATACAACCCGAATTATTTGCAGACGAATGGAAAAATTGGTAGAAGCCGACCTCGGGGAAGATCAGTTTGGATTCCGTAGAAATGTTGGAACAAATGAGGCAATACTGACCCTAGGACGTATCTTATAAGAAAGATTAAGGACAGGCGAACCTACGTTTCTAGCATTTGTAGACTTAAAGCTTTTGACAATGTTGACTGGAATACTCTCTTTCAAACTCTAAAGGTGGCAGGGGTAAAATACAGGAAGCGAAAGGCTATTTACAATTTGTACAGAAAGCAGATGGCAGTTATAAGAGTCGAGGGACATGAAAGGGAAGTAGTGGTTGGAAAGGGAGTAAGACAGGGTTGTAGCCTCTCACCGATGTTATTCAATCTGTATGTTGAGCAAGCAGTAAAGGAAACAAAAGAAAAATTCGGAGTAGGTGTTAAAATCCATGGAGAAGAAATAAAAACTTTGAGGTTCGCCGATGACATTATAATTCTGTCAGAGACAGCAAAGGACTTGGAAGAGCAGTTGAACGGAATGGACAGTGTCTTGAAAGGAGGATATAATATGAACATCAACAAAAGCAAAACTAGGATAATGGAATGTAGTCGAATTAAGTCGGGTGATGCTGAAGGAATTAGATTAGGAAATGAAACACTTAAGGTAGTAAAGGAGTTTTGCTATTTGGGGAGCAAAATAACTGATGATGATCGAAGTAGAGAGTATATAAAATGTAGACTGGCAATGGCAAGGAAAGCGTTTCTGAAGAAGAGAAATTTGTTAACAACGAGTATAGATTTAAGTGTTTGGAAGTCATTTCTGAAAGTATTTGTATGGAGTGTAGCCATGTATGGAAGTGAAACATGGACGATAAATAGGTTGGACAAGAAGAGAATAGAAGATTTCGAAACGTGGTGCTACAGAAGAATGCTGAAGATTAGATGGGTAGATCACATAACTAATGAGGAAGTATTGAATAGGATTGGGGAGAAGAGAAGTTTGTGGCACAACTTGACCAGAAGAAGGGATCGGTTGGTAGGACATTAGGGTAAAAATCGTAGAGGGAGACCAAGAGATGAATACACTAAGCAGATTCAGAAGGATGTAGGCTGCAGTAGGTACTGGGAGATGAAGAAGCTTGCACAGGATAGAGTAGCATGGAGAGCTGCATCAAACCAGTCTCAGGACTGAAGACCAGAACAACAACATGGAGGAAAAAAGGTGTTATGAGCATGTGTTCGAAAATGAATCGTTGCCACGGTAGATGGTGCTTACTAAGTGTTCGTTGTGTGTTGCTGGATCGGTCATTAAAGCAAGCAGCAGTATAGTCCGTTATTCATGCCGGTAACAAGCCGAGATGGTGTTTGTGTACGTCCAAGTAGATATAAACGGTCGAGAGGCATCGCGGCTACTGCAAAACAAGTGCCCTCACAGACACCAAACACACGATGCAACATTTCAAGCCACTTTTGGGCGTTTGTGTTGTCATAAGTCCATTCAGAAAGAGAAGCATGCAGGGCGGCAGCGGACTGAGCGTACATCAGATTTGGAAGACCAGTTTTCTACAGGATATTGCGCGAACCTTAGTACAAGCTCCAGGCAAGTGGCCAGTCTACATGACCATACACATTGCAATTTCATTCCATTTACGTCTTATTTGCAATGGCACAGTATTCGTGTCCTCGACTTGATCGTATGACCTGTTTAGATTCGACATGTTTTCGTGTCATCTCACGCTAAGTTTAACATTGCCAGCCAACGATAGCTTTTGTGTTCAGTATAAATATTCTTTGAGTCCCAAATTTTATGCCGGCCGCTGTGGCCGAGCGGTTCTAGGCGCTTCAGTCCGGAACCGCGATGCTGCTACGGTCGCAGGTTCGAATCCTGCCTCGGGTATGGATGTGTGTGATGTCCTTAGGTCAGTTATGTTTAAGTAGTTCTAAGTCTAGGGCACTGATGACCTCAGATGTCAAGTCCTATAGTGCTGAGCGACATTTGAACCAAATTTTACACGAATACGTAATGATAGTCCGCCTTACTGAACTTTATTTAAAAAAAAAATAATCATTCTTATTGGTCCTTCGGGTCTTGTATGAAGAACAGCGCATTGTGTTGCTTCATGCTGATTTTGGCAGCGTAACCGCGGAGCCACACGCGGAACTGGAAATGCAGATTGTGCAGCAGCCACAGGTGACAGAGAAGCTGATTGGCCAGCCGCTGCAACGTCACGCGACCACAGCAGCGCCGAGCACACAAAACCGCTCGGCCAGTGTGTGTGTGTGTGTGTGTTCAACAGGTCCCCAGCCACAGGTAGCACCTGCTCTCTGCCTGGTTTGGCCGTCATGGTGCTGGAGGTGCTGTCACGAGCAGACGCTTTTCATTCCTCTCCCCACAGTTAATGACTCATTAACAACAAATCCAACTACCAGTTTCCTCAGTTATACGAAGGCTACAGCAAAATTTACAGGAAAAGTAAAGCAGCTGCACGAGCACCAGTAGCTCAGGTGAAAAGTCACTGTTAACCAAAACAGGAAATGCTGAAAGATGGAAGCAATATAAGTAAGCGATATGAGAAGGAAATGATACCAATATTATAGGAAGAAGAAGTAAGTGATGACGAGAATGATTTGATATAATTCGGAAGAATGGAACTGGAGTAGAGGACATCACCTCAGTATTATTGACATCCTTGGAAGAGGCCACCCATGACAAAACTATTCCAAACGCTGTACATGATATATCACACAGGCGAAATACCTTCAATAAATATGATAATACGAATTTTAAAAAAGGCAGAAATTGGCTGCTGTGAATATTACTATACTGTCAGTTTAGTACTAGTAATGGGAAGTATTTGATGAAGAATGGGAAAACTGATGGAATTCGATTACGAGGACTATCTATTTGCATTGCGGAGCAATGTAGGAACACCCGAAGCAATATTGCCCCTACTTCACACTTTGTACACCTTAAGTAAGCCATTCCAACAAGTGAAAGTAGTAAATTGACCCGCCAGGATAGCCGAGAGCGCTAATGCGCTGCTTCCAGGGCTCGGGTAGGCGCGCCGGCCCCAGATCGAATCCGCCTGCCGGGTTAACGACGAGGGCCGGTGTGCCGGCCAGCCTGGATGTGGTCTTTAGGCGGTTTTCCACATCCCTCTAGGTGAATACCGGGCTGGTCCCCACGTCCCGTCTCAGTTACATGTCTCACACACATTTGAAAAACATCCGCACTTTTCTATGATTTACACTAGACGCAGACAGAAGGGGTACTCTGATTCCGTCCCGGGGGAGTATGGGTGGCGGCAGGGAGGGCATCCGTCCACCCCTTAAACTAGACATGCCAAATCCGATTTAACCGTCCCAGTCCCGCGCAAAATGCGTGACAAAGGCGCAAACGATAGATATGTGCCAGTAGTAAGATGCACTATTCCGACGTCACGAGCAAATGAATTTTTTGAAAAATTCCTGTTTTTGCTTGAAGTTGTAGTGAACTTCATGGTATTCACATATTTACTGATTTTAATTGAATTTAATTATTGGAACAAACATATTTATAACTGACGACAAGTAAATCAAAAAATCGCATAGAGTGTTGTGGGAAATGCATGCCTGTCGTGATCTGCGAAATCCCTTGTTCATGCAATCTGGTAGGCTACCTGGAACTACTTTGCGCCTCGACGCTTCCTTCGAGCTGCAAACACAGAGGCAGGTCCCATTTGGCAGTTAACCTGCGTAGCAAGAACGAAGAGTGTAGGTGCAAATTTTTTGAATATCACTTGTACTGCAACAAACAAGTTTTGAGCGGGAATCGAACCGTCACCTCATACACGTAGCAAGCAGACAGCGGCTAAAATAGATTTCTGTTTCTGAATTCTGTTCAAACTGTTGCGGGGGACAATGCGTGATGACAAACAGTGGGGTGGGGAGGGTGACTTTTGCTGTGAAATTATGTTCCAAGACAACGGTTTTAGAATGAAGTATATATTCAAAAGACAGAATAATACTTCATTAGGTCTTCACACATAACAATCGTCTGCTTAACGAAGTGAACAACAATTTAAAAGGGAAAGAAGTTAACAGATAATTTCTATAAAAATAAAACAGTTTAATCAATTAATATGTTAATCCATGATTCAGGGAAGTGAGTTAGTCTTTCTCTTAGATCTGAGCGAGTTAACTGGCTGATAATCGTTCCGAAGAATTGGGTGCGCAGCGCTGCAGTCTTCCCTCAAACTTCTGCTCTTCAAAAATCATTAATGAACCGTGGTATTTACTTTCAAAATCTTTTCTTAAAGAATTTACTTCATTTACTAGCGATTCATCAAGAACATTAAAAACTATGTGAGCGTGGAAATAGTTGTCAAGGAGTAGCTGATGGAAGCAAATTAAATTTCAACCAATGGAAATTTTATTCATAGAAGCCTTTTCAAAAACAGATTTAAAATTTATAAGCAGAAAAGCACCCTAGAAACATCAAGTTACAATTATTCAGAGGCGGAATAATTTTTTTTTCTTACAGTAGGAGCCTACGGGCTCAGAAGCTTCCGCTCCCTTTCAACACGGCCGTAGTCACGACCGCTCACAACAGCCTCTGAAAGACGACACTGGTGCAAATCTGCAACACACCAGATTAGTTTAAACTAAGAATTTTAACAACTCACACAAACACATTGACTATGCACCCCGTAGGAGGGATGGAAATGGTACAAACACTCAGACTAAGAAATTATTTTCCATCAAAAGAACAATTTTTTATTAAAAGGACTCTTACGATGGAAGAGTGGCAACTTTATAAAAATTACTATTTAAATAAAACCCATGAAATTCAGACTTGCTTAAAGTGTACAACATGCTCCACATTACACATCTACCTCCCCGCAAGATGGTAGGCAAGATAAAAACATATTTCAGGAATTCGGCCTTTACCTTAATTCTATAAATTCGTTAACACCGAATCCGACAAACATGAAAGAGGCAGCTATTAACGTACGGCAGAGCGACAGACAGTCAGACCGACACTAACTGCCTAACAAATGCGGACGAGAGACAAACGAGCAAGCTGGTGACGAGAGGTTGACCAACAACACAAGTAGAGTTTTAACAAGTAACCGACACAACATATCACTAATCACTGAGCTTCTAAGAACTGTGATTTCTGGCGAAGAACTGAAGCAGCACCCCCAAAACGCTCTCCCGAACCGTCCGCTGCCAGCCGCTTCAACGGACGCAGGAAGGCGCGCCGATCTCCCGTCTCACAGCGTCGCAGCTCGCCCCGGCCAGACCGATGTCGTGGGTTGACTCCTGTTGCTCTCGTGTCGGCCGCGAAGCCACTACGCCTCGCTATACGGCGCAGCCCACTGGACTCACGTGGCGACCCCACATGCGCCGCCGCTCCAGGCGGACAAGTCATCTCGTGTCCCAGTGTGCGACCGACCAACGAACAATCCAACCGCCAATGAACTCGAGCAGACTGGTGGCCTAACGCGCAGACTTAGATGCAGGAACTAAGCCCCGAAAGGGCGACCAGTAGCTGAGTTCTGTTACTGGCAGAGTGACAAGACTCTCATTTTCTGGCTTTAAGGTTTGATCCAAACGACAGACATACTAGCACTCCGACGACAGATAGACACTGCCTCACAAATGCAAACGAGAGCCATACCAGCAACTGGTGACGCGAGACTGACCTAGCCTAACTCCGACTGACCGACCTACTAGACTCGCCGAGACTGACAGACTAATCCAAGCAAGTTTTTTTCTTTTTTTTCTTTATTGATTTTCAATTTCCCCCGTAGGGGGTGGTCTGGCAGCAGCTTAGTATGCTGCTCTACAGCCTACAGGCTTTTTTTTAAAGCGGAAGAAGAAAAGAAACCAGAAAAACAGGCGATAAAACGGTGACTTAAAGTGTAAAATGGCGGAAAAATGGGGAAAGTTATAACAGAAAGCAAAAGGGGCTGGCAATGTTAATAAAATACACAGGAATCAGACAAGTAACATAGTAGACACGCAATTGAAAAACATGGCGACAGTCTGGTTTCTGTTCGCAAGAGAGAAAAAAATCACGCCAGCGACAGTATGATGGCCGTTCGCAACACTTTCCAAAAGACACAACACTCACTGTAAAACACTGCACGAAAATGGCAGCACAAAGATGACACTCCCGAGCCAAAGGCAGATGGGGGGTAGGGGTGGGGGGGGGGGGGTGGGGGGGGGGGAGGCGAGCTTATAGCGCCCCTTAAATACACGTGATCAGGCAACATTTTCGCTTTCCCTCCAGAGGGAGACACCAAAGCGGCGACTGCCACAGCGGCGTCAGCGCCGGAACCGGAAGGCGACTGCTTCACACTACGCGCTGCCGCGCGCTCTTCAAAACAGCAAATTTTACCACGGCTCTATTGACATTATTCGAAATTTATATTCCTTTTCTACGTCATATTCATCCTTGATGTCCTTTCTTCACCTAACAGATACAATCACAAGTCAATGCACCGCTACTAAATACGTCCGTCACCTGACACACTTCAACTAGGTTCAAATGGCTCTGAGCACTATGCGACTTAACTTCTGCGGTCATCAGTCGCCTAGGACTTGGAACTAATTAAACCTAAATAACCAAAGGACATCACACACATCCATGCCCGAGGCAGGATTCGAACCTGCGATCGTAGCGGTCGCTCGGTTCCAGAACCGCACGGTGACTCCGGCCGGCCTTCAACTAGGAATGTATCAGACATCACACAGGCAAGAAACTATGCCACGACAAGAACAAAGATTGTTTAACAGTAAAGAAACCTGCACATCGGTGACATACAAAAAGCAAAATGACATGAGCACCTTACACTGAATTAAATAAGTCGTCGGGTACGGCTTATCTCCGTGTCTTGCAGCCTAGCGCACTGTGCGTTAAGCTGTGTGAGCAGAACAGGAACTCATTCAGGGTCAAATAATGTATCACATAACAGCACAATACATTTTCTAACACTTTATTTTTGGTTTCGTGTAGCTTTGTCAAAAGCGCCGCTGTGAAAGGAATTGAAGACGACATTTTACTAAGGTATCCGAGACACATTTTTAGAGGAAGTCCAAAGAGTTGCAGATTGTGTCCTCGGAGGGAGAGCAAAGTTGACAAGACGGCCGGTACCGCGGAGCGAGCGAGAGCTACTCGCCGGCAAGTAAAAAACTAATTGCGCGAGCGCCTTTGAGGGCGGAAGGCGTCGAGCTGTCGGTGGGCCGCCTTGTCTCCGGTGGCTGTTTGCGGGACAGCGTTGGGAGCCATTTGCCTAATTGCCAGCTGCCGCTTCTTCAAAGCGAGTCGCCAACTCCGGCACTGTTAAGCTGCGCAAACTCTCTGGCCGCTAGCCGCTTCTGAATGAACAGTGGATTTGGGAGGGGGGGGGGGGGGGGGAGGAGGCGACCACTTCTCGGCAGGAGGCGCGGAATCCCGGTGGCCGCCTGCTGCGGAACTGACAATGGGAAGCAGGGTGTGGGTGGGAGTCAACCAGGCAGCGGCAGCGCAGCTACCCGTTCGCTCACTCGCGGCACCCTGTTGTTTAAGTGCTGGCCACTCTCCCGTCACCTTAAGTAAAGCACAATACGTACAGGGCGTTCACAGAAGAGCAAAAGAAACTGGTACGCCTGCCTAATATCGTGTACGGCCCTCGCGGGAAAGCAATAGTGCCGCAACACGACGTGGCATGTATTCGACTAACCTCTGAAGTAGTATATACGAAGACAGTAACTTGTTCTCGAAAGAACAGTTACTGTTGATGACCGTGCAGCTTTTCTCTGGAATAAATGATGACTAACTGAAAACCTCAGCCCCAGACATGAACAGTACTGAGCATTCTGGGATGCCTTGCAACGTGCTGTTCAGAAGAGATCTCCGCCACCCCCCCCCCCCCCCCCCCCCCCGTAGTCTTACTGTTGTATGGACAGCCCTGCAGGATACATAGAGTCGTTTCGCACCAACACTACTTCAGAATTATGACTAACTGAAAACCTCAGTTGCCGACAGGTGCTGTTGATATACCTCGATGAGGACAGCTGAAAATGTGCGCCCCGACCGGGACTCGAACAATGGATCTCCTGCTTACATGGCAGACGCTCTATCCATCTGAGCCACCGAGGACACAGATGAATAGCGCGACTGCTGGGACTTATCCCTTGCACGCTTCCCGTGAGACTCTCAGTGGCTCAGATGGATAGAGCGTCTGCCATGTAAGCAGGAGATCCCGGGTCCGGTTCGAGTCCCGGTCGGGGCGCACATTTTCAGCTGTCCTCATCGAGGTATATCAACAGCACCTGTCGGCAGCTGAGGTTTTCAGTTAGTCATAATTCTGAAGTAGTGTTGGTGCGAAATGACTCTATGAATCCTGCAGGGCTGTCCATACATCAGTAAGAGTACGGGGGTTGGAGATCTCTTCTGAACAGCACGTTGCAAGGCATCCCAGAATGCTCAGTACTGTTCATGTCTGGGGCGTTTGGTGGCCAGCGGTGCTCCTGGAGCCACTCTGTATCAATTCTGAACGTGTGGGATGTCGCGTTGTACTACTGGAACTGCCCAAGTCCGTCGAAATACACAGTGGACATGAATGGATCAGACAGGATTCTTACGTACGTGTCACCTGTCAGAGTCGTATCAGGGATGCCACATCACTCCAACTGCACATGCTCCCACTATTACAGAGTCTCCACCAGTCCTCTGCTGACATGCTGAGTCCATAGATTCATGAGGTTGTCTCCATATCCATACACCCGCAATTTGAAACGAGACTCGTCCGGCCAGGCAACATGATTGCAGTCATCAACAGTCCAATTACTTTGTTGACGTGTGCAGGTGCGGCGTAAGGCTTTGTCATGAAGTCATCAAGAGTATACAAATGGGCTTTCGACTCCGAAAGCCCGTATCGATGCTGTTTCGTTGAATGGTTCTTACGCTGACACTTGTTGATGCCACAACATTGAAATCTGCAGCAACTTACGGAAGAGTTGCACTTTTGTCACGTTGAGCGATTCTCTTCAGTCGTCGTTCGTCCTGTTCTTGCAGGATCTTTCTCCAGCTGCACCGATGTTGGAGGTTTGATGCTTTAGCGGATTCCTGATATTCGCGCTGCTCTCGTGAAATTGTCGTATCGGAAAATCCCCACTTCATCACTACCTCGGAGATGTTGTGTCCCATCGGTCGTGCGCCGACTATAACAACATGTTCAAACTCATTTAAATCTTGATAACCTGCCATTGTAGCAGGTCTCTGTGTTTGGATACGCATGCCTGTACCAGTTTCTTTGGCGCTTCAGAGTAAAAGGTAGTGTCATGACGGACTGACTCATCTTCCCTAAGCCGCGAACATTGATGCTGCACGCGTCGTTTAAGAAGGGATTTTTAGTAATTCCATCCCTTAAGGGGGTGAAACAGGCGACGAGAGGTTTTTCAAAATATGATGCTGTAATGTTGTAGCTTTAATTTGTTATGTGAAAGCGGTGCTGATAGACAATAAAAGAGGGTTAAAAGCTGTGAGCTATCTGAGGAAGTTAACGTTGCATTACTGAGCAACTGTTTCACCAGGTATCCAATCTAGCTTACCAAATTTCCAACCAGACTAACATTAATTATAATCTTTTAATAGTCATACGAAAACCAGTAATACATATATAAAAAAGAGAATTTAAATAAAAATAAATAAATCAGTTTATATTTGGAAATTTATTTTAACATTGATCATTGAAATTTCAGCATATTAAACTTCAGTCATAACTAAGCTGGTGCCTTATTTTGAATTGTGAAAATGTGAGTTTGTAATCTTACGGAACACATCAAATAGGGAGCCAAGATTGGGAGACTGCATACAACACTAGATTCATAAAATAACACACGAAGAACATTGAAACATGTGTAAGAGGAAATTAACCACAACCAACCGATTCAATTTTCACCCAAAGAAGTAACGTTCGTAGCGCAATCCTGTCCGTCATGTAATAACCACACCCTGGTATACTAGATTCATACTAACTCTCTGTGAAATCTTCCTGAAAAGAATAGCTGAGAGCTACTTTGATGATTACACCACATGCTTCACGTGGTTAACTTGGTTTACACAAAGAGTGTAACTCCACAATATTTCTGATAATTAAAATAAATTAGATCGAAAAGCAATTTACAAAAGAAAAACCTCGAACTGATTACTATTAACCTGATGGGTCAAACAATTGTATAAGCACGTGGTACTGGTCTCACGAAGTACACCCCACGTGGGTTGAACATAAAGAAAAGTTGCTATATTGAAAAATATTGTTAAGGCGAGACGTTATAATCTCACGCACATTCGCATTTAAGATTGATGATCTTAATTAGAGTTACTGATCAACACGTGGTTCCACTTTACTCAAAAAGTAGTGACAAAGCAACTACTGTAAATTATTCGCACTCGAAATACACTGCGTTGCAACTTAAGATGACATTAGATATTTTAGAGCTAAACCTGAAATAAAGTTGATAAATTTTCAGTTAGGCTGAACTTAAGAAATCCATTGTCCTGCGGACTTAGCAGACACGCGCTTAGCCGGAGATCTTACCACTTCAGACGCTCCCCTTGGACAGACTGACCTGCGCTCCTACCGAGCGTGCTTCACGATACAAAACGGAAGTGACCAGAGGGGCAGCTTCCTATACCAACATGACAAGGGACGGACAGAACCATACTAAGGATAGAAACCTCTTTGCTTTTAGAAAGCATAGCTACCTGTTCCGACGTTGGTCCTACTGTTCTCTAGAAGACAGGCTTGTCTGCTACCCTCAAGCATGCAACTAGAAATACATTTGCTCATTCATCCTCTCACACAGAAGGGAAGGGGGATGACAGTATCTTATCATATACAGTACATAAAAGAAAGCGGATGTAGGTTCCGTATGAGACTGTGAGACATGAATTGCATATAAACTGTGTTCTAAAGTGTAGTAGTGTGACAGATCGTTCTTGTTTATGTGTAAAAGTAACACGTTCCACTACTCAGTCTCCTCGCAGATAGTCAGAAACGCCACAGTAAATTTAGAAGAGAAATTTATGCCGTAAATGACAACAGATTTAAGAAATTAACATGAAAGGAATCCAAGAGAGACCTTTCATAACCCCAACGCTCCGGGAAAAGACTGTGCAGGGAATTTTCTGGCCATGCTAGGACATTCCCAGCAGGCTTCTCACACCCAACTTAAACCAAAAATGTAAAGAAAAGGCTAAAGGTCACCAGCTACTTGCTAAAATACCACAATTTCAACACATCATTAGAATCTACTAATTTCAAAGAGAAAAATAAACAATCTGTGACACCTATTTAAAAGATAGTGTAGACTTAATTCGGTCAGCAAGTAAAAACAGTGGTTCCTGTGTCATTAATATGAAAACAATTTCTGGTTGTTACCCTTATGGAGTTCACCAGTATTTGCTCATTGCAAGAGCCAACTGATCACAGGAAATTTTATGACTGTTTATTAACAAGTAAAATTTATGAAAATGGCAAAGGTGCCACAGCAATTTAAAAAAAAAAAACATGAAAATAACATCAGTATTATAAAGCAGAACATTACAATGCACAATCCGCAAAAGCAAAAAAAAAAAAAAAAAAAGAGATAAGAGAAAACATGTTTTACAAAGTGGTTATCGCAAAAAATTCTATATCTCATAAAACTACTAATTTGTAGAATTAAAATAACTTTGTGGCACTAATTTAATCACTCTACTATACTTTAGTTAGTTATCAAACAGTGATCACTATGTCATTATACTGAAACTACAATTAATTATGTGAGTGTTACCCTTAAGGGGTTCCTCACTATAAATATGCCCCATGCAAAGGCAAATCGATCACAGTCCAATGAGAATGAATAGCTATCTGACTGATAAACGAACCAATGCCACAGGAATGAATTTACGAAACAAAATATCACAAATCTAATACAACACACAAAAACAAACATTGAGAAATAAAACAGCTCTGAAAGTACAGTAGTCAACTTCTAAAAAAAAAAAACACCAATAAATAAAATACCTGCAAAATACAAGAGTCAAAGTCTAAAAAAAAAGCACACCTGCAAAATACAAGAGTCAGTCTAATAAACACCAATAAATCGAACCCCTGCAAAACACACGAGTCAAAGTTTCTCTGACAGAACACACGTATATGCATTGGACTAAGAACCGTATAATCACTGTTCACTGACAGACTCAGTAGTTCCACTGTTCTGAGGCACAATATAAGGGGAGGGGGGTTTGTCGCCGCAGCTGTCAGTAGAGATTTTTGTCCATCTGTTGCGTGCAATCCCGCCTTCTCTGCCCTCTCCTGAAGTTTCTCTTGGTGGCCCGTGTCACCTATATCTCGATTTGGTTCCATGTTTGTGTTGTCAAATTCGTGCGGTATCCTCGTTTGACACGCGCTTAGCCGGAGATCTTACCACTTCAGACGCTCCCCTTGGACAGACTGACCTGCGCTCCTACCGAGCGTGCTTCACGATACAAAACGGAAGTGACCAGAGGGGCAGCTTCCTATACCAACATGACAAGGGACGGACAGAACCATACTAAGGATAGAAACCTCTTTGCTTTTAGAAAGCATAGCTACCTGTTCCGACGTTGGTCCTACTGTTCTCTAGAAGACAGGCTTGTCTGCTACCCTCAAGCATGCAACTAGAAATACATTTGCTCATTCATCCTCTCACACAGAAGGGAAGGGGGATGACAGTATCTTATCATATACAGTACATAAAAGAAAGCGGATGTAGGTTCCGTATGAGACTGTGTGACATGAATTGCATATAAACTGTGTTTTAAAGTGTAGTAGTGTGACAGATCGTTCTTGTTTATGTGTAAAAGTAACACGTTCCACTACTCAGTCTCCTCGCAGATAGTCAGAAACGCCACAGTAAATTTAGAAGAGGAATTTATGCCGTAAATGACAACAGATTTAAGAAATTAACATGAAAGGAATCCAAGAGAGACCTTTCAATGCTATTAAGGCAATTTTGTAGCTAAATATACGAAAATTAGTTTCGGTTTCTCGGTCAGAAATAAAGAAATACGAGTTTATGTGTTCTTGGAAATTGAATCCCCGATGGGTGAAATAGTGTGTGAAACTTTTTTCATTATTACAAAACTATTAAAGTATTTTTGAGGCTGAATGTAAGAAAATTAGTGTTTGGCTGATCGATTGTAAATAAAAAATTCATATTTCACTGTTTTTAGAAGTTCATCTCGTAAAGGGATCAAGTACGGGGTGAACTGTGTTTGGAAAACATTTCGCCGGCCGGGGTGACCAAGCGGTTCTTGGCGCTTCAGTGTGGACTCGCGCGACTGCTACGGTCGCAGGTTCGAATCCTGCCTCGGGCATGGATGTGTGTGATGTCCTTAGGTTTGTTAGGTTTAAGTAGTTCTAGGTTCTAGGGGACTGATGACCTCAGAAGTTAAGTCCCGTAGTGCTCAGAGCCATTTTGAAAACATTTCACTATGAAAGCAATTTCAAAGCTAAACATTAAAATTTGTATTTGGCTTCCCTGTTAGAAATAAAAAATATGTGTTTCACGGTTTCTGAAAATTCAATTCCTAAGTGGAACCAATAGGGGATGAAATTTTTAAGGGAATATTTCGATATATTAAAAAATTTCTGAAGCTAAGTCTACGAAAATTGGTATTTCACTTCGCGGTTAGATATAAAGAAATACCTTTTATGGATATAAGTGTATGTACTACGAAAACCACCTTTTGGTCAGAAGTACATTCGGAAAAGATCATGCCTCTATGGCTTTAGTTAGCGTGAAAAGTTTGAAAGGTGTTACAATTTGTGTACATTTGTGACGGAATATAAGACAACGACACCTGCAGAACCGAATGTCACACTCGCGAAACCTGTCAGCACGGAGGGAGCTCAATGAGCCGGCAATCGCTGGGAGGCCTGGAATTCCAGTACCACTCATCAGTGACGTAAATGCTAGTAGCTGGAAGACGGAATGCCGAAGCGATATAGACTGATGGCGCAGCAGTTATTTGGTAACGTGAGTCTCGTTTCACGCTGTTTCCAAACTGTCGCCGAGTTTACAACCCACCAGTTGCTGTGTTGGTTTGAGCAGCCATGTCGTGGCGTTCCATGAGCTCCATGGTTACTCCGCAAGGTCGTGTCACCGCCGAAAGTTATGCAACCATTTTTTCTGATCAGGCCCATCCTATGGTACAGTGTTCCCCAATGATGAAGCTGCGTTCCAAGAAGACTGGGCACTTGTTCACATAGTTCGCTGCGTTGCGATTAGTTTTTCTGAGTACGAGGATGAATTGTCACATCACCCCAGACTACTACGGTCACCTGATCTCATTGCTATTGAGACTTGGTGGACTAATTAGTAAACAAGGGTGTGTGATCGCTATCCACATCCGTTGTCGTTACATGAACTTTCCACCATTTTTCAGGAAGAATAGTGTAAGATTCCCTTTAAACCCTACATTCTGAGGCGAATGGAAGCTGTTTTGAATGACACGGTGTTAGGCATTGTCTGCGTATTCTTCTGTCTCCACCCATCCCCTCCCTAATACATACTGAGTAAACCAAAATTCACTCACTCACGATTTATTGTATACTAAGAAAACTTTTTATTGTGTGCACATTTTCGGTAGAAGAAGGGACATCAAAGAAAGGTAATTTGCTAACACTGTAACCACATATACGGGAAATATCTTCACTCAGTAGTCTGGGACACGGTTCCACAGTTAGTGTACTGGGCAAAGGTACGCGTTAGAATGCTGGAATTAGAGACTTCATTTCCGGGAATAAGGGTACCGTAACTTTTTATTTTATAATTATAGACTGTTTGATATGCTATTCGTTACATAACAATTACAGCAGGACTTATTGCAAGGCCGGCCGGAGTGGCCGAGCGGTTCTAGGCGCTACAGTCTAGAACCGCGCGACCGCTACGGTCGCAGGTTCGAATCCTGCCTCGGGCATGGATTTGTGTGATGTCCTTAGGTTAGTTAGGTTTAAGTAGTTCTAAGTTCTAGGGGACTGATGAACTCAGATGTTAAGTCTCAAAGCGCTCAGAGCCATTTGAACCATTTGAACTTATTGCAAGATACGAGCATTTATATAACAGTAAGACAAAAATCAAAAATGAGAATGTGCCGTTCCCCTATAAAGTTCTGAAACTTATTTTGTTCTTGAGATATAAGCGATGTCAGCATTGTAGCTATGGTGTCAACTTCACATCACAACTGTAGACAACAGATGTGCTTTCAACCAGTCTGTTGTGATGAGCAGTCAGTGTTAGATGGTGGACGTGCTAACTACTGTGTCAGCGCTATTGTGTCCAAACTTTACAGCAGCTCTTCTGTGAACATTGCAGAACTAGCACTCCTGAAAGAAAGGATATAGCGGAGACATGGCTTAGCCACAGCCTGGGGGATGTTTCCAGAATGAGATTTTCACTCTGCAGCGGAGTGTGCGCTGATATGAAAAGTTTGGAAGGATATGTAAAGTTTGGAAGGTAGGAGACGAGGTACTGGCAGAATTAAAGCTGGGAGTACTGGGCGTGAGTCGTGCTTCGGTAGCTCAGATGGTAGAGCACTTGCCCGCGAAAGGCAAAGGTCCCGAGTTCGAGTTTCGGTCGGGCACACAGTTTTAATCTGCCAGGAAGTTTCATTCTCCTTGACCATTTTTACTACCCTTCTCATTGACAGCGTGTGCAGGGCTTACTAGCGACAGACGTTCCACATCTGGAGCAGTTTTTTCACTTGTTTCTTCACAAGGCAACGACAATTCCGGGATTTGTGTCATCCATTCTATTCGCAGATGAGGCCAACTTCACGCGGAGTGGTATCTTCAACTTTCATAACAATCATTCGTGGGATAGTATTCCCACCCCATGACGGCGAATCATCACCATTGGTGCAGGAATGTGAGGGCCGGGATAATTTGCGACCGTATTTGGGGACCAGTCTCGCTTTCACGTCGTCTAACGGCCCGAACTATCGACTTTCTTGCGGGTGACTTCGCCTCCCCTGCTGGAAGAAGTGCCGTTTAACATTCGAAGGGTCATGTGTCTGCTACTTGACAGTGCTCCAGCCCACCTAGCCGTTAACGTCCGGAGGCGTCACAATCACTTCTTCCCTGGTCGATGGATCGGACAAGGGGTTTCAGTTGTAAGGCCGGATGGTTCTCCGGATCCTAACCCGCCCAATTTCTAGTAATGGGGCCATCTTAGAAATATCGTGTATTCAGAGCCCATTCCAGATGTGAAGACACTGGAGCAGCATGTTCATGTTACCTTTGACGCTGTTGGTATGCGGCCTTGTCGCTGTAAACGTGTGAGACAGAATACGGTACGGAGCATACACGCATGCGTTGAGGCACATGGAAACCATTTTTAGCACGTACTGTAACTGTGACCGCAGGGTATAGCGCGTATTAGACCGCACTCTCTGTTAACACGCCGGCCGCGGTGGTCTCGCGGTTCTAGGCGCGCAGTCCGGAACCGTGCGACTGCTACGGTCACAGGTTCGAATCCTGCCTAGGGCATGGATGTGTGTGATGTCCTTAGGTTACTTAGGTTTAAGTAGTTCTAAGTTCTAGAGGACTGATGACCACAGCAGTTGAATCCCATAGTGCTCAGAGCCATTTGAACCATTTTTCTGTTAACACAGTGTGAGTGACTAAATGCTCGCTAGCGTGGCAAGCGTGCATTTCCGGACGTAAATTAATTAGTCCATTTTGTTCCGGATCCTCTCACCGATCAATCCCTACATTTTGTGCACGGTGGAAAAAAATCACCCTTTATATCGTTTAAAAACGTTGCATATTACCTCTGTTTCTGGGTATCAGGGATCCGACAATTTGTTGGTCGGTTAGTGGAGGTATGTGGCATTGGGTGTCTAATCACATGGCGTAAATAACGGGCCGTTGACGTGCGTACGCGGTGATGCTACCCGACAGCGACCCAGGTCAGTATCATAGGTTTTATATCAGGCGAATTTGGTCGGTGAGACGTAAAAGTGAGTTTACCATAATGCTCCCCAAATAACTGTAGCCCAGTTCTGGCTCCGAGACACGGGCAATACTGCAATCGCCGTTGGGAAAGACATCAAGCATGATGGGATGCAGATCGTTCGCAGCTGTAAGCGCGTCGTCGATTACTACCGCATGTCCCGTAGAAGCGCTGGCGAATGTCTCCCACAGCATGATACTGCGCCCACCAGCCTGCGTCCGTGGCGCGCTGCACGTTTCGAGTCGCTGTTCACCTCGATAACGGCGTTCGTGGAGACGACCATGGATCTAGTGTAGCATAATTCTCCCGAAGAGCCGTCCCTTTTTCATTGATCGAGGTCGACTCCCGATGGTCCCGTGTCCACTGCAATCGTTAATGACGATGTCACTGGGTCAACATGTGAACACGTAAGGGTGGTCTACTGCGGAACTCCATGTTCAACAATATACGATGAACGATGTGCTCCGAAACACTTGTGCGTGCACCAGAATTGTGCTCTTTCGGCAGAGATGCCACAGATGACCAATCATCCTGCTTTACAGAGCAGGAAAGCCTCCGAACCCCGCCTTGTGAGAACAGCCGTGGACGTTCAACCATTTAACGCCCACTGTCCTTCTCCCTCTTTCGATAGGACCTCAGGACTGTATCACGTGAATATTCGACCAGCTTCGCTTTCGATATACTCGGCCTTTTGTGAAAGTCAGTTATCTCAATGGATTTCCACACCTACACTCCATATCTTCGCTGGGATATACCCCATCCGTGACTGGTACGCATTTATACTTTTGTTACAGCGTCACGTGCTCGCAACGCTCCAACGTCGTAGTAGATAGTGGTCATAATGTTTTGTCTTATGACTGTATCAAAGGTCATGTCCTGACTCACCTATTGACTGGTTGAGTGACCCATGGTCACCGATCCCAAACCACTAAGGGCAGACGGAAGCTTGAAAATTGATAGTACACTTTAGGCGTCGCCTAAGAAGGATTTTTTTGGAATGCCACGCCTAAGGGGGTGAAAGATGGGAAGAAAAATTTTTGAAAACATGTCGCTATTAAGAAATTTTGAAGCTAGAACTATGAAAAGTAGTATTTACTTCCACGGTTGGATATAAAATGCATTATACTTCTGCATTTTCTGGTAGTGCGTTGAAATTTATTTTGAAATTATTCAATGTTAAAATACTACTAAACCATTTTTAAAGCTATATCTATTAAAACTGGTATCTGACTTCTCGGTTAGAAGTAAAAATATGTGTTACAGTGTATTCGTGAATTCAACCCCAATGGAACGAAATACAGTATGAAAACTTTTACGAAGTAATTTCGTTGTGAGAGATTTCTGAAAGCTAAATTTAAGAAAATACTTTTTCGAATTCTCCGTTGAAAATTTAAAAAAAATAAGCGTTTCAGTGTGAGAAACAGCTGTTTCCATGTTAGAATGGTTCAAATGGCTCTAAGCACTATGCGACTTAACATCTAAGGTCATCAGACCCCTAGACTTAGAACTACTTAAACCTAACTAACCTAAGGATATCACATACATCCATGCCCGAGGCAGGATTCGAACCTGCGACCGTAGCAGCAGTGCGGTTCCGGACTGAAGCACCTAGAACCTCTCGGTCACAGTGGCCGGCATGTTTCCATGTTTTTGGACAGACATCTCCTAAGGGAATGAAAAAGGTGTAGATACAAAATTGGAATTTGATCTCCTATCTCTTTCTCCATAGTAAACATTGTGTAAGAATTAAAACTAGAAATTCTGGGAGGTTTTTTTCTTCAGGAGGCCATATTCGAAAGCATCATCACTTCTCCAAAGCAACATGAGCCTTGCAATTCTGTCGCCTGAGAGACCTTCAATATCTTCCACATAAACATTTGCTACAACTACTCTGAGTGATTCCAGCAGTGTACAAACAGTCCGGCTTGCTGAGCTTGTTTACGTTCGTGCCGCTATCTGAGTGTTTATAGTTTCTGATGATGTTTGCAGTACTAGAAGAAGAAGAAAAAGAAGAAACTTTAGGCAAAGGAATGCGTATTTTTATTGTAATCTTGATTAACTTAATTTTTTTTTAAATTAGTGGTTTTAATTTAAAAGGAACCATCCTCATACTTGTAGACAACAATAAAAACTAATTAATTTTTTTTCTCTGCGGAATACCTTGTTGCTACGTAATACCAAAATCGAACATCAAATGTACCAGAACGTTTCTGATTTTATTGGTAATATAAGTAAAAGGCTAATTATGTGACAGACACAATCAGATACGTTCCGGTACGTTTGATATATTTCAATGAGGAAATATTTTGTTGATTTTTTTCAAAATATCTGAGTGTACTTCGTCTTAAACTAAAACATGTCATTTAAAGAAAATTAAAGCAATGAAGATGGTGAGCAAAAAATTATTTTACAACCAGTGATTGCAGATTATCTCCAAGAACATTATGGCTGTTATTCCAAAGAGAAATATGTCTTGGACCACGACGTAATGCCCACAAAACGAAAATCAGCAAGGACGCAAATATTGGACGTGAAAGCCAGCTTTGTATGAGAACTATACTCCGCAATACAATTAATCACTTTTTCGAAACCATGTAATTAATTTTTTCTCATTAAAACGCAAAACTTTGAGATTCGGTTCAAAGCTAAATCATAACCTTCCTCCCTGATGGTGCAAGAGCGTGGCTCCCTCCGGCAAGGCGATGCTTCAGACAACCGTGTGTCGAGACGTGTGGCGACACGCCCATAGATCAGAAGTTCACATAAGCTGTGAGCTGGGTTAATGATGTGTCAGCCGGCCGGAGTGGCCGAGCGGTTCTAGGCGCTACAGTCTGTAACCGCGCGACCGCTACGGTCGCAGATTCGAATCCTGCCTCGGGCATGGATGTGTGAGATGTCCTTAGTTTAGTGAGCTTTAAGTAGTTCTAAGTTCTAGGGGACTGATGACCTCAGAAGTTAAGTCGCACAGTGCTCATACCCATTTGAACCAATGATGTGTCATTGGCACCAAATTTCATCACAATTCCGCCCAGCGCCACCGGGAACGTGTCACACAATAGTAAAGCCATAACACCCCCTCTCACCTACATTTCAACCATTCCATTAACGTCTTTGTGACGGAAGTCGAACCGCTACGGCTAGAATTGAAATCAGGCGGTTTTCTTGTGGGTGGAAGAGGAAAATTTGTCAGACCCACCGCCACTCACAATCGATTCGGAAAGGCCTCAATTGGTGGCGTACAAGGGTCAATGAAACCACCCTCTCTCCTGTGGAGCTCATTTACACTCATCTTTGGGCCGGAAACGACAGTTGACAGTGCTGCGTGCAAGACCACGACTTTCTTGGCAACTTCTGACACTGTTGATACTGGCTGAGTACATCTCTAAATTAGGCAAACATTTTCGGTGCCCTTTGTTGCACACTTTATAAACGTTGCTATACAGCACTGATTCCTAGTGCTGATTCCGTTCACTGATTCCTAGGCGCCGGTATTACAAGCAAGCACTTTGACACACCTCAGCGCAACGGCGCCGCCCATTACATAAGTGGCGCCTTCTGCCTACACGCGAAATGTAACGGCTGTCTAAAGGTACGCCTGTCAGTAAGTGACGGTCTCAGTACAAGAACAGTTTGAAAGTTCACAAGAAAGTTCCACAGAGGGTGATGCCGAACTAGGAAGCCATAGAGCGACCCTTTGCCATTTTATTGGCGCATGTGTCCTATTCGCAACCCCCACCTCCTTTATGGCACCCTCCCCCTCCCCCCCCCCCCCCCCCCCCCCCGTGACAACAACACCACACAGGAGGGCTGAAAACCCATAAACACCCTTTGGTGTTTCGGATCACTCTCAAATTTCTTCGAATGGTTTTGAACGGTTCCTAGAGTTCCAATCTGCACAGATCAAAAATTGTGGTTACGCTGCTCTCCATAGTGGTGTGACCAGGTTTAAGGGGTTAAAGGGCTCACGATGTCCGACACGGACAATATTGAGAGTTTATGGAAAAAGTTCAAGGCAACTGTAAAATGCGTTTTACACAGGTACGTGCCGAGTAAAACTGTGAGGGACGGCAAAAAACCACCGTGGTTGAACAACAACGTTAGGAAACTACTGCGAAAGGAAAGAGAGCTTCACTGCAAGTTAAAACGTAGCCAAAACCTCTCAGACAAACAGAAGCTAAACGTGGTCAAAGTTTGCGTAAGGAGGGCTATGGGTGAAGCTTCCGTGAATTCGAAAGTAAAATTCTATGTACCGACTTGACAGAAAATCCTAGGAAGTTCTGGTCTTACGTTAAATTAGTAAGTGGCTCGAAACAGCATATCCAGACACACTGGGATGATGATGATATTGAAACAGAGGATGGCACGCGTAAAGCTGAAATATTATACACCTTTTTCCAAATTTGTTTTACAGAAGAAGACTGCACTGCAGTTCCTTCCCTAAATCCTCGCACAAACTAAAAAATAGCTCTAATCGAAATAAGTGTCCAAGGAATAGAAAAGCAACTGAAATCACTCAACAGAAGAAAGTCCACTGGACCTGACGGGATATCAATTCGATTCTACACAGAGTACACGAAAGAGCTTGCACCCTTCTAACAGCTGTGTACCGCAAGTCTCTAGAGGAATGGAAGGTTCCAAATGATTGGAAAAGAGCACAGATAGCTCAGTTTTCAAGAAGAGTCGTCGAGCAGATGCGCAAAATTATAGACCTATATCTCTGACATCAATCTGTTGTAGAATTTTAAAAGATGTTTTTTACTCGTGTATCAGGTCATTTCTGGATAACCAGAATCTACTCTGTAGGAATCAACATGGATTCCGGAAACAGCGATCGTGTGAGACCCAACTCGCTTTATTTGTTCATGAGAACCAGAAAATATTAGATACAGGCTCCCAGGTACATGTTATTTTCCTTGACTTCCGGAAGGCGTTCGATACAGTTCCACACTGTCGCCTGATAAACAAAGTAAGAGCCTACGGAATATCAGACCAGCTGTGTGGCTGGATTCAAGAGTTTTTAGCAAACAGAACACAGCATGTTGTTCTCAATGGAGAGATGTCTACAGACAAAGTAACCTCTGGCGTGCCACAGGGGAGTGTTAAGGGACCATTGCTTTTCAATATATATATATATATATATATATATATATATATATATATATATATATATATATATGTGTGTGTGTGTGTGTGTGTGTGTGTGTGTGTAAATGACCTATTAGAGAGGCTTTTCGCGGAAGATGCTGTACTATACAGAGAAGTTGCAGCATTATAAAATTATAGCGAAATGCAGGAACATCTGCAGCGGATAAGCACTTGGTGCAGGGAGTGGCAACTGACCCTAACATAGACAAATGTAATGTATTGCGAATACATAGAAAGAAAGATCCTTTATTATATAATTATATGATAGCGGAATAGGCACTGGTAGCAGTTACTTCTGTAAAATATCTGGGAGTATGCGTGCGGAACGATGTGAAGTGGAATGATCATATAAAATTAATTGTTGGTAAGGCGAGTGCCAGGTTGAGATTCATTGGGAGAGTCCTTAGAAAATTTAGTCCATCAACAAAGGAGGTGACTTATAAAACACTCGTTCGACCTGTACTTGAGTATTTCTAATCAGTGTGGGATCCGTACCAGACCGGGTTGACAGAGGAGATAGAGAAGATCAAAAGAAGAGCGGTGCGTTTCGTCACACGGTTATCTGGTAAACGTGATAGCGTTATGGAGATGTTTAGCAAACTCAAGTGGCAGACTCTGCAAGAGAGGCGCTTTGCATCGCGGTGTAGCTTGCTCGCCAGGTTTCGAGAGGGTGCGCTTCTGGATGAGGTATCGAATATATTGCTTCCCCCGACTTATACCTCGCGAGGAGATCACGAATGTAAAATTAGAGAGATTTGAACGCGCACAGAGGCTTTCCGGCAGTCGTTCTTCCCGCGAACCATACGCGACTGGAACAGGAAATGGAGGTAATGACAGCGGCATGTAAAGTGTCCTCCGCCACACACCATGGGTGGCCTGAGGAGTATAAATGTAGATGTAGATGTAGATGTCTTGAGAGAAGGGCTGTGAAGGAGGGGGGTTTAGCAGTGTTAAAGGTTGTTGAGCAACGCATTTTAAACTGACGTTTTCGACTGCGAAATGTTTGGAATCAATGCATGAAGGCAAGGGGTGATTTCATTGACACTCCGTATGCTACCTACTAAGGCCTTTTCGGGTCGATTCTGTGTGGCCATGTGTGAACAAAACCCGAGTGGATTCAACTCCGGGCATCGCGGGCGTGAACTCCATCGTAGAAGCGCCAAAAGAATGGCTGAAATGTGGGTAACATGAGTTGTGTCGAGCTTTCGCTCGTGTGACACGTACACAGTGCCGTCGGGCAGAACAGTTGTGAAATTTCGTCCCATTATGACGTCTCTGACTCACCTTTCACCTCATATGCACTTCTGAGCTCTGGCCCTTTTAACGCGTTTGTCGAAACGAAAGGTGACATCGCTGGGCGCTAGGATAGAGAAACCTCGTCAGCACTATCGAGCCAAATTTCAAATTTCTGTCTTGCAGTAGGAGCCAATTACGAGGTTTTGAAAAAGTGACCGTTGCGTAAAGTAATTAGATCTGTGGCAGGTATCGGCGAAGAGAATACATCTTCGTCGCAGGTCCCCTTGAGCCATACCGAGCACCCGCTGGCCAGCCATCAACCGTGGCGCACCCAAATATTGACACGCCGCAGGGCCGGATGACACCCCTCACGCTCTGGGTGAGCGCTCAGCCGTCTTCTCGGCGGCCACCTCCCCACCCCCCACCCCCCCCCCCCCCCCCATCACCCGCTAGCCATTCCTACGTCACACGGCTCGACTTCTGCACGCGCTGACCGCCCATCCCGCATGACCCATGTTTACGGCTGCGCGGTGTTCTTCCGCCTCTTTACTGCCGACAGTATACACCGCCATAACGGCGGTTGTTACTGCGGGGCTTGGTCCGCAAGCTTTTTCATTCCGCACCTGAGGAAACCATTGTTTCGGCGTTATGACGCCGGAGCTAAGTTCTCAGTCAGCCCGCGAGGCCGCTTAGTTCCATCTCCATGGCAGCGGCAGCCTCCTCTGCGGCTTAATGAGCTTACCGTGTACCATCAGTCGAATGCAGTCGCTTCCATAAGAAAGTGTAAGTCATAATTTTAAGTGTAATGTACGCAGCGACGTCTCTGGTAGTGGTCTCAAATCTGTACTCAATGCGCTTTTGCACAGTGTCTAGATAAACAGTGAGAGATTGAATGTTTTCTCGGTTGCTGTTTTGGCTATTTGCACTTATTTACTGCCAATTTAAAGACTAAAAATATGCAAAATTTATCAAAAACGTCTTTTGAGGTCCGTTAAGAAGCTATTTCTTTCGAACGAGGAAAACTGGGTGCTTCGAGAAGGTAATGATCAGAAACATCCCAGCGTGGAGACAAGACATTGGGGTATCCACGGTGGATTGGCCTGTAATGTCTCCGGTTGCAAATCCGATAGGAAATGTTTGGTCGTGTATTAAGATGAAACTTAAAGGAAAGCCAATACACATTTTGAAGTAGCAGTCACATAACATTAGGACGATATGGAGGTCGTTACCAAGCGAATATGCAGAAAATCTCGTAAAAAGCATGCCAAAAAGGTGCCAAGCCATAATCGATAATGGCAGTGATTGGATTAACAATCAGATAATTGTGCAGTTACTAATAACATGCAAACTATGGGATAAAAAGTATTTGGACACCCACAGAAACATAAGTTTTTCATTTTAGCTGCATTGTGCTGCCACCTACTACCAGGTAATCCATGTCAATGACTTCAGCAGTCATTAGACATCGTGAGATAGCAGAGTGGGGCACCCAACTGAATTCACGGGCTTCGAACGTGGTCAGGTGATTGGGTGTCACTTGTGTCATACGGCTGTATGCGAGATTTCCACACTCCTAAACATTCCTAGGTCCACTGTTCCCGATGTGATAGTGAAGTGGAAACGTACAGTACAAAAGCGTACCGGCCGACCTCGTCTGTTGACTGACAGAGGCCGCCAACAGTTGATCGTAATAGGCAGACAGCTATCCAAACCATCACACAGGAATTCCAAACTGCATCAGAATCCACTGCAAGTACTATGACAGAGGTGGGAGGAGAGAAAACGTGGATTTCATGGTCGAGCGGCTGCTCAAAAGCCACACATCACGCCGGTAAATGCCAAACGACGGATCGCTTGGTGCAAGGAACGTAAACATTGGACGAGTGAACAGTGGAAACACGTTGTGTGGAGTGACGAATCGCGGCACACAATGCGGCTATCCGATGGCAGGGTGTGGCTATGAGTAATGACCGGTGAATGTCATCTGCCAGCGTGTGTATTGCCAATAGTAAAATTTGGAGGCCGTGTTGTTATTTGTGGTCGTGTTTTCCATGGGGGGTGGGGGGCTGGCACCCCTCGTTGTTTTGCGTGACCATATCATAGCACAGGCCTACATCGATTTTTAGGCGCCTTCTTGTTTGCCGCTGTTGAAGAGCAATTTGGTGATGGCGATTGTATCTTTAAACACGATCGAGCACCTCTTCATAACGCACGGCCTACGGCGGAGTGGTTACACGACAATAACATCCCTGTGATGGACCAGCCTGCACAGTATCCTGACCTGAATCCTATAGAACACATTGGGGATGTTTTGCAACGCCGGCTTCGTGCCAGGCCTCACCGACCGACATCGATACCTCTCCTCAGTGCAGCTCTACATGAAGAATGGGCTGCCATTCCCCAAGAAACCTTCCAGCACCTGACTGAACGTATGCCTGCGAGAGTGGAAGCTGTCATCGAGGCTACGGCTGGGCCAACACCGTATCGAATCCCAGCGTGCCGGCCGCGGTGGTCTCGCGGTTCTAGGCGCTGCAGTCCGGAACCGTGTGACTGCTACGGTCGCAGGTTCGAATCCTGCCTCGGGCATGGATGAGTGTGATGTCCTTAGGTTAGTTAGGTCTAAGTAGTTCTAAGTTCTAGGAGACTGATGACCACAGCAGTTGAGTCCCATAGTGCTCAGAGCCATTTGAACCAATCCCAGCGTGGATGGACGGCAGCACGAACTTGTAAATCATTTCAGCCAGGTGTCCGGATCCTTTTGTTCACATAGTGTACTTTCATGTAAACATATATTTATAATAGTGCCTCTTACTTCATACAGATAACGGCGTACTGTTTCTTGTGGCACTGACTGTAAATGGCGCAATATTCTTGCGAAGTTTCTCACTCTCTTTCTTCAGCGGAAGTGAAATGACTTTTCTAAGGTATGCTTCATGTAACAAGATTAATGTCTAATCTCACGGCGGATGCGCACAAGTAATAAGATATCGAGTTGATAAATATGGCTTTGCCTCGTAGGTCTGAGTGGTTGTAATTGAATATTTAGCCACTTGGATGACGCAACTGTGGTGGATGAGAAGAAAACCAGTTTGATTTTAGGACACGTAGGGGCTAGGATTGTTGATGTTTTTAAAAATATCTGGAATCCGATATACCGATATTTAAAGAGATATCATTATCGGCACTCAATATACCAAAAAAATTATCGATATATCTGTAGTGTCCTGCAGTCAGCGGGAAAGAACTGACGATCAAGTTTGGACACACTTTATTGAACTAAAACGTCCTCTCGGAGTACAATGATTTCCAAACGCAAGAAAAAGAAGCACAACAATTCTTGTGGTGGCAAACACCAAAGAAGATTATAATACAATGAAAAGAAGTAATAACTAGAATATTACTCTACACAATTACAAAGTGGCGTTACCCCCAACAAAATACAAATTTGTACTGAATGCTATGCCGAGTGTCTCTAGTTCCAGTTGCTGGATCTCTGTCACATGTCTTTTCACAAGGTAATCCCGTATTTACAGGGTGTTTCAAAAATGACCGGTATATTTGAAACGGCAATAAAAACTAAACGAGCAGCGACAGAAATACACCGTTTGTTGCAATATGCCTGGGACAACAGTACATTTTCAGGCGGACAAACTTTCGAATTTACAGTAGTTACAATTTTCAACAACAGATGGCGCTGCAAGTGATGTGAAAGATATAGAAGACAACGCAGTCTGTGGGTGCGCCATTCTGTACGTCGTCTTTCTGCTGTAAGCGTGTGCTGTTCACAACGTGCAAGTGTGCTGTGGACAACATGGTTTATTCCTTAGAACAGAGGATTTTTCTGGTGTTGGAATTCCACCGCCTAGAACACAGTGTTGTTGCAACAAGACGAAGTTTTCAACGGAGGTTTAATGTAACCAAAGGACCGAAATGCGATACAATAAAGGATCTGTTTGAAAAATTTCAACGGACTGGGAACGTGACGGATGAACGTGCTGGAAAGGTAGGGCGACCGCGTACGGCAATCACAGAGGGCAACGCGCAGCTAGTGCTGCAGGTGATCCAACAGCGATCTCGGGTTTCCGTTCGCCGTGTTGCGTCTGCGGTCCAAATGACGCCAACGTCCACGTATCGTCTCATGCGCCAGAGTTTACACCTCTATCCATACAAAATTCAAACGCGGCAACCCCTCAGCGCCGCTAAAATTGCTGCACGAGAGACATTCGCTAACGATATAGTGCACAGGATTGATGACGGCGATATGCATGTGGGTAGCATTTGGTTTACTGACGAAGCTTATCTTTACCTGGACGGCTTCGTCAATAAACAGAACTGGCGCATATGGGGAACCGAAAAGCCCCATATTGCAGTCCCATCGTCCCTGTATCCTCAAAAAGTACTGGTTTGGGCCGCCATTTCTTCCAAAGGAATCATTGGCCCATTTTTCAGAGCCGAAACGATTACTGCATCACGCTATCTGGACATTCTTCGTGAAATTGTGGCGGTACAAACTGCCTTAGACGACACTGCGAACACCTCGTGGTTTATGCAAGATGGTGCCCGGCCACATCGCACGGCCGACGTCTTTAATTTCCTGAATGAATATGTCGATGATCGTGTGATTGCTTGGGGCTATCCGAAACATACAGAAGGCGGCGTGGATTGGTCTCCCTATTCGCCAGACATGAACCCCTGTGACTTCTTTCTGTGGGGACACTTGAAAGACCAGGTGTACCGCCAGAATCCAGAAACAATTGAACAGCTGAAGCACTACATCTCATCTGCATGTGAAGCCATTCCGCCAGACACATTGTCAAAGGTTTCGGGTAATTTCATTCAGAGACTACGCCATATTATTGCTACGCATGGTGGATATGTGGAAAATATCGTACTATAGAGTTTCCCAGACCGCAGCGCCATCTGTTGTTGAAAATTGTAACTACTGTAATTTCGAAAGTTTGTCTGCCTGAAAATGTACTGTTGTCCCAAGCATATTGCAACAAACGGTGTATTTCTATCGCTGCTCGTTTAGTTTGTATTGCCGTTTCAAATATACCGGTCATTTTTGAAACACCCTGTATATGGAAAGTCTGTTGATGTTTATTCCACTGGCGACGTTTTGATCTGAGCTCTTGAAGGGCGGTCAGCAGCCCACCTTGCTTATCTGTTACACGGGTCCTCTAACTGATAAGGGGCCGCTACGACAATATCGACAAAAAAAAAAAAAAATCTGCTGCGCATTGTAAATATACAGCCAGTTTTAGAGCCGTATATTGAAGTATTGATTTGTTATTAGATGTTCTACCCATCAGCAAGCTAGCAGCCTGATGAGAATTGAAAGGAAAGCGATGAACGTTTGCACTTGGTGATAACCACTTTGCTAACAATGGTAACTGCAGGTAAGTGGCACAATAAACGGTGTACGATGGGTTGGTCACTCGGTTTCGTCACGTATCGGATTTGTCTGGAACAGTTTATGTCGACTTCAGTATTTTTTTCATTTCTACCAACACCAGCGAACTAGCAGCTGTAGTGTCAAAACTGCGTGCTGAAGTTACACATTGCAGTTTCTGTTGGTAGCACCGAGCACCCATTACCTCAGCATTTCCCCCTCATACATATCGGCCCACTGCAGAGACCAATCTTGTCGTCTAGATTTTTGTTTGTCAGGTTCAGCAGCTGTTTTGAAGAATGCCTATGTGAAAAAGTAGCACACTAGTTGCGTTAAAATTGTTTTTGCTATTTCTTTACATGTCACACCTTGTTATTCCATTGAAACCGCCAACGTGAGAGTGCAGTCGGACTACTTCTTTGTGACAACTATACTTGCTTCACACAAAGAGAAAGACTGAACGTGATGAAAGCTCAAAAAGCAGTAAGACTCTTAACCAAGTTGAAGTAAAATTATGTTCTACTACAATGTCAGAAGAACAAGTTCAAATATTTATCGAAAATTGCGAATAAATAGAATATAAAGCAAAAACATTGGCTCTCGGTATTGCCATTCACATATCAAGATATCTGTAAATAAATATCAGCGATACACATCTACATTCCCTTCTAGATTTTCCTTTTTAAGAAGTCAGGTACCAAGTGTAGAAACTGAAACCTAAACGTTTTTCATTACACACTTCAGTCTGGAGTAACAGCCGTGACTAAATGCAAGAGGTCGGAATTATGCAGTTACGACACGCGTAAGGCGTGATATATGGCTAAATGTCTAAATAAGACAAGAGAATTTTGAAAGGCTTGTGACTTTCGCTTAGTGGATCATATGTCGCCTCTTGCATAAGGAGATACGGTCCCTTTAAGAGCGCTGGGGTTCCATACTGGCAGCTTGAGGGACATTCTGGAACATCCACGCGACGTCTCAGCTACGAAGTGCATGCGTGTGCCGTCCACTTCATTCAATCATGCAGAAAAGAGCAAAGCGACAGCTTGCTGAAAGTGGGAGGGGCACGGGGAACGGAAATTCACCCTAGACTGGCACAAGTGTGCGGAGAGCACTGCATGTCAGTTACAAGGACGGACGTCGCTGACCAGTGAAAACGCCACACAGTATTACCGAGGACACTGGCCAGCAGCTGGATGCCCTCATTATTCATGACCGATGAGTTGCGGTAGGAGCCAGTGTCGCAGACGCCGGAATGAGCGTCGATGGTGTTCACGCCATCATTAAGAACAGGTTTAGATTCTGCAAACTGTGCATCCAGGTGCGTCGCAGTCTTCAACCAGCCCAGGGGTCAGACGAATAGGAGCCTCCCTTGAGCACCTCCAACGCTGTGCCGAGGGAGGAAGAGGTCCCTGGAGACGAGACATGGCGTCACCACCTCGAATCCCAGTCAAAACAGCGTCTTCAGTGGTTGTGTGCATGGTCGCCCCCACGGGAAACCTCAAATGCTGTCCACAAAAGTGCGGCAAAGGCTATACTCACCTTCTCCTTCGACTAAAAGGACCTCACTCGAATCGACTTCCTGCAACGTGGGGCAACGATGAATGCGCAGATGCACTCAGAAACGTTGACCACCGTTTTCAAAGCGATCAGTCTAAACGACCAAGTCCGCACACCTGCGGTGTCATTTTTCACAATAACAATGCAAGGTACCATACAACAGACGCTGTCAAGCAACTCTTTCAACATTCAAACTGAAAGGTACTCAGTCACTCTTCATAGGGTCTGGACCTATCTCATTCATACCACGCTAATTTTTGTTATCTAAAGGAGACTGTCTGAGGGAAACGATTTATCTCGGAGCAGAACCTCAAGCACTGCCCTCGGAACTGGTTCACATCACAGCGCCAGGAATTTTAGAAACTTTTTCGCAGGGAGGCAAGCACCACAACAGTGGCCGGCAATACTTTTGAAATAAAGGTACAAGTTTATGTTTGCAAGCTCGTTTTTGATGCCCCTCATGTGAGAGAAGAAAATAAAATAAGTACACAGTATTGTGGATCCAACGAAGAAAAAGGACATTCTATGAAAGGAAACAGCTGTGAATATCCAAGTATATGAGTCTTGAGACCAGTAAAAGAGTCACGCAAAATGTTTGGGCTAAACATCTGTGTAGACATGAAAGGACAACAAAAATGGCTAAATGGCTCTGAGGACTATGGGACTGCTGAGGTCATCAGTTCGCTAGAACTTAGAACTACTTAAACCTAACTAACGTAAGGGCATCACACACATCCATGCCCGAGGCAGGATTCGAATCTGCGACCGTAGCGGTCACGCGGTTCCTGAATGTAGCGCCTAGAACCGCTCGGCCACATCGTCCGGCGAAGGGAACAGGTTGACGGAAATGTAACGATTAGTAGCCTTTGAAATACTGAGTTACAGGATACTGTTGAAGGTCAAATGGACTGATCGAGAAGGGAACGAAGACGTCCTGCAACGACTCAACGACAAAAAATGCCTGAGAATACACAATGAATTGGAAACGTAGGATATTATATGACATATTAAAATAGGTGTTGTTGGTGGATACTACAATTACTATTCGGTGAAGCGAAAGAAACGTAGAGTTAGGCGTGGATGTAAGTTCACGAAACACTCTTTGCACGACGTAGAATCCTGAAATAAGTTACGCAGCTCGTGGTCGTGCGGTAGGGTTCTCGATTCCCGGCTGTGTCAGGGATTTTCTCTGCCTCGTGATGACTGGGTGTTGTGTGATGTCCTTAGGTTAGTTAGGTTTAAGTAGTTCTAAGTTCTAGGGGACTGATGACCATAGATGTTAAGTCCCATAGTGCTCAGAGCCATTTGAACCAGCCTGAAACAGGGGGGGGGGGGGGGTGGGAGGGGGGGGGGGGTTGGCAAACGACGTTCTGCGCATCATACCAAACATTTGGTCGATCGTCAAAGCAACAGTTGCAGTTCACGCCACTCGCTGTTGAGACGCCGAAACGTGATCACTCTTCCTTTCTTCACACACTTCCGTACGCTCTACTCAGATAACAAATGCCAGTTTCATTGTTGTGATGTTCACTCCGAAGACTGGTTTGATGCAGCTCTCAGCGCTAGTCTTCCCCGAGTAAATCTTTTCATCTCGTAACAACTACTGCAGAGTAAATCCACTTTGAAGCTGCTTATTGTAGTAAAACTTTAGCCCTCTGCTATTTTTGTCCACCTAAACGTTCCTCCATTACCTCCTGGTAATGGAGAAACGTTTAGGTGGACAAAAATGCCCCAGGAAATATAAAGTTGCTCCACAACATTCCTTCTTCCCCAGTTCGATTGGTGTCTCCCCATTAGCTGTCCGAACTACCCTTCCATTCTTCAGTATTCTTCTGTTATACCATATTTCGAAAGATTCTTGTCTGAACTGTTAATAATCCACGTTTAACCTCCGTAGCCCAGACAAATTTGTTCAGAAGAGACTTCCTTACTTTCAATTTTATATTAGATGTTAACAAATTAATTGTTTTCAGAAATGCTATTCTAGCTATTCCTCTCTGCTTCATTTATCGTTAGTTATTTCGCTGTTCAAATAGCAAAACTGTTTTAGTGGTAGTGTCGGATTTCTCAACGTATTTAGAATTTCCTTATGTAATTCGATTACATTCCATTACCTTTGGTTTACTTTGGCTGATGTTCATCTTACACCATTCTGATGAACTGCTCTTGCAAGTCCTTCGGCGTCTGTGACAGAGCTACCATTTCATGATCGGACTTCAAAACTTTAACTTCTTCCCCTTGCACATTAAATGCCTTTCCAAATTTTGTCTATGTTTCCCTAGAAACTTGCTCAATGTAAAGACTGAATAACATCGGGAAGCAGCAGCAGGATCCGATAAGGCTAACGCTGAAGTTGGCAAGTGTAGAGAATTAAAGTTAGAATAACTGAGGCTGTTGCATTTACTACAGGAATTTGGGAAGGAAGATGACGTCCGATTGTTGGAGAGTGGCTAGAGTAATATCACTTAAAACAGAAGGAACTGAAAATTACAGAGGAACACCGCTATAAATTATATGCACCAATAATTAATAACAGAGTGGAAAGAATAGGTGACGCCCACTTACTAAAGGAACAGACTGGTCCGAAAAGAGACGAGAGTGTCCTTTTGAGACTAATTTCGCATTTTTAGATTACAAACAGCCTTGGGTAGAGTGATGCTGTGGAATGTATTAGAAAGACGAGGTTATCCGAAACATTTAATACAAGTGATAATAAGTTGATACTTCGGTAACGAACTTTGCAATAATGCAGGCAGAGAGAGAACAGGAGCAATAACATGTATCAGAGGAGTATAAGTGAGCAGTCTCTCAACTAATTTGTTTTATATTAAGGTAGGTGTCGTTGCAAGCCGATGACTATCATATGAATAAAATGGAAAGTGCGATGTGTTGTATGGTTAAGTGTTTAATTTAGGCAAGTGAATTTTGAAAGCCTTGTGACATTCTCTCAAAGGATCGTAATGTCATTTCTTCTTCAATCAACTCCATGAGTGGGGCTTTCGTGGCCGTCTCCCCATCTTCATTCGGTCCTTTCTTTCTCACCGCCTCTTTCAGTATCGGGTTGGTAATGTGCTATCGGATTTGTACGTGCAGGAGAATGGTGTTCCTCAGGGCAGCGTTTTAAGTGTCACCCTCTTTGCCGTCGCTATTAACAGTATCACGTCCACTGTCCGAAGTCCTGCCCAATGCTCCTTGTTTGTGGACGATTTTGCTATTTTCTGTTCTTCCTCCAGTTTTGTCACTGCTAGTCGGCAGTTGCAGCTTACGATAAAGCGCTTAGAGGAATGGACTGCAAAGACGGGTTTTACCTTTTCTGCAGACAAATCTGTGTGTGTTCATTTTAATCGTTCTCGGCGTCTTTTTACCTCCCCTGAATTGCGTGTGAGGGACACCGTTCTTCCTTTTAGAGACATTGTGAGGTTCCTGGGCCTCACTTTTGATTCCAAGTTGTCGTGGTTGCCTCCTTAAAGACCTCAAGGTGTGGGCCCTGAAGGCACTGAATATTTTGAAGTGTCTGAGCCATCGGTCCTGGGGAGCAGATCGGGCGCGTCTGCTGCAGTTTTATAGGGCTTTCGTCCGATCGCGTCTTGACTATGCTTGCACCGTGTATGGGTCAGCAAGGCCTTCGTATCTGAAGATCCTTGACGCAGTACACCATGAGGGTATCAGGCTGGCCACTGGTGCCTTCCGTACCAGTCCCATCCCCAGCCTGTGTGCTGAGGCAGGGGAACCGCCGCTCGCCATCCGGCGGACACTCCTCATGGTGCGACGTGTGTGTCATTTCCTTGCCTGTCCTACCTCCCCTGCGTACCCTACCGTTGCCCGACCGCCTATGGAACGTCTCTTTTCCAGTCGTCCCAGGGCAACAAGACCATTTGGGATTCGTGCCAAGCATTTGCTTGAGTCCCTTGGTGTGGAGCGTGTGGCCCCCCAACGACAAGGTTTTACTCGCCTGCCTCCCTGGTTGCTCCAGAGGCCCAGCATCCTTCTAGACTTGTCGGAGAACCGGAGGAACTGCACTCCGGCGTTTGTTTTTACCTCCTTATTTTACGATATTTTAAATCAGCATCCGGACCATGTACCTGTATTCACAGATGGCTCTAAACAGGGGGACTCTGTTGGTTGTGCTGTTGTTTTCCCTGATCGAGTCGTCAAGTTACGGCTTCCTGCGGCGTTTACCATCCTCGATGCCGAATTGTTTGCAATCTTGCGGGCATTGGAGCAGATGAGATGTGTTACCAGTCTTAAGTTCCTCATCTTTTCTGACTCCCTGAGTGCCCTTCAGACCATGCGACACTTGTACCCAGCGGATACGGTCGTCCAGAACATCCATGATGCCCTACTCCACCTGCAACGGCAGGGGAAGGAGGTTTCTTTCTGCTGGGTGCCGGGGCACGTGGGTGTTAGGGGAAACGAACTGGCGGATGTGGCTGCCAAAGATGCATGTTCCCTCCCTCACGTTGTTGAATGTGCCGTCCCCCTCCATGCTGTAACCTCCCTTTTGCGTTTTCGTGTTATGCATCAATGGGAAGAGGAGTGGTTGGCAGTTTCTGACAATAAGCTGCGTCTGGTAAAGGCCACTACGCGACCATGGCGTACGTCCTACCAGTCATACAGGCGGGATGAGGTTCTCCTCACTCGCCTCCGCATTGGACACAGTCCCTTCACGCATGGTTTTTTACTCCGGCGGGAGGACCCCCCAATCTGCAGTGCTTGTGGCGTCCAGATTACTGTCCGCCACATTTTACTTGACTGTCTTTTATTCTCTGACCAGGAGGGCGGTGGTTTCTTTGCCACCGGATTTGCCCTCTATTTTGCAAGACGACGCAGCGACTGTGGTTAAGGTCTTACGGTTTTGTGTCCTGTCCAATCTGTTGCCTCGGATTTTAGGGAGAAGGTTTTAATGTGCTGCTGGGTGACTGGCTCACCCAGGTTTTAGGTAAGAGGTCCGCCAGTCACGATTACCTCCTTGTTTCCCTTCGGTATCTGTTCTCTTTTCCTTGTGTTTCCTTTCCTTTTTTAGTGTGTTTTGCCTCTGTATGTGCGCATTTGGAACTGCGTCAGGCCTGTGTCTTTTACCCGTTCTCCTTGTTCGGCGTCCGTCTTCGTCCCTTCACCGCTTGTGTTCCTGTTTCTATGCGTTTGGGTGCTGATGACCACGCTGTTTAGCGCCCGTAAACCTCAAACACACACACGCACACACTCTTGCGGAAGGAGGTACTCAACTGCGCCGCCAACAGCGCCCGTACAAAGTCAGAAATTTTACACAGTCCACTCTAGCCACTGTCACGAATAATGACGATGATGAAATGGCGAGGACAACATAAACACCCAGGGAAGAGGAAAATCCGCATTTCGGCCGGGAATCGAACCCGGGACCAAGTGATCCAAAGGCAGCAACGCCGCCCACGAGCTGCGGGCAGGGTCCTGTCCGTGCACGAGCTCTGAGCTCCCCCACTCGCCACTGGAGGAACACGGGTACACACCCATGTGATGACTCAGCTACTACGTAAGCTTCGACCCTCTACTTCGTTCAGTCACGCTGACAACAGGAAAGTGGAGGCTTCGAAACAAGAGCAAAGGGATGTTTTGCGTTTCCTGACAGCATGCACGGACGAAATTCGTAGACAATCGAAACAAGAAGTTAACCCGGGAATGAAATTAATTCCTAGAAACACACATTCAAATTCCGCACTCTTTGCTGATGACGAAATAATTTTGCAAAACACGACCGATGTTTTAAAATTTGCTCTAATCACTTGCATGTAATAGGCAAACTCTATAGGTGGAAAATATCAGGAAAGAAAACTATAGCATGTTCTAAAATAATGATAAATGGGAAGTCAGCTGAATAGGTATTTCACTTTCAGTTATTAGGTTTTGATGAAATTATGAATGTGATAAAGATATCTGTAGTAAGTTAAACGGGTTTCAAATGGTATGTGGCACACTATACATAGACCATCAGTCAATAAAACCAGCACAGATACAAAGCCAAAATTCTACAAAGTAATGGCGACGCCTGTCCCCACGCACAGGAGTGAGACCTAGGCAATAGCTAAGAAAGACCAAAAAAGGATACAGTAGGATGAAATGATTTTCTTAAGGAGAGCAAAAGTACGTACTCTGAGAGATCAAATAAAGAATCCTAAAGTAAGTAAAGAACTGAATATATTCTCCATTGATGAAAGAGTAGAATACTGGATAATAAAATGGGCAATGTATATTCCAAGCATGGGGACAGAGAGAACAGTAAATGATTATACACTGCTGGCCATTAAAATTGCCTGGTGATCAAATGTTGTTTTGAAGCCTCGTGTAAGGAGCAGAAATGTGTACCATCACGTTTCCGACTTTGATAAGGTCGGATTGTAGCCTATCGCGATTGCGGTTTATCGTATCGAGACATTGCTGCTCTCGTTGGTCGAGATCCAATGACTGTTAGCAGAATATGGAATTGGTGGGTTCGGGAGGGTAATACGGAACGCCGTGCTGGATCCGAACGGCCTCCTGCCACCAGCAATCGAGCTGACAGGAATCTTATCCGCATGGCTGTAATGGATCGTGCAACCACGTCTCAATCCCTGAAACAACAGATGGGGACGTCTTCAATACAACAACCACCAGCACGAACAGTTCGACGACGTTTGCAGCAGCATGGAGTAGCAGCTCGGAGACCATGGCTGTCGTTATCCTTGACGCTGCATCGCAGACAGGAGTGCCTGCGATGGTGTACTCAACGACGAAACTGGGTACACGAATGGCTAAACGTCATTTTTTCGGATGAATCCAGGTTGTGTTTACAGCATCACGATGGTCGCATCCGTGTTTGGTGACATCGCGGTGAACGCACATTGGCAGCGTGTATTCGTCATCGCCGTACTGGCGTGTCACCCGACGTGATGGTATGGGGTGCCACTGGTTACACGTCTCGGTCACCTCTTGTTCGCATTGACGGCACTTTGAATACTGGACGTCACATTTCAGATGTGTTACGACCCGTGGCTCTACCCTTCCTTCATTCGATCCCTGCGAAACCCTACGTTTTAAGCAGGATAATGCACGACCGCATGTTGCAGGTCCTGTACGGGCCTTTCTCGATACAGAAAATGCGGGACTGCTCTCCTGGCCAGTACATTCTCCAGACCTTTCACCAATTGAAAACGTCTGGTCAGTGGTGGCTGAGCAACTGGCTCGTCACAATACGCCAGTCACTACTCTTGATGAACTTTGGTATCGTGTTGAAGCTGCATGGGCAGCAGTACATGTACACGGAATCCAAGCTCTGTTTGACTCAATGATCAGGCGTATCAAGGCCCTTATTGCGACCAGAGGTGGTTGTTCTGGGTAGTTTTCTCAGGATCTACGTACCCAAATTGCGTTAAAATGTAATCACATGTCAGTTCTAGTATAATATATTTGTCCAAAAAATACCCGTTTATCATCTGCATTTCTTCTTGGTGTAACAATTTTAATGGCCGGTAGTGTAGATCCAAACGAAAGAGAATTACAGGAAGATCAATGGAAATATATATTTTGTCGAAGTAGAACAGTATATAAGCCTGTTGCTTGAAGTGAAGAAGAATTAGAAGAAGAAGAAGGGCACTAGGAACAGCCCCGTCTCACTTCTCAACTATTGCTTCTATTTCATGCTCCTACGATTCTTAGAAATGGAGCGTGGTTTCTTCAAAAGTTATAGACGATTTATCGTTCCCTATATTTTATGGCTTCGTAATACGAAAGAACGTATCCCACGACATAATGCGTTACAATTTCATTGGATACCTGGAGCGACTACTATAAAGAAGGGCGCAGCAAAAGCGGGCAGGCCGGGCTATTATGTTCGTACGAGTGGCTGGCTGCGCCGGCGGCAGCTGAGACCGCTAAAAATACGGGCCGTGCAGGCAGTCGATATGCGCCTCAGCGCACCCACGGCGGCGCCCGCTATCGATTGCGATGGACGGCGGGCGGCGCGGCGTCGTGTTCCGGCACTGTGTCCACGCCTCCACCTGCTGCTGCCGCGGCAGCCGACTGACCGCCCAAGGGCTCGTCGCAGCCAGCGGCCTGGCCCACGCGCGCACGCCTCAGCTTGCGCCACCTCTACAGGCCATCCGCCAGGCAACTCTCCCGCTATACTATCCGATCAAAGGTATCCACACACACCTGTTAGCCACTGATGTGGAATGCATCCACGCTTCGCCATTATAACGGGTCTAGCTCTGATGGGGACACTTTCAATGAATGAGGGGTCTGAATATCTGTTCTTTGTCTACGTGGATACTCTGCAAATCACACTTAATGTGCTGGCGTAATCTGTCACCAGCACAATTTCCAAGGTGCCGGGGCTAGCAGTGTATTTAACACTAAATTCTTCTAGAATCTTCATATGGAAATGATGCTATGAGCCCCACCCCCCTTTCCTAACTCTGACTTTTGCAGTTGCACATGGATTAAGAAGAATTGCGAACTGACTGTAATCGGCCCTGCAAGTGGAGTAGAAAAGAGTTTCGATCCTGCAATAATTTCATTTGATAGAAATTAAGTTGCTAAAGGAAAGTTTCGTTAACGCAGTGAGAAATCAAAGGGTTGCTTTACCGATCCACAGAATGAAAGTTCTGTCCAAATAACAATTTGATTTCTTATGACTAAACTCAAAATAATAAACAAAACACATTAAACATTCAAAATACGTCAAATCGGATACTCAAATAAAGGCTGTGAAGGTGAAGTTGTCCATAAACTAGATTGTGACGTTTATGACCAAATGGTATGTGGCGCCAATTCCTCGCAACTCAAATTTTAAGAGAAACACCCAGACAACTCAACATTAATTGCTGCTACAGTAATGAGAACTCAGACTATGAACACCCACGACAGAACCACGTCAGAAAAGACGGGAACAGGCGCGCTCTGCTGAGCTCTGATTGTCACGTAGCAAAATTCCTTGATTTTTCCGGTGCTGCGGACATACATTACCAAGCTGTCTTCTTAACTGCAAGGTCACGATCTGGCATACCTGAGGTGATGGCTTGTTACTTCGGCGTCCCATCGTAGTGATGACAATGTTGCGAGTATAGCACAAAATAAATTCTCCTGGTCTGGTTGTTTCAAACTGAAGACTTCCTAGCAACACAAATACGCCTCTGAGGGAGACGAAGAAGGCTCGCTACACAGTCACTGACGGTACAGTGAGTGATTTTAACACACGAAGTCACAAGGTAACTCCGATACAGTCAACTTTAGCTCAAGACGAACAACATAGGAGGCTTGTATGCAGAACCCTCAATTGCCAACTGTACTCGGAAAGTTACTTTAGAGTCGAAACTTCACCAACTTCGTCAAACAGTTACAATTAAATTAGACAGCCAACGGAAGACAGACTTTCCAGATCAGCGAGAGCTCCGTCTTGTAACCTGCTCTGACCGAAAGGCGAGAGCCGACTCCCTCAAGAGCACCCATAAAAGGCCGAACATTCCCGGCCCCACGACAGTGGCCGTGGTTAAACGTTCCAATCAGCAACTCGAAAACCGGCCGAAAATTCCACTCTATTGCCGACACACTACTATTCTACTAATTTCTGCGCCGCTTTTGCTACGTCACGAAGCTATCTCCTGAGCAAGCCAATCACAGTTATAATTTTGCAGAAAACGCGAGAATTTGCACGCCAAGACTGCTTGGGAACACAAGTCATTCCAACGTCTCGCTGGTAGCCCCCCGGAAAGTGTTTTCACTAAGTTTCTGCGAAGTAACGGGATCTCTAGCCCAGCTGCTCCTTCAGGCCCCTGTGGGCGTGTCTCCCCCGCTCTTATGACAATGTCGGCGTCTGGAAAGCATCCACTCGACTCCCTCACACCTGTCGGCTTAACCCTTTCAAAATCAGCAGAACCTGCCTGTCACCAGACCACCTTGGTGACGAGAGACGCTGCGTGGGAAGTCTGCATTTGAAGGAATAGCAGCTTTTCAGCGCATGCAATTACAGAGGAAAATCGAATCACTCTGAATAAGAGAGGGCCTCATGCCACCTCTCACCTTGTTGCCAAGGATGAAGCGCGAAGTGCGATTTGTAGGCGCTGGATCGAGCGTACCTATCACGAGAGAGGCCAGAGACACATCCACAAGTGAAACGCCGCCAACGAGCTCTCGACAGCATGCATTTAGGCCGCCGCCACTTGGCGGAGGGCCTCAATCAGTCATTCATTTTGGCAACTGTTAGTTTACGGTACATACCAGCAACATTACTGACTACAGTGGGACTACTGTTTTGTATGATTCTTTGATAGCAGAACAAACACAGTTAGCAGTTACTTCTGTAAAATATCTGGGAATATGCCTACGGAACGATTTGAAGTGGAATGATCATATAAAATTGGTGGTAAAGCGGATGCCAGGTTGAAATTCATTGGAAGAGTCCTTAGGAAATGTAGTCCATCAACAAAGGAGGTGGCTTACAAAACACTCGTTCGACATATACTTGAGTATTGCTCATCAGTGTGGGATCCATACCAGGTCGAGTTGACGGAGGAGATGGATAAGATCCAAAGAAGAGCGGCACGTTTCGTCACAGGGTTATTTGGTAAGCGTGATAGCGTTACGAAGATGTTTATCAAACTCAAGTGGCAGACTCTGCAAGAGAGGCGCTCTGCATCGCGGGGTAGCCTGCTGCCCAGGTTTCGAGAGGGTGCGTTTCTGGATGAGGTATCGAATATATTGCTTCGCCCTACTTATACCTCGCGAGGAGATCACGAAAGTAAAATTAGACAGATTCGAGCGCGAACGGGGTTTTTCCGGCACTCGTTCTTCCCGCAAACCATACGCGACTGGAACAAGGAAGGGAGGTAATGACAGTGGCACGTAAAGTGCCCTCCGTCACACACCGTTGGGTGGTTTGCGGAGTATAAATGTAGATAAAGATGTAGATGTACAACCAGAATTGCACTTTACGTCAGTCTGCAAGATGACTACTACCGATGAATTTGTAACACAACACATAGACTCTATTCAATTTAAGTAAATGTTTCAAGTTCATATAAATAAAGAGCCATATTTAACCACATGTGCATTTGTGTTGTGGAAAGACAATACCAGCCACCCATAACAACATCGCCTCTACTCTTAAGTGCCTGGCAGATAGTTAATCGAAGCACCTTCACAATAATTCTTCGTTATTCCAATCTCGAAAGGCGCGTGGAAAGAAATGAAGACCTATGTCTTTCCGTGTGAGCTCTGATTTCCCTTATTTTATTATGATGATCGTTCTTCCCTATTTAGCTCGGCGTCAAAACAACATTTTCGCGTTCGGAGAACAACGATGGTAATTGAAATTTCTTGAGCAGTTTCTGTCGCAACGAAAAACGCCTTCGTTTCAGTGATGTCCACCTCAAATACTGTATCACATCCGTGACAATCTCTCGCCTATTCCGCGATAACACAAAACGTGCTGCCCTTCTTTGAAATTTCTCGATGTAGTCCATTAATCTTATCTGGTAAGGATCCCAGACCGCGAGGCAGTAGTCCAAAAGATGACGGACAAGCATAGTGCAGGCAGCCTCTTTAGTAGGTCTGTTACGTTTCCCAAGTGTTCTGCCGATAAAACGCAGTCTTTGGTTTGCCTTCCCCACACACTTTCTATGTGTTCTTTCCCATTTAAGTTGTTCATAATTGTAATTCCCAGGTATTTAGTTGAATTTACGGCCTTTATATTTGACTGGTTTATCGTGTAACCAATGTTTAACGCGTACTCTTTAAGCACTAGTGTCGATGACTTGAAACTTTTCATAATTTAGGGCCAACTGTCAATTTTTGCACCATACATATCTATTTTCTAAATCGTTCTGCAATTTCTTTTGGCCTTCTGATGACTTTACTACTCGGAAAACGATAGCAGCATCTGCAAACAACCTAAGATGCGTGCTCAGATTGTCTCCTAAATCGTTTATGTAGATAAGGACCAGCAGAGTGCCTATAAGACTACCTTGGGGAGTGCCAGAAATCACTTCTCTTTGACTTGATGACTTTCCGTCAATTACTACGAAGTGTAACCTCTCTGGCAGGAAATAACGGATCCAGTAGCGCAACTGAGATGATACTGCTTAAGCACGCAATTTCACTATAAGCGACTGCGGTAAAGTGTAAAAAACTTTCTGCATATCTCGAAATACGAATTAAATTGAAATTTCTTGTCAATAGTACTCAACATTTCATGTGAGTAAAGAGCTTTCACAATAACGATGTTTTCTACATCCATGTTAACTGTGTCTCAACAGACCTTTCTCTTCGAAACAGAACAGTGTATATGAGCAAATACGGCAGCAATTCTTCGACAAGAGCCGAAACCAGAAAACAATTTTGGACGATGATGCCTGGAGCGGAGTCGACGTCCCGACTCACTCCGAAGTATTTCATTGGTTTCAGGTCGGGATTTTGGGCAGACCAATCCATTCCACGAATATCATTCTCAACAGACCGTTGCCCCACAGAAGGTGCTTCATGACAGCGTGCATTGGCATGCTGATCAATCGTAGTCTCCGAACTTTTCTTCTACTACACGCTGTACAAAATTCTGTACGTATTTTCCGCATTTAGCCTTTGATTAAGCGAAGTAAGGGAACCACACGCTATACGCAGGCGCGCTTGACATATGCGTTTCAAGTTGGCTAAACAAGTGAAGAACGAGAAGCGCGATGCGCCGGACGTTGGACGTGAACCAATCCAAGCGTGAGGACCGCTGCCAGTCGTGACGTCAGAACTCCCGCGTTGCCGCCTATTTTGGTGTCAACAAAAACAATGTGCGCTGTGGTCGTTTCCACTGTGTGCTTGCGTTGTGCCTTGCTTTGTTTCGCTGTGCTTTAGAAAATTCTGATACCCGAAAGAACTTCGTTCGCCTAGTGGCAATTTTTTGCGTCAAGGCGTGCCGCTAGAAAGCAAGTCATTGATGTTAACTATAGGGAACTCGTGAGTCCTGCGAGCAGTGTTGATGGAGAGTCATCTGTTCCTGCCGTTAAAGCTGTGGAAGGGAAATCAGAAGTTCTCGGAGTTAGTGGAAGAACAGATGTATTCAAGGGACTATTACTGCAAAAGTTGAAAGAAGAAGACGTGAGCTGTAACATTTACAAGCGGTCTGGATCAGATAATAGATTTTCAGCGACTCTTGGAAATAAGAAAAGGCAGCCTCTGTCACCGACTCGGATTCTTTCAAGAGTGAAGCAATTCGCAGGCCTATTCATGCTTACTGCGGCAGAAAAGAGAATCCTACGGTAGCAAAGCTACTAGTATCGTTAAAAGAAAGTGAAGTTTCCAAGGCTAGCAAAATGTCACTAAAAACTGTGCTGAAAAGTACGGATTTCCGTTACAATGCGAAAGACGGACGCAAAGTCGTGTGAGGAAAGATCCATACTGTTACAGCTCAAAGCATATTGTTGCAGAAAATTGTGGGCGAAGAGATTCGATCTGTGTTTGTGAGACAACCTTGAAGAATATTTTGGCGCTGATTCCGACACCAGTGACTATAGAAAGCTGAGTGGATTTGCGCCATTGTCACCGTAAAATGGCGAGTGAAAAGCTACGAATATCGATGATGTATTGCATCATAGAGCGAGAAATTACAATTTCGGTTATTACATACTTTGTAAACCATGTACTGTATTGTTTTCATATTATTGGTAATCATCAAATGCTTATTTTCCGTATTTCTTTGTTCCATTATTGAAAACGTGTGGTTCGATACGATTATATATACGTTATTATGCGGTTGTGTCTTTGCTGTCATTGTGATTCCAAGTCAAAAACCATTTCTTATACAGAGTGGTCCATTGATCGTGACCGGGCCAGGTAGCTCACGAAATAAGCGTCAAACAAAAAACAAAAAACTACAAAGAACCAAACTTGTGTAGCTTGAAGGGCGAAACCAGATGGCGCTATGGTTGGTCCGCTAGATGGCGCTGCCATAGGACAAACGGACATCAAATGAGCTTTTTTTTAAATAGGAACCCCTATTCTTTATTACATATTCGTGTTGTACGTAAAGAAATATGAATGTTTTCGCAGGATCACTTTTTTCCCTTTGTGATAGATGGCGCTGTGATAGTCGCAAACTTATAAGTACGAGATATCACGTAATATTCCGCCAGTGCAGACGGTAATGGCTTCGTGATATATTACCCGTGTTAAAATGGACCCTTTACCAATTGCGGAAAAGGTAGATATCGTGTTGATGTATGGCTATTGTCATCAAAATGCTCAAGGGCGTGTGCTATGTATGCTGCTCGTTATCCTGGAAGACATCATCCAAATGTCCGGACCGTTCGCCGGATAGTTACGTTATTTAAGGAAACAGGAAGTGTTCAGCCACATGTGAAACGTCAACCACGACCTGCAACAAATGATGATGGCCAAGTAGGTGTTTTAGCTGCTGTCGCGGCTAATCCGCACGTCAGTAGCAGACAAACTGTGCGAGAATCGGGATCTCGAAAACGTCGGTATTGAGAATACTACATCAACATCCATTGCACCCGGAACATATTTGTATACCAGGAATTGCATGCGGACCACTTTGAACGTCGTGTACAATCTCTGCCACTGCGCACAAGAGAAATTACTGGATTATGACAGATTATTTGCACGCGTTCTGTTTAGTGAAGAAGAGTCATTCGCCAACGTAAACCGGCTTAATATGCACTATTGGGCAACGGAAAATCCACGATGGCTGCGAGAAGTAGAACATAGCGACCATGGCGGGTTAATGTATGGTTCGGCATTGTGGGAGGAAGGATATTTGGCCCCTATTTTGTCGATGGTAATCTAAATGGTGCGACGAAAGCTGATTCCCTACGTAATGTTCTATAGATGTTACTACAAGATGTTCACTGCATGACTTCCAACATGATAGCTCGCGAGCTGTTGAAGCGATACTGAATAGCATATTTCATGACAGGTGGATTGGTGGTCGAAGCACCATCCCATGGCCCACACGTTCACCGGATCTGACGTCCCCGGATTTCTTTCTATGGGGAACGATAAAGGAGATTTGCTATCGTGATCCTCCAACAACGCCTGAAAACATGCATCGGTGCATTGTCAATGCATGTGCGAACATTACGGAAGGCGAACTACTTTCTCTTGAGAGGAATGTCGTTATACGTATTGCCAAATGCATTGAGGTTGACGGACATCATTTTGAGCATTTATTGTTCAAACGTATCTACGTTCTGTGTTTTAATTTGAAAAAAATACCTGTTGCCAACTGTTCGTCTAAAATTGTGAGCAATATGTTTGTGACTATTACAGCGCCATCCATCACAAAGTGAAAAAAGTGCTCCAACTAAAACATTCATATTTCTTTACTTACTACACGAATATGTAATAAAACTGGGGGTTCCTATTAAAAAAAAAAAACGCTGTTGATATCCGTTTGACCTATGGCAGCGCCAACTAGCGGGGCAACCATAGCTTCATCTGGTTTCCCCCTTCAAGCTAGACGAGTTTCGTTCTTTGTATTTTTTTGTTTGACGCTATTTGGCCCGGTGACTATCGATGGACCACCCTGTATATACTGTTATTGTTCAATAGCTTACATTAACAAGATTGAATAGAAAATCGTATAGCCTGCTATGCGTAATGACACTGCTGCTATAACATCGTTTTTGTAGTGTAGCCAACCTAACTCGACGTAATGCGAGCTGTCAGCTGCTACGTTTTGCCGGCGCAGGTATAACCGCGAAAAATACCTCCACACCGTCAGACCACCTCCTCCGTATTTCACTTTTGGTTCTGTACATGGTCGCTAGTAATGGCCTCCAGGCATTCGCCAGTGTTAAGTCCTTCCGTGGTATTGCTGCAGGTAATCACACCAGATCATTCCGTTCCAGACATCCACTGTGCAGTTGCGTCTATCTTTACACCCCCTAAACGACGCTTACCACAGACTACACAAATATGTGGCTTTTGGGGAGCTGCTCAAACACAGCGCCTCATTCTTTTTAACTCATTACACGCTGTCACTCTGCTAGCTGGGCTGCTGGTACCACTTTGAAATTTCCGAGTCAATCCATCTGATGATTTAATTCATATTTTATAACCTTCTGTTTGCTGATAATCCTTAAACATATTCTCAGTTCGAATATAATAAAGTTGGATTAGACTGAGAAGCTTATGTCCACGAAACAGCATGGTTTTAGAAGCATCATTCGTGCGAAACTCAGCTTTCCTTTTCCACATGAAATATGGATGAAGGGCAATAGGCATATATATTTCTAGACTTCCAGAAAGCATCTGACACGCTGCTCCAAGGCAGGCTGTTAACGAAGGTACCAGCACATGGAATAGGTTCACAGATATGTGAGTGGCTGGAAGACTTCTTAAATAATAGAACTCAGTACGTTGTCCTGGACGGCCAGTGTTCATCAGATACCAGGGTATCACCAGGAGTCCCCCAGGGAAGTGATACCGCTCTTGTTCTCTATATACATAAATAATTTTTCTGACAGGGTGGTCAGCAATCTGCTATTGTTTGCTGATGATGCCGTCGCATATTGTAAGGTGTCGACATTGAGTGAGTGTAGGAAAGTACAAGACGACTTAGACAAAATTCCCATTTGGTGTCACGAATAGCAGCTAGCCTTAAATACGGAAAAACGTAAGTTAATGGGGATGAGAAGAATATCAAACCTGTAATGTCCGGATGCAGTGTTGTTAGTGTCCTGCTTGACATAGTCAAGTCGTTTAAGAGCCTGGGCGCAATTTTTGAAATCAGTATGAGAGTGAACGAGCACGTGAGAACTGTAGTAGGGAAGGCGAATGGTCGACTTCGGTTTATTGGAAGAATTTTGGGAGAGAGTAGTTCTTCCGTGAAGGAAACCGCATATAGGACGCTGGTGCGACCTATTCTTGAGTACTGGTAGAGTGTTGGGATCCGAACCAGATCGGACTGAATGCAGACATCGAAGCAATTCAGAGACGGACTGCTAGATTTGTTACCAGTAGGTTAGAACCATACGTAATTGTTACCGAGATGCTTCGGGAACTGAAATGGGAATGTCTGGAGGCAAGGCGAGGAAGACTATTGAGAAAAATTTAGAGAACTGCGTCTGAAGTTGACTGCCGAACCATTCTAATGTGGCCAACATATGCACGTAAGGATCTTGAAGGTAAGATACGAGAAATTAGGTCTCATATTAAGGCATGTAGGCAGTGGTTTGTCCGTAGCTCTGTTTGCGAGTGGAAAAGGAAAGGAAATGACAAGCAGTCGTTCACGGTACTTTCCATCACGCACTGTACGGTGGTTTGTGGAGTATCTATGTAGGTGTAGTTGTAGATTACTCTACAGTCCATGCGCAACTTCAGTACATGAGCCTGCCTGGTTTTTGTTTAGCTTTGGTTGTTGCTTCACGTTTCCACCTCACGATCGACTTGGGCTGCTCTGAACAGGATGAAATGTCCCTGACGGATATGTTAGTCAGGTGACACCCAGTGACTAGTCCACGTCATTGAACTCTCATGCCCGCTTTCTACTGCTACTGCTTAGATACTCACGACACAATAGCGCCCACGTCCTTTTATAGTGGCGGTTCCCTCTCTTGTGCCGTCTAGTGGTGTATTCGGCATTACGTACGGCTGTAGCGACAGCTTTGATCAGACAGCGTAGCTGCCTCGGGGAAGCGTGAGATATACGCGTTTACTGCCAAAAGACAAAACGACCAGGAAAAGTAAGTTAATTGCATAAAAATATGACAGTCACGGTGAAAAAACTCTACGTTTCAACAGTTCCTCAATATTTGTTGTACGTTGAATCCTAAATATCTAGGATCAATGTTATGCACAATATAAAGGTCCCTAAGCTGAGTAGTTTGAGTTAACAAACTAAAGCTATTAAATTAGTATTTAGTTGTTGACTAACGTAAATCATATAAACGTTACAGCAATACCTCCAGTTTCTTGGAAAGACATTCATAAATGAACACCTACAAAAATAAAACAATTGTAACGGGGCGTATTCGAATTAAATCAAGCAATGGTCAGAGAATTAGATTAGATAATGTATGCACGGTTTCTTCCTCCCGTGGTGATACACTGGAGTTTGAGTGTATAGTGCGAGGGGACTCACTGTCCTCCCCTTATTTCCACTCACAGTAATTGGATGAAACTAATTATATTTTATGTTTCTTAGAATGAACTTTACAACGAGCACAGGCAGCGCACCGAACACGTAATGAGATACGTTTTTGGGCGGCAAAATAACTGATGACGGCCGATGTGCAGATGATACACACTGATACGCCAAACAAACTGATATAAGTATGGGTATTCAAATACAGAGATAAGTAAACAGGCAGAATACGGCGCTGAGGTCGGCAACGCCTATGCAAGGCAAAAGCGTCTAGCGCAGTTGTTAGTTCGGTTACTGCTGCTACAGTAACTGGTTATCAAGATTTAAGTGAGTTTGGTGTTAAACTTGGCTCACTAGCGATGGAACACAGCATCTCCGAGGTACCGATGAAGTGATGATCTTCCCATACGACCATATTGTGAGTGTACCATGAATATCAGGAATTCGGTAAACATCACCTTCCCGACATCAACTCGACCGGGAAAGGATCATGCAAGAACGGGACCAACGGCGACTGAAGAGAATCGTCCAATGCGACAGAAGTACAACCCTTCTGCGGATTGCTGGAAATTTCAATGCTGGGACATCAACAAGTGCCAGAGTGCGAACCATCCATCGATATGGGCTTTCGGAGCCAAAGGCACACTCGTGTAACCTTGTTGACAACATGACTCAAAGCTTTACGCCTCTCCTGGGCCTGTTAACACTGACATGGACTGTTGATAACTGAAAACATGTTGCCTGGTCGTACAAGTCTCATTTCAAATTTACCGAGCTGATGCACGTGTACGGGTATGAAGACAACCTCATGAAGCCTTGGGCCCTGCTTGTCACCGTGGGACTGTTCATGCTGGCTGAGGCTCTGTAATGATGTGTGGCGAGTGCAGTTCGATTGATAGGAGGGCCCCTAATACGTCTATATACGACTCTGACAGTAGACACACACGTAAGCGTCACCTGCATCTATTCATATCCATTGGTCAGTTCCAGCAGGACAAAGCGACATCTAATACGTCCACAAGAGCTACAGAGTGGGTCCAGGAACGATCTTCTGAGTTGAAACACTTCCGCTGGCATTTTTGAGCATATCTGGGATGCTTTGCAACATGCTGTTCAGAAGAGATCTCCACCCCCTCGTACTCTTACGGATTTATGGGCAGCCCTGCAGGATTCATGGTGTCAGTTCCCTCCAGCACTACTCAGACATTAAACGAGTCCATACCACATAGTCCTGCTGCAATTCTGCGTGCTCGCAGGTGGCCCTACACTGTATTAGGCAAGTGTTCAGTTTCTTTGCCTCTTCAGTGTATAATGCACAACGGCAATTGCAAGAAAATCATTCCTGAACAAGAGGGACTTATTAACATGTAATATCAGTTTAAGTGTTAGTAAATTATTTCTCAAGTTATGTGTCTGGAGTATAGCTTTGTACGGAAGAGAAGCCGAGCAGTCTAAGGCGCTGTTGTCATGGACTGTGCGGCTGGTCCCAGCAGAGGTTCGAGTCCTCCCTCGGGCATCGGTGTGTATGTGTGTTTGTCCTTAGGATAATTTAGGTTAAGTAGTGTGTAAGCTTAGGGACTGATGACCTTAGCAGTTAAGTCCCATAAGATTTCACACACATTTGAATATTATTGAACGGAAGTGAAACGTGGTGATTGCTCGGACAAGAAAAGAATAAATGCTTTTCAGTTGCGGTGCTTAGCAAGAATATTGAAGATTAGATGCAGAGATTATTAATAAAGACGTATTCACTTGAATTGAGAAAAAATTATGGCACAATTTCACTGAGAGAAGGGGTCTATTGAAAGGATCCATCATCAGATATCAGGGAATTTTCAATTGTTAGTGGAGAGAAGTGTAGAAAGGAGAAATTTTGGAGTGAGGTGAAGAGATGAATACACTAAGCAGGTTCAGATGGATGTCGCTAAGCAGAGACGAAGAAGCTTGCGCAGGATGAGATAGCATGGAGAGCTATACCAAACCAGTCTTCGGATTGAAGACCACAACATTGTTAACTCTTTTTTTTTTTTTTTTGGTCATCAGTCTACTGACTGGTTTGATGAGGCCCGCCACGAATTCCTTTCCTGTGCTAACCTCTTCATCTCAGAGCAGCACTTGCAACATACGTCCTCAATTATTTGCTTGACGTATTCCCATCTCTGTCTTCCTCTACGGTTTTTGCCCTCTACAGATCTCTCTAGTACCATGGAAGTCATTCCCTCATGTCTTAGCAGATGTCCTATCATCCTGTCCCTTCTCCTTATCAGTGTTTTCCACATATTCCTTTCCTCTCCGATTCTGTGTAGAACCTCCTCATTCCTTACCTTATCAGTCCACCTAATTTTCAACATTCGTCTATAGCACCACATCTCAAATGCTTCGATTCTCTTCTGTTCCGGTATTCCCACAGTCCATGTGTACTCATTAGACTGTTCATTCCGTTCAGCAGATCGTTTAATTCTTCTTTACTTTCACTCAGGATAGCAATGTCATCAGTGAATCGTATCATTGATATCATTTCACCTTTTATTTTAATTCCACTCCTGAACCTTTCTTTTATTTCCATCATTGCTTCCTCGATGTACAGATTGAAGAGTAGGGGCGAAAGGCTACAGCCTTGTCTTACTCCCTTCTTAATACGAGCACTTCGTTCTTGATCGTCCACTCTTATTATTCCCTTTTGATTGTTGTACATATTGTATATGACCCGTCTCTCCCTATAGCTTACCCCTACTTTTTCAGAATCTTGAACAGCTTGCACCATTTTATATTGTCAAACGCTTTTTCCAGGTCAACGAATCCTATGACCGTGTCTTGATTTTTCTTTAGCCTTGCTTCCATTATTAGCCGTAACGTCAGAATTGCCTCTCTCGTGCCTTTACTTTTCCTAAAGCCAAACTGATCGTCACCTAGCGCATTCTCAATTTTCTTTTCCATTCTTCTGTATATTATTCTTGCAAGCAGCTTCGATGCATGAGCTGTTAAGCTGATTGTGCGATAATTATCGCACTTGTCAGCTCTTGCCGTCTTCGGAATTGTGTGGATGATGCTTTTCCGAAAGTCAGATGGTAGGTCGCCAGACTCATATATTCTACACACCAACGTGAATAGTAGTTTTGTTGCCACTTCCTCTAGTTAACTCTAGCGTGTGTGAATTGCTAAGGGACCAAACTACTTAGATCATCCGTCTCTAGACTTACACACTACTTCAACTAAGTTATGCTAACAACTACACGCACACCCATGCCCGGTGGAGGACTCGAACCTCATCCGGGAGGGGTTGCGCAGTCAGGGACATGGCGCCTCTAACCGCCTCCCCTCCACTCCACTATAGTACATGTGTTCAATAGTCCCCTACGCTGCAGCTAAGCCTTGTTGTGGCACATTCCGATCCCGTGTCCTATTGAGCGAGCTATACAGCCCAATTCCTTATGACCATTGATATGAAGTCCACTCCAGCTGGTCTGCTTTTGCATAGAGTCAAATCCCAGAAACGCCGTTGTCCCCACTAAATAGATTTTCTACCAACGTGCTACTTGTGAGAGGTCCTCGTTTACTGACTCGCATTCACTCTCTCTCAATCATCCTACATGGTAAGACACAGCCTTCAAGTGACGTACCATAATTTAAATGTAAATTAATAAGGTAAGCTGCTGCGCTCAGCTGAATACGTGGACAAAGTAATCGTCGAGACGGTATTGCCAATATTTGACTAGATTATGCTAGGTAAGCAACTGAAATGTACACAGTCTTTTCATTTTTTTCTCCGAAGAATCCGGCCCATTAGAGAGTCATAGTTCATTTCAACAAAATAGCCAAGTGAGTTGAGTGTGGATCGGAGGGGTTTCCGATTGAGAATAAATAAATAAGAGTTTTTCAGCTGTTCCGCCATTCGCCTGACACCCACAGGAAAAATCTAAAAACTTGGTCAGATTTTGGGAATCGAGCAGATTTAATTTATTCAACATTCAAATTTCGTATGGATGGGGGTGTTGTGTGTTAATAGTACTGTGCCTAGTTATTTTACCAGTTGGCTTATAGACTCAGTGTAGCACATGGCTGCGAGGTGTAATTCAGTTAGACATTAAATATCTGGTAATTCAAAGCTTCTTGGTTAACATTAACTGTTTTCCCTGTTGTGTTTCAGTTATCCATATGGAACTTATATTGCCTTGCTATTGAGTTTCAATAGTTGGTCGAATGCTGTTGCCAATTTTTCAATCAAGTACTTCGCTCGCCGCAGTAGTTGATGGTTTACCTTCTTCAGCCGATCAATTATGACTACTTTTTCTTTCCTTTTTATGTTTAACTACAAATTTGTGTTGCCCGAAAGTAATAATCTTTCTACGCTTTTACTAGCTTTAATTCTGATCCCATTTTAGTAGCTGTATATTTCATACCTGTATATAAACACAGACGTACAAAGTTCTTAATAGCTACACAGTCTTTTCTTATAATCGCTGAGTTTCGTCAAAGATGAAAAAGCAGAGAGGTAATAGATAAGACTTATCTTGGGATGACGTAGCTTTGCTGATTTTGTTGCAATGAAATCTGTGACTGCCGCTAACGCCCAGACCTCCAGATGTCAGAACAGACACTCAGATCTGCACCAAACGTTGTATGTCAATAGAGTATCAACCAAAACATCGACTCAGTTCGTGCTATGTGCTGTTGTCGAGTAGGATATGAGTAAACGTGAATTAAAGTTAACAGCAAAGCAACGGAGCACAGGAAAAAGGTATCTGTTAGTTATTTTTGTAGATTTCGAGTGGGTGAGCAGGAAGAGTGTTCAGACCAAAGTGATGGTAATTTTTTTTAACTGTTTACTCGTCAAACTGTTATGTGGGAGAACATTTTCCTGACGTGTATAAGAACTTTCAAGAGTTTGTGGCAATGTTGTTGCGGCAGTCTGCTTTCGCTTTGTTAGATGAACGTTATGTTCAGTGAAACTACAAATGTAGTCTACAGGTTCTACTTTCAGCGAAACGAAGCGAAAACAGACTGCCGAGAGAGCATTGCTGTAAATTCCAAACAGACCTTTTGCATTTGATAAACACTTTATTCCATATAAAACTTTCATGCTCAACACAGTAAAGAAATAAGTTGTTAATGGTGTTTGAACCCGAGACCCTTGTTAGGGAATCTACCGCTGTAGTTACTTCCCCATGGATACAACACGTGTTTGTTAGTCACATTTATGCTTTTGATAGGCTCCGTAGTTGTGGTATTACGTTTAGCCCGTTCTCCTGGACGACGGCACATACTACGAACTACACTGAAGAGCCATAGACATTGCTACATATGCCAGAATGAGATTTTCACTCTGCAGCGGAGTGTGCGCTGATATGAAACTTCCTGGCAGATTAAAACTGTGTGCCCGACCGAAACTCGAACTCGGGAGCTTTGCCTTTCGCTGGCAAGTGCTCTACCATCTGAGCTACCGAAGCACGACTCACGGCCGGTACTCACAGCTTTACCTCTGCCAGTATCTCGTCTCCTACCTTCCAAACTTTACAGAAGGTCTCCTGCGCTCTCCTCCGCTGCAGAGTGAAAATCTCATTCTGGAAACGTCCCCCAGGCTGTGGCTAAGCCATGTCTCCGCAATATCCTTTCTTTCAGAAGTGCTAGTTCTGCAAGATTCGCAGGAGAGCTTCTGTAAAGTTTGGAAGGTAGGAGACGGATATTGGCAGAAGTAAAGCTGTGAGTACCGTCCGTGAGTCGTGCTTCGGTAGCTCAGATGGTAGAGCACGTGCCCGCGAAAGGCAAAGGTCCCGAGTTCGAGTCTCGGTCGGGCACACAGTTTTAATCTGCCAGGAAGTTTCATTGCTACATATGCCTAATACCGTGTAGGGACCCGGCGAGTACGCAGAAGTACCGCAACACGTCATGCCATGGACTTGGCTAAAGTGAGAAGTAGTGCTGGAGGGAACTGACACCATGAATGCTCAAAAATGGCTCTGAGCACTATGGGACTCAACTGCTGTGGTCATTAGTCCCCTAGAACTTAGAACTACTTAAACCTAACTAACCTAGGGACATCACACACATCCATGCCCAAGGCAGGATTCGAACCTGCGACCGTAGCAGTCGCACGATTCCGGACTGCGCGCCTAGAACCGCGAGACCACCGCGGCCGGCACCATGAATGCTGCAGAGCTCTCCATAAATCCGTAAGAGTACGATGGGACGGAGATCTCTCCTGAACAGCACGTTGCAAGGCATCCCAGGTATGCTCAATATCGAGGCTGGGGAGTTTTGTGAACAGCAGAAGTGTTAAACTCAGAAGATTGTTCCTGGAGTCACTCTGTAGCAATTCTGGACGTGAGGGGGTGTCGCATTGTCCATTTGTAATTGTCCACGTCCGTCGGAATGCACAATGGACATGAATGGATGTAGGTGATCAGAGAGGATGTTTACGTACGTGGGACCTGTCAGAATCGTACCTAGACGTATCAGGGGTCCCACACCACTCCAGCTGTACACGATCCACACCATTTCAGAGCCTCCACCAGCTTGAACAGTCCCCTGCTGACATGCAGGGTCCGTGGATTAATAAGATGACTTGACCATTCAGAACGATACTCGTACGACCAGGCAACACCTTTCTAATCGCTGTTGACGGGCCCAGGTGAGGGTTTAAAGCTTTGTGTTGTGCTTCGACATTTCGATCATGTTTCGTTGAATAGTTCGCATGCTAACACACTTGTTGATGGCCCAAACTTAAAATCTGCAACAATCTGCGGAAGGGTTGCACTTCTGTCACGTTGAAGGATTCGCTTCAATCGTCGTTGGTCCCGTTCTTGCAGGATCTTTTTCCGATCGCAGCGATGTCGGAGTATCGATGTTTTACCGGATTCCTGATATTCACGGTACACTCGTGAAATGGTCATACTGGAAGATTCCCACTTCAACACTACCTCGGAGATGCTGTGTCCCATCCCTCGTGCACAGAACACCACGTTGAAGCCGGCCGGAGTGAACGAGCGGATCTAGGCGCTACAGTCTCAAACTGCGCGACCGCTACGATCGCATGTGTGTGATGTCCTTAGGTTAGTTACGTTTAAGTAGTTCTAAGTTCTAGGGAATAATGACCTCAGAAGTTAAGTCGCATAGTGCTCAGAGCCATTTTTGAACCACGTTCAAACTCACTTAAGAGTTTATAACCTGCCATTGTAGCAGCAGTAACCGATCTAACAACTGCGCCAGACACTTGTTTTATATAGGCATTGCCGAGTGGAGCGCCTTCTTTATATATGTCTGTATTTGAATGCGCATGACTATATCAGTTTCTTTGGCGCTTCAGTGTGACTACGTAGGTGCTTCGGTTGATACTCTATCGACATGCAACGTTTGGTACCGATCTGAGTGTCTGACATTTGGAGGATTGAGTGTAAGCCAACAAAAAATGGGAGGTGTTACGGAATGAATAATGTTGGTACCCAGATCACTTTCGACTGATGGGTGAAACGTACAGTCCAGTTGTGTATCGAGTTCATGGGGAGAAGGGATGGCGGATGAAGTTGGACGGCAGCTAGCAGCCCATCACCGCTGGCGCGCTTCTGAAAAGCCAACTTGCTCCCAGTGTGCAGCGCGGGTCGCGGGACTGCTGGCCTTTTGTCCTGACGTCACACCCCCCACCCTTCGAGCCAGCATGCGAGGCTACGCGACGCGTCCAATGGCGGTCCGCCGCTTTGAGGCGGGGCACGCTTTACCGCAGCAGCGCGCCCACACGCCGCCGCCTGCTTCATTCATGGGGCGCAGGGCCAGTTAGCGTCTAGTGTGGTCTAGTGTCTAGCGCGGCCCCACGGGCACCAGCTCACATTCCGCGGTCCTCACTGCACGTGGCGCACCTGTGCGGGTACCGGTATTAACGGCACGTCCACGCCGCTGTAACGTCGGTATGCCGAGCGTGACAAGAAGCCAACTTCCACATTCAGCGGTCAGAGGGACTCCTACAGCTCTGCACAAATTAATGAGGGAACGGACCGAAACTGGTGAGCTGTGATGGCACGCCCTCCAGGCGCCGCAAACTACTATCCACCCACCAGAATTAGCTTAATTCTAAATGAAGAATCCTTTCAGGGTAGCAACGACGTTAATTAAAATGGTTCAAATAGCTCTGAGCACTATGGAACTTAACATCTGTGGTCATCAGTCCCCTAGAACTTAGAACTACTTAAACCTAACTAACCTAAGGACATCACACGCATCCATGTCCGAGGCAGGATTCGAACCTGCGACCGTAGCGATCACGCGGTTCCTGACTGAAGCGCCTAGAACCGAAAGGCCACACCGGCCGGCTACGTTAATTAAATTGGGTATAACTTGAGTGATGATTTCATGTGTTTTACGACAGTGAATCTACTAAATGGACAGTTACCACTAAGCGACCATCCCTCATCCTAGTCTGTTTAAAGAATCAAACTCACATGTGTAAAAGAGCTTCAAACGTCCGATTACTTTACAGATGTGTTAACCCTCGTAATACCAAGGTGGTGGTGGAGTGGGGTGGGGGAGGGGGGTGAGTATGGGGAGTTACTTTGTGTCCACATATTGAAAATATTGTAATTTAAGCAGTTACTTTACATTTTAAAATTTAGGAAAAAATGCTTTGCAAAAACAGACATAAGGCCTGATGGGATAGCAGAAATCAGTGATTATACAATGTTATTTATAATCCCTCATGATTGCAAAATTTTTATTCATATGACCGGTTTCGGTTCATCCAGAACCATCTTCAGATCTGATATTTCGGTTACAGCAGTAACCGAAATATCAGATCTGAAGATGGTTCTGGATGAACCGAAACCGGTCATGTCAATAAAAAAATGGCAATCAAGACGGATTATATGTAACATTGAAAAAATATTTATTCTTTTTGATGAGTTCTTTTACTATATTCCATTTTTTTCGTTTAACATTAACCCTAAAATTTAAGTGTTACTAGTAGATGTCACTACCCCAATGCCTGTCACATTGAATATTTTCAGGTTGAGGACTTCATTTACGCATCAGTATCTCATTAAATAATATGTAGTGAATTAAAGTCAACGACAATTAATTAAATATGAATTTTTAATTTTTTTTTTTTACGGTGGAAATAAAGTAACCCCTCCCTACCATCTCACACATTACTGAATGTGTATTGACACTGTTAACATTGCGCTAAAAGGTTTCTTCAGTTTCTGGAGTGGAGGGTGCTCACACGGCAGTGTGTCTTTAAAATGTATGATGTTGATGGAAGTCACCAGTGTATAGAGTGTAGAAAAATTGTGTCACCAAATTTTAACCCTAGATAGCTGATGTCAGTAGGAACCACAGTTATTAATGTTGTGTACATCGACAACGCATCATTTTGAAACTGCGAAAACTTGGCGCCACGCGCTCCGATTGGTAGTGAGATGCCCTGTTTCCGTTCATCGGTTGACGGGCAGCGCCATGGTTGTCGGTTCACATCAGGAATCTTTGAAATAGTTCGGCAAAACATCGTTCGACGTTACCAAGATCGTGTCGCGTCAGATGGTCGCCAGTTCGAGCACCTGCTTTAAGTAAGCCGCGCGTGACTAGCCGAGCGGTCCAGGGAGCTGCAGTCATGGACTGTGCGGGTGGTCCCGGCGGAGGTTCGAGTCCTCCCTCGGGCATGGATGTTCTAACAACCCTACCACAACAAAGGTCAAAATTTAATAATGATTGTTGTGTTGCTCTCGCTGCTAAATACTACATTTTCGGGCAACAACAAAGTTATTATGTAGCAGGTGTCATTAGAGCACAGTTAATAAAGTCATTTCATGTGATAATGAATAAACTAGCTACTCATCTTTTCGTGTTTTCCACGCTGGTATCGTAAAATCATGGCTCAATCGTCGAATATCTAGGTGGTGATGAATCGGATGCAAAGAGGCGTAGGTTTTATTATGCGATATCAAAAGTTTTGAAGATGCGCTTCACAAACCATTCTTGAAGATTACACTTGTGGAGGACAATGGTGATGTAAAAAAATAATCAGCACTCCACATTTACGTTACACTTCCTTTTTATTGCTTTTTTTTTGCAATATCACGTGACACACACAACTTCACAATACAAAACATCTTCCTCACTGTTGAAGTTCGCATTTTATAAGCTGATTACAATATGTGTCTTTTCAACATGACGTCCAAGACTTGACTTTCTCAAGGTCCGACTCTAACTAACTAATAATCGCTTACGCGCCAAGAAATCAAGAGTTACAAGTGCATCAAAGATCGTAGTGACAAAAGAAAGAATACACATAAGAATAATATTATTGAAATATAAACATATCGATGTATCAAAGTACCTCTACATTAATGAAATCAAATCTGAATGTTGTCTCAGAAATATGTCAACTACTTTACAGAGAGAGAGTAGAATATTGCTAGTATCGAGAGGTTCAGTTGAGGTGCCGTAATGGTTACGTAATTCAAGTACCATTACAGTGTGTGTGTTTATCCTTAGGATAATTTAGGTTAAGTGTGTATAACGTGAGGGACTGATGACCTTAGCAGTTAAGTCCCATAAGATTTCACACTTTTTGAGCATTTTGCTTTAAGTAAACAATGTCCTAGCTATAAAAAAAGGCCCTTTTCAGGGCCAATATAATTTGTAAAGGACTTTCTGTACGAGAACTAACAAGTGTTGACGGGTTTGTTCCCTGTACATGTTATTATGAAACTACAATGGATGTGTCGGTACCCCGGCGGATTCACCATCAGGCCCCCCAGAGAGGAAGGCTGGTGCGATACCACAGAGCGTGGTGGCCGCTTTGGATACATCGCGATCTCCGGTAGGCAAAGCATTCGCGGTCATGCGTTGTCAAGAGCATCCGGCAACAGCGCAATCGAGTCACGTGGCGCCAGGTTTCCGTAGTTTAAAAACCGTGCGTTGTCGACCTACACAACATTAGTAATTTTGGTTCCCTCTGGTATCAGCTACTCAGGGTGAAAATTTTGTGACACAATATTTCTCCAGCATCTATAATGAATTTTTCATTCAATGTTCCTTTTTCTTTCTTTTTACGATCATTATACAGTGCCCCCTCCCCACCCTCCCTTGGTAACGTGCGTTTCGAAAAAGATCTTCAACATTTCGCAGCCCTGTCAGACATTGTATAAATATTAATTTTAATTTTAATAATCAACAGCCTCAGTTTACCTAGGTTCCAGTCTGGATAACCTAACCTTCAAATGGTTCAAATGGTTCTGCGTACTATGGGACTTAACATCTGTGGTCATCAGTCCCCTAGAACTACTTAAACCTAACTAACCTAAGGATATCACACACATCTATGCCCGTGGCAGGATTCGAACCTGCGACCCTAGCAGTCGCGCGGTTCCGGACTGATGCGCCTAGGACCGCTCGGCCACCACGGCCGGCGCCTTACCTTCTTCAGAATAACAGTAACTACTGTTTGTCCATGGTGGACATCGTCAAGCTAAAAACTACAGATCCATAAATTATCGTCAGACGATGTCCACCATGGACAAACAGTAGTTACTGTTGTTCTGAAGAAGGATCGGTTATCCCGACTGAAACCCAGGAAAATTTGAGGTAAACGGTGCAACTGAGGCTGTTGGTTTTAAGTTAAAATTAAGTTTTGAAAAATGCTGTATTATAGCTTGGATTATTGGGTTACATATTTGACTTCAAGCACGTGAAAAGTTTATCGTTGAAGATGCAGTACCTTAATTATGTTGTTTCTACCTGTGTCAGACTATTCACCCACGGGTTAATGAAACAGCCAACGGGTGTTTAGTAAACGATAGACTGTTTCCATTTATTTATTTTGTGGGGCTGTAAGACTGAAACACTTTGTAATTATATTTAATGTCTGTTGGAAGTCGCTAAGTGCTCCTGCTAACAAACACTGCGTAATTTACGCTCCCTTTTAAGAAAACCTTGTTTTTCACGCACCTCATTGCCAATGAAATTATATCTAAAACATGGCTCTGAGCACTATGGGACTTAACATCTATGGTCATCAGTCCCCTAGAACTTAGAACTACTTAAACCTAACTAACCTAAGGACATCACACAACACCCAGCCATCACGAGGTAGAGAAAATCACTGACCCCGCCGGGAATCGAACCCGGGAACCCGGGCGTGGGAAGCGAGAACGCTACCGCACAACCACGAGATGCAGGCAAATTATATCTGCTGAACTGTGTATCGTACAATGATACAACATTTTTTTGGCGGTACATTCAGCGGCATATGTCGATACTGTCTTTTACCCAGCGTACACAATTCCCTGAAGAGTATGCCGCAGGAATCGGCTGAGTCGCTACACTCCACATTCCATTCTACAGTTTCTGCCAACCTTCGTTTCTGGCTTTACTGACTAAGATTTTTCCTGTAGATACACGAAAAAAGAGACTTTCTTTGATTCTATGACTAGTTTCAACAGGACAGTGCTGTTTCACACCTGCCACGTGTCTCTATGAACTGTCTGCGTGATACTCCCATGACCAGAAAAATACCAAGATACGTCCCGGATGGTAGCAGTTCGGATTTAAAGTCCGTCCCAGTGCCAGTACCGGGGATATCAAGGGCCAGATACCACATTTGTGCGCCGTCCTGCCTCAGGATGTGATACAACGTCTTTATGACGCCGTTACGAACTGAACCAGTGCGTGCATCGAGCGCAGGTTTAGTGCAGCGACATACTGGTAACTGGAGTCACTCAGTACAGTTCTTTCTAAATTTCACCTGAGTTTGTAATCTCTGAAATAACATCGCATACCCTCTAACCCGTGAAGTTCCATTTGGTTTACGCATCACCCTCTGTGTCTGTTTCACTTTTACTGTCGGAGATTGCGTGTCACAATCGCATAACACATTTTTGTAATACGCACTTACCTCGCATAATGTTCTTGTTACACTTATTTGACTTTTCGTAGGTATGTTCGTTTCTGTGCTGACCTGCTGCTGACATTCTGAGAATTTCGTGTATGTCGCTACATCAACCACCCGCTCTATGTGTGTAAAAGATTGTCCATGTCTTTGTCAAATTTTCGTTACCATTGGTCTACGTGAGTCGGACGTTTTCTGCTTGTACAGCCAAATAGCTTATTGATCAGCAACCTGGAACGCTTCTTATACCGTACAGTCCCATATGACGGTTGTATCTCAGACGTGCCCTTTTCAGCAACTGCTGACAAAGAGTGAGAATGAATAATAATTTTTTGTTATTTTTCTTAAGCATAGTCTAACTAAAAATTCCATAACACTAATCTGTGGTTGCTATGTCGATTGGGATCTCTCGCGTCCGTCGGCCGTCGTAATTTAATTTACTATTACGTGGTGGGCCCTAATCAAAGTGATATTTCATTCAATTTTGTGCAATTGCCTCTTTGTTCAACAATATTAATCTTCAGTGGAAATTAGTTGTTACGTTTACGACGTAGGACTCACTGCATCTTAAAACACGAGCATATAGGTTGAACAATGGAATAAACTTTTCATATTAATTTCCTAGGCTAGTCAGTTCACTTTAAAGCAAAAAATCTTTACTTATTAATTACAATTGAGGCCCACACACGCGCGAGAGTATTTCTTCTTACCTCCGTTAACCATTGTATTGTAGTCGGTGTCCTGGCTCTGACTCTCGGCTGTTGTACTGAAAACCAGAATCTTAAAGCTACGTATTTTCTCTTATATTAATAGCGGGCGACTTTTTCGCTTCCGCTAATTTTTATAAGTTAATATCGCCACGTAATGGCGTCGTTGGCTGCATCGGCCGCTGCGATTGTTGCTCTGTAAATTACTCGAATGCAGGTTAATTCAAGGAAGGCGGACATGAAATCGGGATCACCTCTTACAAATTAAAAGTGAACACTAATATTAAATCAATATATTCTCTGCTTAATTAGTACAAATATGCTTACATTTGTCAGCACTCGCAAGATGTCCGTCTACACACAACCAAGACAAAAGAAGAAGTGAAGACGATAAAAAATTAGCAAAAGAGCGCATCTTGTCGTGTCTTTGGATCATTTTGTTTCGAGTGCATCTTTGCCCTCGAAACTTACACAGAGAAATTATTACAATTTTTAAATGTCTCTTCTTTATAAGTACTGTTTTTAAGTCTTTTCTTAGTATTTCATTGGGGACGGTATAGATCATTAAACTACAATACAAACAAAACAGCTTTTATGATAATGGACGTTCTAAAAAATATTTTGTTAGGAGTTTACCTTTGCGCTGACTCCAAATATCTGGCAGAAAAAGTAGCTGGAAATATCTTCAGAATCGCCAGAAGAAAGTCACCTGGCGGCTTTTAGGAGGGAGACTGGGTATACAGCGTACAAATTAAATGTTCCTCCTATGAGTGTTAATGTAATCATGTTTTGGATAAACTGGTACTCGAAATGTTAAGTAATATGCGGGTTCACTTGAGCGTATTTCACTTGTGCTGTTACCGATCGTCTGTTTCTCACGCCATTGACGATGATGATGTTTGGTTTGTGGGGCACTCAACTGCGCGGTCATCAGCGCCCGTACAAATTCCCAATCTGTACACAGTCCAGTCCAGTCACTTTCACGAATGCTGATGGAATAATGAGGACAACTCAAAGACCCAGTCCCTGGAGAGAGAAAATCCCCAACCCGGCCGGGAAACAAACCCGCTTCCCCGTGATCCAGAGGTAGCAACTCAAGCCACTATACCATGAGATGCGGACGCGCCATTGTCGATTTGATATCCTCTCTTGTCCCATTTCTGGCGGTGTTACTGTTTAACTTAGATTATTTGGCTGCTGGTATTTCCAACTTTATGTTCATGTCTTTTTTATTTTATTATCATTCAGATACTAAAGAAGTAGCATTGAGATATTTAATATTTATCGACGTTTTTAACGATTAAACCCATGGTTGCACCGAGATTGTAAAACTTACTGTCACAATTAAAAAAAAAAAAACATCTACCACATGGCTATTACAACTGTTACGTCGTTGTCAAGTTCCGCCTGTGACGCGAGACATATACATCGAATATTTTCAGCTGTAGAATAAAATGTAAATTGTAGCGTAATAAATATAACAATATTCGGCACCTAAAGCATGAGAAATATACATCGAATGTTTTCGGGTGTAAAAAAACGTGTAAATTGTGGCAACGTAGCCATAAAAAGAAGTCGGCGCATAAAATACATATCAGGCTATGCATATCGATGCGCTAATAACCTTCCTGCGCTAACCACGTTTTTATTTCGATGTACGTGTGTATTAACAAACAATTTTTTCTGCATTTTGTAAATTGATGGTGGAAAGGAAAGAGAGGGAACTGATGGTACCTGCTGCATCGGGACCCTAGGCGGCGACCAGTGAAAATATATGCTGGACCAGGGCTCTAACTCGAAATCTCTTGCTTTCTAGGCGTTACATTAAGCACTGTGCCGCCGAACATAGACGCAGATGCGCAGACTATTTCGGCAAGTTCCCCGGACGATCCGCATTCCCACCTGGTGCCACCACCTATCCGCATTTCCCGTCCGTGTCCTTCGTGCTTGCTAATTTTAAATTCCCGACGGAGGTCGAACGTAAATGTGTAGCTTCCCGTCGAGACGTATCACTTAAATGAATGCGTAAAGTGTGCTGTTTCGGATATGTCCGAAAGAACAGTCATCAGGCATTGATATAATTTTTTGTAGCTGTAAAGATTCAACTTACATGTTACTTCACATCAGGATGCATCTAATCAGCTAAAACATATAACCATTGCCCACTGTTAGACAGAATGTCACCTGGTTCCGCTGCGGCCACATGACACGGTAAGGAAAGTACACATATCCAAAAAAAAAATGTGCACCACCTGGATTCTGAGAGTGCCAGAACCTGTACAGAAAATTGGAATAGAGATCAACGTAAACATCATTTCTGCCATTATTATTGCTCATGAAAACCACACATTGCATGTTGTGTCACTATACATTGAGACCTTCAGAGGTGGCAGTCCAGATTGCTGTACACACCGATACATCTAATACCCAGTAGCACGTCCTCTTGCATTGATGCAAACCTGTATTCGAAGTGACATACTATCCACAAGATCATCAAGCCACTGTTGGTTCAAATTGTCTCACTCCCCAATGGTGATTTGGCGTGGAGCCCTGAGAGTTGTTGGTGGGTCACGTTGTTCATAAACAGCCCTTTTCAACCCATCCCAGACATGTTAGATAGAGTTCATGTCTGGAAAACATGCTGGCCACTCTAGTCGAGCGATGTTGTTATCCCGAAAGAAGTCATTCACAAGATCTGCACTATGGACGCGCGAAATTCCGTCCATGAAGACGAATGCCTCACCAATATGAAGCCGATATGGTTGCACTATCTGTCGGAGGATGGCATTCACGTATCGTACAGCCGTTACCACCAGCGGCATACGTCGGCCCCACATATTGCCACCCCAAAACAGCAGGGAACCTCCACCTTGCTCCACGCGCTGAACAGTGTGTCTAAGGCGTTCAGCCTGATCGGGTTGCCTCCAAACACGTCTCCGACGATTGTCTGGTTGAAGGCACATGCGACACCCATCGGTAAAGAGAATGTGATGCCAATCCTGAGCGGTCCATTGGGCATGTGTTGGGCCCATCTGTACCGCGCTGCATTGTGTCGTGGTTCCAAAGATGGACCTTGCCAAGGACGTCAGGAATGAAGCTGCGCATCATGCAGCCTATTGCGCACAGTTTGAGTCGCAAGACGACGTCCTGTGGCAGCACGAAAAGTATTATTCAACATGGTGGCGTTGCTGTCAAGGTTCTTCCGAGCGATAATCCGGAGGTAGCGGTCACCCACTGCAGTTGTAGCCCTTGGGCGGCCTGAAAGAGACATGTAATCAGTAGTTCCTCTCTGTATCTCCTCCATGTCCTAACAACATAGCCGAGGCGCCTGGGCACTTGCCACGTTGAAAGCCCTTCGTGGCACTAAGTAACAATGCAGACGCGATCGAACCGCGGTACTGACCGCCTAGGCGTGGTTGAACTACGGACAACACGAGCCGTGTACCTCCTTCCTGGTGAAATGACTGAAACTGATCGGCTGTAGGACCCCTCCGTCTAACAGGCGCTGTTCATGCATGGTTGTTTACATCTTTCGGCAAGTTTAGTGACGCAGTCAAAGGGTCTGTGTCGCGATGCAATATCCACAGTAAACATCTGTCTTCAGGAGTTCTGGGAATCGGGGTGATGCAAAACTTTTTTTGATGTGTGTATATAATTGGGACAGAGATGAAGATGGGAGCCGTTCTAGCGACGGATACGGGCTGAAAATGAAAAAAATCCACTGACTTTAGCGACCCTGACAAAGGGCAGGCTGTTTTGGCCCGGCTCCTTGGAACGAACGTCTCAGACGCGGCGAAGGTGGTCGGTTGTTCGTGTGCTACTGCGTTAAGCATTTATGGAAAGTTGTTGAATGACGGTGAAACAAGAGTTAGACGACAGAGGGTTGCTCGTCCACGCCCAATCACTGAGCATGGAGACTGACGGATTTCCTTCCTCTGTAAAGTAGTATAGGCAGATCTGAATACAATACTAGTACAAGCTAAAGTACATCGGAGCTCAGTGAAAGTTGTTGTAATTCGTGTTCCGCGGCAGATGACCCCTCAATGTTCACTTGTTGACTCAACAAGGTCGTCAGATAAGTTTTTTATTTATTTTTTATTGAGGAGCAAGTCTCCAAGGACATGGACCCTGTCAGTACATGACATTACAATATAAAAGTAATAACAGATAAAATAAAATGTTTATGAACCCAAAACAGACAAGCCATAAGTTTATGTAAAAGCAGTCAATAATATAATACAGGAAAGCTTAATTTTTCAAGGAAACCCTCGGCAGAATAGAAGGAGTGACCCATGAGTAATCTCTTCAGTTTCGGTTTGAACGTGCGTGAAGTACTGCTAAGATTTTTGGATTCTTATGATGGCTTATTGAAAATGGATACAGCAGTTTATTGCACACCTTTCTACACAAGAGTAAAGGAAGTGCGATCCAAATGTATACTTGTATTTTGCCTAGTACTGACTGAAAGGTGCTAATTCTTGGGAATAAGATGATACTGTTAACAAGAAACGACAGTGAAGACTATAGGTATACTGAGAGGCCAATGTCAGAATACCATGGCTAGTGAGCAGGGGTCGATCAGAGGTTCACGAACTTACGCCACTTATTGCCCGAACAGCCCATTTCTGAGCCAGAGATACCCTTTGGGAATGGGAAGAGTTACCCCAAAATATACGAGGGTCACTCCAAAAGAAAAGCACACTATTTTTTTAAAATCCATCTTTTATTCTACATGTTTGAAAGTTTTACAGTGTGTAGATACGTCCGTTAGGAACAATATTTTCATTTCTCCACATAATTCCCATCCGTCTCAACTGTCTTACGCCATCTTGGAACCAGCCCCTGTATACCCGCATGGTAAAATTCTGCACCAACCTGTTGGAGCCACTGTTTGGCAGCGTTCACAGGGTACTCATCATCTTCAAACCTTGTTCCACGAAGAGAGTCTTTCAAATTCCCAAAGAGATGATAGTCACAGGTCAGGTCAGGACTGTAAGGCAGGTGTTTCAGTGTTGTTTATCCGAGTTTTGTGATCACTTCCATTGGTTTTCGACTGGCATGTGGCCGTGCATTGTCGGGCAACAGTAAAACATCCTGCTTTTGCCGATGTGGTCAAACACGACTCAGTCAAGCTTGAAGTTTCTTCAGTGTCGTCACGTATGCATCAGAATTTATGGTGGTTCCACTTGGCATGATGTTCACAAGCAAGAGTCCTTCGGAACCGAAAAACACCGTAGCCATAACTTTTCCAGCAGAAGGTGTAGTTTTGAATTTGTTTTTCCTTGGTTGAATTTGCATGACGCCACTGCATAGATTGCCTCTTTGTCTCTGGTGAAAAATTATGGAGCCATGTTTTATCACCTGTCACAATTCTTCCAAGAAATTCATCTCCACCGTTCTCGTACTGTTCCAAAAGTTCGCTGCATACGGTTTTTCTTGTTTCTTTGTGAGCCACTGACAACATCCTGGGACCCACCTGGCACAAACCTTATTTAACACCAACATTTGCAATATTCTACACACATTTTCTTCCCCTATCCCAACGTAGCGTGACAATTCGTTCACTGTGATGCGTATGTCAGCAGTCACAAATTCGTTAGTTCTCTGCACATTGTCTGGAGTGTGTGCAGTACGAGGCCTGCCGCTGCGAGGACAATCCTCAATATTGCCATGCCCGCTTTCATCACATAACCTGCTTCACCACCGACTAACTGTACTGCGATCGACAGCAGTATCTCTATACATCTTTTTCAACCTCTTGTGAATGTTTCCCACTGTATCGTTTTCACAGCACGTTGCTCCTGACGAACGTCAAGTGTAGCAGCCATCTTGAAGACATACTGTGACGGCGTCACTCACGAGAACCGCTTGAACTAAGTTTGAAAACAAGCGGGAAGGATGTATCTACATACTGTAAAACTTTCACATACGCAGAAAGAAAACTGTATTTTTACAAAAATAGTGTGCATTTCTTTTGAAGTGACCCTCGTAATACCATACGTCATAAGCGAATAAAAATAAGCAAAGTAGACTACTTTTCGGGTCGAACTGTCACTTCCTTCAGATACAGCTCGAGTACTAAAAATGGCAACATTAAGTCTTTGCACAACATCCTAAACGTGGGCTTTCCACGACAGATTACTATCCGTCTGAACACGTATAAACTTTAAATGTTCAGTTTCACTAATCATACGCCCGCTCTGTGAAATTGTAACATCGGGTTGTGTTGAATTGTGTGTTAGAAACTGTAAAAAGTGAGTCTTAGTGTGATTTATTTAGCGTTCGTTTCTTTTCTACAACCCATGAAATTAGGTCACGATTTGCACTATTTGAAACTGAGCCAATGTTATACACAACATCCTTTACTACTAAGTTAGTATCACCAGCAAACAGAAATATTTTATAGTTACCGGTAATATTAGAGGCCATAAGGAACAGGAATGGCCCCAGCTCTCATCCGTGAGATACCCCCCCCCCCCCTCCACCATTTGACTCTGCCCCCCTCAGACCTCATATCATAGCCATTCTCGACACTTGGATAATGGCTTTTTCCTGTCTCTTGTTAAAGTAAGAGGTCAAACAATTGTGAACTACTCCCCATATTCCTTAATGGTCCAAATTTGGGGCAACATTTTGTGATCAACACAATCAAACGCCTTAATTAAATTAAAAAAGATGCCTAGAGTTCGAAACTTTTCAGCAGGATTGCTGTCTGCGTCGCTGTACTAGAGTCGTACTGCAGTTATCTGAGGAGCGCAACACTGAACACACGCAGATTTCTTGGCGACCAAATTCGCCTGATATGTTCATGATTGTGGTCTCTAACAAATTCTTAGGAGCTGTGAAACAAAAAGAGACGTTTATACCTTCTTCACCAAACATACTGAACCAGTAAGAACTTTAGTTTTCCTTTCCCAGGAACACTTAGCATTTCTTGGTTACTGTGTTGGAATCAAAGCTTCCACTAAGGATCACTCTTCCGTCCCTGGACGGAGAGAGGATGGCGAATTTATTTCGGTCCTAACTGAAGCGCTGCTCCTGTTCTGTTTTGGAATGGCCTGGAAATGGATTCCTGGAGATCGTTATTTATCTGCAGCAATAACTGGAACCCATTAAGCGGGCGTATTGTGACAAATATGAAATGAATGTGCTGTCGAATTCCCCCCTCCCCTTCCGACCCCCTCAACTACATCAAAGGTCCGATGCCCTGGCCCTAAATCCCATGACGCATCTCTCTCCACCCGCCCACTCACGAGCTAACGCCACACACACACACACACACACAGAGAGAGAGAGAGAGACACGGACACACGCAAATATCCACTCTTCTGCAAAAGTTCAGTTGGCAGGAAATTGCCAAAGCTTCCATTCTCTCGCGAACTTCGTGCCGGAATTTATCGGCAATTTGTAGAGAATTCCATTGTCTTTTGCTTTGGCGAAACTCTCCACTTGATAGAAATCGTTAAAAGTTTTATCCCGCTTTTCAGAAAGTGATGAAATATTGTCTTCCTTTAAGTATGTCGGTATGTCGCGCAACGTATTTAAAAAATAACTTTACTGTCAATTTGGCAGTACGAATTCGTTCCTCACAACATACCAAAAATTAACGATGTTTACATCTTATGAGCATTTATATTTATTTTGTGGCGTGTATTATACTCTGAAATATTTTTGCTTCCTTCGCCTGCCGCTTGAGACATGCACGAATAGTACTTGGTGATCATTAAGGCCACAAGCTGAGTTGTTTCATCCTTTCTCCATCTGTTGTTCGAGGCATTCCAGCAGGCGTTTTCCTGTGATGTTCTTTCCTTCACTATACTTCAATGTTACTCCTAACACCATATTATACTTATGATCGTTGTCTGTCAATGTTTATCACCCCCTTTCGTCAATTACGAGAGAAATAGACACTATCAGCTTCAATTTGTGAAATATTAATCGGTTCTTTGACACAATAATTTATAAATCTTTAATTATACAGTGCATTTCACAGTCCATGTCATTGACGTCCAGGTGTTGTAGAGAGCATTTACTAGATAAAGCTTTTATAACGAACACGTGTCCGGAACTGTAACATTTGGACATAAAACAAGGATGAAGATCGGATCGCTTTCAGTGCCTTCTCTGCACTATAGCAATGGAAATACTATCGATGACAGGAGTGCTAAAGCAGAGTTACTAAACACAGCCTTCCGAAATTACTTCACCAAAGAAGATTTACTAAATATTGGAGAAATCGAATCAAGGACAGCTGTAAAGAACAGCAACTTAGAAGCAGATATCGTTGGAGTAGTGAAGCCACTTAAATTACTTAAAACACAAAGTCTTCCGACTCAGACTGTATCCCAATTAGGTTCCGTTCAGAGTATGTTGATGCAATACCTCCACGCTTAACAATGATATACAACCGCTCGCTCGACGTAAGATCCGTACCCAAGGCTTCGAATATAGCACAGGTCACACCAATAATCAAAAAAGGTAGTAGGAGTAAACCACTAAATTACCGGCCCGTATCATTAAAGTCGATATGCAACGGTATTTTGCAACATGTATTTTGTTCGAAGAGAACTGTCTAATGACACATATCGACGCGAACTTAAAAAACATCGTTCTTGTGAAACACAACTAGCTCTTTACTCACACGGAGTGCTTTTGAGAAGAAGTTTCAAACTGATTCCGTATTTCTAGATTTTTTGGCACTGTATCTAGCAAGCGGCTTGTAGTGAAATTGTGTGCGTATGAAATATCGTCTTAGTTATGTGGCTGGATACGTGATTTGCTTTCAGACAGGTTCGTAGTAACTGACGGAAAGTCATCGAGTACAACAGAAGTGATGTCTGGCGTTTCACAAGAAGTGTTAGAGGCCCTCTGCTGTACCTTATGTATATAAACGATTTAGGAGACAATCTGAGAGCCGTCTTAGGTTGTTTGCAGATGATGCTGTCGCTTATCGCCTAAAAAACTCATCAGGAGACCAAAACAAATTGCAAAACGGCTTAGAAAAGATATATGAATGGTGCGAAAATTCGCAATTGACATCAAATAACGGAAAGTGTGAGGTCATCCACATGACTGTTAAAAGGAATCCGTTCGTCGTTTACACAGTAAAATCAGTCAAATCTTAGGCCGTAAAAGCAACTAAATACCCGTTAATTACAATTACGAGCAAATTAAACGGAAAAGAACACATAGAAAATGATGTAGAGAAGGCAAACCGAAGACTCTACTTTACTGGCGGAACACTTAAAAGATGAAACAAATCTACTAAAGAGACTCCCTACACTACGCTTGTCCGTCATGAGGTAATATCGGCCACGCTATTTGAACGAGCTATAGAGGTTAAAAACTGTAGCGGAAGGTAGGGATTGTAATATAAGGAGCGATCAACGAAGGCCGTGTAGTCCAGAATCGGTATGCCTGTCGTGCAAAATCGTCTTGAGTACTGAGGCAATCATCTCACCAAGGTATCAGGTTGAAGATACTCGTTGGGTTAAACATCGTGTCCGGCTGCGTGAAGAAGTCCGGAACTGTAACATGCACATCTCCATGCCACAGGATTCTTCGAACTTTGAAGGCCTTTTTTAAGAGACCGAAGACCTGATAATCGCATGGAGAGATGTAAGGACTATAGGGCTGATGGTCGAGTCATCAACCACCGCAGTTTCCCACCCCTCCCCCCTTCGAAGTTGGACGGACCGGATTCTTTGCTCGAATAGCGACCAGCGCGGAGGTTGGCTCACCATTCCACAACGGAGGATTCCGGCACACCCATACACGCTCTTCATTGTCCTTGCCAGCCAAGGATAGAATACTAGCACGTCGTTTACTTTCAGGCATTTGGTGATAACGCCGCCATAGCTCACGTTTGCGCTCTTACCGCATGCACTTTGGAAGAAAACACGAATGAAACATTCACACCTTGCCTACAAGCCGGTGCAAGTATACCCGCATCAGAGCCCCGCGCGCTCGTCAGGTTTTGGGCCTTTGAGATGCATAATGGAACACTCTTTCTTCGCCGAACAAGCTCAGTGCAATTAAGGATTCTACAACTCCACGACGGTCGTCCATACGGGCCTCTCGTAAGGCCTATTTCGTTCTCTGACGGCTCCGCATCTGCCATACTTTTTTTACTTCTCCGTCGTGAGGACCCCCCCCCCCTCCCCCCTGTCCTTGTGGATCGATGTTGACTGTGGGTCACATCTTATTAGACTGTCCCAACTTAGCCACCCTACGACGGACTTTCAGCTTTCCAGAATCGCTACCCCGAGTGTTGGCTGACGATGCCTCAGCGTCGAATCTCGTTTTATGTTTTATTCGTGATGGGGGTTTTTATCGCTTGATTTAAGGGAGCGGCCTTCCACCTTATAGGTGAGTGAAAGGGATGGCATATTTCATGCTCTCCCCTTCACCCTCACTGGATTGGTTTCAACTGGGTTTGGTTGTTTACCCCGGACCTGCCTTCCCACTCCTTTCCTCATGGGGTCTGTTATGTCCTGAGCATCACTCTTGTCTCCTGTGCTTCTTCCTTCATGCCCTTTTTATTGTTTCTTTCCCTCCCCTCGTCTTCTGTCCTTTTCCTTCCTTCCCTGTCAATAGTTTATCAAATGGCTCTGAGCACTATAGGACTTAACTTCTGTGGTCATCAGTCCCCTAGAACTTAGGACTACGTAAACCTAACTAACCTAAGGACATCACACACATCCATTACCGAGGCAGGAATCGAACCTGAGACCGTAGCGGCCGCGCGGCTCCAGACTGTAGCGCCTAGAACCGCTCGGCCACTTCGGCCGGCAGTTTATCATTTTATGGATGTTGTAGTTCCCTCTTTTAATGTGGGATTTTATCGGTTTTAGTTAATCGCAGGTCGGAGGGACTGATGACCGCGTAGTTTGGTCCCTTCTCCAACCAACCGACCAACCCAACCAACCAACCATCGGAGCCGCGATCCCTTGCATATACGTGCAGCAAACTAAAGCTTTTTGATCGTCCGTTATATATCCCACAAACAAGGTGCAAGTGCTACTCTCAGATCGGAATGTCGAGGAACCCAAATACAAAAATTCTGGAAAAACTGGTAACAGGTCTGTTAGTTTCCCAACGCACTGTACACTAATCAGCGACGTAGGCTGCAACCGAAAGACGAACTGGGCCTTGATCTGGCGCGCAGCCGCTGCATAATCGTGGGGTGATTACGTATTCCGGGCGCTGAGTCACGCCTCACGAACTTGTGCAGGCGCTCTGCAAACAGTCCGTACTCCGAGTAACGGCCCGACGCGCTGGGCTGCCGAGGGGCGCTGCCGCCAGCTGCTCCACACTGTCGGAGCCTGCTTCTGGACATGAATGTGATAGATATGACACGCGCACCGTGTGAAACTGGAAGGACTGTACCAACACCGTACATAGGGTGGGCAAAATGAAACTGGCCCGGAAAACATTTCACGCACGTCAAGATAGGCAACTTACATACAGAGCGGATGATGTAAGGTGTGTTGCCTATCTAAACGTGCGTGAAATGTTTTCCGGGCCAGTTCTGCTTTGCTTAACCTGGGAACCGTGACGATGTGGAGTCCGAATGGAACGCAATCTAGATTAGTAGAAACTAATGAAAGTTTTATGCTTCAACTTAAAATAGTTAATCTTCGTTGATCCATTATGGATCATGCGACGACGGCTGGCATGAACTTCTTGATGCAATAATGTACTAACAGCCGTACGTATTGAAGAAATTTATTTTATTTTATGAACTTCTATCTGCTACCAGTTTCGGCATTACATTGATGCCATCTTCAGACCCAACTCGTCATAGTCGTAAAATCGCTGTACACGGAAGGATCCATATAATTGGATCCGTCAATGAAATCGCTCTGCAGCTGTTCTTGGTGTGCAGTTAAATTCTTTCAGAGCCTGTATATTAGACTTACACTGATGGGGATATACGACGGCCAGCAGCGGTGGTCTCGCGGTTCTAGGCGCGCAGTCTAGACCCGTGCGACTGCTACGGTCGCAGGTTCGAATCCTGCCTCGGGCATGGATGTGTGTGATGTCCTTAGGTTAGTTAGGTTTAAGTAGTTCTAAGTTCTAGGGGACTAATGACCACAGCAGTTGAGTCCCATAGTGCTCAGAGCCATTTGAACCATTTAACATGTTTTCGAATTATGACCGGAAACTGAAATGTCGTGCAGGTTTGCCTGTAGCCAAAGACAACGGATATTGTGCGCTCCACCTGCCACGCAGTCGAATAAGGCGGAAGTGACCCTGAACTCTGAAAGAAAGTACGTTAATATACTAGTGTGTGAAATGGACGTCGATTAATAAATTACAAGGTGAGAATGTGTCCGTGGGAACGACAGTCAGGAAGTTGCTGAAAATGATGTTCAGAGTGTGAAAGAAATATTACTAGTCTTATTGGCCGAATATTTACAAGTAAGCTTAAAAGAACAGCAAAAAGAATTTGTAGTTCCAATTATAATCATGATTGCGAATATACATGGCTCCTAACTGAAGGATCATAAGATTTGAAGACCTGTTGTTGAGGTACAAATCACACAAAATTATTCATCAAGCAGTTTAAAAATTTAAAAAATGTCGCAAGGGAAGATGTAAGGCATTGTAAACAAACAATGTGAGAAACAAGGAAATTCGCATAGTCCTGGACACACTTCAAATTATCAGCCAGCCAGTACACAAATTAAAGTGCAGATGTCGTGATCACGAAGCAGTATAAACCTAAAACTATTGTTTGAATTAATTATGACCTTAGATATATTCGATGATTAAAACAAAATCAGACAGCAAAAGATACTCCAGTTCCGCTGGAGTGCCCAAGTGCTTGGCCTGAAACGACTAGAGCAAATCTTGATTCATTGCACATTCGAAACTTAAGGCAACATTTACGCATGACTATTAAAAACAAATAAGCTGCACGCCTTTCACTATACGCATGGGATTAACTAATTACTATTTTTTTTTTCTTACAAACTCCGCAGTTCGCAACACACACTAGTTAACGCGCACGAGCCAGCGTACTGCCGAGGGAAAACCACCGCAAGAGTACTTGTTCTCACAAAGACGTTAATTGCGCAAACGTTTTTCCACTCATGTGCCAAAGGCAGTCCTCTCTTACTGAGATCAACTATCTGATAAGCAAGTCTCGACAACATCGGAATGTCAGAGAGTAATAGTGAGTTACAATGCAACAGTGCCACTGCCACCTCTCGCCGGCCGATGTGGCCGAGCGATTCTAGGCGCTTCAGTCTGGAACCGAGCGACCGCTACAGTCACAGGTTCGAATCTTGCCTCGGGCATGGAAATGTGTGATGTCCTGAGGTTAGTTAGTTCTAAGTTCTAGGGGACTGATGACCTCAGATGTTAACTCTCATAGTGCTCAGAGCCATTTGAACAATTTCTTGCCACCTCTCACAAAGTTTAACACTACCTTGCATTTTCGTTCCAAGCTGCATCAGAATACATGCGCTACGTTGTGTCTACAATGTGCTCCACAGTTCCTATTACAGACTCCCAGAGACTGTAGAGGAGACTCACGAAAAGCTATGATAAGGAATCCATATTCATAAATGAACGGTTTAATATGAAATGAGTCTCAAGACTAGATCACACTGAAATCTCCAGCTTAACAGCACGCACACAAGCCGATGTCGTCAACCCTCTGGGTGGCAATTATGACATCAAACATCATTTTCTTCCAGTTTTCCGGAAATAGCTTCGCCATGGAAACTTTATCTACTAATTCCTTCTACAACCCCTGGGACCCTGTAATAGAAACTGTGAAAAATCCACTGTAAAGTTTACTTTAGAACGTAGCACCCTATAGAGGTGAAGAGATCCACTACTAACGACAAGTCACTGGAAACAGTAACTACAGAAAAGTATCTAAGAGTAACTATCCAGAGCGACCTGAAGGCAAAAAGAAAGAACGCCAGATGCCAGGCTGGTATTCTTTGGGAGAATTTTGAGATGAAATTCATTCACGAAAGACGCGAATTACTAGTTCCACGGGAACGTTATCAAGTGGGACTAACAGAAAAGATTCAACGAAGAGCGGCGTGTATCGTGACAGGATCATTTACTCGACGCGAGAGATGTCCAGAGATCTCCTGTGACAGACGCGACAAGGGCGGCTTTGTGTATCACGGAGAGGTTTTACTGTTGAAGTTGGGAGCATGTACATTCTCAGAAGAGTCGGGCAATGTGTGGGTCGCACGAAACGAACGCAATGGCGACATCAGAAGAATCTGATGTCATACGAACGTTTACTGTCAAATGTTGTTTCCACAATCCATTCGTGAATGGAACAGGAAAGGGGCGAAGAGACAATGGTACAAGCAAATCCCTCCACCACACAGAGTAAGTAGGATTGTGGAGTGTACACGTAGATGTAGATGTTTCTTGTTTCTTCTTGTGGACTATCGACATGATTTGTATTCCTCAAAGGCATTCCTCATGTGCCGTTGACGTTACTGGACCTGGGTTAAGTTACCAGAAACTGGCCATCAGATCAAGGGAACCACCAGCGCACTAAGAAATAATTTATACACAGGTTATTTTTTATAACCTACTAAGTATAGTAGGCGAAATACCCTTAGGCTGCGTTCACACTGCCGGCCGGGCCGACGCGCTCTGGGTCGGCTCGTGCCTCAGGCCGACGTGCAGTGCATTCATATTTGCGCGGCGCGCCGAGCCGGGACGGCGAAATGGGGGGGGGGGGGGGGGGGGGAATCCACTTCTCCGATTTTCATGTTTTAAAAATTCTTTGCGGTATATAAGACTTCGCCACATCGTTTTATGAACTTATTTTTTTCCTTAAAAGAGTTACTTACGTTATGAAAGAAGAAAAAGTCTACTTCTCGTTTCGAGTGATTTCTTAGTTTCGTAACGCTTCCCAACCGATTTTGAAGAAAGTATGCAGCTAAAGAATCTGATTTTTGTACACGTGATAGTGCAACATCTTAGCTTCGTATTGAATCATTTAGCTTTCCATATTTCTTAACAGTCATTGTGAAATGCTGCTACTTGTCAACGTTGTGCACTTGATTTACAAACCTTGTAGTGAAAAAGTTGTGTAGCGGGTAGCTTACTGTTACATCCGTTTTAGACCATACATTGTTGGGAATGAAATGTAGCTAAAAGTACCAAAAAGTTTTTGAAATGATAATGATACTGATATCTGTCTCTGGTCTCAAGTAATGCGAGATATTCGGTGGCGTCAGTGACGCGTCCGTAAGCCACGGAGTTCGCGCGGTTACAGCTTGGTTTAATGTAGTCATATAATGCAGGACAGAAAAAAACTAATTACTAGTGATCAGCGCAGACCTAGTGCCGCTCCCTCGTATTATTTTAATGGTCTCATTCTCTAGATAAATCCAAATGTATAAGAATTTTTCCCTCGGCTACTGGACAATCATCTGCTATGCTTTTATAATTGGCCACACGTTGCATCACAAAAGACAAACAATTATTTGTCATCAACATCCTACAATTAGTATGATGTACATTTCGTATTTCGAACTAAAAGATAACTGAGGCGCAATTCTGTAGTCTCGTTGTCTACTCTGACAAAAAAAAAAAAAAATAATGGAGAGTTAATGAAACTACTGTAGATCGGTACAGATGTGCGTTTCATTGTTCTTCATTGGTTTTTTTTTCTTCCTTGGCGGGCTGCGCTGCACTGTCAAGGTAATCCCCACTCTTTGGCTAAATGTCTGGCCGGAGGCCAAATAAATAAATTTAAAAAGATCCCCACCCTTCGACAGCTGAGAAGCAAGTCAGTAGAAAACGCAGCTGCAGTCAACAGTTGCTCGCCTTTAGCTAGTATGTGCTGTTGTGTAGAACAATGTCTTCACTCTTTTATTGGTATTGTTTTGACTCTGCAGTAACTCGTCGAGTTTTGAAGTACAGAAGAACTAGGAGGTTATGGATTCATCCCATAAATAGCGACAGACATTTAGGAGAGTTTTTTTCTTTATATGAAGAACTTAAAAACTATCCGGAAAAATTTTATTCAAATTACAGAATGAATCAATACATTTCAGTATGTGCTGCAGAACATTCAAGAGAAAATTTCTAAACAGAACACAAATTTTCGCAGAACTATAACAGCAGAAGGAAAAATTGTGTATAACGATAAGGTAAGATTCGTTAGTACACACTTTTTGGTTTGCAGTAAAACTTTGTGCAGCATTCACTACCTCCAATTAATTGTAGTGATGCTTTTGTATTTTAAATTTCACAAACGCTTACCTCTGAGGGGAAGAGAGTTTATGGGACTCATGAGAATCATTAGGAAGTAATTAGCTTCGTCATTTTCAGTAATGTCTTGCTGTGCCTTCAACGAAGAATCGCAGAAATACTCCTTCAGAATTTTCAAACTTTTTTCATCTTTTTTCTTCATGATGCAGCGCTTGGCAGTGGTGATGGTTCACCATGTGGAGCCGCTGATGACCTTACAGAATTCTCTTCATTACCTTGTAAGATAGACAGATTGACAGGCGAAGAGTTTTGAGATAATATAATGCCCTTTGACTCACTGGTTCTATTTCCACTGATAAGGAACTGCCACTGCATGACTTTTCAATGCGTTATCATCTGGTAGGGACACATTTCCGTCCCTCAGTGACACTCATATCTGTCTCCGTTTACAAGTAAATGCGAACTATTCAGTAGCGGCAATGCCGCAATCGCTGGCAAGCTATTGTTGTAAATGAATGTAAATACGGTAGATTAAATAAATGAAATAAAAGTAATTTCGCATGTATCATTATAATAAACGAAATTTTTCTTCATTGATTGTGAAATGTGAGGTAACATCTTAAAATAAAAGACGTGTGCAGTCACACTTGTGATGAAAGCAGAAGGGAGACGTGTGATGCGTGCACTGCAGAAGCTGTAGCGCTGCTCCACAGGCTCGCGCCTGCGGTCGGCTCGCCCCGGCAATATTAAACACTCGGGATGTCGCCGGCTGGGCTCCGGGAGGCTCACGCCGTGTCGGCGCGGCCCGGCTGCCAGTGTGAACACCGCAATGCAAAACCATGTGTCTGACATCAAAGCAGGCGGCGACCCGGCCAGGCTCGGCTCGGCCCGGCCGGCAGTGTGAATGCAGCCTTAGACTTCAAGAAGAATGTAATAATTCCAATCTCAAAGAAAGCAGGTGGTGACAGATATGAAAATTAACGAACTATCAGTTTAATGAGTCACGGGTTCAAAACACTAACACGAGTTCTTTCCAGACGAATGGAAAAACTGGTAGAAGCCAACCTCGGGAAAGATCAGTTTGGATTCCATAGAATGTTGGAATACGTGAGGCAATACTGACCCAACGACTTATCTTAGAATATACACTCCTGGAAATTGAAATAAGAACACCGTGAATTTATTGCCCCAGGAAGGGGAAACTTTATTGACACATTCCTGGGGTCAGATACATCACATGATCACACTGACAGAACTACAGGCACATAGACACAGGCAACAGAGCATGCACAATGTCGGCACTAGTACAGTGTATATCCACCTTTCGCAGCAATGCAGGCAGCTATTCTCCCATGGAGACGATCGTAGAGATGCTGGATGTAGTCCTGTGGAACGGCTTGCCATGCCATTTCCACCTGGCGCCTCAGTTGGACCAGCGTTCGTGCTGGACGTGCAGACCGCGTGAGATGACGCTTCATCCAGTCCCAAACATGCTCAATGGGGGACAGATCCGGAGATCTTGCTGGCCAGGGTAGTTGACTTACACATTCTAGAGCACATTGGGTGGCACGGGATACATGCAGACGTTCATTGTCCTGTTGGAACAGCAAGTTCCCTTGCCGGTCTAGGACTGGTAGAACGATGGGTTCGATGACGGTTTGGATGTACCGTGCACTATTCAGTGTCCCCTCGACGATCACCAGAGGTGTACGGCCAGTGTAGGAGATCGCTCCCCATACCATGATGCCGGGTGTTGGCCCTGTTTGCCTCGGTCGTATGCAGTCCTGATTGTGGCGCTCACCTGCACGGTGCCAAACACGCATACGACCATCATTGGCACCAAGGCAGAAGCGACTCTCATCGCTGAAGACGACACGTCCCCATTCGTCCCTCCATTCACGCCTGTCGCGACACCACTGGAGGCGGGCTGCACGATGTTGGGACGAGAGCGGAAGACGGCCTAACGGTATGCGGGACCGTAGCCCAGCTTCATGGAGACTGTTGCGAATGGTCCTCGCCGATACCCCAGGAGCAACAGTGTCCCTAATTTGCTGGGAAGTGGCGGTGCGGTCCCCTACGGCACTGCATAGGATCCTACGGTCTTGGCGTGCATCCGTGCGTCGCTGCGGTCCGGTCCCAGGTCGACGGGCACGTGCACCTTCCGCCGACCACTGGCGACAACGTCGATGTACTGTAGAGACCTCACGCGGAACGTGTTGAGCAATTCGGCGGTATGTCCACCCGGCCTCCCGCATGCCCACTATACGCCCTCGCTCAACGTCCGTCAACTGCACATACGGTTCACGTCCACGCTGTCGCGGCATGCTACCAGTGTTAAAGACTGCGATGGAGCTCTGTATGCCATGGCAAACTGGCTGACACTGACGGCGGCGGTGCACAAATGCTGCGCAGCTAGCGCCATTCGACTGCCAACACCGCGGTTCCTGGTGTGTCCGCTGTGCCGTGCGTGTGATCATTGCTTGTACAGCAGTGTCCGGAGCAAGTATGGTGGGTCTGACACACCGGTGTAAATGTGTTCTTTTTTCCATTTCCAGGAGTGTAGATTAAGGAAAGGCAAACCTACGTCTCTAGCATTTGTAGACTTAGAGAAAGCTTTTGATAATGTTTACTGTAATACTCTCTTTCAAATTCTGAAGGCGGCAGGTGTAAAATACAGGGAGCGAAAGGCCATTTACAATTCGTACAGAAATCAGATGGCAGTTATAAGAGTCGAGGGACATGAAAAGGAAGCCGTGGTTGGGAAGGGAGTGAGACAGGGTTGTAGCCTCTCCCCGATGTTATACAGTGTGTATATTGAATGTGGGTATTAAAATAAAATTTGAGGTTTTCCGATGACATTGTAATTCTGTCAGGGACAGCAAAGTACCTGGAAGAGCAGTTGAACGGAATGGATAGTGTCTTGAAAGGAGGATATAAAATGAACATCAACAAAAGCAAAACGAGGATAATGGAATGTAGTCGAATTAAATCGGGTGATGCTGAGAGAATTAGACTAGTAAATGAGACACTTGAAGCAGTAAAGGAGTTTTGCTATTTGGGGAGCAAAATAACTGATTATGGTCGAAGTAGAGAGGATATAAAATGTAGACTGGCAATGGCAAGGAAAGAGTTTCTGAAGAAGAGAAATTTGTTAACATGGAGTATAGATTTAAGTGTCAGAAAGTCGTTTCTGAAAGTATTTGTATGTAGTGTAGCCATGTATGGAAGTGAAGCATGCACGATAAATAGTTTGGACAAAAAGAGGATGGAAGCTTTGGAAATGTAGTGCTACAGAAGAATGCTGAAGATTAGATGGGTATATCATATAACTAACGAGGAGGTACTGAATAGAATTGGGGAGAAGAGGATTTTGTGACACAACTTGGCTAGAATAAGGGATGGGTTGGTAGGAAATGTTCTGAGGTGTATCAAGGGATCACCAATTTAGCACTAGAGGGCAACGTGGAGGGTAAAATCGCAGAGAGAGATAAAGAGATTAATTCACTAAGCAGATTCAGAAGGATGTATGTTGCAGCAGTTACTTGAAGATGAAGAAGCTTACACAGGATAGAGTAGCATGGAGAGCTGCATCAAACCAGTCTCTGGACTGAAGACAACAGCACGCAAGTGTAGTTACAACATGGGTTATGATACCTTGCAATCGTGGTGACGCAGAGACGGGTAGAGTAAACAGGCAGTTCCTGCGCCGACAGTGGAAGAGTCCACAGAGTGAACGGCTTGCCACAAGCAAAGTTCAGAGCACAGAGAATTTCGTCGAATGCTTGTACAGCCAGTCCAGGTAGTGATTCGAACTGCAAACCGTAAAAACGGGTAAGGTGAATCACGTTGCTGTCAATGGCGTACATCGAAGACCTCACAGAAAAGCGAGAACTGCCCTACAAGCGCGGAACCGCGGCATTTACAGACGCTCCACTGGAGCAAGCTATAGCCGTAGTACATGGCCTGAGTATCGCTGACTTTTCCTCCCTGTTGATACTAAGGCTGTCTGGGGAATTTCAAATCATTGCCAGATATTAAAATAAGTTTTACGATATTTGAGAAGTGTACAGCACTGATTGAAGAGACGAAAAGGAATGGATTAAGACACAGCTGCTGTTTCAAAAAGGTGACGTAGATAGTTACCTGCTACGACTTGTATGCTGACCAATATGTTAATAATACCTGGCCGTCTGAGCACACCCTCAGTCTGTCCCGTTGATATAAAGCGAATATGGCCTCCATTGGTGAAACAAAAGGTGGTTCAAAAAAAGCTAACTGCAACGATTGATGGTGGCAAGTATACAGAATATGGCAACACTTGCTGAGAAGGGCAGAGGCCAGCTGTGGACCTTGGGCTAACGAAGGCACTGAAAGATGTGTCTGTACTCAGGTAATTGTGATCCTGCACACAGTAGCTATTCTAGCAGATAAAGCATCTTCTTATACCTTCATTTGGCACTTTCGCTGTAATTTTCGAGCATCTCTAGCCTTTTGTCAGGTTGAAGGAGAACAAGCAAACTTAATTCTAACGACTTATATGAGTTTTGCAAAAAAAGTGATAAATTAAACTACAAGGAATGACTGTGCACACAGAAAGCTGTGTTCTATCCACCTTACTCCAACAGGACACACTTATACATTGAGCCACACACAACATAAATGGAATCTGTGAGTGGACGCCACAAAAACTGAGATGGCCACACAGCATGTCAAGATACAATAAGTTGTGGCATCCAGTAAAACGCCATACCCTGGCCAGAAAAAAACATGGTAGTCTAGGTGTTGTGCCCATTCGTACACTATGAGATAACATAAGAAAGACCGAGTTTTAAAGAACTGAAGACAAACACCAAAAGTATGAGCTGAAGAAGAAATCAAAGTATCGATAATTACTAAGGGGACTGGTTGAGCACACTAGGACGCAAAAAACTGATCAATGTCATCTACATAAAACTCAACAACATCTCACATACCACCTGCATTGGTATAATTTAACAAAAAGATTAATTTCTGAACAAAAAATATTAAAAACGGATAGCCCAAGAAAACTACAGTAACAATAAATCAGGTGGTGGCAGCCAGTTTCAATCAAATCAAAAATTTATTATCACTATTTTCAATTTAATACTAACATCTTCCAAAAATTGAAAGTGCCAAGTAGCAATTAATTTCAACTATCTGTTTGATAAAATAATTTTAAATTTATTATCAAGCTCCATGCAAATTTTTCTCCATGTCTAGTTTTTAGGTAAAATAAATTATTTATTTCTAACTCATTAATCTTTTTAAACAAATTAGAATTGGATTTGTTACTGAGCATCTTCAGAAGGGCCTCCATTTATGTAGATTAAAATCTTATTAAGCACAAAAATATTAATATTCAAAATGTGTCTGATGTGTGGAATGAACTTAAATTGGACCAAATTATTTTTGTCGCGAGAAATATTGAAACAAACAATAAACAAATGAAATGTAATATCTGTATATATAATTTTAAATCATTATCAGTTACAGAAATTTTGCGAAGTATGTAACATAATGGTTGTGGAGAAGAATAGACACTTGAGGAAACTGATGTAGAAATATATGAAGAAATAGAAAAGTTACTCTCTGCTTTTATAACTGAAAATGTAGCAGGCAACATAGCAATTATCATTCACCAATAAATAATTTACCAAAAATGTTAAAATATAATATCAAAGTTTATTTATTACTTTCATAAGCTTCTCCCCCTACAACCAAAAGATCTATTCTAGAGATCTAGAAAACTGAGAATACAATAAAAAGCCACTAATAAATTAGAAATTGTTTCCTTAGCTCTAGACAACCTCTTCTCAGTATCACCACATCAGGAATACTATATTCGTTAATTTCTTTCCTTATATCGCATACAAAATTTCATGAGCTTTTTGACTAAACCATTTGAGAAAAACCTCTCTTTCTTTTGATTTCATTGTGTCAACACAATAATACTTGATATTGGGAATTGGCCCAATGGTATTTTGATTTTGCTGTGTATTGAAGAAATGTCAGAAGTAAACTTTCTTCACCTGTTTCAAATCAGATGTTTTTTTGGAAACTACAATCCATAATTTTTAGTTCTAAATGGTATATCTCGAATAACATCAGTTTAGATCCTGTGATGATAGTACATGGTTTTATCCTGAGTATATGAACTGTGTATCGAAACCTTTAGCATAATAAGCTAGAAATGTAAAATTATGATGTTTATCACATATCATCCACCTACAAATTTCATAACTTGTCTTAAATTTATAAACAGTATACTATGGGATATGTATACCAGTTTCTTGTTGAGTTTCATAATCAAACCACATGTATTTTTCTGTATAGGCGCACACTCACAGCGAATTTCATTGGAAAAACAATGAAAAGTCGCCACATTTCAATTAAAGTATTTGTAGATGGTACGTGTAACGTTAGTATTTCTGTTTCGGTTTCTTAAATGTTAAAATTTGGCCATTGAAAGAACTAATGCTATAAGGATTTTATAGGAAATTACATTTGGGTATAATTTAATAATAATGTTCCTACTCGTCTTTGCTGTCCTACTCACTCTGTCCAGCACAACTTACTTTTTTAACTCTTTATTCTAACACTGTAGTTTAAGGGACTTCACTACCTGTGCCAAGCTAATTGGCAGATATATTTCGTTATTTTTACCAACTTCCAGTTCCTCAAGTGTCCTTATTTAATTCCTGCGTAATGTCTTGTTTCTTTAAACTAATTTCGAAACTATTCTAGTACCTCTACAAATGTTTTGCACAGGTATGAGAAGATTTCTCGATGTGGCATGTTTTACCTGACCGAAAACTACTACGTCATGGCAGTATCGATATGATAATGTCCTGCAGTACATCTTAGCGTCCAGAGACATTTATGCAGAACTAATCAAAGAGTTTCATGAGTAAGGCTGGGTTTCCTCCGTCTCATGAATATTATATGAGTGGAGACACGGCAATAGAGAAAGGAAAATTCCAATCCGAGCGTTTTATTATGCGCCGCCAGCCAAGGCCCAGACTGGCGAGTTTGTCTTCCAGCCGGCTGCTTCTCGATTTCTCTCCCGCTTTCCGCCTTTTCCTTGCGGGAGAACCAGCCACGGAGACCGGCTCTAATCAAATAGTAGTCTCTTGCCCACCCCTCCCTCCCCTCCCGCACTCAAAATCTCTCATTTCCCCTCCCCTCAGGATAAAAATGTGGCCATCCTCCTTCGGCCCTGCTTCCTTAATGGAGCACTCCGCTGTCTATTCGTTACCAGTAATTGGCGAACGAGCAACCAGATACTCCTCTGCCCTGTACCCCTCACTCTAACTCTGCCAATACCCCTTCCCTTTTTACAACACAAACACAACACATACACACACACACATACACACACACACACACACACACACACACACACACAGATACACATACAGAGAAAACATACTTCAACACATGTCATTACAGAAAAAACAATTGAAAGCAAAACCTGAGAAAGTTGGCAACACGTACAGGGAAGAATGACACTCTAGATGAAAAATGAAAGTTACAGAGCTATATTTCGAAAACAGTTATCAGAAGGAATCCTGCAAATTTTCACTCAATGTCCCACATGAGAGAAAAATATTTATCTTACAAATAATGAATTAGACGCTGATCTGAAAGTACTTCCACATTTTATTATAAAAACTTCATGAATTGTTCTAAATCTATAACCTGTACGTTCAAACGATAATCTATATGTGTAAACGAAAATATTGTGTAATCTTTCAGGAGACTTACTGGAGATTCCTTCTAGGGCGGAACGCGTATGAGTGCGTAAGGGAAATAAACAACTTGATGTGCAGCATACGACAGACGTTTTTCTTTTGAACTGCTCAAGTTTACAAACATTTCATGTTTGCTGCTTTTCTTTTAGAAACCCACCATGGTTGCGACAATCTCAGCTCCCCTTTTGACACGATTGTCGCGTACAGACACGTACAAAATACAGGGTGTCCCTGACGAAAGACTGAGTGCTATCCATTACCATGTACATAGTCGCTCAGTCATTACTGGTAGCTGACTCTGAACTTTGATAACAAGAATTTCTTCTTGAATTTTTGGTTGTACCGCTCTGCCAGTCACTATCTGAACAAACTGACAACTAACGGCATCCACTAATCCTATATGAAATAATTGCTTAAGGTACCGCCGTCAGCTTAACGTAGCTCTGCAGTCTTTCTAGAAGAATAACCATAGATATTAATAAAGAAAGAAACCCTGTGAATCAAACGACTTCGTTTCAATTTTATTTGTAGCGTTGGGAAACAGTATGGTGACCATGGACCAATTACAGAGCTGGAAGGTGGATAGGGACAGCAGCTCACAATCTATTATTTGGGCTAGTCATGTAAAAAAAATTATGCACAGAAGAAACCTGTTGTAAACCGCTTATATCCTTGAAACAGATCAGTGCGCTAGTTATATATTGGAAAAATCTAATAGGTGTCCAATGAGCGTAGGAAGAAAGAGAGGAGTAATTACGTCTGGGTTCTGCTATGTACAGAGGGTTTGCCCTCGTACTGTAATGTTTGTGCAGCGGCGTCAGTAACCTCAGTGACGCACTGAGCCAGCGTCGTAAACAGAGGTTCATCGATCATGGAGGCGGCACATGTGTCTGCAAGCGGGCTCTTGAACCACCCCGAGAACTCTTGACCTCTCTTCGGTGGTTGGCTTCAAAGAGCCTGTAGTACTGGGTCATCCCATGTTGTCAACCAAATTGGAACCGGAGCCATGATCCTCCCACAGGAATAACAGAAGAATTCTGTTAACTTTCCTGAAAAGGTAGATTTTGCACCAGACCTGAGACTGACAATATCTCTGTCTCCCTACCGAGTTTGAACGTACCGTCTTCGTTCTCACTTCCTGCCATAAGAAGCGGCCACTGTGTCGCCAAATGTGCGCCCTGCGGTTCCTTCATCAAATCTCTGGATCACGGGTGCGACGGGTCAGGCTCTTATCGCGCAGTTTCCTTTCCCTGAAAGAAAATCCACCTACCTCGTTTCTTAGGTAGTTGCTGCACTCGCCTCTCCTGATAGCAGCTACTGGAAAAATTGCAGAAAAGCAGTGTTGAAGAAACTGCAATTTAATAGCCGCTCACCGGAGGCCGCGATACATGTTTGCTGAAATACAATCTATGAGCAATCTTCCTAAATAAATTGAGTTATTGGAATGGTAGTAATTGTTTACTCAAACGAGAACGCGAAGTTGGTAATTCTATTTAAGCTCTTTATTGTCTTTAAGCCTGATCATCAGCCCGCTAATCTACGTTTGAAGAAAGTTCAGTTCACAATTCTATCCACACTCAAACCCCGCCAGAATTAGCTTTCAAAGTTACGGAATTTACTTAACTGCAACACAGACGATTTTCTAACATACACGTTTGCAGTCGATGTTCAATAATAGTTCGTTTTTTAACGTTACTGCTCGCCATAAGCACTTAGTAAAAGTTTACGAAGTACCGCCACGCTTTTAATTATTAAAGTTACTCGCGTCTTTCGCGGAACGAAAAGTCACAACTCGCTCAAACTCACACTACGCGTTACTGGACTCTTCCAGTCTCAAATCGCACAGTACCGAACCGATGAAGCCGTTTTATGACTTCATTTTACACATTATTCGCGAGGACACATCAAGCATGTCTCTTCTCGATCACAGTTCCTTCGCGACTCCTCCTCCACTCGCGACTCACTCTCCTAGTCTGCTAACCGTCCTCGCATCTCATTGGCTCACACATCACACAGCCAATCAGAATTAACTCTTTGGGTGCGCCTCGCGCCAAAATCTAGCACGCACCAGTCATGACTTCTGAATCATTTACGTCATGATTTCTTGTTACACAAAATTTACTGTATAATTTAACAAACCGAAAGGAAAACTAGACTTTACTTTATTTCCAGAAATTATTTAAATACTCGCGAACGTTCTGGCTGCTTGTACAATACCATACACTCTTGGACATCCGACATTCACTAAGATGGGGAACCACTGGCGACTCTGTTCCCACGGTTACATCGTCTGAACACTTGCGAGTTCCAACCTAGATTTTTATACACTTGCAAAGAATGGCGAATGTCCCTCTTTCATTCACTCAGGCACACTCATTCACTCTCACCTACTCATATAAAATAACTGTTCACAAAAATTCAAAACATTTATGGTTTTAACAAAGTTATAGGTGAATTTCTAAAAGTAAAATTCTCAAAATAAATACAAAAGCACGGAAGGTGATTTTGTTTCATAGTTGGATGGTCACTGAAGGTGATCTATACATAATGGTATTTATTTAGACTCGAAAATTGTAGAAATTTGCGTTTTCTGCAAGATTTTTCTAATTTCCAAAATATGCAGGTTTCAAAGCTCAAATTTGGATGACTTATTTTTATTCATAACAGAAACTAGTATATTAACTTTTAATTTCCTCAGGTTCCTCAGTTAGAAGTTATTAAAGATGAAAGTTCCACGTTATACACGCGGCTAGTTAGCGCACAGGTCTTACATTCTCACGGTACAGACATGCCATATGGTCGTGACGTCAGACGAACGGACACCGGTAATCTGCCCGCTACAGCACATATGCTAATCTGATGGCTACTTTACAGTCTGTCTACATTTCACAGTAAATATTTGATAGAAAACTGTGCGCTCGCACTAGTTGCGACGCCACACACCTCCTGAGGAAACTAAATTTTTTCATTCATGACAAACTTTTAGTTTTCTAAAAAAATTTCTATTAAAGATTTACTCAAACAGCTATTTAACATTTATAGTTCCTGTACATCAATCATCCACTTATACCTAGGGCTGACGACCTACAAAACATCTTATATCTAAACATGCACTTTTATCATCATTCAAAAAAAAATTTTTCAGATTACAAAATTCTATTTACAAATTCCTGAAAGAGAAAACAAACCTAAATACTATCTTGATGTACGTCACACGCACACTAACACTACTATCGCTATGGTGAGCGTCACTTTTTTACCACTTACACTTAAGATTTTGATAGCACTCGTAGTTCGACCGGGTCCTGCTTGGGAGGTCCATTTCAAGTCTCGTGCTACCACCTCTGTTTACTTCGGCGCACCTGAAACATCAGCTGGCCTCAGTTCCCTTTCTAACTGCTACGTCTTAACCTACAGCAGCGATAAATGGCGCTATCTGCTTGACTCTAAAGTCTCATATTTTTGATAAAATTTACTTTACAGTATGTATAATTTTCAATTTTTTTTTTTTTTTTTTTTTTTTTTAATTTAAGTGAAAAGTGAATTGACTTTCCTAATGCAGTACCGAAGTGGCACATTTACTCTTTAATTACTTCTTCATCTCATAATCAAACAAGTTATGGTTACCTAAGAAATACTAAGAAAAACAATTCCTACAAATAGTTCACAAATACATAATAAATCTCCGCCAGCACTGGTGACTCTCCAGTTCCTGTACAATACACAACAATATAAAATATACACAAAATTATCAATATTACAATTCTGTCTCCAGGCAATCTCCTGTAGTCCTGTATCATAAATTAAACACTGAAAAATACATATTTACTTATTCATTTATCAACACTACAATCCTTATACTAATCTCTACGACAAACTTGGGGAGCTTTGTGTGTCTCTGGTCAAAAATGGAATCGATGTCATGGGTACTTTCCTCATCTCACATATCTGGAGTTACTTCAATTTCTTGTCAACATCAGGTTTTCTCTAGTCACATTCGGGTTTAATTTACAACTCTCATACTCATACTTCACACACTCAGGTTAGTATTTGTTAAAGCGTTTCCTACTAATCTGCGAAACCTCGTTACCCATACTTTCTAACATACATCCACCTCCTGAGTTACCAACGTCGCCTCAGCTCTGTTTACATTCGTAGCCTCACTTCCTTTTGTTTACAAACATCTCCTCTGTTTACCAACAAACGCCACCTCTGGTTACCAACATTAAGCTTTTTATTTACTCACCTTCGTAGCCTCACTTTTTCCTAATATCGAGCTAGCCAAACACTATGCTCATTCTCTCTCCTTTTCTCACATATTTCTCTTCATTTGACAGTCAGTCCTGCTGCACTGTCCCTTTAACTTAACTTCCTTTACCCCTTTGACAGTCAACCTTGTTGCACTGTACCTTTACTCATTTTACCACTAAATCACCTCCTGAGGCTCTGACTTCATTGAACAGACAGTTTTGCTGTACTGCTCCATTTCCTTTCCTAAACATTAGCTTAATGCTACGTCTTAACATATCGTTCTGTTACTTAACAAACAGCTTCAATGTTCGTCACCATATTTTCTGAGGCTCTTACATTTCTTAGTTATTTTACCTTTCTAAGGGCATTACTCACACCTTAGGCCAAACATTTACTTTACTGAGACTTATTACTTATCTGAGGTATCTTAATCCTTTTTGATTTTCTCTTACACTCATTCCTTACGCTTAACCTATACTGCACTGAGGTTCTTTCCTACTCATTACTTAAACACTTTATCACTTAAAAACTACGATAGAGAAGAAGGAAAGACGATAGAATTTTAGTTCTGAATGAAAGAAGAGGTAGGTTGACAATACGGAAAAGAAAGTGGAAGAAATATTGTCAAACGACTCGAGACCTAGTGCTCGTCACGCACTTAGCTCTGCAAAGAGTGCAAAGCTCTCTGAGGTATCTACTCACTCCTGGCCACGTCTCTCTTTTGAACATATCTTTTCAAATCCACAATGTTCCTAAGCCCTAACACCTTATGTGATTTCACAAACTCCAGTCTATAAGCATTTGGGTGAGGCTTCTCTACGATTCTAAATGGGCCCACGTACTCATCATAGCCCTCCAAGAATTTCTCTGTTTTACAAATACATATAGGAAAATCATTCTGCTCAGGATCCTCACATAGCTGCTTACCGATGAAAGGTATAGTAATTAGTTTACCCTTAATTTTTACCATAACATCATTGGTAGAAAAATTCACCCATCCTTCATATTTATTCAAAAAGTCAGCCCCCACCAATATGTCTACACTCAGTCCATTTATAACTAAGAAGTTCTGTCTTATTTCTACTTCCTTAAATGCTATGGGTAGAAACACTTCCTGTTTTACTGTCTTCTTAGTCTTACCGGTTGCTACTACAATGTTCAAGCCACTTACTGGCATCTTAACAATCTGTTTACTGTTAGGGAGTTCATTTACCAAGTTCTGGGATACTGCACAGACTTCCGATCCAGTATCTATCAAACATTTAACTGGTTCATTTAATACTCTTAGCTCTACTATCGGTTGCCCTAAGTACTCTTTATTTATTTTGGGTTCTGCTTCCTCCAATAAATCTTGCACAATTTCTCTCCTTTCGAAGCCTGTCTTTTGGGTGGCAATCACATTCACACTTACAGGGTTTATTTCATGCTTATTATCACCCTCAATTCTAGTGGCAGCTCCTATTAGCCTATCCACTATTGCTAAGTCAAAACATTTTTCCAATGTTTCCCCCTCTTTCTCATTAACCTCCTTTTCTACGACCCTATCCAAGGCGTCGTCATTAACCTCTACCTCCTCCTCTAATCTATCCTCTTCTTCGTAACTATCTACAACATCAATTATCTTATCAAGCACAGTCACAACCCTGCCATTATTACTGTTCTCACCCCTATCCGACAGCTCTTCATTAGTTTTACTGTGCATAATGTCTTTCTGATTATTACCCTTATAACTAGTACTTAGTTCTTCAATAAGTGGCTTCTTATGATTATTCTTACAGTTAATTGGTTCATTAACCTCCACTTGACTTAAAGCTACTATCTCTGTCTGTTTTACGTTATCCTCCCTAAATTTTGTAGCAACAACATTTATGTTAGGTGGTCGTTCAGGCTGCTTTCTTATGAATGGTTTTGCCAGCGGATTTAACTTTAAACGCTGTTGCCTACGATCGCCAGCACACTCGTAGACAATTAATGGTTTTCCGAGCGCGGTGCGTCATCACTATGCCTCCAGCTGACCGCCTCACCTCCTGACATCTGTCGGCCGCTGTCATACTGCTCGCGTTCATTGAACCGGTTAACATATGTTCTTCCTCTACCACGTGAACTGCCACGGTATCCGCCGCCTCTCTGAACACTCATCCTATTAATGTTTACATCCGCGCGATTGTCATTCTGCCTAGCAGGCGGGCGATGCTCCCTCCTCATGTTTTCTTCTTCTTTTTGGACGGATTCAACCCTTTCTAAATACTGTACGAACTTGTCAATGTTATCTCGGGGCGCAGATATGATCTTAGTTTTCCAGTTCCACGGTAGCTTATTTTCTACCCCTAATATGATCTGTTCTGTTTCTAACTTATTACTAAGGTAGGACAGAGTTGTTACCCACCTTTGAACAAATCGTTTGATGCCCTCTCTCTTGGGGTCATACTTCTCTCCCGACCAGAACCGATTAAGAACATCCATCTGCTTTCTCTTTCCCCAGTATTCCTCAAAGAACGCTAATTTAAATTCTGACAATTTCGCGTATTTTTCAGAGGCTAAATTCCCCCATACTCTGGCCTCTCCCATCAAATTTGAAGTGATAAAGCCTATCTTTTGTTTATCGCTCCATACTTTCGGCAAAACGTCTTCAAAATCGTTCCAAAATTCTCTGGGGTGCATGTTCTTACTTGGGTCAAATTTTAAAAACTGTCTGTGGGTAACATACGCAACCTCGGTAGATTCAATTATTCCACTGGAAATTATACTACCACTATGGTTAGAAACACACTGTTCTACTTTGGTTAGTCTGCATTCATGCCCACAAAGTTGCTCATTCACACTTTCACTGAAATGGCTTATGTGAGTCTCTAAATTATTGACCTTATTTACAACTTGCTCTCCAAGTTTCTCACACCGAATTTTGGTATCATTTACTTTACATTCTAAGGCGGCATGATTAATTTCATTGGAATTCTCTACCACTTTTATGTGCTCACATACTTTATCTAATTCTGCATCAACATGGGATTTAAATTGCTGTTGATCCTCAGTAACCTGTTCGATTCGTGTCGTCAATTCACTTTGCACTTGAACAATATTTTCTGTACATTCTAGTTTAACCTGCTGTATTTCAACATTTACTTTACTACTGAGCACTGCTAAATCTTGCTTCCAACAGTCTCTGAGATCGGATATTTTGGAATCTAAATCAGCGCCCATTTTAGTCATCTCATTACTTAAATCAGATCCTAATTTAGACATTTTTGAATCCATTTTACTTGACATATTAGTTTCCAATTTTGATATACTGGAATCCATCTTACTTGACATATTGGAATCCAACACGTTCATCTTAGTTAATAGATTCATCAGCATACTGGCGACATTATCCTTCGCCCCCTCATTTGCTGATACAATGTCCCTATTAACATTAACTACCGGCATGGGTAACTGTAACTCACTGGGCACTGACATATTTGGATCTGACTCCAAACTATAATTAACATAGGATGAATCAGTCAAACTACTACTGAAATTGGGTTGAGACACGTCTAAACTAAAATTCATGGGGTCATTTTCCCCTGTCTCCATCCCACTATCACAACTTAGTTCCGCCTTTTTGTCACTTGGTTGAAACTCAGCCATTTTTCTCAGTTTGACTCCACAAACACACAAAGTTTTCAAAAGCACTGTACTTAACTTTGTGCTTCGGCGTGCTGCGTTGCTGCTAGATGAAACTGCGGGTCCGTTCACCATACACTGCAATGCTGTACCAGTTTCCGGGTCCCCGCTCGAATCAACACTGCCAACTGCCACTGCTGTCGTCGCCTCTGCGTAGTCTCCGTAGCTCGTCGTCTGCCAGACGCCGTCGTAGACTGCTATTCCAATCGGCGCGTAGTCACCGAAAAATTCTTCCGTTCCGTACAACACATTACAGTTCACGGACACTTTCACTGTCCTTCCTATTCACGTGGCGATATCAATTTGTACGCTACACAGTTCCTACACATAGCGAGCACTTCTGTATTGTCCGGTAATTGTCACTACTGCTTTTTTTTTTGAAATTCACTGGAATTTACTATTTTTATTTCCCGGCCGATGCACCACTTGCGACGGGTCAGGCTCTTATCGCGCAGTTTCCTTTCCCTGAAAGAAAATCCACCTACCTCGTTTCTTAGGTAGTTGCTGCACTCGCCTCTCCTGATAGCAGCTACTGGAAAAATTGCAGAAAAGCAGTGTTGAAGAAACTGCAATTTAATAGCCGCTCACCGGAGGCCGCGATACATGTTTGCTGAAATACAATCTATGAGCAATCTTCCTAAATAAATTGAGTTATTGGAATGGTAGTAATTGTTTACTCAAACGAGAACGCGAAGTTGGTAATTCTATTTAAGCTCTTTATTGTCTTTAAGCCTGATCATCAGCCCGCTAATCTACGTTTGAAGAAAGTTCAGTTCACAATTCTATCCACACTCAAACCCCGCCAGAATTAGCTTTCAAAGTTACGGAATTTACTTAACTGCAACACAGACGATTTTCTAACATACACGTTTGCAGTCGATGTTCAATAATAGTTCGTTTTTTAACGTTACTGCTCGCCATAAGCACTTAGTAAAAGTTTACGAAGTACCGCCACGCTTTTAATTATTAAAGTTACTCGCGTCTTTCGCGGAACGAAAAGTCACAACTCGCTCAAACTCACACTACGCGTTACTGGACTCTTCCAGTCTCAAATCGCACAGTACCGAACCGATGAAGCCGTTTTATGACTTCATTTTACACATTATTCGCGAGGACACATCAAGCATGTCTCTTCTCGATCACAGTTCCTTCGCGACTCCTCCTCCACTCGCGACTCACTCTCCTAGTCTGCTAACCGTCCTCGCATCTCATTGGCTCACACATCACACAGCCAATCAGAATTAACTCTTTGGGTGCGCCTCGCGCCAAAATCTAGCACGCACCAGTCATGACTTCTGAATCATTTACGTCATGATTTCTTGTTACACAAAATTTACTGTATAATTTAACAAACCGAAAGGAAAACTAGACTTTACTTTATTTCCAGAAATTATTTAAATACTCGCGAACGTTCTGGCTGCTTGTACAATACCATACACTCTTGGACATCCGACATTCACTAAGATGGGGAACCACTGGCGACTCTGTTCCCACGGTTACATCGTCTGAACACTTGCGAGTTCCAACCTAGATTTTTATACACTTGCAAAGAATGGCGAATGTCCCTCTTTCATTCACTCAGGCACACTCATTCACTCTCACCTACTCATATAAAATAACTGTTCACAAAAATTCAAAACATTTATGGTTTTAACAAAGTTATAGGTGAATTTCTAAAAGTAAAATTCTCAAAATAAATACAAAAGCACGGAAGGTGATTTTGTTTCATAGTTGGATGGTCACTGAAGGTGATCTATACATAATGGTATTTATTTAGACTCGAAAATTGTAGAAATTTGCGTTTTCTGCAAGATTTTTCTAATTTCCAAAATATGCAGGTTTCAAAGCTCAAATTTGGATGACTTATTTTTATTCATAACAGAAACTAGTATATTAACTTTTAATTTCCTCAGGTTCCTCAGTTAGAAGTTATTAAAGATGAAAGTTCCACGTTATACACGCGGCTAGTTAGCGCACAGGTCTTACATTCTCACGGTACAGACATGCCATATGGTCGTGACGTCAGACGAACGGACACCGGTAATCTGCCCGCTACAGCACATATGCTAATCTGATGGCTACTTTACAGTCTGTCTACATTTCACAGTAAATATTTGATAGAAAACTGTGCGCTCGCACTAGTTGCGACGCCACACGGGGTCCCGGGTTCGATTCCCGTCTGGGTTGGAAATTTTTCTCTTCCTGGGGACTGGGTGTTTGTGTTATCCTTATTTCATCATCATTCGTGACAGTCGATCGATTGGATTGCGTGAAAAAATTGGACTGTTTAAAAATTAAGTCTCTGTACAGGTGCTGATAACCGAGTATTTGAGCGGCCCACAATGCTAATGCTTGGATGGGTAACCACATGGGTGCGCCATGTGTTGTTGACATTCTTTTGCATTTGCAGCGAAGTGGAGGATGGCTTGTGGCATGTTCTCTTCTAAGCTCATCCCATGAGCCCATGGTACTATAAGGGTAATTTAGTTGCCCCTACCTAAAGGTTTGATGCAACCTGCGACACCTTCAAAAACCACACGCGAAATTTTCATATGCTCTCGCAAACTACGATGTGCAGACTATTAGCCGTAAAGAAAAAATGAACACGACCTATTGTTAGGAGATTTACTCGGACACGCCTTCGATGGACGTCAGAATTCTTCAAGAAAAGTCAATTTTGTACTTTTTTCGTAAATAATTCGAAACAAACAGACGTTGTCACAGTATCATACGTCTGTCTACGTATTTAAGACCAGAGTATTTGTTATTGTTACTTTGAGACGAGGTGAACAAGAACTCCAAACGACAAATAAAATTTCATAGACAAATGTGGGATGTTTAATGGTATTTTGATATTCGCACGCCTGGTTTCTGGTGATTAGTTACAAAGTAATGACGTAATACTGATTTCTTCAGGTTGCTACCCAAAGTATCTTTTCTTCCCTGAAAATACTTTCACAATAGTGATAAAGCCTATAATTTGCAACCACTAAAATGATCAACACATATCCTCAGACAGATGCGAAAGTTCGGTGATGTGGACCATCGCTGCAGAAGGTGGCGGCGTAGTTCCGCTTTTCCATTTTAATCAGCGAATCTACACATGAGGTGCCTACTGGACAACTTTCTATCAGCAAACCTATCCATGCGCCTCTTTAACACGGTTAACATGCAACCAACAAAGCCGAGACAGTACTGATCTCTGGAATGAATATTGTTATCGGGAAGTATCGTGCATTAATGGAACAAGTCTGGAAACAAACAAGACATATACTGCATACTGTAGCGATCTGCGCTTTACTGCAGATATTGTCGGTGGAGTACAGGAACGAAGATAAATACAGTTAAGAAACCAAACAAAATGCCACTACTGTGCGACAAGGCGCTGGAGACCTGAACGCTCCAGACTCTGCTGGTAGACTTCTGACTCCCCTTGTATTTCAGTTTAGCCTGTGTCATTGACTGACACGTGCAGACATGACTTCGTTACAGTGCCCCACATACGAGTACGTAAGGGGAGGCTTCAAGCCAGAAACGACATTAAATTTTGAGGTGCCAAAGCTACCGTTCAGTTCCCATACAGCTGCCTTTGGTTCATTTTCGATATATTGTCTCATTATGAAAGAGTCCGTTTTAAAGTTTTGGAAATTTTTCCAATGATGATTGGACGCCGGATCGCACAGTCCCATTCCTCACTTTCGAGAAAGTAACGCCCGTTAACGACACCCGACGAAATTGCATACCGCCTCCTCACCTACGTATAAAGTGCGTCTATCTCCTGCACAAAGTTTTTTTTCTGTCAAGCGTCCATAGAACTACTTCTTTATGTAGGTTGTGAGGTTTTAATGACCTCGTGTAATATCCATTCACATCTTCGCCATTAACGTCTGCTGCTGCTCCTTCTTAATTGACTTCATTTGCTCGACGAATGCTAATGTGGTCTCCTTCGGTACCGAACAACAACTGTGCGAGGGAGGGACATATTTTCTGTACGCTCACAAGGCCGCTTTTCTTGACTTATATACTGCGGGATTTCCATTTGCCGTGGCATTACTGAGAATTACGTGACTTTTTGTTAACTTTAGGAAATGGCTTGCTCAATATTTCATCTAAGTGCCTCCTTGATATTCAGCCAACACTGAAGGTTGCCGTCAGTTTTAATGAAACACTGTAACCATTCTGCCTATACAGACTGAGCCACGTAATGCGATCACCTGCAGTAACTTCGCATAAGTTTCAAACACTTATTATAGCCTTTCGTTTCACTTCAGTGCGTTGTAGATGTATATACTTCTCCAAATCCTCATGTTTTACTTCCTTATTGAAAACTGTTGATTCCCTCGGGAAACAACATCGAGTCGACGAAGGACAATCGTGTGAAACTCATCTCCCTCTCCCTCCCTCCCTCTCTCTCTCTCTCTATCTCTCTCTCTCTCTCTCTCTCTCTCTCTCTCCGTCAGTGGGATCCACATTATAGTCTATAACTGAGCCCAATTTGATACCGCAGTCCTCGACTTTTGGAAGAAACGAATACTGATTGAGTACCACCATACAGACAGTGTGGTTGGACTAAAGACTTGCTGTCAAACAGGACTCAAGACGTATTTCGTAATGAATCGCCGTCAATGAAAATCACACTACTCTCGCACCAAGGCACTGATACAGTAGTGTTGCTGCTGACAATGCCTGTAAATGAGCTGGTGGTCAGTTTCTGACGCTCCACGAGGCTGTCCATGAGTGCTGCTGTTGTGCCTAGGAAACTTTCCATTCCAGAAACTTAAAAGCCTGGCACAGAAGCCACTGCTGAGAATAAGTGTCTGCTTGTGGTACTGGAAATTCACACACGATATTTATAAACATAACACATTGCATATTAACCCTTTCGGTGTGTTTGTCCACTTTAGTTAAGAATTTTGTTTTCAGTAGATACACGCTTTCTAAAAGCTTTGTAAGACACTGGCCTTGAGGTACATTCTCTTCTAAGAATTTTCATGTCAGTGCCATCTACTAATGGATTTTGAACTTACAATTAATGCATAAAGCGTCGATCGTGTAAAGGCTGAGGCTGCGTATACTACTTAGCGTTTAGAAACATATAAATTTATTTCTAAATGTTCAATGAATTTCTCGTATTTCTTTTCTAGTTGAAAGAGGATTCCATGATTTCAAAACTAGCTACAGTCGTAAGTTACCGATATTACAGTTGTCACAGTAAAATTTCAAAAATATCGTCAATGACAGTGGGCAAAGTGTTAGCTGTCCTCATCTTTGGTTTCCTACGACAATTTACGTGTTGCTTGTGTGCTGCTTCTAAGATTTTGCTCATAGTTTTACAAGTAAGTCGTTATTAGTTATTACTTAGAATTATCTCAACTATAAGGAATTAGAAAGTGAAAAAGATTTTAAAAATTCTGGAAAACGATGACATCTGATACTGAAGAACTTGAAAAAGACGAAAATCTTTCTTCAGTGGCGGACAGCAATGATGAATTCTCCCAGACAATAAATTTTCCCAAGGAGGAAGATTTAGATGAAGATAAGCATTCCGGTGGGCCTGATTTTGATACAGTTTCTGACAGTCACATTTTGAATGAATATCATTCTGTCTCAAGTCTTGGAAATAATGCCTCTGTTGAACAAGAATATTACAGGTTCGTGGACTGTGGCATGAAAACGGACTATAAAGAAGAGGCGCAGACTATCCAAGAATATTTGTCTTGAAAGCATAGAAATGACGTAAAATCAGGAGGGGATATCAGATATGATTCTGTCGACCATTTGCCATGCTTTGATCAGCAGAAACCAGCACCCAGGTGCAAAAAAAAAAAAAAAAAAACTGCGTGCAAATCTTAATATCATACGCAGTGTGCCTACTACAAGTTCCATCTTTGTCGAGCAAGAGAGCACAACTGCTTTCTGCAGTGCCATAAAACGTAAAGTTTGCGTGTAAATACAACGTCACCACATTGAAATCCATGAACGTAGGATGGGGTACGACGAAGAAAGCATGCAAGGGCGAACCCAGAATAGCAGAGTCATTTGTCGTTCCAGTGCTTAATTTTGTATAAGCACCACGTTATAGAATAAATAAATAAATACAATATTCACAAATAAGTGGCAGGGTAAGGGTAATTAGGTGCTTACAGCAGTTATCGTCTTTAACAAATTACTTTACCTCAACACTCCACAAAACACAGTTCCAAGATAGATCTAAGAGAGTAATTTTTTTTAAAAAAAAAAGGCCGCTAATGGTTTTTCGGAAAACTAATTATGTTTCTTTTATGAAACAGATCCTTAATACTAGAGAGAGCTAACACACTGCTAAAATCAGCGCAAAATCTACTGAAAATTTTCTCAGGTACCAAAACAGAGAAACAGACTTAGGTTGTCCACACGTGAGGCAAGTATAGTCGAAATTTAGTCTCAGGCCAGCAATTATGGGTCGATAATTAGGAAATATTCCAGTAAGATAATAATCAAGCCTGTATCTTGTGCTTAAGCACCTTTAGAAAAAAAACTTAACTACCAGAAATTTATAACATGGATAATAGAATCATATACCAATTGAGATATACAGCTTTAAGTAAGGTTCCACACATCAGAACATTAAGTAATACAACCACTACTTAACTTACAATTATTAGCCGGCAGTGCAAACTAGCGTGCTTATGCGATCGCGGACGCGCCTGAAAGGCAGCCAACAAACACCAAGGCGTTGCCTTACAGCAACAAGTACCCGCAGCTACCAGCCACCGAAAAACAGGCAGCGGATCTCAGAAGACAGGGCTGTTCACAAACACCACTTACGTGAAACATAGGCCGAACAAACAAGTTACGCAAATATTAACGGCCACCTTCTCGAGAAATGGTCAGCATAAGGCCTCTTAATATGCCACCAAATTTCTAAATTTATTTTTAACCAAATTTATCAAGAATGCATAAGAGTGGCGAAAGTAATGTCTCTTAAACCGTTTTGCTTAATTAAATTTGGTACAGGAAAAGGTAATAAATGCCAACGGCATGAGATCGGACAGTAGTTTAGCCAAACCACACGACAAAGTACCTTGCGTGAACCAAACAGTTATGTATGGCTGTTGGGGTTGTTTTGGGGGAAGAGACCAAACAGAGAGGTCATCGGTCTCATCGGATTAGGGAAGGATGAGGAAGGAAGTCGGCCGTGCCCTTTAAAAGGTACCATCCCAACATTTGCCTGGAGCGATTTAGGGAAATCACGGAAAACCTAAATCAGGGTGGCAGGACGCGGGATTGAACCGTCGTCCTTCCGAATGCGAGTCCAGTGTGCTACCACAGTTATGTATGAAAAATGACTACCTGTATGAGACGGTACTTAGTGAGCAGATCTTACAAGCAAAGGTTATTTCCGTGGTATTTAGACATGGAAATCTGTAACACAATTTTAACACATGTACTCGTATTAACTACACGAAATTTCTGTGAAAGCAAACAAAATATTAAGCAAAGCATTACGTGCAGTATCCTTAAAATCAGTGAAGATCACAATTTAACCTGCAAAATTTTTGCCACAGCTTATTGCCAACATACTTTCCCAGAACACTATCTCAAAGAAAACCGACGGCCATATCAGTGGGAAAATGGCTGCCAAACCAACGCTAGTCAAGGCCTACGTTAGGACTCGCTCTGCCAGAGATAATGAGTGACAAGTTGCAATAGATTTGCGCCAGTGAATAATGCCAGATATCAAGGCACTCGAACTCCCACCCTGAATTATCTTTTCATTTTTGTAAAGTCTCTTCTAATAGTTTTTGATAACTATTTTACAAAATATTACTTACATGTTCCATTCCTTTAAAACACATTTCAATAATTTCCGAGATTAAAAAATTCCTGGAAACTATGAAAAAGTATACCTATAAGTCACAGTGTCCTCCGCAGTGGACGATCCATAATTTGGATCTGGGTAGTTCAATTTTTGTTTGTACTGTATAACAAAGTTTCTAAAAGTAAGTTCTGCGACAGTACAAAACTACAGATTACCTGTACCAGAAATGAGAAAGTATGACTGAAAGGGTTAAAATGGACTACAACCCACTACAGATTGATCGAACCACTGGTCCTACAGCACTGTAATCAGCCACTACGTAGCCAGTACCTCGTCAGAACTGGAATGGCTGTGTATAGGGTTGTCAAAACTCGCCTGCAAGCCCCTTAAGACAGCCACCCCAGGGTACTGCGTGAACGTCTGGTTGCCTACCTTCAGGGGCATGAAATTTTTTTCCGAGACACTTTTATTCTGGCACCCTGTAAAACTAGTTGTATGGAAGCCACAACCGCGAGATTTGCTGGGAGAACCCCAAGAGAAACGATTTGGAAGAACATAGGGCACTGCCAATACCCAAAGATGAGTAGTATGTTTTTCTTAGACTCCTTTGGTAAATTCGGGAGCGTCCCAGAGGTGCCCAATAACTCCAGTGTCACGTGACAGAAGACGTGGGTTGTCCATCATGGAAAAGATTAGAGTCAACACTCCGAGATCGCATGTTTCAAGGAACGACAACGGGCGTGTTTCTTTCCCCAAATCCATCTCGTGAAATAACCACACGGTATAATCGTAGAAACTGTAATACCTAAGGAGGCTTTTTGACGCTGATTTACGAATTGAACCGATACATAAGGTACATAAGGTGGCTTGACATAAACAAAAACACGTAGTCATAATGTAATGGCTGACGTGCTTATCTAACAGTGTCAACCACTGTGATAAGGGTATTTAATTCGCAATCGTTATAGCACTGCTATTCCTAGTACTCCTCTGAGAAATGAATTCTACAACGTGGCACCGTTTTATGTGTGACATTAAATTACGTTATGAGACTGGATTTAGAATATCTAGTTATTTTTGTTTTCCGAACGAGTTATTAAAATTTCCAGACGTTTATCCTCTCATAAGAACTAAAATGTCTGATCGTTTATGAATTGCCTGTAGCAGGCTATGAATGTTTTAAAGGGAACCATTATTCTCGTAACCTTACTTTATTCATTACTGTACGGTGCCGGTGAGATATAAAGATCAGTACTTGAAAATATGCTACCACTTGGAGAAAAACACGGCTTCTGCTGCCCCTTTGATAATATTATAACAACGAACGGGTATTTTCTAATAACGAAATTTGCACATTCATGAAGTCTATTAATATCAGTGAAGAAGACATGATGGAAATAATAAACCATCCTGCATTCGATTCAAACGTTCTTGATGGATTTCGATAACATTTTTGTAATACCTTGTAAATCAGCTCTTAGTAAGAAAACATGTTTGTAGATCTGAAATCAATTTAAATGGCAATAAAAACTGGGCTTTGCTCATGTTTTACTATCCTCATTCTGTAAATGAAATTCTGGAGATACGATCTACATAGATAATGATTCGCAACGTGTGTTTCATTAAAATCATCGAAGGAAAATCCACAACTGATCAGTTACCTTCAATTACCTTCAAGCACTTTATTGTCGAGTCTGTCCGAATAATATGGCATTCAACCCACAGGATAATTTACAACCTATACCTAAATTCATTTCGTAATTTTATTTGTAATCAAAAGTAACATTCTTGTTTTTAAAAATTTGGTATCTATGTCTTTGTAAGTAATGAGATTAGGGAACAGTCTAGGCCATTATTTTGTCAGGTCATGTCATAGTTTATGTAAAATCAAATCATAAATACCTTCAAAAATTTTGAGAATATTTGCACCTTATGCAAGATACAATTGTTTTCCAAAATTATTCTGCCAGAATTCTTTGCAGAGGGATAACAAATGATCTGCTGAAACATGCACGAGTAAGGGAAAAATAAATGTATTGCGTCTTTGATAATGCCTAATATTTGTCCAATTTTTGTTCGCTAGCTACTGTTTCCAAAAGATGGTTCATACCTTTAACAGCTCAAAGGTAATTGAAGTGAAAAATAATACGGAACTGCCGTGTATTCAAAAATAAATACTTGCCATCTCTCTGTTAACGTAGCAGGATCGCGTATTACTGTAGCATACAGAGTAAATGCAGAGGCAAAATGATTCTCTCCGCCCGTTTATTTCCGCCGCTCTGATATCCCGCTTGCATGTAGCGGTGTTTGCTGTACGTTCGACAGAGCCCCGAGACGCATCATATCAGCCTCTGTGTCCAGATTTGCGGATTTCGGCGTAAGGACACCTGTTGCTACAGGGCGGACTGTTGACAAAGGCAGACCCAAAGCGGCCAAGTTGCCAACTCCAAGAGTCACTCTCTGCTGTGCTTAGGGCGTAGGGGGTGGGAGAGACTGTCCTCTGAGGTACTCGGCAGGCAAAAGTGCCAACACTCAGACCCAACTAAGATAATCAGCGTATCCACTGACTAGCTAGAACTCACGTCTGTGTTTCTGATCATTCGACACTGCGTCTCCGAAGACCCTGCTGTCTCAGATGCTGATAAGCTGAGGTTTTTACAATATCACCAAAGAAACTATTTCATGTTAGCAACGCTGCACTCATATGGCATACGTGGCAGACCAACATGTACTACACTGAAGCACCACAGAAACTGGTATGGGCATGAGTATTCATATACGGAGATATGTAAACAGGCAGAATTCGGAGCTGCGGTCGGCAACACTTACATTAAAAGTGTGTGGTGCTGTTGTTACATCGGTTACTTCTGATAAAATAGCAGGTTATGAAGGTTTAAGTTCGTTTGAACGTGGTGTTAAAGTCGGCTCACGAGAGATGGGACACAGCATCACTGAGGTAGCGATAAAGTGGGGATTTCCCGTACGACCATTTCACGAGTTTTCCGTGAATATTAGGAATCAGGTAAAACGTGAAATCTACGACATCGCTGAGGCCGGAAATACATCCTCCAAGAACGAGACAAACGACGACTGAAGAGAAACGTTCAACGCGACAAAAGTGCAACCCTCACGCAAATTGCTGCAGATTTCAGTGCTTGGCTATCAAAAAGTGTCAGTGTGCAAAACATTCAACGAAACATCATCGATACGAACTTTCGGAGCCGAAGGACCACTCGCGTACTCTTGATGACTGCACAACAGAAAGCTTTACACCTAGCCTAAGCCTATCAGCACCGACACTGGACTGTTGGCCACTGGAAACATGTTGCCTGGTCGAACGAGTTTCGCATCAAATTGTAACGAGTGGATGGACGTGCACAGGTATGGAGACAACCTCATGAATCCATGGACCCTGTATGTCAGCAGGGGACTGTTCAAGCTGGTGGAGGCTCTGTAATGGTGTGGGGAGTGTACAGTTGGGTTGATGTGGACCCCTGATAGTCTAGGTGTGGTCTGACAGGTGACATGTACGTAAGCATCCTGTCTGATCACCTGCATCCATTCGTGACCATTGTGCATTCCGACGGACTTGGGCAATTCCAGCAGGACAATGCGATACCCCACACGTCCAGAATTGCTACAGAGTGGCTACAGGAGCACTCTACTGAGTTTAAACACTTCCGCTGCCCCACAAACTCCCATGATATGAACATTATTGCACATATCTGGAATGCTTTTCAACATGCTCTTATGGACAGTCCTGCAGGATTCACGGTGTCGTTCCTCCAGCACTGCTTCATATGTTAGTTGAGTCCAGGCTACGTCGTGTTGCTTCACATCTGCGTGCTCGCGGGGACCCTACACGATATTAGGCAAGTACACCAGTTTCTCTGGCTCATCAGTGCATGTCGTTAATGCCTTAATGGTTAGAATGTTTGAAACATTCAGTAAGAACTAGAAACGAATCATTAGGCAGCATTTTAAATTCTTTTGAGGTAATCTGTTCTTCATCGAACTGTGCGTGGAAGTTAGTGCCGGCAGCGCCTGTTTCTGGGTCACCACTTCGGCATAAAACGTGAAATTATACGCTGAGGGAACGTAGTCGGAAAGTCTCACTATTTTGATTGTTATTCAGTGATCACGATCGCCAAAGGAATGGCTGGTGCTAGCAGCTGTGTAGACAGGCTTTGGCTCCTATCAATACAGTGTTCTGCAGCGTTGTTGTATGACGTTACCGGTCACAGGATCCTATCCTAAATTTGTTCCACATGACACACTCAACAACCCTCGAAGTTTGTCAGTATCATACCGTAACACTTCGAATATCGAGTTTTCGCCTCATCTCTTGTTCCTTGTGGAACTAGTATTAATGCTGGCCGAGATCCGTGCCTCTGATTTTGTAGCTACACACATATAAAGTCGGGACAAAATGGCAAAATTTTATATTACGCCTCTCCATCAACTTACGAAACATGTTCTTAATGGAAGTAAAAGATAAAAAGACGAAAATATTCATGGGCAGTACTAGCGTATGATCCAATTATAAGTGCGCTGCAGAAGGAGAATGTGTCAGTCCCTAGTGATAATGTGAACTGAGTTGTTTGCCAGTAGCTCAAAAACTATTTCACGGCACTTCAGAGTGGATGCAGGCAGTTTACTGTGGTCAGCTCGCCAGGGAAGGTTACCATCTGTCATGTGTGGTGGCGCAGGAAAGACACCTCATCTCATCGACTACTCACTTTTCTTTTCTATTGCCACGATTCCTCGATTCGTTCTACCCCAGCGACACTTACTACCCCTCTCTCCAGTAAAAAAACAAAAATAAAAAAACCTTTAGTACCTGTCTAGATAAGGAGTATCGAAGACTTCCTCAGCGTACCCAACAACGTGCACATCACCAGAATCGCTTTTGGAGTTTCTGCTAGTCGTGGCATGGCTCTTGAGTCCATTGCCAGTTTCTGTGCCTTAATGACACTGTTTCAGCATAAGAAATTGTGTAAGTTTCCACAGAACGATTTCTCTACGTCTATATACACTGAAGAGGAGCCAAAGAAACTGGTACATCAGCCTAGTATCGTATAGGAATCCCCGAGCATGCAGAAGTGCCGCAACACGACGTGGCATATACTCGACTAATGTCTGAAGTAGTGCTGTAGGGAATTCACACAATGAATCCTGCAGGGCTGTCCATAAACCCGTAAGAGTACGAGAGGGTGGAGATCTCTTCTCAACAGCACGTTGCAAGGTATCCCAGATATGCTCAATAATATTCATGTCTCGGGATTTGGGTGGCTAGCCGAAGAGTGTAAACTTTGAAAAGTGTTGTTGGAGCCAGTCTATAGTGTTTCTTGACGTGTGGGGTGTCGCATTGTCCTGATTTAATTGCCAAGTCCATCGGAATGCACAATGGACATGAATGGATGCAGGATGCTTATGTACGTGTCACACGTCAGCGTCGTATTTAGTATCAGGAGTCCCACATCACTCCAACTGCACACGCCCACACCATTACAGAGCCTCCGCGAGCTTAAACAGTCCCCTGCTGACGTGCAGGGTCCCTGGATTCATGAGGTTTTCTCCATACCCGTACTCGTCTTTCCACTCGATACAATCTGAAACGCGACTAGTCCAACAAGGAAACATGTTTCGAATTCGTACTCACGTCAACATACTTTCTGTTCGATGGGAACAACTACGAACAAACATATGGAGTAGCGATGGGCCGTCCGCATCATCAGTAGAAGCTCCCGAGTCGGCAGTCTACAAGTCCTCATGCTTCTTTTTATATGTAGACGATACATTCGTAATGTGGCCTCACGGACGACAACGCCTCCAAAACTTTCTGCAGCATCTGAACTCACTGCACCAGAACATGTTCACGGTGGAGGTACAAGGAAACAACCAGTTCCCATTTCTGGATGTACGCGTCAAGCGAAGACCAGATGGCACAATAGGACACAGCGTCTACCGTAAGACGACACATACAGATTTGTACCTGCCTGCCTCTAGCTGTCATGCTCCTTCACAGCGAGAGGGTATTCTGAGCACACTGGTGTACAGAGCACTTGCAGGCGATGTTCCGCACAAACGGTCACAACAATCGGCAGATAAAACGCGCCTTAAGACCGAAGAAGCCGAGACCGCAGCCTTCCGAGGACGAAGACACCCCGGTATCGACGAGTATCGTAGCGTATGTCGGGAACACATCGGCAAAGATCGGTAGAATACGCATAAAATATAATGTCAAGTGCGTGTTTCGCCCACCATCCGAAGCGGAAATATTATTAGGATCAGTCAAGGATGACTTAGGACTCCGGAAACCAAGAGTTTACAGCGTCCTTTGCCACTGCGGCAAAATGTACGAGTATGTAGGCCAGACCATCCGGATGGTACAGGAGAGATGTAGGGAGCATAAACGCCCTACCGACAACGCACAGCCGACCAAGTAAGCCGTGGCAGAGCACTGCAACTCACATGGAAATTACATGAACTACGATGGCACAAAGGTGTAATAGCAATCGAACACCTTCTGGGACTGTATCCTCAAAGAGGCAGTGGAGATCTGGCTGCATGACGAACTAGTAAGTAAAAACAGTGGTTTCCAGTTAAGCAAGGCCTGGGATCCAGCTTTGAATATGATTAAAACACAACGACAGTCTACACGTAAATCCGCTCCTGTCAGGACACCTGAAGAACGAGAAGAAGCATTGACACCAAGGTGACAGAGTTCCGCAAGCTGCCGTGGCCGTGGAAGGACTGCGGAGCATGATCTGTTGCGGGGCGCCGCACTTCCCCCACCACCCAGCGCCGACCTTCCCCCACCTTCGGCCGCTGACCGCTCGGAAGTGACCAGACGGAGACCGCGGGAGAGGGGTGGAGATTATATAAAGTCGGCATCCCTCAGAGATCAATCAGACTCCAAGAACGCCTGAGGATGGAATAGAAGTCGGCTAGCAGAAATATCGTGCCCTTTGGACGACGCTACCCGACTGAATACCCGAGAAATTTTCAAGAACAAGTTTCCAGTCATCAGCAGTCCAATGTAGGTGTCGACGGGCCCAGGCGAGGTGAAAGCTTTGTGTCGTGCAGTCATCAAAGGTGCACGAGTGGGCCATCGACTCCGAAAGCCCGTATCGATGATATTTCGTTGAATGTTTCGCACGCTGACACTTGTTGATGGGCAAGCACTGAATCTGCAGCAATTTGCAGAAGTGTTGCACTTGCATTGAACGATTCTCTTCAGTCGTCGTTGGTCTCTTTCTTGGAGGATCTTTCTCCGGCCGCAGTGTTGTCGTAGATTTGATGTTTTGCCGGATTTATTATATTCACAGTCCACTAGTTAAATGGTCGTACGGGAAAATTCCCACTTCATCGCTACCTTGAAGATGCTGTGTCCCATCGCTAGTGCGCCGAGCGATTGATTATAACACCACGTTCACATTCACTTAAATCTTAATGACTTGCCATTGTAGTAGCACTAATCGATATAGGCATTGTCGACTGCAGCGCCGTGTTCTGCCTGTTTATGTATCTGCATTTGGGTCAAACGGTTCAAATGGCTCTGAGCACTATGGGACTCAACTGCTGTGGTCATTAGTCCCCTAGAACTTAGAACTACTTAAACCTAACTAACCTAAGGACATCACACACATCCATGCCCGAGGCAGGATTCGAACCTGCGACCGTAGCAGTCGCACGGTTCCGGACTGCGCGCCTAGAACCGCGAGACCACCGCGGCCGGCTATCTGCATTTGGATACGGATGCCTATACCAGTTTCTTTTGCGCGTCAGTGTAGAAGATATAATGTGTTTATTTTGGATCACAGGTTTTTCTCGCCTAAACCGTGTGCAGCAGTATCCTCTCGGCTTGTGCACCGTGGGCAAAAGAAAACCAAAAGAGAAAATATTGCATGCAACTTACTGCAGGTGTCCCCAGCTTATACCATACGAAACACGGGAGAATGATGCTTGTTGGGTTGCCTACCTTAAGGTGCAAGAAAAATTTGACGGATTAGTTGAGTGTCGCCGACCCTGTAGGACGCGGAACTCGGCCAGGTGGGGGTAAGGGTTGTAGGGCGACCTGCCGAGGGCTCGCCTACCTGAGGCGACGCGGCGCAACGAGACGGAGACGGCCGCGGTGTGGCGTTAATTAGAGCGGCGACCCGGCGCTAATGAGCGGCTCTCGTTCCGCCTCCGATGGCCACCGGCTCACGGCCTCCAGCTTCGCACACCTCTAAGCGCCCGTGGTCCCACAACGCCCGTAGCCTGTAAAGCGATCCCCTGGCCTGGACCAAGTGTCTGTTGACTCGTGGCCTGTGTGTGTGTATGTGTGCCACAGAGAGAGAGAGAGAGAGGGGGGGGGGGATGAGGGAGAGGGAGAGAGAGAGAGAGAGAGAGAGAGAGAGAGAGAGAGAGAGAGAGAGAGAGAGAGAGAGAGAGGAGATGCCCCGGGCTAGTTTCCTCTGCTGAGCTTATTAAGGCCTTTGTTTATCTTCCTGATTTACAGAAGGGAGGAGCTACACGACGGCAAATGTGATTCTCCACTGTACAGTGAGATGCTTTGTCCCTAGCTCAAATATGCAATCATCCTTCGATGTTGACTTATTTCTGCCAAGCACGTTTCCACTGACTCATTCCATCCGTGAAACGCGCTTCTCCGATTTCTCTACAGTCTTGCAAATGATCTTCAAAATACACTCTACAACACAGTTAAACGATCAGTTTTTGAAAACGTCGTAATTGCACCCCATTGCTATGTGAAAATTTGAAATTTGGTTCAGAGGTGCCTACACCATTCATCTGTGTTGTCGCGAAAGCGTGGCACCCTGGCGACGTCACTCTTTAGCTCAGCGACACACCAGACACCAAGCTGTCGACACAGGCGAAGGTAAGCCCAGAGCTCAGAAGTTCATGTAAAGTGTAAGTAGAGTTAATAATGTCAAATTGGCACCACATTTCACCAAAGGTCTGTCCAATGTTACCTTGGAGGTGTCACATGATGGGAAGGTATTCCTCTTACCTACATATCATCTGTTATTTGCACGCCTCTACCACTGAAGTCACAATCGCGAAGTCCACCGTTGAAATTACGCGGTTTTCATATGGGTGGCGCACTACAAGACCGTCACCAAACCAGAGTGCCTTTGTGAGGCTTAAGCACTCAGTTTACAAGAAAGACGGGCGCTAAACTCATCCAAAAGATAGGATGGCAGTGAACCGTCAATTACGGTGGTTCACAAACAACAACTCAGGTAGACATGTTATTCCAAAAACGTTATCGTGGAAGTAGGGGCCAGGAGGTCCTGGTAAAGTAACACACACTCTTAAGGTTATCTTTTTATTTTAAAAGGCTTTGTCAATAGTACTTTTTAATTCTAGCATTAAAAAATTAATAAACAATTTCGAATAGCTGAGAAATTTTCTTTACGAAAAGGAGATTGCCAAGTATGACGTCAACAAATTCCCAATAGTAAGATTTTAATATATATGACAACAATTTAAATAAAACTCTTTTAAATAGCTGGAAAATTTTCTCTATGTAAAGGATATTGCAAGGTATGACGTTAACAAATGCCCAATAATAAGATTTTAAACTTTTTATATCTATAAGAGAACAATTCCTTAAAGAACGCCTTTAAATAGCTAGTTTGTACTAAAGCTAAAATAGTTGTCTCTCGCCAGTTAAGTAACTTATATTACACCTGTCAGTTGTTATAAGATAAATGTGGATAAGCCAGCACACAAACCTTCTCATTAAAGACATCTCCCAAAAAAATTGTCCTTAGCTCGGTGAGTGAGTGACACGTGTAAAGGGGCCCAAATCACAATAGGTGGATATCTACTGGTGGTCTACAGGTCCTCAACATATCATCCCCAAAACTTCCATTACAAGCCACCACCTCCCCGAGTTACCCAAAACCAAAGATGTAGCAACGGCGGTACCCGCACAGACTCTGAACCACAGAGACACGCGACACCGACGCTAAATCACCCAAGCGAGGTGTGAATGAAACGGCCCGACCAAGAAGCAATTACCACATTTCCGCGGACAGGCAAACGAAAACTGTGGGGGTAGACCGCAACAAAACCAGTGGTGATGAAACTCATACACTTCTCTAGAACCTGAAAAACCCTTTTTTATATATGTAGATATGTAGAACTAACTATGTTACATAAAAATAGTACTCAACTTCTCTCACTCCACCACATCGCCGGGAACACGTTGCACTTCCAAATGCTCGTCAGAGCCAACCGCTGCCAGTGGCTTCGACGGCCGATAAGAAGACATACGGTCCCATGCGCTGGTCTGCTGCACCACGGCTTCTAAGCTTCGTAAGACGCGTACATGCGGGTAAGGCAGACTTATCCCCTGACAGCCAAGAGGTCGGACAAAGCACGTGGCGAGCAGTTGATGACCTCCAACAGCAGGGCCCCGCTCGCGCCACCACCTCTGTCGGTCTCCGCCCAGTACGTACTGCCTATATCGTCACGCGACCGTACACTTTCTCCACCTCCCGCCCATAGGGCGGTAGCGATTCAAACAGCGCTCCAAACCGAAAGCGCCACCGCAAACACTAGACGCGAAGGAAAAGCACTCCACCTGGCGCGCTTTTCGAAGAGCGACACACAACTAAGGCTCAGGCAGTAATCAGAATAATTTTAGGTGCAAACTATACTGAAGAAGGGACATACAGACAAAGGAAAAATAAATAAATTGAAAACTATGTCAGTATTTATTTTGAATTTTTTTTAAAATAGCTTCATATAATTCTACAGATATATTAAAAGAGTGAAACTAACCAGATCCATTAGACAAGTTGTGGAATTCTAATTACAGTAAAGCTAATACTGAAAGAATAAGATGGATAGGCACAGTAAAAGAAAGCCGGAAGGAAGCAGCAATAACACAATGACACAACTGATACATCAGGCGGAAAGGATGTCAGGCAGCAAAGTCACGACTGTACGGCTGGCCTGGGGAAAAATCCAAAAAAGGGAGGAACTGCTTTAACTGACGAGCGGAACAAAGCGTGTTCTGAGAGCGTGTGATGTGGGCGCCAAGAAGAGCTAAAACAAAGTCGTCTGAAAATGACGCTTGTTGCACATCACTTAGTGCAAATGGTTCAAAAGTCTCTGAGCACTATGGGACTTAACATCTGAGGTCATCAATCCCCTAGAACTTAGAACTACTTAAACGTAACTAACCTAAGGACATCACACACATCCATGCCCGAGGCAGGATTCGAACCTGCAACCGTAGCAGCCGTGTGGTTCCGAACTGAAGCGCCTAGAACCTTTCGGCCACCGCCGCCTGTTGCTGAAAGAACAGCTTCGATCATAAACGTCTGCCCTTCTTTGTATTGCTTCTAAAACACTTAACAGTCGATATTCTCGCTGTCTGTTTTCCTTAAAGGAGTCAAGTGATATTGTTGGCTGAGAGAGCTCCACTGATTATCAAAATATCCACGGGTGTACTGCCGGTCTATTTTGATTATCAAATACGCCGGGAGAAACTCAAGAATCACAGCTCCACTGATTGTTCCTCCGCGTCCATAGCCTACGTGCCTTACCGTGAATGACAGTGGCGTGTCCAATCGTCTACCTCCACTTCGTGGGAAACGAAATACCTCAAGAATAAGCCAATGTGTTGTATTCGCCTATCTGTGACTATGACTTGGGGATAAAGTGTGATTACGGATAGTAAGTATGCTCAGATATAAAAGATAACATCATAAATGAAGACAAGGGAAATTAATTAGTCGTCCTTCCTCTTCCCTAACATCAAACATCTTAAATGAACTGCGCAGAAAATCATTCACCAGAAGTGAATGACTTTTAGCAGCACCAGATGATATTAACTGCTTGCCGGCGCGGATTAGCCGTGCGTTCAACGGCGTACCGCGCGGCTGCTTGGGCCGTCAGTTCGAATCCTTCCCCGGGCATGGATGTGTGTTAGGTTAGCAGTTTGGTCGCATAGTTCTTAGAGCCATTTTTTGACCTTTCGAGTAACTTTTCTTTACATAAACAGCCGTATTTTTAGAATGCGTTGACATAGAAGCTCACTTTTTTACACCAACAACGGACCGTATATCGCAGGAAGTGCGATACATTTCCGTTTATTATGTCTACCCATACTCGAGGTAATCGGGTTTTAAGAGTTGGGTAGACGATAGATGGTCAAGAAAGTGAGACTAGTAGGGTTCCATTTTAAACGATTTAAGTGACGAAATCCTAACAACGAAAATAGCTACGACAGCTACTGAAGATGAGGGCCGCATAAATAATTCCTCCTACTCTTTATTCGAAATGTTCTAGTTGCAGTCGATACATCAGCATATTAACCGCACCTACTCTTTCGATTCAAATTACGTTTACAGGAATGCATATAAAATCCATTTGCTTATACACGTGGTAATTCAAATCCCTGTATTAATAGCACCACGTTTTAGAAGTGCGAGCACTCCCACTGGTAGCTAGCTTAATAAACACTTTCTTCGGCTAATGAAAGTTTTCTGGCTGTGACGAGTCTAATGGAGAATTCTAAACATTGTAGAATACGTTTCACAGCTATGGTGCCTTTTATTTCCTGGGGTGGTGCAGAATTATCCCACTAATTATACTCGCTAACAACAATATTTTGTTATTTAGGTAAACAACCTCAAAGATTGTCACATAAGCGATGACATAAAGGCATAAAATTCATATTTTTGAGTCCAGAAATCTCTATACAACAGAAACTGCAGGTCATGTTGCCATTTTCATTGCGAAATTGTCGGCTTATTCATGTCTGGGGTAATAATAGAGGGCTGCTTGCCTGGGTTGTCTGATAGTGTTGTGAAAGTTGTTTGCTATTGCAAGGGAGGTCTGGTTTGTTTTCGGTTCTAATCTCGATGGAGGCAGATAGACTATCAGTAAAGCAATTTTAAGAAATTCTCAGGTCCCCATTACGTTTCATTGCTACATTTATTCTGTACCGGCGCCCTGTGGATGTCCGTATGAAACTCTTTGTAGAATTTCATACTTGTTACTGCCCACTTTTTCCGCTTCTGTCATTAACTGAATTGACTTAAAAGTGGCACTGAATGATTTTTAACTGAATATAGTTATGAATCTTAATGCATTGCTAAATTTGCACACTTTCATGGCAGGTCAGCAACGGTAATCCAGTACGACTGGTCTGAACGTTGACACAGGCCTTTTCACCGCCGAATGGAGATAATATTTTGCTAATTAGTAACGATCTGCGGTACTTTGTCTTACTAAAACAGTCATGTTATCTCGATAAGATGAAATTCATTTTTATTAGTACAGTTCATACTAATTAGCGTTTCTTCTTTCATTTATATCTTTTATTTACATGTTGTGTTTAACATACTAATCAGCATTAATATAGTCTTACAGATGATTGAAAATAGTCTGACAAAGTTCGGATAGTTTTTCAATTTCACGCCTGTGCATAGTATGTTGGTAGCACTTCGTCTCCTTGCCTGTTCTGCTGTGTAGCAGACTTTGAAGCTGTGCGGATCAGCATAAGCAAAAGGCGAGGGGTCTCGTTCGTTTTGTCCAAGACTGTACCTGTATACGTGACTGCAATTCTTAAGATAGTGACGCGGTGTCGTTGTTGCGTTGTATGATGACAAGAGGAGGCAGAAAATGAAATTCTGTGCCGGCAAGCAGCCAATTCCTCGCTGAGATTTAATGTCCCCAAATAATAGTCTGATCACCAAAAACATTGTTACTCCCCTCGCTTCGTGAGGCACTACAGAGAAGTTTTCAGTTTAATACTGGACATAAGCGCTAAGTCTCGTAACCATGATCTCGATGCTCCGCCCCACAATATCTTCTCGGCGATATACCACTGGTGCACATATCTTACACCATGTGTACTGGATAAAACAGAGCCCTCGACTCCCCCCGTCGGAGGTTCGAGTCCTACCTCGGGCATGGGTGAGTGTGTTGTCCATAGCGTAAGATAGTTTAAGGTAGGCTTAGGACCGCTGACCTAAGCAGTTTGGTCCCATAGGACCTCACCGCAAATTTCCAATTCCAAAAGCCTTCGAAACCATCCACTGACATTGAACACTGTCGTCATAACAAGCCCCAAAATGCAGACAAAAGTATTTCAGAATGGCGACCACGGACATTATCTGTTCCCACGGTGCGAAATATATACACGAATTACAGAAACGTACAAATTATTGATACTGGATGTTAAAGTTAAGAGGAGAAGGACGGAAAATGGGAGGCTTTGATCCGGGGCAATCTAAAATAACAACTGTAAAATACGTAAAAACGCAGAATTGACGTGAAACAACTTTATCGAAAATACCACTTGTCTTAAATAGGTCAACTTTAACTCGGATACCAATATAAAAATCGAAACATCACCAGCAATACAAACGTCGAAAAAGCCATACCAATACAGATGCCCGAAAATCACAGCAATTAACGAAACGTGATATCGAATTAATCACTTGATCTGTATATCTCAACTGAAAAGGCTGACAGCGGTGCAGAAACCTAGCAGTGGATAGCAGTTCACTAGCCAAAAGGCGACAGGAATACACACAACGAAAAATTGTGAGTACAAACGAAACGTAATGTTGAAAATATCAACATTAGAACGCCAATACCAGTACAAACGCCCAAAAACCGAAAGCACAAGAAATCAAAAGGCGATACCAATACACATATCCAAAATCGCGATAAACAGTGAAACTCGGAGTAGAAACCATCACTTTAGCAATGTACTTGAACTAGCCAAAAATCGCGTCGATTAACGAAAAGCTATATTGAAATAAAACAAGTGATTAATAGATTAACATCCCTATAAAACTGACCGCTCTTCTCCCAAAGCAAGTAGCCTGCCAGTCAAAAATTCATATACAAAGGGAAATGTAATTAGTAAATAATTGCAAGTGTCTGTAAAGTGTAATCACAGTTTTCGCTCTTTATTAGGACAAGGAAAGATAATGCTCAATTTCCGAGTGATGAATGAGCTCCGCCACCACAACAGTACATTACGGACGGTATCCAAGGCACAAGTTGACCCTTTGGATTCATACGAACTACCCTTAATGCTCCAGCACAGTCCTGAATCAGGGTTCGTAGCTAGTGTTTGGTGAGGATCAGGCGGTGGGTAACAAATATTTAAACTCGCATTCGAGACGACGACGGTTCAAACACGCGTCTGGCCATCGCGATTCCTTTGAAAGGTCATGCCGCTCTCCTTCTCCGTCCTTCCCTAATCCTAACTTGTGCTTCATCTCTGATAACCTCATTGTCGACGCGACATTAAAATTACTAATCACCGTTTTAACAAATATTTGTTTGTTGCACTCCTGACATCGAAATAAGTGTCCAAGGAATTACTCAACAGAGGAAACTCTACTCGACCTGGCGGGATACCAATTCGATTCTACACAGAGTACGCGAAAGAACTTACCCTCCTCCTAACAGCCGTGTACCGGAAGTTTCTAGAGGAACGGAAGGTTCCAAATGATTGGAAAAGAGCACAGGCAGTCCCAGTCTTCAAGAAGGATAGTAGAGCACATGCACAAAACAATAGACCTATATCTCTGACATCGATCTGTTGTAGAATTTTAGAACATGTTTTTTTTTTTCACGTATCATGTCATTTCTGGGAACGCAGAATCAACTCTGTAGGAATCAACGTGGATTCCCGAAACAGCGATCGTGTGGGACCCAACTCGCTTAATTTGTTCATGAGACCCATAAAATAGTAGATACAGGCTCCCAGGTAGATGCCATTTTCCTTGACTTCCGGAAGGCGTTCGATACAGTTTCGCACTGTCGCCTGATAAAGTAAGAGCAACGGAATATCAGACCAGCTGTGTGACTGGATTGAAAAGTTTTTAGCAAACAGAACACAGCATGTTGTTCTCAATGGTGAGTCGTCTACAGACGTTAAACCTCTGGCGTTACACAGGGGAGTGTTATGGGACCATTGCTTTTCACTATATATGTATAAAAGACCCAGTAGATAGTGTCGGAATTTCCATGCGGCTTTTCCCGGATGATGCTGTAGTATACAGAGAAGTTGCACCATTAGAAAACTGCAGCGAAATGCAGGAAGATCTGCAGCGGATAGGCACTTGGTGCAGGGAGTGGCAACTGACCCTTAACATAGACAAATATAGTGTATTGCAAATACATAGAAAGAAGGATCCTTTATTTTATGATTATATGACAGCGGAACAAACACTGGTAGCAGTTATTTCTGTGAAATATCTGGGAGTATGCGTACGGAACGATCAGAAGTGGAATGATCATATAAAATTAATTGTTGGTAAGGCGGGTGCCAAGTTGAGATTCATTGGGAGCGTCCTTAGAAAATGTAGTGCATCAACAAAAGAGATGGCTTACAAAACACTCTTTCGACCTATATAAGAGTATTGCTCATCAGTGTGGTATCCGTACCAGGTCAGGTTGACAGAGGAAATAGAGAAGATCCAAAGAAGAGCGGCACAGGGTTATTTGGTAAGCTGGATAGCGTTAAGGAGATGTTTAGCAAACTCAAGTGGCAGACTCTGTAAGAGAGGCGTTCTGCATCGCGGCGTAGCTTTCTGTCCAGGTTTCGAGAGGGTTCGTTTCTGAATGAGGTATCCAATATACTGCTTCCCCCTACTTACACCTCCCGAGGAGATCACAAATGCAAAATTAGAGAGATTAGTGCAAGCACGGAGGCTTTCCGGCAGTCGTTCTTCCCGCGCACCATACGCGAGTAGAACAGAAAAGGGAGGTAATGACAGTGGCACGTAAAGTGCCCTCCGCCACTCACCGCTGGGTGGCTTTCGGAGTATAAATGTAGTTGTAGATGTAGAAGTAGATGGCTTTGTCGACAGAAACAGTGTGACGCAGCGTCTAATGGAAGTGTCCCGTCTGCGCGTGTTGCAGAGGCTGCGACAGGAGGTCGCCATGAGCGGCTAGCGGCGGGCGCCACACGGCAGAGGATGCAGCGTCCGTGCAGGGCACAGCCGGGCAGCCGCCTGCGGTGATCGACCGCGCGGTCCCACCGTCACCGTGATCGCGACCGTGATCGCCACCGCCCCCGGGAACACCCGCACCCGCTACCGCAGCCGCAGCAGCACCGAGCGGAACAGCTGCCAGCCGCCCGGCACGGGGGCGGCGCGGGTCCGGTGCGGCCCATGTGAGAGCTCGCGGGCCCGCTGTCTGCGCTAGGCGAGACCGTCGGCCAGGGGGGCGGCGGGGGCGGTGGGGGCGGCGGGGGGCGGCGGCTGAGCCACGCGGTGGTGACGGCGTCGCGCCACACGCTGCAGCAGGTGGCGGCCGCGCTCGCCCGGCCCTCCGCCCCCCAGGCGCCCTCCGCCCCCGCCAGCGCCGCGGCCCCCGCGCCCTCCGCCTCCTCCAAGCGGCGCGTCTCCATGCCGGCCACCACCATGTTCTCCAAGTTCAAGCACGGCGGCGGCGGCGCCGGAGGCGGCGGCGACGGCGGCGCGGGCAGCGCGCGCGCCCAGTCGCTGCTCGAGGCCAACCCCATCGCGCAGTACTTCGAGATCGGCAAGCAGGTGGCCAGCGCCGGCCCCGAGCTCGTCTGGCGCATCCACGACGGCTACCGCAAGAGCGACGGCAAGGTCAGTGCCGCAGCCTGCCTCTCCTATCGTCGTCGAGTTTTCCACGTCTCTTCCCAAAACGTTATTAATCCGTAACAGTTCTAGCTGTTACGTTGCGCGCCTGTCCGTGACGGCCAGAGAAAGCACTGTTACGATAAACTGGCGACATTCTTTCGCAGTTTTTTTCACCTCTAGCCTCTCCCAGTCAGACGTAAACACAAATTCAACACTTTCCCCGTTTGGGCGTGCGATGTAACAAATGACGGTTGGAGTAGAATCTGCTTCAAACGTCCGATTGCAATTATGCATTCTGATCCTACTTTTTCATACTGTTGTGTACATAGTTCCACGTAGTCATCGCGTACAAACTTTCCCACTAGAGCGCGCCCCGCTAAGCACGACAGCGCAGGCGCACCGCTCGTCTGTCTCCGCACTACTAGATGGCGCTGCCGTAGAGACGGACCAAATTCTGCTTCCGCCGATCCGCGTATTAGTATGTAACGCAGCCAAGGAGATTGCTGCTTTCTCCTCGCAGATCACACACGTGCAGTGATACATGAACGCGCTAGGTATTATAACAATTGTACAGACCTCCGATTAGTCAGTCTACATTTGTCTCCACCAGTCTGTACCAGTCGGCATTTGTCTGCACCAGTCTGTACCAATCTGCATTAGTCTGTACCAGTCTGTACGAGTTCTACATTTGTCTGTACCAGTCTATAGTCAAAATTCAGTCTGCGCCTAATAAGGTTACCATATTACTGTACATAGCCATGAGGATAAATGAATAAACACTTTGTCAAGTATCAGAGATATGTGAGTACAAGATTAACGTTCCTACACCAAAGGAACTTCAGATTGTCAATTGTAAACAGCATCCAGAATCAAGTTAAGTAATTTTTATGCTTGTTATTATTTTAATAAATGTGTGCGAAAATTAATCAAGGTTTGTTTAAAGTTGCTCACCGTCAATCTGCTACTCTAAGCGTGCAAGTGGCATTGCTATCGTGTGACCTAACGGCAGAAGATAAACACTCCACGATATGACCACGAGACATATTGCTCACACTCGCCTACTTCGTTAGAGTGACGGGTCAAATAATCTGATGGTGTGTGTACCGAAGGTCTTACAGTACGCACACCACACATACCCTGTCTGTACGGCGTCATAGAGACGTACGATTTAATGGCACTGTATATCATGCTAACGTTGATTCATCAGACAAAAACCTGAGCACAAAATTGTTTCATACTTTCCAAATGTAATAAAAAAGTGTGCAATTTCAGTTTACTTGATATATTAATAACAATGTGCATCGGTAGTAAATCAAAAATTTAAGAGTATCATTTAAAATTTATTACTAACTAGAAATATATCTATACCCAGATTTACACAGATACTCCGCAGGACACCTCACGGTGGGTGGCAGAGGTTACCCTGTACTACTACTTGTCTTTTCCCCTCCTGTTCCACTCGCAAATAGAGCGCGGGCAAAACGCGTCTGTATCAGCCCAAATTTAATATGGGTACCTTTTTAATAGTTGCACGTGCAAGTAAATAATATAATCAAGGTTACCATTTTCACATTTTTGATTACAGCTCTCTTTCTGGTTACGTACAATATTTCAAGTCTACAGTCCATTTATGTTGTTCTACAACTAAACCCCTATGATTCCTTTATAAAAATACCTTGAACCCATAATTTTTCTGCGTAAAACTGAAAAATCCGCTTTCAATATTAATGCTCTCTGGTTCAGCTGCTACTTTCTGCTAACCATTAGTATTATCTCCTCTCCTCCTCCGTTCTTATTGCTCATATAGCGCATCTCCCTTGTCTAGTAATAGCAAATTTCGACAATCCATGCCCAAGCACTGACGGATCTAAGAAATAAAATAATTTTATGTATGAATGCATAGTTCCTCGGCGATATGAATTAATAAAATGTTCTCGGGCTGCCAGCCACCTCAGGTGGTTAAAATCCCACGAGCTTTCGACCGAGCTCTCCCCGGTCTTTGTCAAGTGCTAAGACTGACTGCTGTGTCGCCGTGGCCGCGTCGTTATATCGCGGCACTGCTGGCTGTGACGTCACTGGTGCTCTCTTCCTCGCCATATATGGTAAAGTTTTCATCCCGCGTCCGTTGCGCACATTTCAACCTCGCGAAGGCCGGGTCCCAGGCTGTGCTGAGCTGCAAACCGCCGTCCTTGTTGATGGTGTTTTCAGAGGTTTTTATTTCAATAGCTTCTTTTATGACTCTATCCCAAAAACCAAACGTTTACACAATGAAATTATGAATGTAAATACTTTACATAATAAGAACGTAGCAGTTTTGACACGAAAAATAGTTTTGCCTGCTCACGCTAGATAACGTATGGTAACTTTTCTCTTGACTTTATTTATTATTACAAAGGATCGATTGGATATGTATCGATATATACACAATAATCTGTCCCATTTTTTTGTTTATATGTCCGTGGATTTGAGATATCAGCCAAGAAGTAAATAATGGTATATAGTTTCACCGATTAGACGTTGTGAAGTGCCTCTTCCAATGAAAAACATGCATTTCAGGTAATATTGATTCATAAATTATCTCCAAAATGTTGGCTGTTGCGATAATGTAAATTATTTCCGCTAACAGTGCACATGTAGATCGATTATTGGAAATACGCAGCATGAGGAAAATACTTTATGCCAACGCGTGAAAGTTATAGGTATATTTCTTACATTTTTTACAGTTAGAAGGATCTCTACTGACAATCGGAATATTTATTTTAGATCTACAAAACTGACTAAATGGCAGTGGTATAGTTCCACTACACATCAAGTTCCAGCTGATCGTGAAATGGACTACTAAGAAGAGGTTACAGGAAAGCACGCGAAGATTCAGAATTTAGAGGAGACTCTGATGCATATGCTGTAACTACTGTTTCTACCGTTTCAACCATTTCTACAGTGTTAAGTAGAACAGTAGTTGAACGTCTAACAACAGATTTGGAGGGAGGATAGATTGGTTACCTGTGGTTTAAGACGCATTTCACGAAAGTTGTGAAACTAAGTCTCAGTTGAAGTGGATGCAAATATGGATTTACATGCATGGTCTAAAGTTGGGTACGAACCTCAGTCCTTTCGGAAATGTCTCCCTCCTCATGGCATATGTTTACTAACAGTAATTGACAATGATAATTTCCTCCATATTTTTTCCAAATTTTTCAGCATAGGTTTTGGCTTCAGATATATTGGTATGAATATTTATGACGCCATAAGTCATGGTGAACTTAGAAATAAATCATAAATTGAGCAGTTTTATTGATTTCAATTCCCAGAGAACAGTGGCACATATTTCATTGTTACTAGGAATAAAACATTTTGTCACTTAAAGGAAAAATAAGCTCTCTACATTTAGCCGTTCCTGGATTAGATCCAAACGGTGCGTTTTCATTTCCCCGAATTTTCTCAACGAGTGTGATGCCCTGGAACATCATGTGGACGAAACGTCATTGTTAAATAACTCCTGCCTCATTAACTGACAGAGTTTGGTTACATTCAGTGAAGACCTTTTCCAAAGGCTTTCAATAATATTTGTAAAGAGTATGTAAGCAGCAGCAAATACATTTTTAGATGTTAATGCTTCTTACCACATAACTACAATGTTGGTAGACTGAGTTAATGGAGCAAGGGTCTGGTGTATTCGCAGGCCTCGTTAACATGACGGTGAAACCTTGCTGTCAACCCGTTCGATGTAGCTGTTCTGGTTGAGGTACCAGCCACAAATTTTTCCGCGTTGCTATAGAATTAGCACGTAATTGTAAAATTTATATATCTCGTAGAGATGAGGGTTTGCGGAATCACTAACGGTCGCAAAATATGTCACTGTTGATAAACATTTAAGTCTGTATGCAACGAAATCCGGAGTATCTAACATAGTAAGATCTTAACGGCTCTACTCTGTCGTTCTGTGACTTTCACTTCTTCTTCATTCACACTTGTAGTGTATGTTTGGGTTTCAAGCCTCCAGTTCTATCTTGGTAACGTACACATTCAAACATACGCTTAAATCTGTAAATTTTTCGCGAACTTAAGTTTGCAACAGACATTCGTCCTTCATCTGTCAAGCACGAACATTCCACGATTACACAGAGCGCAACTTTCTTATAAACATAACAGCTTAACAACAGACACAAGTTCGCACGCTTTCACGGCCAGTGCCAGCTCGAATGAAATCATTTGAGTATGAGGCTTCGTCATTATGGAACACTAAGAACAACAAAAGTATCGACGTTTCGGCTGTATTTTTAGTGGTCCTCTTCAGGGCAACTAACTGCTGCCCTGTTTTAGTTGTTTCTAGCGTTTCAGAATGACGCAGCCTAATACCCATAATTATTCTCTACAAAATAGAAACTTGGAATAAGTTGTTTTGCCACTTTATAAAAGTTGTTAGTTATACACATATTAAGGAACCTCAGTGGATTATAAATTTTTCAAGACAGCCTTTACTTTTGCTCGTCATGAGTCATGCTTTAGCTCATACGTCAAGGACACTAGTTAAAAATATTTGGAGGATTATCTGAGCACAGCAACCTATACACGAGACCTAATTGTGAAATACAAGGAAACATAAAAAACACGCTATGGAAAAGGGTTATGTTTTTGGACGCTTATAGAATCTGAATGACAATAAGTTGCTGAAACAGATCTTCAAGTATCTCTGGGAAAAGAGATCAACATTAAACTATTAAGAGAAGAAGAAGCAGCGGAAAGAAACGTTTCCACAGGAATAATTTCAAAACTAAAAGGGGTCCATGGCAGAAATGATATGGAAACGTTGATACAAAAAAGAGGAATACCATACGAAAGAAAACAGCAGATGATAAAGACTTAAGACTGGCACGTTAACATAGAGAAAAAAAGAAAGGAAAATAACTGTCATACAGAAAGTCCGTACACCATTACAAATCCGAGAGAGGATCCGATACACCTTGACCTTGTGCTTACATTTCCTCCGTGAAAAAGGACCATTGTGTTTCATATTGTTGTTTCGGATTCCGCGATCGTTATTGTTGTAATGGACAAGAGAAACCGGAGGAAAGTGAAGGCCGACTCCATATTTCAAATCCGACAGTCACGTTACGTAATACCTTCTACAGACAACTCCAGATATTAGATGCCGGTACTACATCGTAAGTGATATGAAATAGTTGCTGCTTTTTTTTATTTCATGGCAGAGAAGAAAATGAGATCCTTCACACATTATCTTTTGTAGCAGCCATTTAATACAATTTTATAGAAGAATGTACAAACTGGATCATACTAGAACAGAGAAAACGTTATCTGTTCTTAATAACGGTGATAAGCAACAGATTTTTGTGGCTGTTGGAACAGTTTTTTAGAAAAAGATTAAGTAGAAATGTACATGTTCTTCCAGCACCGTGATGCTACCCTATAGGTGAAACAAACATGTCGCCCTTTGTGCTGCATTTCTCTGAATATGTCATTTCTGGTATGGGTACCACACGCTTCAACCAAATCCTGAGGCACATACGAATGTTTTATAAGCGTCTACTATATAAACTGACAAAATTTCTCAGTATACTGACAATGAACAGGAGTCAACTCATTCCTACGACCTTTTTCATTCAATACTCACAGAAATTTTTAGAATCAGCTGTTCGCATTAGTTGACTGGTTGTATCGTGCCTCATTGCTATTTTAGTGACAGAAATACGTCTCTGCATTGTGTGCATTGGGCAACTTAGGGGGGAATGTTGGCTAAATGGTAGAACTTTTGAGTTTTTATTTAGTATAGCCTAAATTTAAGCTACAAAACTATTCAATCAATGTCATCCTCAAACGATGTCGTTCTTGGCATGTGATATACAGAATGGAAGTTATGAGAAAAATGATCACACTACATGTAATTTTATAGAGTCCTGCAAATGGCACAAATTAGGAATCTTGTTTTCTTATTTTGAATCAGTGAGTGCATAAATTGTACCAGCTTTACAATCTGTCTCCCTGACCAAAAGATATGTGATACTCAAACCTTAGGGAAATGTTCCACATTTGGTTCACTTCTGTCTGCACGCATTACATTTTAGCATTTTATCTTCTTTCCCGAACCACGCAGACTTTTCGTGAAGCAACGTTTTGCATTTCATGTACCTGGCTTTTCTTTTCAATTTCATCTTCCTCTCACAATTCTAAGTTTTTTGAATGAGTTTCTGCAGTGGCTTTTCCACAGTCTCCAAGATACTCCCTTTCATAGGTAAAGTTGTATAGATTTATCTTTCGTTGCTTCGGTTAATTTTGTTTCTGACATAAGCTACTGGTCAGCTCACAGGCTCCTTGGTCAGATCTTCAAGTTTTGCTTTTAACTTTTATCATTTCTCTCTAATTCGGTGATATTTCTTGGTTGGATACCATCAGAACGGTTTTTGCCTGCCATGGATCTTCTGCACTGAAATTATGGTGCACTCTGTTGCTTTCTAAAATGCGGAAAGCAAATTTTCTTACGTGTGCCACACATAAACCACCACCATCGCTTCAAATGTCAGAACATACTATTCCAATTCATTTTCCACTTCGCTGGAAAACACTTTTTCTGCGGCCAAAAATATAGCCATGATCCTCATTTACATTTACTGTCCTGGTGTACTGTCGAAAACTTATAGGGGTACTTGTAGGCAACATCGGCAGTATTCTCTTCGTCAATTTCCTACAAACCTACAACGAATACTAACTCGTGACTGTGTCAAAAATAAGATTATTTTACGTACATTCGCCAATAAATAAAGAATTGTGTTGCCACTTGCCTTACAATATTAATTCCCTTCGCCATGTTAGATGAAAACTGCGACAGAATCAATGCTGTTCTCAGATGGACCGTTCCTCAACACACGGAGTTCATAGCAGTCCGGTTGGTATCGCACCGCTTTCTAGGGCTTCTCCAGACACGTCTTGACTAGAGTAGAGCTATTTTCAGCAGTGAGTCCCACTTCGAATAGCGAGCGAAGACGTGTCTGGAGAAACTATGGACAGTCGCCATATGACCCAACAACCTGGTTCAAACGGTTCAAGTGGCTCTGAGCACTATGGGACTTAACATCTAAGGTCATCAGTCCCCTAGAACTTAGAACTACTTAAACCTAACTAATCTAAGGACATCACACACATCCATGCCCGAGGCAGGACCGTAGCGGTGCCACGGTTCCAGACTGAAGCGCCTAGAACCTCTCGGCCACACCGGCTGGCCAACAACCTGGTCCGATGGCCTGGGGCGACATCTGTTTTCGTAGCAGGACTACTTTGTTTTGTCATCCGCGCCACCCTCACAACACAGCTGTACATCGATCATATCCCACCCCTTCACGGCATGCAACCTTGGGCTTCCATGTGAGCAAGGTAATGCCCGCCCACACACGACGAGAGTTTCAAATGATTGTCTTCGTGGTTCACAAACCCAACCTTGCGGATCTCTCCACAATTGAGAACGTTTGGAACATTAGGGCAGGGCCCTCCAACTGGCTCGGGATTTTGAAGATCTAACGCGCCAGTGCTATAGAATTTCGCACGATATTTATCAGACGAGCTCCAAATCACGTGTCAACCAATGACAAGCTGAATAACTGCTTGCATAAGTGCCAAAGATGGACCAAATCGTTAATGACTTGCTAAATTTGTGAAGCACTTTCTCTTGAACAAATCATCCAACTTTTTATAAAACTGTAATCATTTGTTCTTCAGCATACGAGCATGACGTCTACCGATTTCCATCCCATTTTGCTGATTCATTTGTGTTGCGTCGGTTTATTTCTCTTAGAGTGTATAGTCTGGATATTTACTTGTCGTGAGCTACAATATTTTTTTACTCGCATACCAACCCCTGAGACGGGACTGGTTCGTATCCCCACAGTGCTCCCCTCCAGACAGTAAATGATATGTGTGCCAAACTTAGATGAAATCAGTCCAGTTGTTTAGGAGGAGATGTGGAACATACATAGATACATCCACTTTTGCAATATACACATCAAATAAAATCTGTACAGGTAATTGGAAGAGGGATCAACGTAAACATCATTCTGTCCTTTTTATTGCTCATAAAAACCACACACTACATGTTGTACCACCATACAGACTGCTGTACACTCAGATACATTCTAATACGCTGTAGCACGTCCTCTTGCATTGAGGCATACCTGTATTCGTAGTGGCACACTATCCACAATTTCAGGAAGGCATTGTTGGTCGAGATTATCCCAATCCTCAATGTCGGTTCGGCGTAAATCCCTCAGAGTGGCTGCTGGTCACGTCGTCCATAAACAGCCCTTTTCAAACTACCCCAGGCGTGTTCGATGGGGTTCATGTCTGGAGAACATGCTGTCCACACTAGACGAGCGATGTCGTTATCCTCAGGGAAGTCATTCACAAGATGGGGGCGCGAATTGTCGTCCATGAAGACGAATGCCTCCTCAGTATGCTGCCGATGTGGTTAACTAGCGACTCGTTTCACCCGTTGTTACTCGGCGGTCGTGACGGATATCTGGTCGACACTGTGTGTTTTGTAATGTCAGTGCAATCGACGAGCGGCCGATCAGTGAACCGGGGTTGCGCTTCAGCTTCTCTGCACCGAAGAACCCTTCGTCCAACACAGGGCCAACAAGATATATGTGCCCTGCAACGAACTTGTGACGTCACAGTCTTGGGCTTGTCCTCCACACTTCGCAAATGCTCGGCTCGTTGTAACGCCCATAGGACACCAACATTTAAATTGAAAAGGTACGCACTAAAGGCCGTAATTTTGCCGTGTGCAGTTGAGAAGTTGATTGCATTTCAACATACTGTCAAGAATTATTAAACTCATCTGAAACAGTAGCCCGCTCCCAGCCGTAAACGGCAGCTAGTGCTCCGTGGTGCACTGCAGTGTCACGTGCTATGAAACTTGTGCCACGACCTGTCCGTGTTCTGGGCCTTCGTCTTATGATAGTGACCTCCATCGTAACTTCACTACACAACTTCTTCGGCTTTTCATGAATGCGACTAGGCATTTAGCCTTCTGCAATTCAATTAATAACGGTTTATTATACATACGTCAATGTCGGCCATTATTAAACTTATCACACTGTTGCCATGTATCGATGTACTCATGTGACACTATTGTTATATTGCGATTCACAAGAATCCTTGTGGAAGCGTGCCGCATTCGTGATAACTACATTACCAACCAAAAACTGGAGGCATTATTTTTTCTTTGGCCCTTGTACGAGTTGAGGTTGGAGAAAAATTGTTCGATTCCATTGTGGCTGGGTGGTATAGCAACCATTTTCGAATTACTTCGGAAAATATTTCGGTTGCGAAATTATTTAATGTCAATGACTTGTTTCACCCTTTTGGGGCATCATCAGATTGAACAGAAGTAGCCGGATATGTAACCCATTCGTCATATAGCCAAATGAAATGGGAAAAAAACGCTACTTACTGTTACGGCCTTCTTCCACGTCATATGGCTGTATTAGCACTTTCGATGTTTTAAAAAATCAGGAATCCCAGAAATCGATATTTAAAGAAAAATTATTATCGGTCCTCCGTATATCGAAAAAGGAAAAAACATCGATGTACTGGTCGAAGAAAATATCGGCTGCACATTGTGAATATACTGCCAGTTTTAGAGGTGTATATTTAAGTATACATTTATTATCAGATATTCTGAACATCAACAAGTTAGCAGCCTGCTTATACCACTATTTTTTTTTTGTCATCGGTCTACTGACTGGTTTGATGCGGCCCGCCACGAATTCCTTTCCTGTGCTAACCTCTTCAGCTCAGATTAGCACTTGCAACCTATGTCCTCAATTATTTGCTTGGCGTATTCCAATCTCTATCTTCCTCTACAGTTTTTGCCCTCTACAGCTCCCTCTAGTACCATGGAAGTCATTCCCTCATGTCTTAGCAGATGTCCTATCATCCTGTCCCTTCTCCTTAACAGTGTTTTCCACATATTCCTTTCCTCTCCTATTCTGCGTAGAACCTCCTCATTCCTTACCTTATCAGTCCACCTAATTTTCAACATTCGTCTATAGCACCACATCTCAAATGCTTCGATTCTCTTCTGTTCCGGTTTTCCCACAGTCCATGTTTTACTACCATACAATGCTGTACTCCAGACGTACATCCTCAGAAATTTCTACCTCAAATTAAGGCCGGTATTTGATATTAGTACACTTCTCTTGGCCAGAAATGCCTTTTTTGCCATAGCGAGTCTGCTTTTAATGTCTTCCTTGCTCCGTCCGTCATTGGTTATTTTACTGCCTAGGTAGTAGAATTCCTTAACTTCATTGACTTCGTGACCATCAATCCTGATGTTAAGTTTCTCGCTGTTCTCATTTCTACTACTTCTCATTACCTTCGTCTTTTTCCGATTTACTCTCAAACCATACTGTGTACTCATTAGACTGTTCATTCCGGTCAGCAGATCATTTAATTCTTCTTCACTGTCACTCAGGATAGCAATGTCATCATCGTATAATTGATATCCTTTCACCTTGTATTTTAATTCCATTCCTGAATCTTTCTTTTATTTCCACCATTGCTTCTTCGATGTACAGATTGAAGAGTAGGGGCGAAAGGCTACAGCCTTGTTTTACACCCTTCTTAATACGAGCACGCCGTTCTTGATCGTCCACTCTTATTATTCCCTCTTGGTTGTTGTACATATTGTATATGACCCGTCTCTCCCTATAGCTTACCCCTACGTTTTTCAGAATCTCGAACAGCTTGCACCATTATATACTGTCGAACGCTTTTTCCAGATCGACAAATCCTATGAACGTGTCTTGATTTTTCTTCAGCCTTGCTTCCATTATTAGCCGGAACGTCAGAATTGCCTCTCTCGTGCCTTTACTTTTCCTAAAGCCAAACTGATCGTCACCTAGCGCATTCTCAATTTTCTTTTCCATTCTTCTGTATATTATTCTTGTAAGCAGCTCCGATGCATGAGCTGTTAAGCTGATTGTGCGATAATTCTCGCACTTGTCAGCTCTTGCCGTCTTCGGAATTGTGTGGATGATGCTTTTCCGAAAGTCAGATGATATGTCGCCAGACTCATATATTCTACACACCAACGTGAATAGTTTTGTTGCCACTTCCCTTAATGATTTTAGAAATTCTGATGGAATGTTATCTATCCCTCCTGCCTTATTTGACCGTAAGTCCTCCAAAGCTCTTTTAAATTCCGATTCTAATACTGGATCCCCTATCTCTTCTAAATCGACTCCTGTTTCTTCTTCTATCACATCCCAGTTACACCACAGAATTGAAAGGAAAACGATGCTCGTTAATGCTTGGCAATAACAATTGTAACTGCAGGTAAGTGGCACCATATAAAGGGTCCGATGTGTCGGTCGTTCGGTTTCGTCACATATCAGATTTGTCTGGAACACTTCATGTTGATTTCCCTGTTTTATCATTTCTTCTAACCGCAGCACCCTAGCACTTGTAGTGTCAAAACAGAGTGGTAAAGCTAAATGTTGCAGTTTCAGTTGCTGGCACCGAGTGACGACTGCATCAGCATTTCCCCTCACACATCTTCGCCCACCGCAAAGACCGAACTCGTCATTTGGATTTCAGTTCATCAGTTTCAGAAGTTCATCAGCTGAAGAATGCCGATCGGAAGCAAAAGCAACAGTTTATTTTTTAACGCAACCATCGTGCTGTTTCTTCACATCTGAAATCTTGTTAATCCATTCACACCGCCCCATCTGAGGTCATAAGTCCCCTAGAACTTAGGACTACTTAAACCTAACTAGCCTAAGGACAACGCACACATCCATACCCGAGGCAGGATTCGAACCTGCGACCGTAGAGGTCGCGCGGTTCCAGACTGAAGCGCCTAGAACCGCTCGGCCACACTAGCCGGCTTCTTATATTCAAATGGGCTCTAAGCACTATGGGACTTAACATCTAAGGTCATCAGTCCCCTAGAATTTAGAACTACTTAAACCTAACTAACCTAAGGACATCACACAAATCCATGCCTGAGGAGGATTCGAATCTGTGACCGTAGCAGTCGTGCGGTTCCAGACAGAAGCTCCTAGAACCGCTCGGCCACCGTGGCCGGCTCCTCTTATATTCAATGCTTACATCCAGGAAGCTGTAGGCCAAGTTCGATAAACCACTGATGTGGGAATCAAAATTAATGGGCAGAAGATGGGTATGCTACGTTATGTAGACGATATTGCTAAAGTCACGGAGACAAAAGAAGATCTAGAGGAAGTCCGCAGAAGAATGGAAAAAATTCAATGCAATCAGTATGGAATTAGAATAAATAAGAAAAAGACTAAAGCGATGGTATGCAGTACAGGAGCAGAATACGAACCTCTGAGAATGAAAATTGGAAGAGAGGAGCTGGAAGTGCGAGAGGGGAAGCAAAATCACAAGGGATGGTAGAAGGCGGAAAGAAATTGCGAGCAGAATACAAAAAGCTGAAATTGCATTTAATCGGATGATGAACTTATTCATCAGCAGCAAAACCAGTCTGAAAATAAGGAAACGTATCATGAAAGGTTTCGTTTGGATTGTGGCCCTATAAGAATGTGAAACTTGGACAATTGAAAGAGAAGACGGCTAGAGGCCCTGAAGATGTTACACTATAGAAGGATGATGAAGATCAGCTGGAGAGATAAAGTAACAAATGAATAGGTGCTTAGAAGAGTACAGGAAACCAGACCTCTGTGGAGGCTCATCCAAAAAGAAGAGGCAAACTTGTAGGGCACATCCTGTGACACAACAACATCATTGGAACAATAGCAGAAGGAGCTATTGAGGGAAGAAATCGGCAGGGGTGACCAAGGATATCACACATGCAACAGATCATGAATTTCGTTGCATGTGACACACACGTGAAAATGAAGAGGAAGGCAGACAGGAGGGAGGAATGACACTCTTCTGCAAACCAACCTCAGGGTTGAACACTAAAAAAAAATAGAAGGAAGAAGAAGATATTTAGTCAGCCTCGCTACGACGCATGGGTTGCATATACAGCTACTGTTATTCAGTTTTATGATGCCTCGAAAGGATGAAGCGCACAATTGACATTAAATAATTTCGCAAAACAGACTATTTTCATTACCAAAGAAACTTGGATAAATGCTCTGTCCACTCATATGTGACTGTTTTCTTACTGTTTTCTTTGTGCTGACCTGAGTCGAAACAAGGCCCCCTGGAGTAGACAACATTCCATTAGAATTACTGATGGCCTTGGGAGAGCCAGTCCTGACAGAACTCTACCGTCTGGTGAGACAGGCCAAATACTTCAAGAAGAATATAATATTTCCAATCCCAAGGAAAGCAGGTGTTGACAGATGTGAAAATTACCGAACTATCAGTTTAATAGGTCACAGCTGCAAAATACTAACGCGAATTCTTTACAGACGAATGGAAAAACTGATAGAAGCCGACCTCGAGGAAGATCAGTTTGCATTCCGTAGAAATATTGGAACACGTGAGGCAATTCTGACTCTACGACTTAACTTAGAAGAAAGATTAACGAAAGGCAAACCTACGTTTCTAGCGTTTGTAGACTTCGAGAAAGCTTTTGACAATGTTGATTGGAATACTCTCTTTCAAATTCTGAATATGACAGGGGTTAAATACAGGGAGCGAAAGCCTATTTACCATTTGTACAGAAAGCAGATGGCAGTTATAAGAGCCGAGGGGTATGAAAAGGAAGCAGTGGTTGGGAAGGGAGCGAGACAGGGTTGTAGCCTATCCCCGATGTTATTCAATCTGTATATTGAGCAAGCAATAAAGGAAACAAAAGAAAAGTTCGGAGTAGGTATTAAAATCCATGGAGAAGAAATCAAAACTTTGAGGTTCGCCGATGACATTGTAATTCTGTCAGAGACAGCAAAGGACTTGGAATGTAGTCGAATTAAGTCGGCCGGCCGCGGTGGTCTAGCGGTTCAGGCGCTCAGTCCGGAACCGCGGGACTGCTGCGGTCGCAGGTTCGAATCCTGCCTCGGGCGTGGATGTGTGTGGTGTCCTTAGGTTGGTTAGGTTTAAGTAGTTCTAAGTTCTAGGCGACTGATGACCTCAGAAGTTAAGTCGCATAGTGCTCAGAGCCATTTGAACCATTTGAATTAAGTCGGGTGATGCTGAGGGAATTACATTAGAGAATGAGTCACTTAAAGTAGTGAAGGAGTTTTGCTCTTTGGGGAGCAAAATAACTGATGACGGTCGAAGTAGAGAGGATATCAAATGTAGACTGGCAATGACAAGGAAAGCGTTTCTGAAGAACAAAAATTTGATAACAATGGGTATAGATTTAAATGTCAGGAAGTTGTTTCTGAAAGTATTTGCATGGAGTGTAGCCATGTACGGAAGTGAAACGTGGACGATAAATAGCTTAGACAAGAAGAGAATAGAAGCTTTCGAAATGTGGTGCTACAGAAGAATGCTAGAGATTAGATGGGTAGATCACATAACAGATGAGAAGGTATTGAATAGAATTGGGGAGAAGAGGAGTTTGTGGCACAACTTGACAAGAAGAAGGGACCGGTTGGTAGGACATGTTGTGAGGCATCAAGGGATTACCAATTTAGTATTGGAGGGCAGCGTGGAGGGTAAAAATCGTAGAGGGAGACCAAGAGATGAATTCACTAAGCAGATTCAGAAGGATGTAGGCTGCAATAGGTACTGGGGCATGAAGAAGCTTGCACACGATAGAGTAGCATAGAGAGCTGCATCAAACCAGTCTCAGGACTGAATATCACAACAATAACAACATAAATTTCCGGCAGTCGCCTTTTGAGACCCTGGAGGTGTTTCTGAATAGCCGCGTGACAGCTGGCACGGGGCTTCGGTCAGACCGCCGGGTCGGTCGGTCGATGTAAGTGGCGCGCTGCGCGGCGGCGTGGCGTGTTGCTGGGTGGCGGCCTTTCAGGCGCCGAATAAAGCCAACCGCAGCCGGCCGACGCCCTCGCCTGAGCGCCGCCATTAAAATGATTGTTCGTGCAATGGCGGCGGCGGCGGCGGCACTCGCCTTAATTAAAAATCGCGGTTACTCTGCGCCCGTCCGCACCTGCCGAGGCTCACTCACTTTACTCCGCTTCCTCCGGTTACACTCGTAACGCCGCCCAGCAGCTGTCTTCTCCCGTCGCCTCTGAAACTTGGAACGCTAAGGCCACCGGCACAAGGATCGTACGTTCGAACGCCAACGTTGGGCGTGCCGAGTTCATCGTCTTGCTGAAACGATGTGCCTTGTCCACACGGCACGAGGGCCGCAACGTGGTGTACGTGATCGCAACGCGCTCCAGCGGCATTTGTTTACTGTATCTGGATTGTAAATGAACGGACGTACAATTCCCATGTTAGCTCTATTAAAACGTATTTTTCTCCCTTGTCCAGATGGTAGTCAGGTTGTTCTGTCTGTAGTACACATAAATAAAATTCTGTAAACTCCGAGAAAATATTACAAAACAAAAAGGGGCGTATTGTGTCCAGTCAGCAAGGACATCGGCTTATAAACGTCCCATTACAAATAGTGCGATACATATTTAGAATAGTTCTCCACACAAGATAAAAACTATTCATCACTGTCACGTTTTAGTAGAACACTAAGGTCATTCCTTGATCACCGTTCGTACTCAGCAGCAGAATCTCTACAACATGCGAATAACAAAAGTTGAAATAAAAAAAGGGCAAAATATCTTACTGCAAGTAGTTAAAGTGTCGTGCAGATTAAGCCAATCGAACAAAATTACCCCTTAAAAAAGAGCGCACTTTCATTTTCACAACATCGAAGACAGTAGTACTTATGTTATGTTATGTTATCCGGGGGCCTAGAAACGAAGGAGAGGCTCCGTCCCCATTGCAGCCTCAGTGTGCGCAACCCCACGACGACTACCGCAGTCCACTTCACCCCTCCGCCGCCCCACACCGAACCCAGGCATATTGTGCGGTTCGGCCCCAGGTGGACCCCCAGGGAACGTCTCACACCAGACGAGTGTAACCCCTATGTTTTGCGTGGTAGAGTAATGGTGGTGTACGCGTACGTGAAGAAATTGTTTGCGCAGCAATCGCCGACATAGTGTAGCTGAGGCGGAATAAGCGGAACCAGTCCGCATTTGCCGAGACAGATGGAAAACCGCCTAAAAACCATCCACAGACTGGCCGGCTCACCAAACCTTGACACAAATCCGCGGGGCGGATTCGTGCCGTGGACCGGTGCTCATTCCCGCTCGGGAGTACACACTTATATTTTTTAAAAAAAAAAAAAAACATATTAAGAAAGCGAAGATTAGAAGAATTTTTTTGTGTTGTAGAATGAAAAACATCAACACTTCAAAATTTCGATATGTCACTGTGACGCTATTCAGTGCGCTACCGCTACCACGAAGGATCATACGACGTATCTAGATTGCTACTGTATCTTGTAAGCTTCAATTGTAGTTATATTACTATTTCAAATTTAACCATAACAAATTTTACCAGTGACAATGCGTTTATAATGAATCCTTAACATGATGGTGATTTCAAGTGGACTACTCTCATTAACCCACAAGCAATAATAATTCTTTTAGCAGTAATATGTTGTTTCGTGTCATTTTATTACAACGAATCGTACAATTAACGGAGGGTTTTCGAGGGCTCCCCAGTGTGCTGGTTTTCAGAAATGGTATTTATACATACGGGCGTTAACTGGAAACCAGACGGCGCGTCACGACTCTGCACCGAAAGACATGCACGTGATGTTGGTGGCGTTCTGCCATCTCATTGGTCAACGTTCAGAGCATCTGACATACTAGATATTGCTGTGCACTTTCGGAAAGACTTTCCAACATGCTAAACTATGCTATGACGTTCAGATGCACTGTCCGTGAGTCGACGCGACAGCTTAACGAAAGGCCGGACCGGGCAGTTGGCGCTCGACTCGATCGTCACCAGCATGACTGCAGTTGGTGTAAATAATGTTCACCGCGAGGATAGAAAGGTGATCACCCAAAGTACATGATCTAGAAAGCAGGCGCCAATGTCCCGTAGTAAATACCAAATTCCTATGCAGTGCCACGTAAAGTAAGTGTACGTGACGTTGTTGATCTACATTTACATCTACACCCACACCCTGGAAATCATTGTGCAGTGTATGGCACGAAGTACTTCCCACTGTATTATTATTACTTCTTCCTATTCTGTTCACATGTGGAGTGCGGGAAGAATGGTTGCATCGACGTCTGTGCGCATGCTCTAATCTGTGTAAGCAAGCAGTCTCCTTTGCAGGACTGACTGCGTTTCCTTAGTGTGTATTCTCCTAATGAACCAGAGACTGCCACCTGCTTTATCTACGACTATTGTCATTTCATTTCATATCCCTACAAACTGTTACCTCCAATAAATTTCCTTTGTTTTACTTCTATGGTCACAAATGTTTTGTCATCAGGCTACCGGTTTCGGTCTATAATGACTATTATAAAAATATGTCCTGGAGTGCTAGAGTCATAGTGGCATTATCAGATTGGTAGACACCACTTTTGTGCCGGCCGTTCGTATTCTGCTCCTGTACTGCATACCATCGCTTTAGTCTTTTTCTTGTTTATTCTAATTCCACACTGATTGCATAGAATTTGTTCCATTGTTCTGAGGACTTCCTCTAGATCTTCTTTAGCAATATCGTCTGCACAACGTAGCATATCTATCTTCTGCCCATTACTTTTAATACCCATCTCAGTAGTTTCTCGAACTTGGTATATAGTTTCCTGGATGTAAGCATTGAATATAAGAGGAGCCGGCCGCGGTGGCCTACCGGTTCCAGGCGCTTCAGTCCGGAATCGCGCTTCTGCTACGGTCGCAGGTTCGAATCCTGCCTCGGGCATGGATGTGTGTGATGTCCTTAGGTTAGTTAGGTTTAAGTAGTTCTAAGTTCTAGGGGACTGATGACCTCAGATGTTAAGTCCCACAGTGCTCAGAGCCAGCCCAACACCACTTTCGACTAATTGGAAATGAACTCATAGCATACTCGTTTTTTTAGTTTATTTGATGTGTACAGTTTTACATTTCTGAACATTTAAAACAAGAAGCCAACACCTGAATCTCTACAAACCTTATCAAAAAGTGACTGAATACTTGTGTAGCTCCTTTCAGATACTAGCTCTTTATATAAAATGCATCATCTGCAAACTGTCTGAGGTTACTGTTAGTATTGTGTGGAAGGTCATTAATATACAACATGAAAAGTCAGGGCGCCAACACAGTTCCGTGGGACTGGTACTTGATCCAAGGTAACATGCTCAGCCCTCTCTGCTAAGAAATCTTCAGTCCAGGAACCAATTTTGTTGATACCCCATATGGCTGTATTTCCAGTAATAAGCTTAGTTGTCGTACTCAATTAAATGCTCTTCAGAATTCAGCAAACACTGCATCTGCCAGCCTGTCTAGAATCAAGACTTTCAGGTAGCATATGAGAAAAGCGCTAGTTGAGTTTAACATGATTTACTGTTTCAGAAGTCGTGGTGGTTGGCATGGAGGTGGTCCTTCTGTTCGAGATAGCTCATTGGTTAATTTTTCATCTATTGGACACGGTTTCTTGTTAGAGGTATCTACGGTATACTATCGTTAGAACAAGATCTAATTCTGCCCCAAAGTCGTTATAGAGCCTGATAAATAAGTCCACTGGTCCTTGGAGCTTCGTTCAGATTTGGAAATTTCAGCCTGTTCCTCAAGACCAGTAATTTTTGACCAGCCGGGGTGCCCGAGCGGTTCTAGGCGCTACAGTCTAGAACCGCGCGACCGCTACGGTTGCAGGTTCGAATGCTGCCTCGGGCATGGATGTGTGTGATGTCCTTAGGTTAGTTAGCTTTAAGTAGTTCTAAGTTCTAGGGGCTAATGACCTCAGAAGTTAAGTCCCATAGTGCTCAGAGCCATTTTGAACTAATTTTTGTAGAATTGTGGAATTAGTCCTGAACGTTCTTTTCTAAACTGAGTTCAGCATTTCTGTTTTTGCTTCTCTACCCTACTACTACTGTGACAGTCGTTGAAGGCTTGACGCATTGTCTGTTGACAGCCAATAATGTTTCATTCAAAATCTCTCTATCTACAGTGATATTTTTTTCCCTTTATTTTCAGTATCCTGTTTCTTTAGAAGTTTCCTTATAGAGACCGTATACAATGGAGATTCTCGACCATCACTAGCTGTTCCACCAGGTACATGCCGAACCTGCGAACGTAGTGGTCGCGCGGTTCCAGACTGAAGCGCCTACAACCGCTCGGCCACTCCGTACTGCCGAAAGTAGATAATGTAAGTTGGGTTGTCTATCATAAGGTGAATGAAATGTTTGACAATCCAGTTATTTTTTGCCCACCCTGCACATTACACACACAGCTCTCATACTTCATGAAGCAAACATGCCATTTTTGCTAAAGAAGAAAATCCTTTCCGGTTAGGCAGCTGAATCTCCCCCTCTCGCGCTTCCTCCCCTCCCTCAAATCCTCCAACCCACACAGGTTGCCTAGTGAACTATGCCATGCGACTTAGCATGTACCTCACAGTCGAGCTACAGGCACTTTATCGGTGTACTATTGAATCAACCTCTCGCAACGTTTCCTCACACACATAAATTGTAATCTGATACTTTCCTTCCGTTTTTCAGTTTAGATCTGCCTTGTCCAATTTTTTAGCCTACCTAGCCACACTGAAACAAGAGAAGTATTTTTGGGCAATATGTAATATAAGTAACACTAAGAGTAAATACTGAGGAAAAATGTATATATTTAACACATTTAAGTAACTTAGAATTTATTAATTTATGGTTCTTAATTCAACATGAGATTTCATTAATAATTCTATTTATAAGTAACTTCAAATCATCGAATTAATTTGTTATTTTACTCTGAAGTTGGGAAATTGATGCATCAGTATCCGGTTCGATTAAATTGGTTGCAATTCTCAGAGTTGACTGAACGTGTTCATCTCAGAGTTAGGTTCCATTTTTTACTCTTCTTCTGCTTTATTCTTGAAGACAACTGTTCAGAAACAAAAGTGCTTCCTAACAAATATGACACATATAATGAGTGACTGTGCAGCAAGGGATATTTTTTCTCTGTGTATGATTTCTCTAAGTCCCACGAAGAGACATAATCAAATTTTTTTCTTTTTGTTGGATGTCATACCGCAGCTCTATCCATTCCACCTGAAAATCTTCTGGCATGTTATGTACATTGTTTGTAAAAGGTGTCACATATTTGCAACGTTTTGGTTATTATTTCTAGAACCCTGAAATTGATTTTGAAATTAGAGCATCAAATTGAAAAGTGTGGCTGTGTCTTAGTTTCGCAATCGCAACTTCAGTAGCGCGACTGACTGGCGGATTGTAAGAATGAGTCCAGAATGATATTTTCACTCTGCAGCGGAGTGTGCGCTGATATGAAACTTCCTGGCAGATTAAAAGTGTGTGTCAGACAGTGACTCGAACTCGGGATCTTTGCCTTTCGCGGACAAGTCTCTACAACTGAGCTACCCAAGCACAAGTCGCGCCCCGTCCTCGCACCTTTACTTCTGCCAGTATCTCGTCTCCTACCTTCCAGACTTTACAGAAGCTCTCCTGCAAACCTTGCAGAACTAGCGCTCCTGAAAGAAAGAATATTGCAGAGATATGGCTTAGCCACAGCCTGGGGGTGTTTCCAGAATGAGAGTTTCACTCTGCAGCGGAGTGTGCGCTGATATGAAACTTCCTGACAGATTAAAACTGTGTGCCGGACCGAGACTCGAACTCGGGACTTTTACCTTTCGTGGGCAAGTGCTCTACCATCTGAGCTACCGAAAGCACGACTCACGCCCCGACCTCACAGCTTTACTTCTGCCTGTACCTCACAGCTTTACGTCTTCCATTTATGTATTTTCTGTACTCGTTAAATACTTTATTTATTGTGCCTATTTCGTCACAGTTAATGTGGGTTCCTAGTCAAAGTAAAAAGAGAGAAACTTGTTAAGTCTGTCAAAAATCGCATCATTATCCAACGAAGGATTTCCGATTCATGCGGCAGTTCACTTGTATTCTATATCTCTTATTAGGTGTTGAGTGGAAGAAAGTTTCCTGTTTCCCTTGTAACATCCTGTTTGGGGTGGTGGTCCAGTACCAAATGTCTGATACTGCAAATATATCTTCCTAAATGAATTTTCCTTTTGCAGCGGAGTCTGAACTGATTCGAAACTTCCCTGCAGATTAAAACTGTGGCCGGACCGATACTCGGGCTCGAAAGTGGGACCTCTGCCTTTCGCGGGCAAGTGTTCTACCGTCTGAGGCATCGAAGCAAGGTTCACCAACAGTTCGCCAGTACCTCATCTGCTACCTTCGAAACCACCCAAAAGTTTTCCTGCATACATTGAGCGCCTAGCATTCCTGGGAGATGTCTGCCTCTGGAAAGATTCACATTCAGGTATGAGTGCGTAAGGTCTTTGCTAAGAGTCCACCTATAGTTGAATAATTAACCTACGTTATTGGAAGTGACCTTCATCAGTATATGTGCATCTTTAATAAATTGTACTCACTGCTGCCCGTGTAATGCCTTAAGCACTCCGTCTTCAGGCCACAAGCGGCCCATCGGGACCATCCGACTGCCGTGCATTCCTCAGCTGAGGATGAGGATAGGAGGGGCGTGTGGTCAGCACACCGCTCTCCCGATCGTTATGATGGTTTTCTTTCCATTCGGTCGAGTAGCTCCTCACTTGGCATCACGTGTAATGCCTTAAAATGAGTGTAAATTAAATAAGTCGTAAGATAGGATTCCTGGAAGAGGGGACTGAAGTTCTTTATGAACAGCACACTATTTTATCCTAGACTCGAAGGTCATTGTATTTCGACTCCGCTATTGGTTTCTTCGATGCGTTGAGACCCCTCACTCCAATGTGCTATTAAATATCGCACTATGATGTTGTGTAACGCAATATTAATGTGAAGATTCTGACATCAGTGACATTTATTGTCACAATCACCAAATAACAGGTCATATTCCAATCGCGAATATCCATTCATTCCTAACGTATAAGCTACCGCACGAAACACAGGAAACTACAGAGGAGTCCGTTAACCCACACCTACGCCATAGCAAAGTATCCGTGTGAATCACACTCCATTACCGAGTATTTAAAAGTAGTCGCATAAGAAAGAGAAGTGAAGCAGGTACACAGATGTACTTCTTACTTTAGACACAATGATATCATATTGCAGCAATCGATTTTGCCCATACATTTGCTGTCTTCATTTTGCACAGCTAGTTTAGAATCCACTGCTTTGCTCGTGTAGACTGTATGTCCTGTAGAGATCGTTCTGTTTATTTACTAGAATTTTTATGTTGCTTAAATGTTTTTTTCGACACTAGAGTAGTGAAGCCGTAGTCACAGTACATAAAGTTTTTCTTTAAAAAGATAGTGTGTTACACTAGCTGTTTCAACGAACTACTTCATTTTCAACGAGCATATGGCTGATACAAATTCACAAGACAGTGCATATGGAGTACATGACAACGTTTACAGATCAATGGAACACCAGTTTTCCGAGTTACCAGGTATTGACCCATGCTGAAACACCCATAATGGAGCGTGGTGCTGCCTCCAGAGGCGGCAGTGCCGGCACTGACACTGGCATCCCGCCAGTCGTCCATGAGGCGAGAGCTGTCCTGGGATACGTTATACCACGCCTGCCCGACCTGTTCACGTAGTTCTGTAATAGTTGTTGCATGGCGAGTTGCACGAGTCACTTCTGGTCCGACCATATCCCACACGTGCTCGATTGGAGAGAGGTCTGGAGATCGTGGTGGCCAGGGAAGTTGCTTCACGTCTTTCAGAGCACGTTGCGTTTCACAGGCATTATGTGGGCAAGCATTATCCTACTGGAATAACACCTTCCTGCAGTAGAAATGGCAAATGAATGGGTCTAACTTCATTCCGCACATACCGAACACTGTTTAACATGCCCTGCAGGAAAAAACCAAAGGAGAAGACAGTTGTAGCTTATCACACCGCACACCATAAGGGCTGTGGTGGGGTCAGTGTGTCTTGGACGAACGCATTCTACGGTACAGCGCTCACCACGTCTACATCGTACGATCATACGACCATAACCTGCGTGCAGGTGGAATCTGGTTTCATCGCTGAAGACCACCGGGCCCTGTTCCACCTTCCAAGTGATCCTCTGATGGCACCAGTCGGGCCGTGCACGTCGACGCCGTGGCGCCAGTGGAAGAGGGGCTAGAGGTGTGCGTGCACGTAGTAGCTCTGCTACTAACTGGTTCGCAAAAGTTCGTATTGACACGGCTGGGCTGACAAGCCCTCTTACCTGTGCTGTGGTAACTATAAGATCTGCCACTGCTGCGTTCTGCATGGCGTATATGCTGCTCGGACGTGTAGAACCACTTCGAGGGGTGAGAGAATGTCCACGTGACCACTGATACTACCATTACTGCACAACTGTCGCAGGACGTCCAACTTTAATGGCAATTCTCCGTAAGGACCATCCTGCCACACCACAATTTGAATCATTTCTAACCCTCTCACTTGCCTGTAGAAGCACGGGCACGTCTCGGTGGCATGGTTGCCTGCTTGCTTCACACGCCTGCTCCATAATCAGCTTTCTAGCTGTGAAAATTCCCCATTAAAGAGACCTATACCAATATGCTGTATGTTGATTGACGACTTTGGACGACTTTGGAACCATTATCAGTACATCTTCTATCTTCCAGGTGAAATATGCAGTCCTCGGATCTAAATCGATGTCGTCTTTCAATATGCACTAATTTTTTCCAGCAGTGTACAATAAATTATTTATGAAAGATTAAAATTGTTGCCGATCGGGTTTTTTGCAAGTTTCTGCTTGTTACTGATTTTTCTTAGTTTAGATTATACTTTAAAGCAGTATCTGTTCGATTTTTGATAACCTACGATTATTTATTGTGCAGAAGTGGTACAAAGCTGTATCAATTTCCAACATAATCTCCCCTACACTCAATGGAAGTAATCCAGCGCTTACAAAGTGCATAAATTCCTTTAGAAAAAAAAATTCTTTTGGTAGTCCGCGCAACCACTCACGCACTGCGTGGCTTTCCTCTTCTTTCCTCCCACTGCATCTTTGAGTGATCCAAACATATGGAAATCACTTCGGGCAAGGCCTGGTGAATATGGTGGATGAGGAAGACACTCAAAATGCAGGTCTGTGACTATTGCAACTGTTGTACGGACTGTGTGGTGCCTTCGACAGTCATGTTGCCCAAAGACACCTGTTGACAGCAATCCACGTCGCTTTGATTTGATTGCAGGCCGCAGATGATTTTTTAGGAGATCTGTGTATGATGCACTGGTGACAGTGGTCCCTCTAGGCATGTAATGCTCCAAAATGACGCCTTTTTCGTCCCAAAAGAGAGTCAGCATAATCTTCCCTGCTGCTGGTTCCGTTAGACACTTCTTTGGTTTTGGTGATAGGAATGGTGCCATCCCTTGCTCGCTCTCTTCGTTACCGATTAGTGAAAGTTAACCCAGGTTTCGTCCCCAGTAACGATTCTTGCAAGGAAGCCACCACCCTCTCGTTCAAAGCGCCGAAAAACTTCTTCACAAGCATCAACACGTCGTTCTCTCATTTCAGGAGTCAGCTGCCATGGCACCCATCTTGCAGACGCTTTGTGAAACTGGAGCACATCATGCACAATGTGGTGTGCAGATCCATGATTAACCTGTAAATATGCTGCAATGTCATTCAATCCTTCACTACGGCTTCAACTGCTGAAATGTTCTGTGAAGTCTCAACTCGTTGTGCCTGACCTGGACGAAGAGCATCTTCCACTGAAGTCACACCATTTGCTAACTTCCTACTCCATTCCTAGACTTGCTGCTGTGACAAAACATGCATCACTGTACTGAACCTTCATTCGTCTATGAATTTAAAAAGGTTTCACACCATCACTATGTGAAAACCGAATAACAGAACGCTGTTCTTCCCTGGTACAAGTCGCAAGTGGGGCGGCCATCTTTATACTGATACTGCAACGGTATGTGTGCTTCTGCACTATGCTGCCCTCTACAGGCCATTCTGCACGCTGTTTGTAGTACGCTTACCAACTTACAGGATAACGGCGCGAAATTTCGATTTGTACTAAAAATTTAAAGTTATTGGTGTTTTAATTTTACCCTTCCTCGTACATAAAATGCGATGTAGTAGTACTTCTTTCCACCAGTTCGTCTGTTCTTAGTATTACAACCTACCAGTTGTCGAGGTGTTCCTAAATGAGGGTACCAGGAACTTAGACTGAGAACGAAAATACAGTCGACATATGAATGATAAGAAATCAAATAATTGTTCGTCTCGAAATTTCTGTGATTATGATGAAATCGGCCATGCCTCGTGGGTTATATTACTGGTGACACAAATGTGTCTCCTGGAGAGCTAGTGCTACTCGGACAGATGTATTTACCCCTCAAAAGGTGACGACTGTGGCCCGTTAAATCACAGCAGGACTGAGGGAGGTTTACGACCCTAATTCGCGCCGCTTCGCCTCGGACAGGGAAAGCGTGGACGTGAAGCGGTACCCCCGCCAACCGGCGTGAGGTGTCCACAGTAAAGACAGTGTAAACGGGAGGCCGGGCGCAGGGGCCCGGAGTGGCAGTGAGAGCAACAAGTGCGCCGCCGTAACGAGGCGCGTCGCCATGGCGACGGCCTGAGGGACCCGTCGTTACCCCGGCTCCTAACGAGGCGGTGGCAGTCCCTCCACCCTCTGTCCAGGTGCGGTGCGCTGCCGCCGCGCTCACATCCCGCTGCCCTTGTCCGAGTGCACGTCCACTCTGGCGCTCCTACTGCACAATAAAAGGTAACGCACGCCCATAAAGATAACTTGTAATTACGTTCTCAGTAAAATATATACTGCACTTTAAACTCAGCGGGTCGGAATGCAACATGTAATTTCACGGAAAAGAAAATGTAAGCTACTCACTCGGGTAATATACACCGTGCAGGCAAAAGTCATGGGACACCTCCTAATATCGTGACGGACCTCTTCATCGGCATCGTGCAGCAGCCAAACGTGGCATGGACTCAACAAATAGTTGCAAGTATCCTGGAGAAATATTGAGCCATGCAGCCGTCCATAATTGCGAAAGAGTTGCCGGTGGAGAATTTATGTCCCATATGTTGCCGGCCGCGGTGGCCGAGCGGTTCTAGGCGCTTCAGTCCGGGACCGAGCTGCTGCTACGGTCGCAGGTTCGAATCCTGCCTCGCGCATGGATGTGTGTGATGTCCTTAGGTTAGTTAGGTTTAAATAGTTCTAAGTTCTAGGGGACTGATGACCTCAGATGTTAAGTCCCATAGTGCTCAGAGATATTTTAACCATAAATGGTCAATGAGATTCGCTTGAATTGGCCAGAATGTTCTCCAAATCTATTGAAAACAATTGTGGCCCGGGGACATGTCATCGTTTTGTAGAAACATGAAGTCCATAAATAGCTACAAATTGTCTGCTTGTAGCCGAACACAGTCGTTTCCAGTCAGTGATCTTCAGTTAGACCAGGGAAAGTTCTCAGAAGACGTGATACAATCGCCAAACATCATCATAGTTTAGTTAGTTCGCACGAATTATACATTTTATTTTACATACAAATATTCGTCGTAAATCACTGTACATATTAGTGAAAACCGTATAAATGTCTCTACAGTAATTCCTGAGATTTGCCTTCAGGTACAGACAGAAAAACGTGACAGATGACTTTAATATAGTAACCAGGGATGACCAGGAATTAATGTCACAAGGCCCGTATTTCTGGCAATTCATCTATTGTAGGGAAGTTTGTAGCGTGCCGTAGATGTGATACCCGCAGTGGGCAAGTGTGCAGGGTTTCAGCCACCCGCCACCTTCAGCACTAGTTGTACGAATGATGACTGTTTTGGAAAACTGCACCCGCAAAGAAAGCCGCTCAGTTGTTCAATTTCTGTGCACGCTTTACTGCCACCACTTCTCTTCGAGGGCATCATCTTCCCTCACGACAAAGCGCCACCTCGTACCGCCCAGAAGACCACTACATTGTTGAAGCAGTTTCCTCCCTATAGACTGAACATCGTTCCAGGCCACTTTCACATTTTTCCTCACTTCAAGGAGCACTTAGGACGCCCACTATTCACTTCAGTCGAAGAGGTGAAAAACTTCACGACAACGTAGCTGAACACGTAAGGACAAAATTTTTACCAGGAGGGTATATTCAAACTCGTCCCACGAAGCGAAAAGTCAGTAAATCGATATGGAGACTATGTCGAAAAATAACCTAACGTGTGTACTACGAACACAGCCACATACTTATTGGGTGAAATAAAATGTACACGTTTCATTGCAAGCTTTGCAACCTTACTTTGTCATCACACCTTGTAGTGCAGAAAAGTGAAGATGAACTCCAGTTAACGGTACATTACCTTAACCAAATCTGAACATTTTTATCTGAAAATTTTATTACATAAGACGAACGTTATGGTCTTTCAGTGTAAATGACCAATACTGTAGAAAATAGTAGTTGGCAGCAAAGTAATTGATCAGGCATCACAGTAAAATATTTGGGCTACGATAATAGCAATGATTATAATAATGGTTGCACAAGAAGACACTGAAAGACTATTCAAATGAGTTGAATGAACACGAGGAAGAAGCGGAATATAGAGATACGTGAAAGCAACATGTTAATAGAATGAAAGACTACCCAAAAAAATCCTGAGCCATAACTCGAATGACAGGAGATTGACAACAGAAAAAAGAATCTTTGTGAAGCTGGAACGAGAAGATGGCTAACTCCTGAGTTATAGATTTTTTAATGAAGCGGTCATAATGGACATCACCTGGTTGAAATCTAAATCCATCTATTTAATTTCACGACAACAGCATTTGAATTTTTCATCTTACGATGTATAGGGACCTCGGTCCAATAATCAGCATCGGCGATGTGGTATCGAAACCGGTCCCAAATTATAAATGTACATGTTGTGATATCACTTACAAGTAAAACTTTTGTAGATAGGTTTACAGTATTCTATAAAATATGTGGCACAACACGTAGGAATATCTTATAGAACAAAGATTCTTAAACCGATAAAATGATTACAAATAATCAGTATTATACGGAAGTGGGACATGGGATGTTAGAACACAGAAATAGACCCTTGATACAGGCAGAGTTAATGAGATTTACACGTGCAATTAAGAACAGCTCCAATGTTGAAGTAACTGATCAACACGAGCGATGAGGATTAATGGAAAACGCATATTAAATAGCGTCCATTCTACCCTGTTCCACTCTGATCCACCTCCACCACACCCAAGAAGTGGGAGCCGTCTCGGAAATAAGGTGGACTGTTGAAATGGGCCAGTCTATACAACCAAATCCGCTGAAATGGTCATGATAATTATGATAAACGTAGTTGGTGCTGAGAAGGGTACCATTGCCCATGATGGGTGACAACCTGCACAGGATTCGGTGGAATTTTGTTTCATCAGTAACAGTAAGGCAACAGCGGTGGGCAGTGAAAGCAGATACCGAGCCACTATCGGTGGGTTCAGGTTTTGACATTTGTGCACACAAGACAGTACTGAATGTGCTGGACAGCGGAAGATACCTGTGCCACCCGTGCCGTTTGACGAAGAGGACGACTCTGTGGTCGTGCCCAAGCCGCACTATATGCTTCAACCAATATGCTGTATCACGATATTTAAAATTTTCCATACCCTTAATGAATAACGTTCTGTTTTGAATGTAGCATGAGACAGGAGCAAATACTGCGTTAGATGTAGTTACTGGGCATATTAACAGACATATGCCTGTTAGTTCACGAGCAGTTGTTGGAAGCACAAACGGAATACGAGAGAATCGATAAATTGTGCTTTTTCTGGCGTTTATGTGATCTTCAACATTGTTGTTCTTGGAATTGTACTAGAAAAATCTAGTAAGTCTCTGTCTTCATGGTATAGAGAGAGCTGTAGAATTTCGGACCTCAGTCAACGATTAGGTCATTAAGGGATAGTGGACCTCATTTGTGTGAGAAACCATCAAAAACTATTCCCCATTTCGTGGTTCTCTGTCTTTCTAGTGTGACGCACTGATCACACAAATAAAATGTATTCGCAGATTCTTTAGAAGAAACCTCTATCTCGTCGTTGTTAGTGCATTCTAACAATACAGTGCCGTAAACGCATCTTATTTCATCATTTCTGCATAGTCTTCCTTGTAAGGCAGCATAACACCTCTCTGAACTGTGAACGTTATTGGGTAAGAGGACAGCGGATTTTCGAGGGAGGCTAACTGCTTACCACTGGTCCGCAAGCACGTCCGTTGCGTGATATTCTCCCCTGACTCTTTCTCTCCCTGTAATCTTTCTTGATCGGCGTTGATCCCGATTGAGTCTCAGTCCCAAAACCTAAGTATAGTGTCATCATTCGGTTCTTCACTAGCTGAAGTAATGAGATAAGCGGTTGCCTGTTTTTATCTCGCAAGGGAAGGCCACGACGCTGGGACCACGGATTTACTTCAAACTTTGCACACCTTTAGTAGGCTATTAAAACAACATAATGTGCAACTTGTAAGGTGCACTAATGTGGCAATTCCGAGAAAATCGCAAGAGAAGTTTTACACGTCTATTATGTGCCTTACATATCTGTGCGAAGGTGCCGGACGTTAGAGTTCCTAGTGGTCACGTGATTAGCGTTTGAGTTTCGTAACGTGGAGGTGGCGGCGGTTTGACTCCAGCTCAAACTCTATTGTTAATCTGTTTTTTCATCATGGGTCATATTATTTAATTTATTTGCCATTTGAGAGGTAATATAATGCAAAAATACGACTTGTATTTGCATGAAGTTTCAATGTATGTTTCCCATACCTCTATGACAAATACCGTTCTGCAACGTGTGATGTCGGCGGCACATTACTCTTGTGGTCCGGCACATCGTAACTTCCTATATTACTGATTGTGAATAACATCATGTGCTTCATTATTTATCGGGGTTTCACTTCGCTTTCCAAGCCTTTCCCTCGTCCTTAAAAATTTCATTACAAATAGTAAGTAGTCAAATAACATATGAAATTCACTACGACTTCATGACATGGTTTTTCTTCACTGTATTACCTCTTAAATATCATATAATGAAAAAAAAATAAAGATTAAAAAATAAGGGTCGCCTCGTCCACGCCTCTCTTGCGAAGCGCGAACGTTATTTGACCACAATGACTTTCTACGTCCCGCAACTACGCACAGACACATCAGTTACATACTACCCGGGTAAAACTTCTCTTCCGATTTTCTCGGAATTGCCAGAGTAGTGCATCTTACTACTTGCTCATTACGTTGTTTTAATGGCCTACTAAAGGTGTACAAACTTTGAAGTAAATCTGAGATCCTAGTGTCGTGGCCACTCTTCGTAAAACACCTGGGAAATACCCATTGACAATCCACTCCAGAGACGGAGAAATGTGTAATGGTGCAGAGTCGCCCACAAATGCACAGCACTGATCGGCTCCAATAAGTAATTATATAGGAACATCACCTTCCCCTTCAGTGGGGTCCGACAAACGAAAATGTTTGATTTTTCGTTTATCTTGACATCTTTGGGGACAGCCAGATGCTTCGTGAAGCTGTGTAAACTCTTGAAAGCATTGAGCCTATGATCAGCTTTCTTGTAAGTGTTGCTTAGCTTGGAACGCGCAAATCTGAGAAGCATGGACGTCAAAGAAAATTCGAACGTATCTACTGACAGAGGCAGAGTATCGATAACTTGTAGGATTAGATGATCGATCAGACTTCGGCAGATAAACATGGATTGGACGTCTGCACCCACAACACAACCCGTGTGTCTGCTTTCGCCTGTGGGCCCATCTGGAGGGATACTTTATAAATCACACTTAAGTACCTGACAGAGAGTTCATCAGCATGGAAGCATATTTCCAAAAAGAAAAAAAAGGAAGTTGACGTCAATAAATAATGACTCGTTCCATATCATTACGATTTGTCGTGCAAATGATATAGGGAACATGAAACTAAGTAACTAATTATTGGTATATCACAATGTATGGTATGGACGTACATACTTTGAAAATTTCAAAGTGAAATTCAAAAGTAAAATCAAGCAAATGGTCAAAGTAAGCGCACATTCCAATTATACTGTATTTCGTTATTCCTAGAAAACTGACAGAGCTACTGGTAAAGAAGCAAACAGGCTACTGTTGGAAAGATAGACCTACGTCTTACACAGGTTTGGCTATCGTTACCAAAAAATTATTCACATGCACATTAAACCAAAATATCCATTTTACGGGGTCTTAAGCGTTTGAGACCATTACCTTTTTTTTCTTACCCTGTAAGTTGCCGTTATTGGGCACACACTGAATGACGCGTCATAGGCCAGATTTCAGAGTGAGAAGAAGGGTAAAATATAGTGAGACTAATGCACTGACAATCTAATAAAACAAGAGAATTCTATTCTGCATGGAGGTATACTTCTATGCAGTTCTGTTTCTTTGACTTTCCAATAATCATTCACTTTGCTGACATTCTCAAGATACGATAGTATGTCTTGCTTCTTTCCTCATTGCATACGCGTATGGGCTAGTATAAAATACGTCGGTACGTTGTCTGCAAACGTGAACACTAAAACTGTCTTGCATACGAGTTGAAAGCTGAAACTGTAAAGAAGAAGAAGCAGTACCGATACCAGTAAGCAAACGAGCAATGGTTTCGGTGTTCCAGTTTCATCTGCTATCGATGCAAATACAGTAGAAGTGGAATTAAATAGATTACGAAAGTGTGCTTTTCATATCAGTTCCTTCTGTTTGTGCAGCAAAAAACAAGTCCAGAGCGCCAAATGTGTCGTATTACTAGAGCATATACACGTTCAAGAACAGAAAAACATTAGAAATTGTCTTCCTTACTCGATGATATTCATGTGAGCTCTATAATTTTTAGTATTTAAAACCGCTGCTGTGCGCACGAACAGAAATAATGACAAGAAGCCATCGTAAACAGTAGTCTGCTAATGTTTTGGGCTTCTTAAAATGGCGGCAGGCCCCGCCCACTCTGGGTTCAAAACAGTCTGTATAGAGCTGTCTCCCTTCTTTTTTTTTACCTCCATGGATAAAGTGCCCAGGACAACGATTTACAACGTTTTTGATCTTGCACATCATCTATCTCCATACATCTACACACCTGTTACGTAACTCATTACGTTACTCTTATCACCCAATAATAATCTGACCAGGACTCTCCTTACTCCGATAAAATCTAGTAAAAATCGTCTAATGGCTAATGCGTCTTACAACGTGACGATAATGTATATGATAGCCACATATTTCTTAAAAGGAAACCTCTATTTAAAAGTACAGTGCTTGAGCGACGTTTAAGTTGATTTATTCGGTATAGAATGGCCTACAAATTCACAGCAGAGGCCATGTGAACTTTTCTCTCTTTATTTTGTATGTGGTCTCTACATTAGCTTGTTTCATTTTCAGATGAAACTTTTCGTCAGGACATCATATTCAATTTCATTCATTTCTGGCAGACGTGCAGCAACGATCCCTTCAGAACGCTGCCACTAAACCACCTCCGGAGCGTCCATTTGACAGTTTGAGCACACCCGTAGTAAGCATCACACTTCTCTGTAGCCAAGTCGTCTCGCAAAATTATGCAGTACTGAATCAGAAATTCCACCCATTTATCCTCCAAACGTCATGCTACCTATATCCACCCTTCCCTATAAAGCACTCAAATGATACCTGCGGTAAGAGTATATCGCTCGGTAGCAGAACAACCCGGCCTGCAAGGAACTTTTGAAAGTTTTCTTTTAGTGAGGCATCACACTTCTCTATAGCCAAGTCGTCTCGCAAAATTATGCAGTACTGAATCAGAAATTCCACCCATTTATCCTCCAAACGTCATGCTACCTATATCTACCCTTCCCTATAAAGCACTCAAATGATACCTGCGATCAGAGTATATCGCTCGGTAGCAGAACAACCCGGCCTGCAAGGAACTTTTGCCAGTTTTCTTTTAGTGAGGCATCACACTTCTCTATAGCCAAGTCGTCTCGCAAAATTATGCAGTACTGAATCAGAAATTCCACCCATTTATCCTCCAAACGTCATGCTACCTATATCCACCCTTCCCTATAAAGCACTCAAATGATACCTGCGGTCAGAGTATATCGTTCGGTAGCAGAACAACCCGGCCTGCAAGGAACTTCTGCCAGTTTTCTTTTAGTGAGGCATCACACTTCTCTATAGCCAAGTCGTCTCGCAAAATTATGCAGTACTGAATCAGAAATTCCACCCATTTATGCTCCAAACGTCATGCTACCTATATCCACCCTTCCCTATAAAGCACTCAAATGATACCTGCGATAAGAGTATATCGCTCGGTAGCAGAACAACCCGGCCTACAAGGAACTTCTGCCAGTTTTCTTTTAGTGAGGTATCGTCTGAGGATCGGCGAGGGTCTATGCTCCTATCCAGATCACAGCGATAGCAGTGAATTTTATAAGCGCTCAGTTTGTACTGCTCTTTCGAACCATATAGGCCATCAACAGTCATCTCTCTAATGTGAAATGTGTCAGTTGTTTATTCCCTTTGCAACGTTCGAAATCATCGAAACTATAGATCATGCGGTTTAAATGCATTTATTGAAATGTTCATGCTTCATTCTCTCCTACTCTCTAAGTCTCTTTCGCAATCTCGTAGCAAAATTACATCTTAATAGTCTTTTAGAGGGTGTTCTAAACTCTTAAGGTGGTAGGGCCGTTTCCAGTCAGTTCACCGAAATTAAGCGCTGTCGAGCTGGGCTAGCACTTGGATGGGTGACCATCCGGTCTGCCGAGCGCTGTTCGCTAGCGGGGTGCAGCCAGTTATTGTGAGGCAGACAGAGGAGCTACTTGACTGAGAAGTAGCGGCTCCGATCTCGTAAACTGACATAAGGCCGGGAGAGCGGTGAGCTGACCATATGACCCTCCTTATCTTCATCCAGTGACGCCTGTGGGCTGAGGATTTGACCGCTGGGCTTTCTTGGACTGTTCTGGTGGAGATTACTTTAGTTTTTAAGGTGGTAGAGAATCCTAAATTAAGCAACTTTAAATAGCTAACTAATAGTCGGGGACGTATATTTAATTTTTTATTGACGTAAACAACCAACGTACCCGTACCCCATGTGGTGGAAAGGATCCGGATATCTAGCAGAAGACATTAATATGGGGCGTGTCCATCCACTGCTTTTATGACTGCTTGAACTTTGTCGGAGACACTTTAAATGAGTTCTCTGACTGTCTGTCTCGTTTAGCTAGGTTCATCACTCCAAAATATCTCACATTTTCATCCACTGCCCAGTGGCGTCGGCGTCGCCCTTCATACTTCCTCAACTATCACTTAGCAATGACTACAGAAATGTCATGACCTATGGGAAGCTGCCCGGCCACTCTTCCCGTTATTTTTAACTCTCTACACGAAGTCATAGATGGACTACTGGTAGCACTTTGGAACTGATTACTGATTCCATCGGTGACTAGGTCGATTTTTTACAACCTCCTTCTTCAATGCTGGATGTTCCCGCGTAGTTGAGGTCTGTCTGGTCTTTCTTTATGTGTGGTTTTTCCACTGCGTTACCACTGCAGAAGCAGATCAGAAACTTCGGAAATTTAAGAAGGGTTGAAATGTCCCTGATGTATTTGTTACTGAGATGACAGCCAGTGATTCGTCCACGTTCGGAGCCACTGAGGTCTCTTGACTGGCCATTCCTGATGCTGCTACTGATGTTCTGGCAACACAATTCTCTCCGCCGTGCTGGCCGTAGTGGCCGAGCGGTTCTAGGCGCTTCAGTCTGGAACTGCGCGACCGCTCCGGAGGCAGGTTCGAATCCTGCCTCGGGCATGGATGTGAGTGATGTCCTTAGGTTAATTAGGATTAAATAGTTCTAAGTTCTAGAGGACTGATGACCTCAGATGTTAAGTCCCATAGTGTTCAGAGCCATTTAACCATCTCTCCGCCGTCTTTTAGAATGGCGGGTCGCCACTCAATACATCTAGCTGTCAATTTTGCATTGCGTGTGGGAGTCCGGATTTATGAAGTAGATTAAGAGAACTTAGGCTCAAGTCAGCAGTTGACAGTGAGTCTGAGCATGCATTACCGCAGCGCGTAAGCTTTCCCCCATCTTTCTAAAGTATTCCTGATCTGCGTGGCACGATGAGACACTCAACTGGAACACTATCAAGCAGTTCCACTTTATTAATTTTTTCATTTGTGTGGCCAAATTGTCCGTAGTTGCTTTGCAATTCTTGGGGGTGTTTTTGTTGTCGTTCCAACTGCAAAAATGAGTGTTTCAATTTTTTCTCACTAGACGCGTTTCGCTTTATTGAAGTAAAGCATCATCGGCGGTCTGTAATTAAGTTATTTACGTATTGATTTGTTTTAAGTTCAGAAACCAATTCGTTAACAATATGTCGGTTTGGACTTACAGTGATTTTCGATCGATTTCTCGCTTACATTGGGAAATGCCTTTGCTAATAGATCGTTGATGTTTTTCTTCTTTAGAAACTGATAGTTGTGCTTCAATTTCGAGCTGTTCTGCAGCACTATGCATTTCTTACATTTTCACAGCACACTTTTTCGCACACCACTGTTTTCTGTTTGTTTTTATTCTTTTAAGCATGGCTTGTGGTTTGTGTTTTGTAGTGTTGCCAACGTAACATTGCCAGCAGTTTGTCTTTGACCTAAACTCTTTCCTTATTTTAGATTATTGTATGTGTGTAATTTTATTTAATTTTGTTGGTGTGCATCTATAAACTGCGTAAGAATAGCGAAGAAATAGTGATGGGGTTCCTCATTTTTTGGTTCGGGGAACCGAGAAAGCGTATAGTAGTGTGATGGAGTGTGAGTTGGGGGAGAAGGTGAGGAGCAACAGGTGAAATGAAATTCGGAGCAGTTGGGGGCCGGAGCGGGGGGAGGGGGGGGGGGGGGGGTTGGATGGGAGAGTGGGTTGGGAGGCGGTAAAGATGCAAAAGGCTTCTTTTCTTTTTCATTTAATTTCATTAATTATATTATATAGAGTCTGGTTTTCCAATATTTATTTGATCACTGAGCAACTGTAAATTTTGTGTGTGTAGAAATTTTCTTGGAAAGAGAGGAGGTGTCTGTCTTTACCGATTCTTATGATATTCATATCTTTTTCAATATTGCTTGGTCTATAGTGTTCTTGTTTTAGATGATCTGCAGATGTTGAATGATTTGTGCCGTATTTAAATGCTATAACGTGTTCTTTATATCTTGTCTCGAATGTCTTGCCAGTCATTCCATTGACAATCTCTGCAACTTAGCTGACAGATACCAGATTGTTGATATCTGTCTGGTTTCGATTTCAGTTTTGGGATGTGCTTTTCTACTGAATTCTTTGTTTTATAAGCAAAGTTTATGCCTTTTTTTACCTACATTATGTCTCGTGTCGTTGTGGTATGCCATTGTACGCCATGTTTTGTAGTAGTGTAAGTTGTATGTGTTTGTGTTGTTTGGTTAGTTTTTTTTCATTATTTGTTTCTTTACTTTTCTGTTTATTTTGTGCCCGCATCTCGTAGTCGTGCGGTAGCGTTCTCGCTTCCCACTCCCGGGTTCCCGGGTTCGATTCCCGGCGGGGTCAGGGATTTTCTCTGCCTCGTGATGGCTGGGTGTTGTGTGATGTCGTTAGGTTAGTCAGGTTTAAGTAGTTCTAAGTTCTAGGGGACTGATGACCGTAGATGTTAAGTCCCATAGTGCTCAGAGCCATTTGAACCATTTTTTGTTTATTTTGTTTACCATTGTTTCTTTGTGTCCATTTTTAATGCTATCTGTTTTATAAAGGGTAGGTCTTTCTGGTAATCAGAAATGTCTGGGGGATCCTGTTCAGTCTGTTTAACATGTATATAATTCCTACCTGTTTGTGATTCTGCAGGTGGTCTAAGGTTGCATTTAAGATAGTGTGACTTGTTGTGGGTTTTCTGTACACGTCAACTGCCTGTTCGTTACTGTCTTTTCGTATGGTTATCTCTAGAAAGCTGAGTGAGTTTTCTAGTGCTTCTTCTACTGTGAACTTTTAAGTTTTTGTGTACAGTATTTATGTCTTTGTGTTCATTTTTATATGTTGTGGAGCCACTGTAAAACTGTGTCACAAGTCAGTTCTGAGAATATTCCGTATCTGTTGTCGAAATGTGGATTCATTAACCACATTACTTTTCGAGTCTACATTATCACATTATCGATTTATTACACTAACTTTAAGAACTCGAAAATAGGATGATGTAGTCTGGAAATATCTTGCGGTAATTCAATCACAGATTTTGACAACGGGTGCGGTATATATTCTCAGTAGCAATTCCTGTTCAGTTTCCACTGTGTTTTCACGCAACCCCAGCAGATAGCACATATAATGATGAAATACAGCAACCAGCCACTTTTTTGTACAGTTTTATTTGTGCCACAACTTGTTTACGGCATACTTCTCTATCTTCATTAATACAGCGTTTTTGTGCACTTCATTCTGAACGTTGAGGGTTCATTGTGAAAGTAATACATTCCTGGAAATGGAAAAAAGAACACATTGACACCGGTGTATCAGACCCACCATACTTGCTCCGGACACTGCGAGAGGGCTGTACAAGCAATGATCACACGCACGGCACAGCGGATACACCAGGAACCGCGGTGTTGGCCGTCGAATGGCGCTAGCTGCGCAGCATTTGTGCACCGCCGCCGTCAGTGTCAGCCAGTTTGCCGTGGCATACGGAGCTCCATCGCAGTCTTTAACACTGGTAGCATTCCGCGACAGCGTGGACGTGAACCGTATGTGCAGTTGACGGACTTTGACCGAGGGCGTATAGTGGGCATGCGGGAGGCCGGGTGGACGTACCGCCGAATTGCTCAACACGTGGGGCGTGAGGTCTTCACAGTACATCGATGTTGTCGCCAGTGGTCGGCAGAAGGTGCACGTGCCCGTCGACCTGGGACCGGACCGCAGCGACGCACGGATGCACGCCAAGACCGTAGGATCCTACCCAGTGCCGTAGGGGACCGCACCGCCACTTCCCGGCAAATTAGGGACACTGTTGGTCCTGGGGTATCGGCGAGGACCATTCGCAACCGTCTCCATGAAGCTGGGCTACGGTCCAGCACACCGTCAGGCCGTCTTCCGCTCACGCTCCAACATCGTGCAACCCGCCTCCAGTGGTGTCGCGACAGGCGTGAATGGAGGGACGATTGGAGACGTGTCGTCTTCAGCGTTGAGAGTCGCTTCTGCCTTGGTGCCAATGATGGTCGTATGCGTGTTTGGCGCCGTGCAGGTGAGCGCCACAATCAGGACTGCATACGACCGAGGCACACAGGGCCAACACCCGGCATCATGGTGTGGGGAGCGATCTCCTACACTGGCCATACACCTCTGGTGATCGTCGAGGGGACACTGAATAGTGCACGGTACATCCAAATCGTCATCGAACCCATCGTTCTACCATTCCTAGACCGGCAAGGGAACTTGCTGTTCCAACAGGACAATGCACGTCCGCATGTATCCCGTGCCACCCAACGTGCTCTAGAAGGTGTAAGTCAACTACCCTGGCCAGCAAGATCTCCGGATCTTTCCCCCATTGGGCATGTTTGGGACTGGATGAAGCGTCGTCTCACGCGGTCTGCACGTCCAGCACGAACGCTGGTCCAACTGAGGCGCCAGATGGAAATGGCATGGCAAGCCGTTCCACAGGACTACATCCAGCATCTCTACGATCGTCTCCATGGGAGAATATCAGCGTGCATTGCTGCGAAAGGTGGATATACACTGTACTAGTGCCGACATTGTGCATGCTCTGTTGCCTGTGTCTATGTGCCTGTGGTTCTGTCAGTGTGATCATGTGATGTATCTGACCCCAGGAATGTGTCAATAAAGTTTCCCCTTCCTGGGACAATGAATTCACGGTGTTCTTATTTCCATTTCCAGGAGTGTATATATCGCCAAGTAAAGAATGTGATACGCTGGTCGGAGGTAGGTGAATACCCCAAAGTGTTTTGATATAAACAATGCTGTAGAAAAAGTGGCTGATTGTTGTATTTCTTCAAGGAACTCTGTCCGAAGACAGGGAGCTCAAACACTTTAAATCTAGATTTATTAATGCCAGCAGGAAATACGAATGTCCATTGGAGTGCGGTGTGCTTTGCACTGGCGTTGGGTCACATCGTACCCTTCGAGTCGAGCGATGACTCTGTTACGCACCACTGTCTCGTTACCTCAAAATAGTTAATGGTCCTCTGCGACTGTATACACTGACCTTAAAAATGTCGGAGAACAGGGAAATTACAGAAGAGAAAAGTCTCAGCCAATCCGCAAACTGAACAATGAAGTGATGGTAAATATGCAAAAAACACCAAACAAATAATTGTAAACAAACGTACGAGACAAGTATGTCCTGTATGACGGGTATCATTTAACTTTTATACTGATGCCATTATTCATTGCCCATGACGTATAATAAAGAACTGCCAAAGATAAACTTAAGTAATTATAAAGAAATGAAAAAGTAGTTTACAAACGTCAGTCCACAAACTGATGACTACTAACAAAAATTAAGATTTTCAGATGTCCGTTAAACAAACTGAGATACAAGCATTCACTGCGAAATAGTTGATAACAGCAAAAATTTTGGTAGGGGGGAAACCTAACTAAGTCGTTAATGTTTTTCAATACTCGTTCGTAGTTTACAGAAAGACAAAATTAACTTATTCTCTATTTTATGGGGCACAGTGAAAAGAATTTTAGATGGAAATGCCGGCTGTGAAGCAAATATATGGTTTACAAAACCTCAGTATCCGAGGAAACAATACTTAAATTTGGTGTAAAAAGTATACTGAAAGAAAATGAATTAAATCAGGTAAAATGCATATATCATATTGAAGTAATGGCCAGTAGTAGATATCCCAAAATAAGATATAATTACAAATCCATAAGGCAGAAAGGTTAGCAATTCTGCCAGACGGTATAGAGGTCGTGCAAAGCCGGATACAAATACTGTACTCAGACATCAGGAAAATCAGGGTTACCAATACCCTTCGAAAAAACAAATGTAGTGACAAACAACAAAACTGAACGATCAGAATTAAACACGAAATATGGAAATGTCATAACGGCCTGTGACGACGCAGTTGACAATTCCTAATGCTATAGAAAGAACCCACACTAGTGAGTTCTTGAGGAGCACGGTCTGTCGTGAAGCGACGTGTAATGCTCCTCATCTGAGAACAGTTGTAAAAAATTGGCCGCACTACACGTGTCAACGGGGTGGACAGATATGTTTAAGTCTATCACACTGTTAAAGCAATTTAATTCACCAGGTCTAGCTGTAGCAACAGAATTAGAAAAAGTCCTTCAGTCAAAACATGTGTTCTGTGCTTTCTCTTTGTGTACACACTCTTGCTAAAAAGTCTGTCCTAGTATATGGTTCCAGAAATACACAAACAAAAATAAGCACTGGTTTTACTGATCCTCTCTCTCTCTCTCTCTCTCTCTCTCTCTCTCACACACACACACACACACACACACACACACACACACACACACACACACACACACACACTCTGCTAGCCAGTTTTAAGAGTTTCAACTCAGACTAGATACTAAAAGATCAGCACTTTCCATCATTTCATAAACAGGTTTTAAAAAGACACGGTACTTAATAGCTTTTAATACTAGTTCAGGCCCTATACAGGTCATCACTTTGCCCTTATAACTGCTCAGCACTGTACATGGAATTTAGACCCTTCAAAGGAAACACTCAGTTTTCAATAAAAAACCGAAAATTCCCTAGATGTCATCCATGAACGACCACAAACTTTTACCGATGACACATCTTCTCCAAAAAACTGCTACTACCCAGTCATAATGAGGCTGCGAAGATCTCGGTGCCACGCCATCTTCTGTAACAAGGGCAGCGCATCCCGACCCAATCATAGAGTTCCTCTCCCAGTACCAAAACGTGAGAAATATCTCTCCCCTGACTAGGCGAAAAACACAGCAGATAATCAGGTTCGTATTTCGTTTCACATGACCCGATACTCGTTCTCTTTGAACCAATCCCTTTTCGGAAGTTATTTTAAATAAAATCTCATAATAACCCATTTCAGAAAAGGAAAAAGATTATACTACGGTTAATCATCTTAAGGAAAATACCAAAAACAAATACCATTTTCTCCCCTCTTTTTGGATTAATCAACGGCAGTAAAATCTGATTCCCACAATGATTCAGTCTTAGTATGTAATTCATAATCACAACGATTCCTACTTCCCATCCGTGTCACATTCATTCCTTTACTCACTCAGAGAGTATGACAGACGAAAATAATAATATCAAACGCACTGAAAAGATAATTACTTTCTGGAAGCTGAGAACATTTGTAATTTACACTGTTAAACAAAATATTGTTTAGTCAGCTATTTTGGTCACTAATTACTGAGTTTAAGTCATCATCTGATTTACTTACAATAACATCTTAAAGGGCCTCAGTGCTGAATGTAATGAAAAGTTAGAAATTTTGGGTTTTAGGTAATTTTTAATATTTCCGAAATCACTTCAAATTTGAAACAGACTCGTAAAATAGTTAATATTGTCGTTTTGAAAGTCTCATGTCGGTTGGTGACCGGTGAATGACTTCATTAATTCCCAGGATGGTGAGTATTTTAGACTATGTTCAAAGCATATGAGAGGAGCTAGGAGCACATACAGCAGACGGCAGGCACCAGAGCGTGGGAAAACTTTCGGCAGAGCATCACAGCCACTGAGACAAATCCAGCCTAATAGGAAAAAACAGCAGTTATAGCCAGATAACGAAACCTGTTCACTTAACAAAAGCTGTTTACAACAAAAAATCGTTGGCTGTAAATGCAAAATTTCATCACCACAAGGCAGTAATTCGGCCAGAATGTACGTATGCAACCAAAACGGTTATTTTATGATAAGCAAAAAACGTGAAGAAATCGGGGAATAGGGAAGGGAGATGGTTGTTTTTGGTGTTGTGGTCTTAAGTCCAGAGACTGGTTTGATGCAGCTCTCCATGCTACTCTATCCTGTGCAAGTTTCTTCATTTCCCAGTGCCTACTGCAACCTACATCCTTCTGAATCTGCTTAGTGTATTCATCTCTTGGTCTCCCTCTATGATTTTTACCCTCCACGCTGCCCTCCGATACCAAATTAGTGATCCCTTGATGCCTCAGAATATGTCCTACCAAGCGATCCTTTCTTCTTGTCAAGTTGTGCCACAAATTTCTCTTCTCCCCAATTCTATTCAATAACTCCTTATTAGTTATGTGATCTACCCATCTAATCTTCAGCATTCTTCTGTAGCACAACATTTCGAAAGCTTCTATTCTCTTGTTGTCTAAACTATTTATCGTCCACGTTTCACTTCCATACATCACTACACTCCATACAAATACTTTCAGAAACGACCTCCTGACATTGAAATCTATACCCGATGTTAACAAATTTTTATTCTTCAGAAACACTTTCCTTGCCATTGCCATTCTACATTTTATATCCTCTCTACTTCGACCATCATCAGTTATTTTGCTCCCCAAATAGAAAACCTCATTTACTACTTTAAGCGTCTCATTTCTTAATCAGATACCCTCAGCATCACCCGATTAAATTCGACTACATTCCATTATCCTCGTTTTGCTTTTGCTGATGTTCATCTTATAACCTCCTTTCAAGACAGTGTCCATTCCGTTCAGCTGCACTTCCAGGTACTTTGCTGTCTCTGAGAGAATTACAGTGTCATCGGCGAAACTCAAAGTTTTTATTTCTTCTCCATGGATTTTAGTTCCTACTCCAAATTTTTCTTTTGTTTCCTTTACTGCTTTCTCGAATCACAAACTGAATAAAATCGGGGATAGGCTGTCTCACTACCTCCCCAGCCACTGCTTCCCTTTCATGCCCCTCGACTCTTATAACTGCCATCTGGTTTCTAAACAAATTGTAAATAGCCTTTCGCTCCCTGTATTTTACCCATTCCACCTTCAGAATTTGAAAGAGAGTATTCCATTGTGAGGCAGATATTAGGAAACAGAAGACACATTTAAATTAAGAAGTAACACAGTAGCATACAGTCACGTAGAAAAAAATTAGAAATGGACGTAGGAAAAAAATTGGTTTTGTATGACCACATACAAAAAATGAGTACTAGCAGACGTAAAAGAAACATTTTACAGCGAGTTTCAAAAATTAAAAAACAAACCTATCTGGCTTTACAAGGAGCATGAAGGGCCAGAACAAATTAACATAATTAAGCAAGAATTTGACCGTAGTGCAAGATAGGGAAGGCAAATAAGGAGTTGGGAGAAAAGTTACTAAGAGACAAAGAAGAAAACGCTCAGCAAAAAGAGAAAAAAAACTGAGTAGATAATTTGGAGAAAGCGTATAGCTAACCTGGTGACATGAACGTGACTCTTAGCTGGCCTTCACGAAAGAAGGAGAAGAAAGCCACAGAGAAGCAAGGTAGAGCAAGACCACAGAAAAGATGGAAAGACCGATTCTGAGATGAAGGCACAATAGCCTTAACTAGACTAATCGTTGATATTCGTGTTGATGGTGGTGATGAAGCTCTTAGAAGAAGAAAGAATGCTCCATGGAGAAAGGCAACAGTTGCCGAATGTATTAATGTTTTTTTTTCGAGGCACTCTTTTCGACAGCATGAAGTCAGAAGTTACTTCCACGTGCAGGCAGACAGTTTCGACAGTAGTGAACGACTGACGGTATTACCCTGGAGACGAACCGCTGGCTGGTGCACAAGTTGGTCCTCCGCTGTGAGCGCCGTTTGTGTGCGGGCGCCGCAGGGACGCAGGAAGTTGGCTCACTTTGCCGGCAAGCCGCCCCTGTCTGTCTCGAGCCGCGACCCGTAATTAAGAAGACGGGGCGCGCTTTGAAGAAGCATTCCTTTGTGCGCCGTGCCCTCCCGTGGAACCTCCGACCTCCCGCGGCCCGCTGCTGTTTTCTGCAGAGTTGGCACAGAGCAGAGGGCCATTTTCACCTCCACTTCGTCACTTCCGTAATTACGCACGCTACGCTTCCTATTTAAAACAGAGCACCGTCTGCTGAACTGGCAATTCACGACGGAAGTCTACACTTGATGAACTTCCGTTTGTCGTTACGTGGTGAGATACAATTACTTCGCAATGGCTCCCTGTGGCATCCAGGAGGTGTCAGGGGCAAAATAAAACTGTCCTGCAAAATATTTCGTGCACTTTAATCCTTTGACTCCCACGATAGGCTTTCAGAGAACCAAGTGGAATTCGTTGCTTCTCATTGCTGCGTATCAGTGTCTCACTTACCGACTAGTAAGGTCATCCGAAGACCAGTATCAGCTGCAAAGCGATTTAGAAAAGATTGCTGTATGGTGTGTCAGGTGGCAGTTGACGCTAAATAACGAAAAGTGTGAGATGGTCCACATGAGTTCCAAAAGAAATCCGTTGGAATTCGATTACTCGATAAATAGTACAATTCTCAAGGCTGTCAATTCAACTAAGTACCTGGGTGTTAAAATTACGAACAACTTCAGTTGGAAGGACCACATAGATAATATTGTGGGGAAGGCGAGCCAAAGGTTGCGTTTCATTGGCAGGACACTTAGAAGATGCAACAAGTCCACTAAAGAGACAGCTTACACTACACTCGTTCGTCCTCTGTTAGAATATTGCTGCGCGGTGTGGGATCCTTACCAGGTGGGATTGACGGAGGACATCGAGAGGGTGCAAAGAAGGGCAGCTCGTTTTGTATTATCGCGTTGTAGGGGAGAGAGTGTGGCAGATATGATACACGAGTTGGGATGGAAGTCATTACAGCATAGACGTTTTTCGTCGCGGCGAGACCTTTTTACGAAATTTCAGTCACCAACTTTCTCTTCCGAATGCGAAAATATTTTGTTGAGCCCAACCTACATAGGTAGGAATGATCATCAAAATAAAATAAGAGAAATCAGAGCTCGAACAGAAAGGTTTAGGTGTTCGTTTTTCCCGCTCGCTGTTCGGGAGTGGAATAGTAGAGAGATAGTATGATTGTGGTTCGATGAACCCTCTGCCAAGCACTTAAATGTGAATTGCAGAGTAGTCATGTAGATGTAGATGTAGATGTAGAAAGGGAACCCTACTAATTGGATGCAGAATTAGTTCAGTTACTAGTTGCACCTGTATGTTGTGCTGTCCTCAAGTTTCATATTTAACCCTCGTCACCGTATCGACACATCGAATTAGTTCGCACCTGCAGATAGGCAAACCAATTGCCAGATCCACAAAGCAGGCTGTCTTCGCACCTTCCGGGACACATCGCGTGAGTGACTCGAGTCGACGAATTGACGGTGCCACATCACAAAAGAAGCTCTTATTGAGCGCCTTCAGCGTCAGTTACAAACTTGGAGAGATGCTTTGTCCACTGATGTGGGTCGGTTTTCAGTATGTCTTGCAGTATCTGTGCAGTCGTCGTCTCACCCACTGGACATACTATCCCCAACCACTTCGGAAAACGAAACGACGGGGGGAAGTGTTCTTCTCATATTGTTACTTTTGACGTTATTTAAAATAACCATACATTAATGTTTTTGACACAAAATTGGCAGTCAAAGAGTTCAGGAAGGCAACAAGCCTTACACTATCCCCACCGCGGGCAGATGATGTAAGTTGGATTACTTACCTTGAAATGCATGAAGTATTCTGAAGGGCAGTTTTCTTTTGTCCACCCTACACGAACGTAGCGAAAACTTCACATACGGAAGCAGTGTATATCGTGGAATAATAGAAATTATTGTGGTTACGGAGACTCAGTCGCATTTGTGTAATTCTGCGGGGTATGCTCCAGTAAAACAAATTTACTCTGGGAACCAAACTAAAGTATAGCAAACACCAGTCACGGACTAGGTCTTTGGCGTAGCTGCTGCCTATAAGACAGTAGAAGGAGCGATGTGGGATCGTGGGACATTCGATGAGCATGTGACCAGTCTCTCCAGCAGATGAATGGTGATAATGCTGACGCTTTTTTTTATTCAAACAGTTGCTCATTTGGCCTCATAAGGGCTCAGTGGAACCCGTTCTAGATCCCAACTCTGAGAAATGTCAGGAACTACAGGGACAGAGCGAGGTGGTGAAATGGTTAGCACATTGGACTGGCATTCGGGAGGTAGGCGGTCCAAACCCGCGTCCGGCCATTCTGATTTTGGTTTTTTGTGGTTTCCATAAATCACTTCAGGCAAATTCCGGGACTTTTACTTTGAGAGGGCACGGCCGAATCCTTCTTCATCCTTCACTAATCCGATAGCAACAATGACCTCGCTGTTTGGTCCCCTCCCTCAGATCAACCAACCAATCATCTCCTGTGCCAACCTCTTCATACCAGAGTAGAAAGAATACGTACCGGGAATTCAACCCTGGTCCTTTTCTATCAAAGGCGGGGACGCTGAACACTCGGTTACATTTTTAAATATATTTTCGAGTACTTTATTAATGATTCATATTTTACAAATTCATAGCACTTCATCTTCTTCTTTATCTGATACTCCAACAACTGGACTAGTCTTCCTCAGACTCTTCTTCTTCACCACAAAGTCTGAATGGCCACTTCCAAAGTGAGACTCCAGTGAGAAATCTGTGTCATTTGGAGAGTACGCCATAACAATTAAGCTCACAGTATTGACAAACTGCTTGCGAACACGTACATGTCACTGCCGAGGAGAAATTTTGCATGCTCTTTTGATTTAGCAATAACTAGTTCGTAAATTTACATTGGTAAACTTCTCTCTAAGAAGTCTTCAACGTTCTAACCCAGAACATAACCATCATACGATCTTCATTCACTACTCCAATTGGTACCAACGTTCTCAACAATGCATTACCTTCAAATAAGCGACGAGGCTCTTCCTCCTCCAGCGTCAGCAATTCTCTACCAGCCTTCCGAATTTGGCCAATGTGTACTTCATACATCAAACGTTTCGCTTCGTAGGCCATATTCACCAACGATCTTTAATTCTTGGACAAGACGAGCCTATTCATATACATGCCTCGCTATGACACAGTTCTTCCTAAAGACCGAGGACATGCGCCCGTTAGTAAAGCAGGCCCTATCCTATACCAGCTTGAGACATGAAAACGATTACAGCTTCGGACGATCATCCACCTCCCCACTTGAACGCTACAGAGGTGATCCACTAATATTCAGCAGTGAGCGTTTATTCGTTAACAGAGATCCAAATATGACACGTTTTCCTACCCCTTGGAACTCCATTCGCATCAACATAGTCATTACTCCTGGTATCGAGTATAGTTTCTTTTCCATATTCTGCTCATGGACCGCCCCTATTATTTTTCGCCTCTATTACTCCTTTCAGCATGCATGTATGTGCAAAGGAACTTTCCATCGTAATTAGAATAACACAGGCAGTGCACTATCGTACTTCAATACATTTATCCCTCTATGAGACAGAACGATCACTGCCTTCATGGAAAGATGTTGGCAGCAGTCTATCTACATCTACACATACTCCGCTAGCCCCCAAGCGGCGTGTAGCGGAGGGCACCACCTATTCACGCCAAAGTCATATTTCCTCCCCCCCCCCCCCCCCCTCCCGCTCTGTTCCACTCGCGGATCACGAGAGGGAGAAACGACTGGGAGAAACGACTGTCTGAACGCCTCAGTACGAGGTCTAATTTCCCTTATCTTTGAATGTGATCATTGCGCGATTTGGAAGTTGTTGGTATTAATGTATGCTGTACATCCTCGGCGAAAATCGGATTTTGGAATGTAGTGAGCAGCCTGTTCCGTTTAGCGCGTCGCCTATCTGCAATTGTATCCCACTTCAAACTTTCTATGAGATTTGTAACGCTCTCGCGATGGATAAATTTACCAGTCACGAATCTTACCGCTCTTCTTTGGGCCTTCTCAGTCTGTTGAATTAGAGCCAACTGTTAAGGGTCCCATACAGACGAACAATGATCTTACTGAAGCATGCACCGTCCTTCAGGACTCCAAAAATATTTGGGCGAGCCCACAAGTTGCCAAGTTCCGACGACGCTGCAAAAGTTTCTTTGGGAAGTCCTTACACATTATCTATAGAGAAAAGATAGAAACACAGTATGGTTTTTGAAGTTTATGTAGTCTTCTTGCACTGATGTTTTGATGGAGGTAATATAGATAAGTTGTCTTCCACTGATTGTTGCCGTTGGGCACTGAATTGGTTTTGTCTGCGATTGCACTGAAGTCGAAATTGTCTTTGTTCGTCTCTTTGTGTGTCATTTCTCCTTCTGCGGTCTGCCAAACGCTCCAGTGGTGTGGAACGCCCTCTGGTTGGAGGTTCACTTTCGCTCTGCATGTTGCGCCCTGCGCCATCGTGGGAAACTGAAGTACAGAAGAAATTTAGCAGCTTGCATAAGTAAAGTAAACAACTCCAACCGCTGTAGTATAAAATAATAAAATGACATTGTCAATAGATGGCGCCTTATGAATACTTTGCATCGATATGTATGACTGTAATCGCGTGATAGATTACTCTTGTCATTACTCGCGAAAGAAATCTTGAAAATGAAGTCTCAATCATTAATTTTTGATAAGCAATTCGGGAGATATGCGTACCGACAAAAAACACCCTTCATAAATAAAATATTATTGTTATTATTATTGTTATAGTTCCTCTATTATTCCTTTTTTCTGTTGTGTGGTGTCATGTTATCGTTGATACGTAGGTTCACGGATATTCGGTGTCAGGCTTTTCATTCCACATTAACAGCTCTCTACGAATTTCAGTTACTTGCTTGTTACAACTGCTGGTACGAGCTATAAACTCACTTAATGGTACCGGAATATACTGCGACCATCGTTTCTGGAAGAGATTAATTCCGCTGCGGTTTGAGTCGCTGCATTCCTGTGGAGCGTCCGGCGTCCGATAGCAATCGGGGTGTTTGCTCAGCTGTCCGGGCCTACTTTAAAGGTCATCGCCAGTATTGATCTCTAGTCTGCACAACATCAACGGCCTTCTTCGTAACGTGCTAACCACTCCAGCATATGTATTAAAATACACATTTCATAATTAACGAAAGGCGAGTCGCTTTTTCAGTTACGATTATCGACCCGAAACTATTAAATTACACCAATACTTCATTAGATACTTGCCGAAGTAGCTTACTGTGACGTCACATTTAAGGAAACTTATAAGGCAGATGCTCCGATCCGCAACTTGGCAAGGGTCACAGTACTCTCACTCGGAATCTATTGCTGTCCTAGATCAACAGTCACATTGCTTCCTGGCAGATTAAAACTGTGTGCCCGACCGAGACTCGAACTCCCGAGTTCGAGTCTCGGTCGGGCACACAGTTTTAATCTGCCAGTAAGTTTCATATCAGCGCACACTCCGCTGCAGAGTGAAAATCTCATTCTGGAACAGTCACATTGTTTTCCTGTGGCGAACCTCATTTTTGGCTTGCAGGAGAGCATATGTCAATGAGACAAATTCAATTTTAAGCTGCCTGTTTCTGAACTTAATCTGAGTTAGCAGCAATGCCTGCTGAAATTTGCCCTGATTAAAATTCCCCTTTCAAATCTATGAATATTGACCCATGAAAGTACTAGTACACAGAACCTAATCACATTTTTTGAATAATTGGACACAGACAAGATTAATTCACTTTAATGATTAAGTTTTCTAACCAGACAATTACCACTTGACCTTCCAGAAGCTTAATATGTCTCACCTTGTAGGCAAAACAGGCTTAGTGAGCATTCTTGGCTCATAAATATGATTCTAAATGTGTTTCTGTGAGAAACTGAAAAAACAGGACTTTCGAAGAATTTTGTTTGTAATTCAATAGAGCATCTGATGCTCCGAATCTGTCGACGAAAACTTACCTTCTGGAATTTGTTAGGACATTACTAAAAATACTACAAGTCATCTTACGCTAACTGAATGAATGCTACACATGAAAGAAATTGCTACTGAGCTAATGACCACATTGAAGGCAAATTATCACACAATAATACATATTATTGAGTGATTTATAAGATCATGGCGCCATTGGTTCTTGAAAACAATCTCTATACACACAGGTGAACCTCAAGTCCACTGACAAACTATCAGAGGTGGTACTATGGACGATAATAAGAAAAATATTGTCTGCTAAACATGGACTCTAAGACACCTATCTTAACAGCTACGAGCACTTGTTCATCTTCGCTTCGACATAAAGCTCTTTGTTTCTCATATATTGGGAGGCTATAGTTGGATCAAAACAAGAACTGAATATCTAGTAAACATGGGCTCTAAAATGCATACTTTCAGAACGAAGAGCACTTGTTCATCTCCTCTTGCCTGCTATCCCTATCCAAGTCCTACTGTAGCTCCTCTCCCTAGACATCTCTTCCTGCCCACCTCTCGCTGTCCATCTTCTCCTCACTCCTCTTTATACAGCTCTTCCTCCGAATCTCTGTCCCTTCCCCTCCTCCTTCCCTCTCTCTATCCATCCCCTCCTATCCCCTCTCCCTGCCCATCCTGATACCACTCCCACAACATGTCTGACATGCAGGGCAACCTATCAATGGCTTAAAAAAACAAATAAATTAAATCTTTTTTCCCTTACGTGTAGGCAACCATGCAAAGAAGCCGAGAAAGCAGGCTGATACTATTCCAACGCAACATACATGTCGTGCAGTGCAGTCTACACGAGAGCGCTGCTGGCGCGTGACGAAGCCGCCTGAATAGCACTCGCCTACATCTCTTGCTGTGCACGCACACACGGAAGTACGTGATTGGCAGTTCGCTCACTCGGTATCAAATGTTACATACTCGCAGAGTGATGGGTGACACCCGCATGGCCTTGCCATGCGTCTAAGAAAACATACACGGGATGGGCAAAATAAAGTGAACACCTGTACTTACACGGGAATTGTTTATTAATAACAGGCAGGACCCACATTTGCCCGTAATACAGCTGCGATTTTTATTGGAATACTGGCATATAATGACTGTGTAGTCTCCAGGTGAATGTCATGCCACTCTTCGATCAGAACCTCTTCTACCTCCAGTAGCGACGAGAGAAGCGGAAATCTGCTCCAGAGTCTTCGCTCTTATACCGCCCACAAGGGTTCGATAATGTTGAAGTCCGGAGACTGTGCTGGCCAGGGAAGACGCTATAGTTCAGTTGCATGCTCCTCATACCACGATTGTAATGTCCTGGATGTGTGAATGGTTGCATTATCGTTCTCAAATATAGCATCACTGTTGGGGCACAACATTTGAATCATGAGGTGCACCTGATCATCTAAAATGTTCACATAATCGTTGGCTGTAACACGACCTTTGAGAGTAATGATCATCAGAAGACCATGACATGGCTGCCCCCACCATCACTCTTCCACATCATTCTTTAACCGTTGGAATCAAGCAATCAGGATAGAAGGGTTCATTTGTTGTTCTCCAGACGTAAACCCGGCCTGATGTTGGAAATAACGAAAACGTCGACTCATCGGACCAAATGGCCGTCCAGGATTTATGCTCCTGTACCATGTTTTGCGCTTCTTTGCGCTGATTCTCGTCAATAGTGATTTGGCTACAGCAGGTCGTATATGAACATTCGCTTTATGGAGTTGTCGGCGGATAGTGTCGATAGATACAGGTCTCGAAGATGGCTATTGAGCTCTGCAGTCACTTTACCCGCCATAGTTGTGTGCTGTTTTGACACAATTCGTGTTAGCATACGACATCTGTCATTTAGTTTTGATTTGCGCCCAATATTATGTATACACGATAATGTCTTTCCATGTTTTGTGTAGGCTGTCATGACTGTTGAAACAGTTGCTCTTGAAACATTCAATAAGTTGCCTGTCTTTGTTACTGACGCTGAAGGCAGTCGGACCTCCACAACCTGAACTGATGCCTAGTCCGTACTGAAAACGCAGTCCAACGCGACACGTTCCTTACCTGCGTTGATGACCGTCAAACACAACTAACCCATTACTACCACTGTTCACATTATTTTGCCTATCCCCTGTAGATTCTGTCTACACACCATCGACACAACGTACCGGCACTAACAGGCACGGCGAGCATTCAAATGCACTTACAATTAGAATTTCCTTTTAGCTCTCCGTTTCCCGCCGGCCGCGGTGGTCTAGCGGTTCTAGGCGCTCAGTCCGGAACCGCGCGACTGCTACGCTCGCAGGTTCGAATCCTGCCTCGGTCATGGATGTGTGTGATGTCCTTAGGTTAGTTAGGTTTAAGTAGTTCTATGTTCTAGGGGACTGATCACCACAGATGTTAAGTCCCATAGTGCTCAGAGCCATTTGTCTGTTTCCGTGTTTTACCACGGAGTAATTGTGCGCTGAACACCAGAGATTCAGAAGTGCAACCACGGTGTACCCAAAATTAAGATGATAAGCGAATGTCAAATGCTATTGATCATTATTTCAGTTGTGTAACTTTATATTTCCGTGAAATAATAGCCGATCGATTAATGGTAAAATCGCAATGACATTTAGACGTATTTTCAACAGAAAAAATTAAAAAGCTTATGCTGAGAGTGTGTAATTAACTAAAAAACATCAATACAGCTATTTCGTAGACTTTCAGGAGTAAATGAAGCGAGTGAACTAGTAGTACATTTGGAAATATGAACAGAAAGAGAAAGGGAATATATGGCGTAGTGGTGAAAGGAGATGAGTGTTATTTGAATAGATGTCTGTCTGGATAATTACTCGAATAAGAAGGTTATTCAAACAAATTTATTCTCCAATAAATTATCTGTGAATTAAATAAAAAATAGCATAGAATGCCACCGTATTTTCTTTGTTTACGTCTTCTACAAAATACCAGTTTCCTCGTCTCGGCGCATTTCTGTTTTATAAATAACTGGTTTGTCAAAAAATTCTCCTTTGTGGCTCAGTTCCAGACTACAAAACTTAGGGTTCGATCCCCAGTTAGTCCTACGATTTTCTCTGTTCTTACCGCTTCTTTCACCTATAACAATGATACGAGTAACATTGCCAAGTTAAGTTGTACCATATTTCGAAGTACGTGTTGAAATGTAGATCCCCTTCTAACTTGCTGTGTCTCTTCAGAGATGAGAGGAAGTCAGGGAAACACCACCATGCCTAGTAAAGCACTGCAGTGCTGAAACCATCTTCAAGCTGAGCATAGCTTTTCTTGATTTACAGCGTAACAAATTAAATATAAAAATGCTTATAAGCGGACGGTCCCAGCAGTTTGGCCTATAAAGTACTTGGCAGCTGCAGCGTTAAGTAACCAATTTAGTCAGCCAGCTGACGGTTAGTCGTGGCGAGATGGACGTGCCGTATGTGATGTCTTCTTCTCAAAACAAACTTATTTAACTACAATCATAAAAATTATTTTTCTAAAGTTTTATTTAGCAACAACATTCTTTCTCGATGATTTTCAGAATAGCCACATTTCTTCCTCAAAACGGCATTACTGTAGAGACAAGAAAGTAGAAGTATTTCCCAGAACTTTTCTTCGTTATCCAAAAACATAGGCTAAGATTTTCTCACTGGTCCCTTTACATTATTATTTGACGAACCACTGCACTCATCAAACAGCTTCTTTATAATGAGCTACGAATGGTCGCTCCACACATGTGGACCACTGGGGGCAGGCTATCGTAGGAAACCTGTTCGCGAGTTCACAGATAAGTAAAACAGGAGAAACTACAAGCCGACAATTTTAAGGGCCAATTTTTAATTTGTGGAATAATTTTTGGTTATACGAGTAATAAGAATCATATTTTCTGTTGTGCAAGTGATTTTCTTAATTACGTGTCACCTTAAAAACCCTCTTAAAGAAATGATGCACGGTCCAGTTACCGCTCAGGGTACGAAATGTCTCTGTTAATATCCTACAATGGGCGTCTAGTCGAGTATCACATGAGGCAGTTTTTCACAAAACATTTACACTGTCAGTCTCATGGGAGATTTGGTATAATGTTTACCGTTAAATACACGTCTTACGCCATTATAACTTATTAAAAGAAATCGGTAGCATGCTTGTGGAACATTGCAATCGAATTCAGAATGGTTAAAGGGTAGTTTCTGAGCAGCCGTTCCTATTTCAGTTTTTATGTAAGGTGGCAGACAAATTCCTCATATAAGAGCTGCATGGAGAAACTAATTTCTCTGCGTTTTTAATGTAGAACTGATCACGGCGTTCTTAAACATCCGCCGTTATGGAGGCTATTATAGCGGATAGAACTTCATCGGTTTACCCAAACTTGTTTCTTTGCCCAGATCGTTGGTGGGCAAATACGCACACCACATCCGTAACTAAGTTGACTTCATCAATAGACTGGGGGTTCTCTGTCTAAACAGTTCTAAACGTTTGGTTCGCTTTGATGTGATATCACGTTTTACAAACGTCCCTCTCTCAGATTCTTTGGGGCTAACTGACAGAAAGTTTCAGATGGACATCACTGCTCTGTTTCGGCATTCTCTCTCTATCCTCAGCCAATTTTATGTTCAACCAACACTATTGAATCGCCATGGGTAGCCATCTGTGTTCCTTGGTGGCCAATCTTTTTATGAAGGACTTGGAAGAGAAAATTCTCGAATCAGCTGCCCTTCGACCAACCGTCTGTTGAGGTATATGAACGATACTTTCATAGTGTGGCCTCAGGGAGGAGATAAATTCATGGACTTTCTTTATCATCTTAACTGCATTCATAAATACATCCGGTTCACTGCGGAAACGACGAACAGCTGCACATTAATATTCGTTACAACTCATTTGTCGTTAGAACAATATTTTTAATTGTCTGCCATTTTTCCATCACCTACAATGCAGAAACTATTACTCCAAGAGAAAGAAATGAATAGGACCTCATGTGTAGAATATTTAATTTATTTTAAGTCTCAACTTGCAAATAATTCGATGGAAGCAGTGGTTTTAGAGTTATTGGAGAGAAACATAAAAACATATAAAAGTGACTTTTAACCTCTCTCCCATCCCAACGCCCAAGCCACACCGATCAGTATTCTTAATATATTGTTCATAACACACACTCCTAACACTGTGCAAAAGTTTTCGACTACACGAATTTTTCCCCCACTCGACCATTTTCGGTCTTCGTTGACTGGGCTCTTCGTGGTCTCCTTTAGAAGGAGGGGTGTGTGTTCGGTATTCACCTTCACCACATTACCTAAACGTCCCTCTATTTTGCGGGAACGTTGCTACTGTACTTACCGATTCAGAGACGAACGGAAGCTGAAACGTCCTGGCAGATTAAAACTGTGTGCCGGACCGAGACTCGGACTCGGGACGCTTGCCTTTCGCGGGCAAGTGCTCTACCGCAGGAGAGTTTCTGTGAAGTTTGGAAGGTAGGAGACAAGGTACTGGCAGAAGTAAAGCTTTGAGGACGAGGCGTGAGTCGTGTTTGGTTAGCTCAGTCGGTAGAGCACTTGCCCGCGAAAGGCAAAGGACCCGAGTTCGTGTCTCGGTCCGGCACATTTTTAATCTGCCAGGAAGTTTCATATCAGCGCACACTCCGCTGTAGAGTTAAAATTTCATTCTACGAATGGAAGCTGTTTTGAATGCCAACGGTCGTTCTAAGCCGTATTGGATTCACTCCATGCTTGTGGAATTACCTATAAAATAACTGCTCTTGTCAAGTGCACGTATGAAAATTATACGTTCCAGGTTAAACATAAAGGTCCGCTTTCAGATCCAATAGGAATGAGAACAGGAGTTAAACAAGGCTGCTAGCTCTCACCGCCACTGTTTAACATAGTACTGAATTTTGTAATGACACAAACAGTGGATAAAGTGAGAGGAAAAACAATGGAACAGTGTAACACACCTACAAGAACTAGACTTTACACATGACCTTTGCCTTATATCCCACGCTTCAACGACATGAAAGAGAAACTAGAAGATCTGAAATCTGTGGTGTTTTGTTTGTAGGGCTCTCATTTACGCGGTCATCAGCGCCCGTACAAAGACCCAATTTTTACCCAGTCCATTGTAGCCATAGTCACGAACTGTGCTGCTGCTGCTGCTGCTGCTGATGATGATGATGATGTTGATGGTGATGTTGATGATGAAATGATGAGGACAACATTAGCAGCCAGTCCCCAAGGCAGAGAAAATCCCCAACCCGGGCGGGAATCGAACGCGCGACCCCGTGACCATGAGGCAGCAACGCTAGCTACTATACCGCGAGCTGTGAACATCTGTGGCGAAAGAAAGGCGATTTGAAAATTTATGCCGAATAAACAAAAGACATGCGGGCAAATTACAACAACACTGCAGAGCTTAAGCTGGGCAGCTACCTTGGAACCACGATTACACCAGTGGACATTAACAGCCTCATCAACGAAGCCAAAGGCACCTTTAGAACTCTCCGCTGTACCTGGAGATCGTAGGAAATAACGTTGAGGACAAAATTTCGGATATTTTAAACTAATATGAAATCTGTGTTTCTATATGTATATGAAACATGGAAAGTGACATAGCAGCTATTCCATAAGCTGCAGACATTCAACAACAGATGTTTCAGGAACATCGTAGGGATATGGTAGCTAAATGTCATCTCTTACGAAACGCTGTAGAAAGAACCAGCCAGAAGCCAATTGAGCTGCAAATGAGAAGCAGGAGGTGGAGACGGTTAGGACATGCACTTAGGAGACCAAATAAACACATAGCGATGGAAGCAGTTTATTGGATCCCACAGGGATGACCCAGAAGAGGATTGCTCAGAGACGATCAGTTGGAGTAGAATGTCAACAGCAAGGAATAGAATGGGAAGAAGTGAAAATGCTACTAGAAGACGGAACAAGATGGCTATCCTTTGTTGCAGCCCCATGCCCCACACAAGGAATTAAAGGAATTTACACAAATTAGGCGTGCTACTGTGATGTGTTTTCGGCGTTTCCATATTTTTATCCACCCCCTGTGTCTGGAGAATTCTGCCTGGCTGTGGCGCCTTTCACAGATGTCAGTGTTCCACTGGCCGCTCGCCCGGTTAGAGCGGACCAGATGATCGCGGGCGCTCACGTCGCAGTCAGTCCAGCGGCAGACTCTAGACGTAAACGGCTCATACGGCGCCGTGCGACGCCAGAACAGCGCATCGGCGCAGTGGCGCTGGCGCTACGCCGTTTTCATCCGCGGCCCGCGCGCCCGTTATTTATACCTGCGGGCCGGTAATTTGATTTGGTCAGGAGGCGCGCGCCAGTCGCACAACTCGATGGCACAAATTTAATTATCGCCGGCGTGGGAGGGGCTGGGGCTGCTGCAACAGCCGCATAATTACTCACCGGGGCAGCGGGGCCGCCACCTGCACGGCACGCGGGACGCAGACGTCGACGCCGACGCGGACGTGCGTAATTACGCAAATGGGCCGCGCGCCGCGCTTTCCGCGTCACTTGCCTCGCCACTGACGCAATACGGCCGCCCCGCGGCGACAAAGCCGCGCTTCTGTCGGACAGGGCGCTGCTGCAGTGTAACACCGCAGAAATGAGGACGTGCGTCTAAAAGCTGGCAAAGAAACACAATAGACGACACTTGTTCCCGCAATAGGCTACTAAACACAAGATATCTTACAACTATTTCTTTGTCCTTGACACTGAAAGACTTCATAGCCTAACCTTAAAATGATCAGTACTTTCTAATATCGTGTCGGACGTCTTTCGCCCGGCGTGCTATGTGCTACGTGCCTGATACCGAGAGTTATCGCTTAAATGGTATAATATTCTGTGAAACATCGTGAAAATGGTCCGCCCTCCGGTAGCTGAGCGGTCAGCGCGATGGACTGTCAATCCTAAGGCCCCGAGTTCGATTCCCGGCTGGGTCGGACATTTTCTCCGCTCAGGTACTGCGTGTTGTGTTATCATCATCATTCCATCCCCATCGACGCGCAAGTCGCCGAAGTCGCGTCAAATTGAAAGACTTGCACCAGGCGAGCGGTCTACCCGACAGGAGGCCCTCGTCACACGCCACTATTATTATTATCGTGAAAATACAACTGTTCTTGCAATCCCCAAGTCTGGAGATTGGTGTAGAAAACAAGCAAGCAAGCAGGTCGGGATCAGATACAGTGAAACTTTTGAGCCAAGGGGACCGACCCAGCCTCTATACAACAGTCTGCACGGTATATGTACGAGTGTCTCGCGAAAATGACATCATATTCTGGCAAACAATGTGAAATTATATATGTTCTTCTAATCCCAGAGTCTGGAGATGGGTGTAGAAAGCAGGTTTAGGACAGAAGTAGTAACACCTTTGGCTGAGGGAAACCGACCCTGACTTTGTACAACAGTTCTGAGAGTGATTTTGGTCCACTGAGGGTGCTCTGCTCAAGTGTCAGGAGTGGATGGCTTGTGACCATCGGCTGCAGTGCATGAACGCCCAACCTCACGGGAAATATCTATAGCAGTGAGAAGTACACTTACGGTGCATGTGCCTATGCTGCCTGTCTTCGTGGTATATGTACGAGTGTCTGTAGGTCGATAGCTATATGTATGATGCATAATGGGCGATTATGAATGGCATAGAATATGAATTGTATGTTTACTACATCGACACGGGGCACGGTGATATATAGCCATGTTGGAGATCGGTTTCACGCTTTAATATTCAAGCTCCCATTCTCAGTGGCAGACCAGCATAATTGAGCAAGTGTCTTTCCACATTTGACGATCTGTAGGCCACTTTTGCAGGATTAACTGTCAGTGCAATAAGGGATTCTCTACAAAACAGTTTTGCTACTGAAAGTCTCGCCTGCAGAAACAAAGAAGAAGGTGGACAGTGCTTCCACACTGGCAGCATCAACAATTTGGTGGGTAAACTCAGTAAGAGCGGATCAGAATGCTCCATTCATTCGCAAGACAATATTTCTGTAGGAGACGTCCAACTAAGTTCGCAGCTCAGTGTCTTGCAGTAGCGTTCTCGCTTTCCGAGCACGTAGTCCTCGGTTCTATTCCTGGCAGGGTCAGGGATTTTCACCTGCCTCGAGATGACTGGATGTTGTTTTGTCGTCTTCATCATCATCATTCATCTCTATAATGGTCGGAGGAAGGCAATGGCAAACCACCTCCACTAGGACCTTGCCTAGTATGGTGGTGCAGGTCTTCTGCATTGTTCCCCTATGCTCTGTCAAGGAGTGTGGGACTTCATCATCATCATCACATCCAACTACTTGTTGAGTCCAAGAAATGTCCACCTGCTGCCTCTATAATCGGCGACAACTGCCAGTGTAGGAGTGTGTGGACGAACTGACTTCTCAATTACGTCCACTAAATGTTCAGTATGATTCATGTTGGGCGATAAGGGTGGTCAAATCATTTTCTCACATTTACATTCTCCTTCAAAATCAGTCGTCAACAGTAGTGGTCCAGTAATATGACATCGTAGTTTGGGAGCAAGAAATCCATGAATGACTGCAAATGATATCCAAGTCGCCCAACGTAACCACTTCCAGCTAATGATCGGTTCAGTTAGGCCAGAGGACCCACCCCATTCCCTTCAAACACAGCCCTCACCATTACAAAGACACCAACAGCTTATCTTGCACAATGCCTTCTCGACAATTTGGGTCCGTGGCTCCGTGGGGTCTGCGCCACACTTAAATCCTACTATCAGCTCTTACCAGCTGAAATACTCATCCGACAAGGCCTTGAGTTGTCTAGGTTCCAACCAATATGGTCACGAGCCTAAAAGAGGCGCTGCAGGTGATGTCACGCTGTTACTAAAGGCACTAGCGTTGGTTTTTTGTTACCATAGTCTATTAACGCTATATTTTGCCACGGTGTCCTAATGGATTCATTTATCACACTCCCCACATTGATTTCTGCCTTTATACACCAAAGAGCCAAAGAAACTGGTACACCTGCCTAATATTGCCTAGCCCTCCACTAACATGCAAGAAATGCCACAACACAATGTGGTGTGACTAATGTCTGATGTAATGCTGGAGGGAATTGACACCACGAATCTTGCAGGGCTGTCCATAAATTCGTAAGAGTACGAGTCGGTGGAGACCTCTTCTCAACAGCACGTTGCAAGACATTCCAGATATGCTCCATAATGTTCATGTCTGGGGAGGCTGGTGGCCAGAGGAAGTATTTAAACTCGGAAGAGTGTTCCTGGAGCCGCTCTGTAGCAGTTCTGGACGTGTGGCGTGTCACATTATTCTGCTGGAGTTGCTCAATGGATATTAATGGCCGAAGGTGATCAGACAGGATGCTTACGTACGTGTCACCTGTCAGAGCCATATCTAGCGGTATCAGGGGTCCCATATTACTCAAACTGAATACGTGCCACACCATTACAGAGCCATCGACAGCCCCTGCTGACATGCGGAGTCCATGGATTCATGAGATTGTTTCCATGCTCCTAAAGGTCCATCCGCTGGACAAAATTTGAAATGAGACTCGTCCGACGAGGCAACATGTTTCCAGTCATCAACAGTCCAAAGTCGTTGTTGACGCGCCTACGCGAGGTGTAAAGCTTTGTGTTGTACATTCATCAAGGCTCCTAAAGATCAAGTCGATGATGATTTGTTGAATGGTTCGCACGCTGACGCTTGTCGATGGCGCAGCATTGAAATCTGCAACAATTTGCGGAAGGGTTGCACTTCAGTCACATTGGACGATTCTCTTCATTCGTCATTGGTCCCCCTCTTGCAGGACCTTTTCCCGGCAGCAGCGATGTCACCGGTTTTATTTTTTACCAGATTCCTGATAAATGGTTCAAATGGCTCTCAGCACTGTGGAACTTAACATCTCAGGTCATCAGTCCCCTAGACTTAGGACTATTTAATCCTAAGTAACCTAAGGACATCACACACATCCATACTCGAGGCAGGATTCGTACCTGCGACCGTAGCAGAAGCATGGTTCCGGACCGAAGCGCCCAGAACCGCTCGGCCACAACGGCCGGCGATTCCTGATATTCACAGAAAACTCTTGAAATCGTCTTACGGGAAAATCCCCACTTCACTGCTACCTCGAAGATGCTGTGTCACATTCCTTGTGCGCTGACTACAACACCAGGTTAAAACTCACTTCAGTTTTGATAACCGCTATTGAAGTAGCAGTAACCGATGTAACAACTGCGCCGACCGCAGCGAAGTATTCTGTCTGTTTACGCATCTCTGTATTTGAATACATATGGCTATTACCAGTTTCTTTGGCGCTTCCGTGTATCGCAGAGTGTTGCTTGACTGTTAGCACTGACAATTCTATGCAAACGCCGCTGCTCTCGGTTGTTATGTGAAAGTCGGTGGCCACGGCATTGTGAGTGGTGGCAGGAAATGCCTGAAATCTAGTATTCTTGATAGACTTAAAACTTTGAATTTCGGAATACTGAATTCCCTAACGATTGCCGAAATGAAATGTCCCACACGTCTAGCTGCAGGTACCATATTGTACCATCAGTGAATACTATAGTGCTAGAAAGACAACAGCTTCTTAATTTCCTTTTCAATGACCAAATAAATATCAATGGTAAAAATGCACTCCCATTGCATCTCTCCTGGTGTCGAGTTCTTATACAAATCTGTCAGTGCAGACTATTTTAATTCGCTTTGGGGAATGAGACCGGATTCCATCCCCTGCCTCAAAAAGGAAAAACGTTTTCTTTCATCCTGTGTTATACAAAGCCTTTCCATATTTATAACTCCACATAAACATCCGAAATACTACCTCCAATGCATTTTGAGTACCTCTCTACACCCTACTTAGATAATGCACAATCCTTCCGCAGTATGTTTATACATGCCAGTCACTTGCAGTAAACGGAAGATGATCGCTATCTTTGGTCAAATCTAAGGCGAAGAGCTATATTTGATCAAATAAATTTGGCGAAAGGCAACATTTGACAAAAGTTTCCTCTTACATTACGTATAATATATCTGACAAACCAACTTTGTCAAAGAAATTTGATAGTGTAATACCAGCCTAAAGCGGTCCCAAGGTGCCCAATGTCGTTGCGTAATATTTCCGGATGCAGAAGAATACTGAATGTGATGGGGAGAGCCTGGATTGCTGTACAATGATATTGAGCATACCAAAAACTTTGAAATATATTGCGCTGCCCGGAAATTTTGTGCGTTATTGACCATGTCCTTTGCAGTCTGTAGAGTAGCATCGTCTCTGGATATCTTTGTATTCGCTGTTCGTTGTTTTTGTATTGAAAATGAGTTCAAAATAAGACTTAAGAACCTTCTTGTTACATGGCATCTAAACGTATAAATCGTTATCAGGATTGTGGGATTTAAGGGCAGATGAATACAAGAACAGCAATATTAAGAATTATCGTATGATTTGTCACTCAGATAACAGAACCACGAAGGAAAAAGTGACACAAAAAGTTTGTAATAATATTCTAAGTTATGAATAAAACTATACGCAGTATTTATGTGCGTCTATACATTACTTAGGCGAATATAGTCCTTTAGTGCACGTATTATTACATGACACATTTCAATAAGTTATAAATTAGAAGTTTTTGAAAGAATTGCCAGTAGCAAGGTATCGTAGCGTGATGGATGAGCGCTCACTTGATTGCACTTCGTCTCTCATTGTAGTATTTTGTTTTTCAAACATTTATCAATGGGGGCTTGTCAAGACTTTGAAATTACCGCTTTTGTTATAAATATCTGGTCAGTTTCAAGACGTGTTTTGGCACAAGAACAAATTTTATTGGAGGCGCGAAAATTTCTTTTATACCTCAGAGAACTGATCGTTATCCACTGAATATTTGTTATCAGGAGATTACTTTGATACCTAAAAACCAGATAAAGCTATACGGGAATCGATTAAGCCACTTATTTGATCAGCCAGGTGATATCACATTTGGCTAAAAGAGAGGTTTAGCGGAATCACGGAAAGTAACTAGTGTAAGTGTATGACGGTTTTGTAGCGAATAAAACGACAGACTGCAACTTCCTGTACAGTATATGAGGACAACCCTTATCAGTATTATATCAAATGTTGGAAGATCAACAAGTAAGAAGTTATGATAATTTTTTACCCAACCCCAAATATTTCAGGAAGATTTTGTAAGTGATATTTTACGCTCCTTGATCCAAGTTTTCATCCATCCTGTCTTCTGCTTGCAGCAAGCTACAGCAATTACGACAGCAGCAGTGTCTTTATCCTCTAACGTTCCGTACCACAATATTATTGAGCTGTCGAGGGAGAACTTCAACAATATTCCATGGTATTATTGTACGATATTACTGACCGTTTAGAGGGGTGCATAAGGTTCACCTGAATGTCTCCATATCTCATTATAACCTGCTCTCTAGGCCCAGTACTCCCTCTCCGGCTGCGACGTGATCATACACTCCTGGAAATGGAAAAAAGAACACATTGACACCGGTGTGTCAGACCCACCATACTTGCTCCGGACACTGCGAGAGGGCTGTACAAGCAATGATCACACGCACGGCACAGCGGACACACCAGGAACCGCGGTGTTGGCCGTCGAATGGCGCTAGCTGCACAGCATTTGTGCACCGCCGCCGTCAGTGTCAGCCAGTTTGCCGTGGGATACGGAGCTCCATCGCAGTCTTTAACATTGGTAGCATGCCGTGACAGCGTGGACGTGAACCGTATGTGCAGTTGACGGACTTTGAGCGAGGGCGTATAGTGGGCATGCGGGAGGTCGGGTGGGCGTACCGCCGAATTGCTCAACACGTGGGGCGTGAGGTCTCCACAGTACATCGATGTTGTCGCCAGTGGTCGGCGGAAGGTGCACGCGCTCGTTGACCTGGGACCGGACCGCAGCGACGCACGGATGCACGCCAAGACCGTAGGATCCTACGCAGTGCCGTAGGGGACCGCACCGCCACTTCCCAGCAAATTAGGGACACTGTTGCTCCTGGGGTATCGGCGAGGACCATTCGCAACCGTCTCCATGAAGCTGGGCTACGGTCCCGCACACCGTTAGGCCGTCTTCCGCTCACGCCCCAACATCGTGCAGCCCGCCTACAGTGGTGTCGCGACAGGCGTGAATGGAGGGACGAATGGAGACGTGTCGTCTTCAGCGATGAGAGTCGCTTCTGCCTTGGTGCCAATGATGGTCGTATGCGTGTTTGGCACCGTGCAGGTGAGCGCCACAATCAGGACTGCATACGACCGAGGCACACAGGGCCAACACCCGGCATCATGGTGTGGGGAGCGATCTCCTACACTGGCCGTACACCTCTGGTGATCGTCGAGGGGACACTGAATAGTGCACGGTACATCCAAACCGTCATCGAACACATCGTTCTACCATTCCTAGACCGGCAAGGGAACTTGCTGTTCCAACAGGACAATGCAAGTCCGCATGTATCCCGTGCCACCCAACGTGCTCTAGAAGGTGTAAGTCAACTACCCTGGCCAGCAAGATCTCCGGATCTGTCCCCCATTGAGCATGTTTGGGACTGGATGAAGCGTCGTCTCACGCGGTCTGCACGTCCAGCACGAACGCTAGTCCAACTGAGGCGCCAGGTGGAAATGGCATGGGAAGCCGTTCCACAGGACTACATCCAGCATCTCTACGATCGTCTCCATGGGAGAATAGCAGCCTGCATTGCTGCGAAAGGTGGATATACACTGTACTAGTGCCAACATTGTGCATGCTCTGTTGCCTGTGTCTATGTGCCTGTGGTTCTGTCAGTGTGATCATGTGATGTATCTGACCCCAGGAATGTGTCAATAAAGTTTCCCCTTCATGGGACAATGAATTCACGGTGTTCTTATTTCAATTTCCAGGAGTGTATTTCTCTGTATCTAGCTGTATATATGCGCTCTGTGTCGTTTATCGCGGCCAATTATTGTGTTTAGTTTAGTGCTGTTTCATAGAGCAACAACATTTTCTTGCTGATCCATGTCCTTGTTATTAGAATTGTGACAGCCTCCCATCTTTCCCAGTATCCAAACAAATCAACCGCTGCGAGCAGGAACGTTGCCGATGCCTTTGTGTGTTGTGTATTGAACCGGGGACATAGAAACAACGGAGGGGCTTTGTCTCTCCACCATAGCGCTCAGTGGTTCACAACCCGACGACATGCCAAGCAGTCCACCCACCTCACCGCCGCCCCACACCGATCCCAGGGTTATTGTGCGGTTCGGCCTCAGTACTAGGCGTGACGTTTTAATTTATTACTTCTTTACTACCAACTTCAATGGCACCATGCTTTGCAGGCAGTATCCACATACGTCACTGAACGCACCTGGCTAATTATCTGATTGCATGAGACTCAGTTCAGGAGAGATGACGTCATAAACACTGAGATTATAAAAAAAACTTCTGTTTTGTACATGGGATTACTTAAAGAAATAAAGAAACAGTGCTGAGAGTAGGGGGCAGGCCACGGTATTAACCTGATCCGCCAATAGATGTCTTGTTAGACATGTTTCCACGAGCTCACACCGCATATGCAGCTCATCAAGAAATGAAAAAACCTCTCTTCTTGTATTATGTGTTGTGTGTTTGCCCGGATGCTGGTATCCTGAACTGTTTATGACTCTATTCTCTGGTTTGCACGTACACTTAAAGTTACTTGAGTACATTTTGAATAACAGTAACAAGTTTTACCAACTTTGATTCCACGCCGAACCGTTGTGCCAGCGTCTGCATTTTATTATAAGGAAGGACAGGAATAAAACCACCAGTCGTACTGTCACTGGATTTTTATATTCTTGTTTATCCATATTTCGGCTGTAAATAGTCATATTCAGCGTTAGAATACAAGGAAATTACAGACAGAATCAGAGTCGCGCGGGATTAGGCGTGCGGTCCAAGGCGCTGCAGTCACGGACTGTACGGCTGGTCACGGCGGAGAGTCGTGTACTTCCTCGGGCATGGGTGTGTGTGTTTGTCCTTAGGATAATTTAGGTTAAGTAGTGTGTAACCTTAGGGACTGATGACCTTAGCAGTTAAGTCCTATAAGATTTCTACATCTACATCTACATCCATACTCCGCAAGCCACCTGACGGTGTGTGGCGGAGGGTACCTTGAGTACCTCTATCGGTTCTCCCTTCTATTCCAGTCTCGTATTGCTCGTGGAAAGAAGGATTATCGGTATGCTTTTGTGTGGGCTCTAATCTCTCTGATTTTATCCTCATGGTCTCTTCGCGAGATATACGTTGGAGGGAGCAATATAATGCTCGATTCCTCGACGAAGGTACGTTCTCGAAACTTCAACAAAATCCCGTATCGAACTACTGAACGTCTCTCCTGCAGAGTCCTTCACTGGAGTTTATCTGTCATCTCCGTAACGCTCTCGTGATTACTAAATGATCCTCTAAGGAAGCGCGCTGCTCTCCGTTGGATTCTTCTCTATCTCTTCTATCGACCCTATCTGGTACGGATCCCACACTGCTGAGCAGTATTAAAGCAGTGGGCGAACAAGCGTACTGTAACCTACTTCCTTTGTTTTCGGATTGCATTTCCTTAGGATTCTTCGAATGACTCTCAGTCTGGCATCTGCTTTACCGACAATCAACTTTATATGATCATTCCATTTTAAATCACTCCTATCGCGTACTCCCAGATAATTTATGGAATTAACTGCTTCCAATTGTTGACGTGCTATTTTGTAGCTAAACGGTAAGGGATCTATCTTTCTATGTATTCGCAGCACATTACACTTGTCTACATTGATATTCAATTGCCATTCCCTGCACCATGCGTCAATTCGCTGCACATCCTCCTGCATTTGAGTAAAATTCACCATTGTTACATCCTCTCGATACACCACAGCATCATCTGCAAAAAGCTTCAATGAACTTCCGATGTCATCCACAAGGTCATTTACGTATATTGTGAATAGCAACGGTCCTATGACACTCCCCTGCGGCACACATGAAATCACTCTTACTTCGGAAGACTTATCTCCATTGAGAACGACATGCTGCGTTCTGTTATCTAGGAACTCTTCAATCCAATCACACAATCGGTCTGATAGTCCATATGCTCTTACTTTGTTCATTAAACGACTGTGGGGAACTGTATCGAACGCGTTGCGGAAGTCAAGAAACACGGCATCTACCTGTGAACCCGTGTCTATGGCCCTCTGAGTCTCGTGGACGAATAGCGCGAGCTGGGTTTCACACCACCGTCTTTGTCGAAACCTATGCTGATTCCTACAGAGTAGATTTCTAGTCTCCAGAAAATTCATTATACTCGAACATAATACGTGTTCCAAAATTCTACAACTGATCGACGTTAGAGATATAGGTCTATAGTTCTGCACATCTGTTCGACGTCCCTTCTTGAAAACGGGGATAACCTCTGCCCTTTTCCAATCGTTTGGAACGCTATGCTCTTCTAGAGACCTACGGTACACCGCTGCAAGAAGGGGGGCAAGTTCCTTCGCGTACTCTTTGTAAAACCAAACTGGTATCCCAACAGGTCCAGCGGCCTTTCGTCTTTTGAGCGATTTTAAATGTTTCTCTAACCCTCTGTCGTCTATTTCGACATCTACCATTTTGTCATCTGTGCGACAATCTAGAGAAGGAACTACAGTGCAGTCTTCCTCTGTGAAACGGCTTTGGAAAAAGACCTTTAGTATTTCGGCCTTTGGTCTGTCATCCTCTGCTTCAGTACCATTTTGGTCACAGAGTGTCTGGACATTTTGTTTTGACCCACCTACCACTTTGACATAAGATTTTCTGCCAAGTCAGTACACAGAACGCCTCTCGCATAGCCCTTCTCACACTTCATTTCGCTTCGTGTAATTTTTGTTTGTCTGCAAGGCTTTGGCTATGTTTGTGTTTGCTGTGAAGTTCCCTTTGCTTCCGCAGCAGTTTTCTAACTCGGTTATTGTACTACGGTGGCTCTTTTCCATCTCTTACGATCTTGCTTGGCACGTACTCATCTAACGCATATTGTACGATGGTTTTGAACTTTATCGACTGATCCTCAACACTATCTGTACTTGAGACAAAACTTTTGTGTTGAGCCGTCAGGTACTCTGTAATCTGATTTTTGTCACTTTTGCTAAACAGAAAAATCTTCCTACCTTTTTTAATATTTCTATTTACGGCTGAAATCATCGATGCCGTAACCGCTTTATGATCGCTGATTCCCTGTTCTGCGATAACTGTTTCAAATAGTTCGGGTCTGTTTGTCACCAGAAGGTCTAATATGTTATCGCCACGAGTCGGTTCACCGTTTAACTGCTCAAGGTAGTTTTCAGACAAAGCACTTAAAAAAATTTCACTGAATTCCTTGTCCCTGCCACCCGTTATGAACGTTTCAGCTTCCCAGTCTATATCCGGCAAATTAAAATCTCCACCCAGAACCATAACATGTTGGGTAAATCTACTCGAAATATTTTCCAAATTATCCTTCAGATGCTCAGCCACAACAGCTCCTGAGGCAGGGGGCCTATAGAGACATCCAATCATCATGTCTGAGCCTGCTTTAACCGTGACCTTCACCCAAATTATTTCATATTTCGGATCTCCGTCAATTTCCTTCGATACTATTGCACTTTTATCGCTATAAACACGCCTCCCCCTTCACTTTGTAGCCTGTCTCTGCGGTATGCATTCCAATCTGAGTTTAGGATTTCATTACTGTTTACGTCTGGTTTCAGCCAACTTTCTGTTCCTAGTACTATGTGGGCTTTGTGACCGTTTATTAATTAGAGCAGTTCTGGGACCTTTCTATAGACGTTCCTGCAGTTTACTATTAGCACATTAATATTGTTATTCCCTGTTGCATTTTGCCTACTTCTACCTTGCCGCGTCTCAGGAGGTGTCTTGTCGGGCCTAGGGAGGGAATTCTCTAACCTAAAAACCCACATGTGCACTCCACACGTATTCCGATACTCTTGTAGCCGCTTCCGGAGAGTAGTGAACGCCTGACCTACTCAGGGGGACCCTACATTTCTCCACTCGATAGCGGAGGTCGAGAAATTTGCATCCCAGATCTCCGCAGAATCGGCTGAGCCTCTGGTTTAAGCCTTCTACTCGGCTCCAAACCAAGGACCGCGATCGGTTCTGGAAACGATACTACAAATCGTTAGCTCCGATTCCACCCCGCGAGCGAGGATTTCCGCCTCCACCAATTCCGCCAACCGCCTGTACGAACTGAGGTTGACCTCTGAACCCAGACGGCAGGAGTCATTGGTGCCGACATGAGCAACAATTTGCAGTCGGGTGCACCCAGTGTTTCTCTATCGCCGGCAGGGCCTCCTCCACATCTCGGATGAGACCCTCCGGCAAGCAGACAGAGTGAACACTGGCCTTCTTCCCCGACCTTTCCGCTATTTCCCTAAGGGGCTCCATCACCCGCCTAACGTTTCACACACATTTAAACATTTGAACAGAATCAGAAATGACTGACACAAAACAAGGAGTAAAGCGCTATTTTATCCAAGAAGTGGTCCATTTTAGTCAACATGCCATCTGATTGAGTTATAATCCTATTCCCAGCAGTAGATGTCACCATACGACTTTAATGACGTCCAGGCAGTAAGAAACTGAGGCTGTTGTTTACATCAAGTACACCAGCCTCGGTTTGCGTCATTTAGTGTGAATAACGCCCTCTACATTACAAGAATTAAACCGGATTCTTTCCGGTATAGTAGTTTAAAATCCATGTTAAAATGTGTGTGAATTCGTAAGGGACCAAACTGCTGAGGTCATCGGTCCCTAGACTTACACAGTACTTTAACTTAAAGTAACTTAAGAACAACCCACACATCCATGCCCGAGGGAGGACTCGAACCTACGGCGGGAGGCGCCGCGTTTTACTAAGTAATTATTAAATGATATGCACGTGTACTTGCGTAGGGTGATTGTGATGAACTGCAGACGTACTGCCAAAAATTGATTACGTGACGCGTTGAGGCGACAGCGTCGGCAGACTGGAACGAGGAAGCGGTTGCACGTCATTTGGGACGCGTCGGTATCCAAGCGATGCAAGAGTCTGTCTCTCACGAGAGCTGAGAGGCTTTTAGAGACAGCCACCCCTCCTCTAGCCAGTTTGCATACCAGATGTCGCATCGAGGCGACGATTTGCATCTCCGTGTCTGCCTCCTGAGTGCCGTCATAACTACACCCACCGCGAATCCGCCCCGGCGTAGCGGCAAACCTATTACGCCGCGCACTCTCTCTGTGGTACAAATAACTGCAGCCCATTTGAGGCTTTATAGATGTCGCGGCGTTGTATTCCAGTTCTACATTTTCATGAGAACAGTATAGATTAGTGTCAACCCTTGAAGTTTTGTAGTAAAAATGCAGGATACCGTATTTGAATAAAAATATTCGTCAATCACCAATATTTTGGCTATTTTAACATCTGACAGCACGAAGGGAATCTTCTCCTGCTGAATGTTTATGCTTCTTACGCCACACAAGAAATTAGTTTGCTTTTATGTCAATGGTCTTTCTGCAACTTCATTCCAAAGAATCAGTTCCATCCCGGTTTGTGAGTTCCGGAACGCCCGCAATATACCCATCTATGGCCTGCATAAGCTCTAAATTGGTCTCAAAATGTCGTAAAATCGCTTTCTTTAGATAAAGAAATAGATTAAAGGCAATTGTTACTGGGGACGTGAATGCCACTTCAAGGGCTTAACTTTCTCAGATTTCTCATTACAGAACCACATTATTGGTAGATTATTTGGCCTTATTTTCATCTATTTCTTTTTTAATTCCGAAAACGAGCTTTGTACTTGCTAAGTATTTTTCCGTTTTACGCAACCATGTCGGGCGCTCTTCAAAAATAATTATTTAAATCAAAATAAAAATTTAATGTTAACTGCCTGATACGGTAAACAAGTACGTATACCAACATAAAATGCACCAACAGTCAGGTCGTAGATGAAGGACCGGGAAACTTATTGAACACCTCTTGTTACTTAGCAATCCTCATAAACCATTTACTGAACATCTTCATTAACAAGTGCAATGTCCAAGCATAAACGTCTCTTATCTTTAGAACAATACAAATCTTAAAAAACAAGTAGGATAAATGTCACTCTCTTTAGCATCAATAAAATTTAAGGAATAAAATTTTACTCTAATCTCACTTTAATCTCTAATAACGTTCCAAGTTTTCCCTGTCGCAGGACGTATGAATACATTACAGTTGGTACGCCGACGACGGATCGCGGCGTAAGCCCGCAGGCGGCACAATAGACTCAGACGGAGACATCGGGCACCTGTCGCAGGTCCCAACGAGACAAGCAAAGTGCCGATGCAGCCACAACACACATAGCAAGGCTGTCTCAGACTATGTCCGGACATAACAAAAAACCTTTGAGCCACCACAAGGATACCACACACACACACACACACACACACACACACACACACACACACATACACACACGCACAATCACGCATACACAGAGTCTTCACAAAGTAAAACGTAAAGGTAGGCGTAAGCATAAAATGCCCAGGCGTAAAATTTCGATGTAAATACTGTACCTCATTTAGTTCTATAAGGTTGCAGATGACAAAAATTGTGAAACAAAACAACTGCATTAAACAACATTAAAATCCAAGAAATTCACAGAATGTGGTAATAAAGAATATACAGAAAGTTTTTTGTATATTATTAGTTACCACATTCTGTATCTTTTTCAGATACGTAATTACTGACTTAAAACTCGAATTTATATGTGTACTTGTAGTAATGATTATTTTTCCTGTTTTATAGAAACATAATAAAAAATCCGCTGATGATGCTGTAATTTGAGCTAAACATGCCTGAGAAAAGAAAAACGAAACGCAGACCCTCTCTAAAAGAAAATCAGTTTTTTCCGGGTTGCAAGTTATATGTGTCCTCAGTTTGGTATTTATAGTAGGAGTTGTGTAGGTAATGTACGCACACTGCCCATCGTAGCCATAGTGCAGGAACTCCAATTGGGGAGATGGCGCTGTGCGTTGTACTTCTTCGTCACCCCATTTCCACTCCCACCCGATCGCCACATCGTTGGTAGATGGTTCCTACCACACAGTATTGCTACGTTATCCAGTTACAGGGTGTTTAAAAAATGACCGGTATATTTGAAACGGCAATAAAAACTAAACGAGCAGCGATAGAAATACACCGTTTGTTGCAATATGCTTGGGACAACAGTACATTTTCAGGCGTGCAAACTTTTGAAATTACAGTAGTTACAATTTTCAACAACAGATGGCGCTGCAAGTGATGTGAAAGATATAGAAGACAACGCAGTCTGTGGGTGCGCCATTCTGTACGTCGTCTTTCCGCTCTAAGTGTGTGCTGTTCACAACGTGCAAGTGTGCTGTGGACAACATGGTTTATTCCTTAGAACAGAGGATTTTTCTGGTGTTGGAATTCTACCGCCTAGAACACAGTGTTGTTGCAACAAGACGAAGTTTTCAACGGAGGTTTAATGTAACCAAAGGACCGAAAAGCGATACAATAAAGGATCTGTTTGAAAAATTTCAACGGACTGGGAACGTGACGGATGAACGTGCTGGAAAGGTAGGGCGACCGCGTACGGCAACCACAGAGGGCAACGTGCAGCTAGTGCAGCAGGTAATCCAACAGCGGCCTCTGGTTTCCGTTCGCCGTGTTGCAGCTGCGGTCCAAATGACACCAACGTCCACGTATCGTCTCATGCGCCAGAGTTTACACCTCTATCCATACAAAATTCAAACGCGGCAACCCCTCAGCGCCGCTACCATTGCTGCACGAGAGACATTCGCTAACGATATAGTGCACATGATTGATGACGGCGATATGCATGTGGGCAGCATTTGGTTTACTGACGAAGCTTATTTTTACCTGGACGGCTTCGTCAATAAACAGAACTGGCGCATATGGGGAACCGAAAAGCCCGATGTTGCAGTCCCATCGTCCCTGCATCCTCAAAAAGTACTGGTCTGGGCTGCCATTTCTTCCAAAGGAATCATTGGCCCATTTTTCAGATCCGAAACGATTACTGCATCACGCTATCTGGACATTCTTCGTGAATTCGTGGCGGTACAAACTGCCTTAGACGACACTGCGAACACCTCGTGGTTTATGCAAGATGGTGCCCGGCCACATCGCACGGCCGACGTCTTTAATTTCCTGAATGAACATCGATGATCGTGTGATTGCTTTGGGCTATCCGAAACATACAGGAGGCGGCGTGGATTGGCCTCCCAATTCGCCAGACATGAACCCCTGTGACTTCTTTCTGTGGGGACACTTGAAAGACCAGGTGTACCGCCAGAATCCAGAAACAATTGAACAGCTGAAGCAGTACATCTCTTCTGCATGTGAAGCCATTCCTCCAGACACGTTGTCAAAGGTTTCGGGTAATTTCATTCAGAGACTACGCCATATTATTGCTACGCATGGTGGATATGTGGAAAATATCGTACTATAGAGTTTCCCAGACCGCAGCGCCATCTGTTGTTGACAATTGTAACTACTGTAATTTCAAAAGTTTGTCTGCCTGAAAATGTACTGCTGTCCCAAGCATATTGCAACAAACGGTGTATTTCTATCGCTGCTCGTTTAGTTTGTATTGCCGTTTCAAATATACCGGTCATTTTTGAAACACCCTGTATGAGCTATGGTCAGAATTTAAAGCCCTTAACGTATCGGGAAGTAAGTTTAAAATCAGTTATTAAATTTGTACCAAAGAGACAGACAGATCGACCGACAAGAAGGAATGGAATGTGCCCACATCATTTTGTGCACTACCAACAGTGTGTTGCATAATAGACTCCTGGAAATTGAAATAAGAACACCGTGAATTCATTGTCCCAGGAAGGGGAAACTTTATTGACACATTCCTGGGGTCAGATACATCACATGATCACACTGACAGAACCACAGGCACATAGACACAGGCAACAGAGCATGCACAATGTCGGCACTAGTACAGTGTATATCCACCTTTCGCAGCAATGCAGGCTGCTATTCTCCCATGGAGACGATCGTAGAGATGCTGGATGTAGTCCTGTGGAACGGCTTGCCATGCCATTTCCACCTGGCGCCTCAGTTGGACCAGTGTTCGTGCTGGACGTGCAGACCGCGTGAGACGACGCTTCATCCAGTCCCAAACATGCTCAATGGGGGATAGATCCGGAGATGTTGCTGGCCTGGGTAGTTGACTTACACCTCCTACAGCACGTTTGGTGGCACGGGATACTTGCGGACGTGCATTGTCCTGTTGGAACAGCAAGTTCCCTTGCCGGTCTAGGAATGGTAGAACGATGGGTTCGATGACGGTTTGGATGTACCGTGCACTATTCAGTGTCCCCTCGACGATCACAAGAGGTGTACGGCCAGAGTAGGAGATCGCTCCCCACACCATGATGCTGGGTGTTGGCCATGTGCGCCTCGGTCGTATGCAGTCCTGATTGTGGCGCTCACCTGCACGGCGCCAAACACGCATACGACCATCATTGGCACCAAGGCAGAAGCGACTCTCATCGCTGAAGACGACACGTCTCCACTCGTCCCTCCATTCACGCCTGTCGCGACACCACTGGAGGCGGGCTGCACGATGTTGGGGCGTGAGCGGAAGACGGCATAACGGTGTGCGGAACAGTAGCCCAGCTTCATGGAGACGGTTGCGAATGGTCCTCGCTGATACCCCAGGAGCAACAGTGTCCCTAATTTGCTGGGAAGTGGCGGTGCGGTCCCCTACGGCACTGCGTAGGATCCTACGGTCTTGGCGTGCATCCGTGCGTCGCTGCGGTACGGTCCCAGGTCGACGGGCACGTGCACCTTCCGCCGACCACTGGCGACAACATCGATGTACTGTGGAGACCTCACGCCCCACGTGTTGAGCAATTCGGCGGTACGTCCACCCGGCCTCCCGCATGCCCACTATACGCCCTCGCTCAAAGTCCGTCAGCTGCACATACGGTTCACGTCCACGCTGTCGCGGCATGCTACCAGTGTTAAAGACTGCGATGGAACTCCGTATGCCACGGCAAACTGGCTGACACTGACGGCGGCGGTGCACAATTGCTGCGCAGCTAGCGCCATTCGACGGCCAACACCGCGGTTCCTGGTGTGTCCGCTGTGCCGTGCGTGTGATCATTGCTTGTACAGCCCTCTCGCAGTGTCCGGAGCAAGTATGGTGGGTCTGACACACCGGTGTCAATGTGTTCTTTTTCCATTTCCAGGAGTGTATATTGTGTGAGCTTCTACATAAGAGGACAACAATGAATTTGTAAGCAAAAATTATCTAGAAGTTTATCATTTCTGCAGAGAAAGGTACATCAATAATTACCAGATTGCGGATGTTCACATTTTCAAACAAAGTTTATACATAATAAACGTCATGCCTAAAAAGTTTTTAATATACTTAAAACGTATCTGATAGAGGAAATTATTTCTCTCAACGTATCAAGCAGAAGATAAACAATTGTTAATCTTCTCTAACAACAGCAAATATCATTTTATAATAAACAAAAGTATTACGAATTATCTATTGCACCTCGTCCACTTACAAGATTGACATCTTGTTTCATACCTACAAATCAGTAGCCATGAAGACCTGTTATGAAGTTAGCCCCCAAATCACATCTTGGAGCAAAATGTGTATGCAAATGGATGATAAATAACATGTACTACGTTTCAAGGGTAGCAAGCCAAGGACTCTGCAGCCCGTCCCGCACACGATCCTCGCGTACACGAGAGAAGAAGAGCAAGGGACGACGCTGCCACGGACCTTCTGTTGCATCCACTGGGTCTCCTGCGGCCAATCGAATTAGAGTACACCTCCGCAATGTCAGGGCTTACAAGGGAAAGGCCTCAGCCACGGCCAACCGATTCATCTCAAATTTGGCAGGTCGCTTTTGTACAACCTAAAACGAAGGAATCTAAGATATTTTGGGTCAACAGCATCACGTGTTTAAAGAAAATCACCCCTAAATGTATGACGAGCAATCGACTCAAAATTGGGGGGATCGACAGATAATTGTAAATAGAGCATTTTTAATCATCAGGTATGGGGTCCGAAAACGCATACTTTTCCAGAAATCGAGGTAAGAAACTTTTACAACTGCCTCTTCTGTACCCACATGGTAAACGCTTTTCACCGCCAGCACCGATAGCGCAACGGCCAAGGCTGTGTTCCGTCAGAGGGTTAACTGCCCTCTGCAGTAAAAAAAACTGAGTTAATGTATCAACGACGAACTGAAACGGGTGTCTTCCGACGTCCGCCCCAACCAGATACAACGAACGAAAACGAACAAAAATGAGATTAAAAAAAATGGTAACTGGCTGGGAATCTGAGAAACCGGGTTCGAATCTCGAATAAACCTAGCGGATGTTACTCTTCTTGCGTATATTTTTCCATATCTCAGTTGATAGGGATAGGAAGGTTAATACGGAAAGTAAATCAATAAGGAATGATAGTAGTAAGGTAAACAAATAAATTTCTCAAACCTCTTGGGATAGCAAACAACAAAAATGTTGACATGTGGAATAATCGGGTCTACTGCCGGATGTTTGTGTCGCTCTGGCACAATATTTCTGCCAGGTAACTCGTTGCCTTCTTCAGGTGCTACCAGAGACTGTCGTGTTGGAGGATCGTGTCCTGGACAAGATCCTCCAACACGGCAATCTCAGGTAGCACCTGAAGAAGGCAACGAGTTACCTGGCAGAAATATTGTGCCAGAGCGACACAAACATCCGGCAGTAGACCCGATTATTCCACATATCAAGATCTCGCGGGGAAAGCCTGAATAGTTACAACTAAAATGTTACTCCAGGCCACTTAACAATGGCTCTTCCAGTCACTGTTACGTGTCCTCACTTTTCTTCGAACAACTAGATGGATGGTGCTTGTCATATAAACATTCGAAACAAATATACTCACGGCACCAAAAACATCTCATGAATGCAATCTTTCGACAGCTACACTGTTCCCTCAGAATAGTCGGCGGAAAACACACTTGGTTTACATTCTCTTTTTCGAGAATTAATTTTGATGCGTACCACGCATACGATATCATTGCCTGAAAAATCTGTGCTGAAAGTTGGTTATGAATTATGCAGTGAATAGTTATTGCATCCGTGCAGTTGTGCAGTTCCCGCTGGGTTTCCAGAAGCACACTGCTATTCTGAATCCTGCAAATAAACTTTTTAACCTGGTGATAGAAATAAACATCACACGGCTGGCACACAGGTGTGCAGTTTGGCGGTATTACTTTTACTGTGTATATCGGCTACCCTCGCCATCTATATACATTGCGATATAATTTGTTGTATTAATTTGTCCACTTCAGGAATCCAATATCAGACAAAACTTGTTATCAGAAACGCATGACTTTAAAACATTCTCAAGAAATGTTCTGTAAATCGCATTCGTCAGTTTCCCGGATTTGGAGCAGGTAATGTAAACATTTTTCATCGAGTCGGTTAAACGATTGACCTCTTCTATAACCCGAAGACCAAATGTTCCGTTTTTTGTATACACAGGAAAATCTTAGGAAACACTTTCCCAGAGGCTGTGATGGCATACTGCGCCGTGTACGAACGTGTTAGTTTGTTTGTACTACCAACTGCGACAAGGGTTCGTTTTTCACCCTTATGCGATAACGCGATTCGAATGTTCACCCGATACTCCCATCCTGTTTGATCGGTGTTGATCACGTAATCACTTTTAAAACCGGTCATAAGTGACGCAGTTCGCGTGCTAAAAACAGCTGCCACTTTCTGTATATCTTCTATATTTTGTACCTCCTTATGACAGACGTATTTTGTGACGTGCCGTTGACGAATTTTATACTCCGATTTGAAATTTCTTGCCCAAGATAATGATGTAGCAAACGTAAAACCCTTGTTGGCCGTATACTGAAGCGCTGCACCTGCAACCCACTCCTGAAGTATTCTCGTTGTTACATTCTCGTTACAACGAGATTCGACAAATCGGTCGTATGTCCACTTAAATATCGCCTGGTATTTGTCGTATTTTGTCCCTCCTTTAACGACATCACTTTCCCACAATTTCTTCTTCCTGTTCAGGGTTGTTGTTGCTCCATAACTTTGCAGTGTTTGTAAGTTCCAATTTGGATGATTCCTGGCTAGCGCTATCGCCTTTACTTTTACTCCAAGGGGCATAGCGCCGTAGTTCAATCGTTTAGTAACCGGTTCATAATACTCATCGGGAACAGATGAAGCACATCGTCCGAGTGACGTTGAGATTTCCAAAGTGTTATGAACATTTTGCGATTCACTAATCGTGATATCTTCCACCGAATCACCTTCTGGTTCGTCTTCATGGTATAGTACTTCAGTATCAACAAAAGTCATTTCCTTCGTCAGCTCCAAAAATCGCTCCTATCAATCTGGAACGCCGAGAAACAGAACTGTCTGCTTCCAGTAGTGCATTGGTAATGCACCTGTCTTGCAACACTTTTACAAAGCAAAACACAGCGTCGTTAACTTCCCGCTTGCCATCGTCTGTGACAGGCTCCCAGCTATATGTTACAGCTCTAGGCGAAGAGAGTACATCCTCCATTATTCATATTATGCTTCTGAAAGATATGACACAACAAACAATAACTAGTTACTACGGCATAAACGTATTTCATTCGGCGCATTAACGATGGAAAAATCGCTACATGTATCCGCGAGGTTCGCGGCAGCCTAATGACGGAAAACAACTGTTTCCGATTGACTTCTATAAGGCTCGTGCTGGACACCTTCACTCTTCCCGGATCACAACTATGATATGACAAAGGGGCAACCGGGACAACATAACTCTCCGAGTGCATTCCGTCCCGTGCCTCGCTGTAACCAAGCGTTGCGTGGTTGGCTGTCTGTGATCCCTCGTGAGGAATTCGCAGCACTCTTACTCGGAGTTGTTTTCGTGTGACAAGGCTTAAAAGTTTAATACTTTACTAACTTACGGCATTTGGGAAATTAGTTTGCATACCTTATTATCATCATTCCTTATTGATTTACTTACCTTAGTAACACTCCTATTCCTATCAATTGAGACATCGAAAAAATACGAACGAAAAGAACAACATCCGCTAGATTTCTTCGAGATTCGAACTCGGGTTTTCCGATTTCCAGTCAGTTACCTTCGCCGTTGCGCTATCGGCGCCGTCGGTGAACAGCGTTTACCATGTGAGTACAGAAGCGGCAGTTGGAAAAGTTTCTTTCCTCGATTTCTGGAAAAGTTTGCGTTTGCGGACCCCATACCTGATGGTGAAAAATTCTCTATTCACAATTATCTATCGATAGCTCCAATTTTGAGTCGATTACTTGTCATAACCTTTAGGGGTGATTTTCTAAAAATTGCGGGAGTGTTGAGTCAAAATGTCTTAGAGTCCTTCGTTTTAGGCTGTACAAAAGCGACCTGCCAAATTTGAGCCAAATCGATTGGCCGTGTCTGAAGCCTTCCCCTTCTTACAACCAAACTGTCCCCGACCTCAGCAGTTCAGTGGCGGTGACTCAGCTGATGCCTTCTGCTACGGCCCCAACACGCAGGTTTCGCCTCCAGTGGACAGCGCTAAGATCGGCGACGTGCTTGCGCAAACTGCTGACATCACTCGTTACTTTCAGAGTCATCCAGCGAGATTGAGGCGACTTTGAAATTATACCGGTGTTGCCACAACCTCTAATTTCATTGCATGCATACTTAAGCCTCCCAGTCGGAGCGTGGAGTTTTCCGAGTGTCCGGAGGAGTGGGAGTGTTGTGTCAGATCATCTACATCTGCATGGGTACTCAGCACTTGTTAGTTCATCCAACCAAAGTGACAATAATTCTCTATTATTTCAATATCGAACAGCGTGAGGACAAAACAAACACCTATATTTTTCCGTGCGAGCACTGATTTCCCTTATTTTATTATGATGATCGTTCTCCCTGTATAAGCTGGCGTCAACAAAAGATTTCGCATCCGGAGGAGAAATTTGGTGACTGAAATTTCATGAGGAGATTCCGTTGCAACGAAAAACGCCTTTGTTTTAATGATGTCCACCCCAAATCCTCTATCATGTCCGTGACGCTCTCTCCCTTATTTAACGATAATACAAAACGTGCCGCTTTTCTTTCAAATTTGTCGATGTACTCCGTTAAACTTGTCTGCTATGGATCCCACACAGCGCAGCAGTATTCTAAAAGCGAACGGAAAGGCGTAGTGTAGGCAGTCTCCTTGGTAGATCTGTTACATTTTCTAAGTGTTCTGCCAATAAAACGAAGCCTATGGTTTGCCTTCCCCACAACATTTTCTATGTGTTCCTTCCAACTTAAGTTGTTCGTAATTGTAATTCCTAGGTATTTATTTGAATTTACATCGTTTAGACTTGACTGATTTATCGTGTAACCGACGTTTGAGGGATTGCTTTTAGTACTGATGTGAATGACCTCTCACTTTTCATTCTTTAGTGTCAGTTGCCAATTCTCGGACGGTACACATACGAATTCAGGCATGCATCAGTGCAAGAGGACGTGCTACAGGGTAGTGGAAGTACAGGTGTGTACAGAAATCTGGATCACCATCTCGGAAGGTCTCGCTGAATGGTTGTACAGCATGTAATGTGTAGTTTCATGAGTAATAAGAGCGGAAATTATGTTTGTTGATCTCTTCTCCAATTTTAGGTACAGGTTCTGGAACTCTCAGAACAGAGGTTATGCAAAACTTTTTTGATGTGCGTTTTAGCTATCGCAGAATCTAAAAATTAAATATAAAATAAAAAGTCGTTGTATGGATCCCACACAGAGTCAGCTACGTATGTAGCAGCCTCTGACGTGTAGTGTAGACCTGACCCACATAAGAGGGGGGGGGGGGGGGGCTACTGTCCTGAGGACAATGCTGCAAGCGGTTTGCTTTGTTCAGAAACTTCTCTGCCAGTCGCTGTAATGATCCAAGTATGACCTCGGAGCACAGACGATAGGCAACGTTTCTTTCAACCTGCAACACAGTCTGCAGTTGGTTTCACCCTATTGCCTCAAATGCTGATGAAATAACCTCATCCTGTTGATTAGGGTGTCTCTCAGTACACATGGTGTTTCTTCCCGTCTCCTACTACCTTTGTCTTAAGGATTGCCATATCCACTATATACCTGAACTGTCGGCCATTAATAGACCCCTATCGTTCTGTGTTTACCTCCGCTTGAGGCGGGACACAGAAGGTTTCCGAACAGGTGAAGTGAGTCGCTGTCTCAGTTTCGATGCACCTGGAACTTGTAGGTTAGGGGGCTCGATGTAACACCGTGAGTTCTGCCTGGTCCCTAAACTCCCCAGACGTAGCAGTAGAGATAGACCTGTACTTCCTGTAGAGCAGACAGAGTCAACAGGAGAGGTTAGAACTGGAGGTACCTCTTTTATCTCTGGTACACCAATCTCAGGAGATCTCCTAACGCAACCATTCGGAGCAGCTTCAAATCGCTTGATAGTCAGGGCGATTTCCGCGTGCTTATGAGCGCCAACAAACTCGTCCCACGTCCGAGAACAACATTTACAGTGGGGATGCAGTGCGGCTGGGATAATATTTTACATACACGAAAAAATTACAAAAACAAACTCTTTGATTCTCTTTTAATTACTGAATCTGTTAACCTTAAAGTATTACCAGGCGCCTTTGAAAACTGAAGCAAGTAATACGCAAAATGAAATACCTATAGAGACAACAGAAAGCCACCGATAAAAAGTACAGATTTTTTGAAACTTTTTGAGATTATGGTAACTAACAACAAAAATTAGCGTTAATTTATGATAAAAAAATTATATTTGGCCCAATATGTTACTTATAATACGCTCTACAGTAATTTCAGAACACAGCACTCGTAACTTCCAAAAATTCACTAAAATATACTTATTCACGCACAGATACAGACAAATTTCGGACCAACGATTTATTTGTGCAAGGACACTGCTGCAGAGACTGTGTGAACCATAAATGTAGATTACAACTCTGTAGATTACAAGTCTGTAGCACAAAATACTTTTCTCGTGGCTCTCAAGCATACGAAAACGCACGATATATTACCACTCACGCACGAGTTTTAAAAGTAACATGAAAAATCGCGTTTACTTTCTACGTGAAGCGCTCGAATCTAGATGTTAAAATGAATTTATTTCACATGTGATCCTACTGAAATACGAAGGAAATAAAGGATGCCGGCCTATACACGTAAATATAAGTAAATAAACCTGCGAAAGGCATGGATTTTGGGCTTAACAGGTTTCGTGACACCTGCCACACATCGTCTGCTTGGGGCAGCCAAAACGCAGGTTTTGTACCATTTTTCATGAACTAGTGTAAACTCTGTATATTTTCTACGAAGGGGCTTCAAAATCGTAAGACGTCGTGGTCTCCTGACCTTCATTGCTTACATATTCCGCCCTCTCAATCATATTCCGCACATGAAGACGCTTCATTCGAGCCCAAACTTGATAAGATAAAGTGAATGTTGTATGAATTCATGTCCCAACCCATCTACGTCGGTCGGTGGCCGTCCGTGGAGCGGACAGCGTGCGCCCGAGGGAAAGGAGGAACGACCCTGTGTTCGGCTTAAAAGCAAATTCCGCTACATTGTGTGGGAGCGGCCAGCCTACGCATTCTTTACACATAGCAAGCAGTTTCAGAGGTTTTCACAGGGAGACAGCAAATGCCAAACGCTGATACTACAGGTTTCCGGATTGGTCGCCTTAAACGAAACGTCATTCTCCCGTTTTAGAAGAGCAATGCTTATTGGCAGACGATATTTCTAACGACTTGAACTGAAGGCGTAATGGAAGAGACCGAAATATATACCCCTTCACGTCTGGTGTGGAGAGGGGCCGTTCCGTTGTCGCTCTTGGAGCGAGGAACAAGTCTCTCCTCAGTACTTCACTGGGAGAGCACCTCTGTCGAGATCAAATGGAAGTGTGACGCCATATTGAGTCCTTGCGATAAAGCATTGTTTACTGTGTTGGCCGACACTCTTGTTGTACGGTGTGAACGGACAGAGTTATAGTTAAACGCCTGCGAGCGAATTTTTGAGTGGCATCGTGGTGGACTGGTTATCTGACCGGTGCACCACGCCAATAGTTAGACTAGGGGCGAATAGGAGTCCTTGACTTCATCAAGGCGTAGGGACAGTTTGATTGGCGAAGGTCAATCCAGATAGAACGAGAGTTATCTTATTTGTCAGCAGCGAGCGGCGCAGACAGCAGTCATTGCAGCTTACGGTATTGTGCTCTAAAGCTCTTGTGAGTCCCATATTTCCTCCACACTTCACTGCATTTCACACGCGACAGCCTCGACCGTACCTAGCAACATTCTAAAGTCATGAACTAGTGTAAACTCTGTATTTTCTACGAAGGGGCTTCAAAATGTAATTTACACATTATAATGGCAGTCCAAGTAACTTTTACTGGATACTGCACTATACTTCGAAGAAACACATAACGCTGTGTTTCAGCAAGCCTTTGTACAGAATGGCCGTAACGTTCCACCGATCGCTCAGTTTCTCAGTAATATACACTGCTGTCCAAAATTGAAGTAACTATCCGAATTTTTGCAAGCCTGTGTTTATTTTGCCACAAAACAGTACAAGATGCATAACGGTAGACAAAAATGTTCTTCGTTTTTTTGCAACTTAACGAATTTATACACACATCCAACAATTGGTTAAGGCGTGTGTGACGACCTATGGAAGCAATACAGGATTCAAATCGGGAGAACGAGCAGGCCGCGCCATGCATGGAGTATCTTCCGTTTCCTGGAAAACATCAACCAGGCGTGTTCTACGGGGTCGAGCATTATCATCCAGCAGTACGAAGTCTGGGCCCAAAGCACGTCGCAACAACAGCACTTGAGGTCACAAGATCTCTCCAAGATAAGACGGTCACTCCAAAAGAATTGCACACTATTTTTTAAAAATACAGTTTTCATTCTGCATGCGTGAAAGTTTACAGTGTGTAGATACATCCTTCCCGCTTGTTTTCAAACTTAGTTCAACCTGTTCCCGTGAGTGGGGCCGTCACAGCATGTCTTCAAAATGGTTGCTATACTTGACGTTCGCCAGAAGCAACGTGCTGTAACAGAATTTCTATGGTGTGGAAACGAGACAATGGGAAACATCCACAAGAGGTTGAAAAAGGTGTATGGAGATGCAGCTGTCGATCGCAGTACAGTTAGTCTGTGGGCAAGCAGGCTACGTGATGAAAGCGGGCACGGCAATATTGAGGATTGTCCTCGCAGCACCAGGCCTCGTACTGCACACACTCCAGACAATGAGCACAGAGTTAACGAATTGGTGACTGCTGACAGACCCATGACAGTGAACGAATTGTCACGCTACGTTGGGATAGGGGAAGGAAGTGTTTGAAGAATACTGAAAGTATTCGCGTTAAAAAAGGTTTGTGCCGGGTGGTTTCCCAGGATGTTCACAGTGGCTCACAAAGAAACAAGAAAAACGGTATGGAGCGAACTTTTGGAACAGTACGAGAATGGTGGATGAATTTCTTGGAAGAATTGTGACAGGTGATGAAAAATGGCTCCATCATTTCTCTCCAGAGACGAAGAGGCAATCAGTGGAGTGGCATCATTCAAATTCGCCCAAGAAAAAAAATTCAGAACCACACCTTCTGCTGGAAAAGTTATGGCTACGGTGTTTTTCGATTCCGAACGGATCTTGTTTGTGGATATCATGCAAAGTGGAACCACATAAATTCTGATGCAAATGTGATGACACTGCAGAAACTTGAAGCTCGACTGAGTCGAGTTAAATCCCATCGGCAAAAGCAGGATGTTTTGCTGTTGAACGACAATGCACGGCCACATGTCAGAAAAAAAACAACATGGAAGCGATCACAAAACTCGAATGGACAACACTGAAACACCCGCCTTACAGTCCGGACCTGGTTCCATGTGACTCGTCTCTTTGGGAAACTGAAAGACTCTCTTCGCGGAAGAAGGTTTGAAGACGATGACTCCCTTGTGCACACTGCCAAACAGTGGCTCCAACAGGTTGGTCCAGAATTTTACCGTGCGGGTATATAGGCGCTGGTTCGAAGATGGCGTAAGGCAGTTGAGAGGGATGGAAATTTTATGGAGAAATGAAAATTTTGTTCCTAAAGGATGTATATACAAACTGTAAAACTTTCAAAAAACTTTTTAAAAAAATAGTGTGCATTTCTTTTGGAGTGACCCTCGTACCTGACAGCAGGTAAACCTTGCCTATTTCATGAAGAGACGTTCATGCAGTCAACATAATCCCTGCCCACACCATTAGGGATGAGTCTCCATATCAGTGTCTCTCCACTGTGGTTGGGATCCAGATGCGAATGTGTCGACAGTCACTGTCCAGAACAAACCGGGACTCATCCGAAGACCAGTATCAGTTGCAAAGCGATTTAGAAAAGATTGCTGTATGGTGTGGCAGGTGGCAGTTGACGCTAAATAACGAAAAGTGTGAGGTGATCCACATGAGTTCCAAAAGAAATCCGTTGGAATTCGATTACTCGATAAATAGTACAATTCTCAAGGCTGTCAATTCAACTAAGTACCTGGGTGATAAAATTACGAACAACTTCAGTTGGAAGGACCACATAGATAATATTGTGGGGAAGGCGAGCCAAAGGTTGCGTTTCATTGGCAGGACACTTAGAAGTCCACTAAAGAGACAGCTTACACTACACTCGGTCGTCCTCTGTTAGAATATCGCTGCGCGGTGTGGGATCCTTACCAGGTGGGATTGACGGAGGACATCGAAAGGGTGCAAAAAAGGACAGCTCGTTTTGTATTATCACGTAATAGAGGAGAGAGTGTGGCAGATATGATACGCGAGTTGGGATGGAACTCATTACAGCAAAGACGTTTTTCGTCGCGGCGAGACCTTTTTATGAAATTTCAGTCACCAACTTTCTCTTCCGAATGCGAAAATATTTTGTTGATCCCTACCTACATAGGTAGGAATGATCATCAAAATAAAATAAGAGAAATCAGAGCTCGAACAGAAAGGTTTAGGTGTTCGTTTTTGCCGCGCGCTGTTCGAGAGCGGAATAGTAGAGAGATAGTATGATTGTGGTTCGATGAACCATCTGCCAAGCACTTAATTGTGAATTGCAGAGTAGTCATGTAGATGTAGATGTAGATCTGTTTAAAAGAACATTGATGTGGTGGTATGTTGAAGGCTCCACTTTTGTCGTTCCCTTCTGTAAAGCTGCGTCAGAGGTCAATAAAGGCCACCCTGCCGAAGCCTTCTGTACGCCGTTTGCATCGATACAACACCTCCACTGGATGTTGCGAGGTCAGACGTCAGTTGCCGTGCAGTTCTAAGGCGGTACTGCTGTGCCCTTACAGCCAAATAACGGTTCCCTCTTCCCGATGTTACACGTGGTCGGCCCCTCCCTGGTCTTCGGCCAGATCCGAAAAACAACAGAACGATTCATACTAAGCCATCGGGCCACATGAGTTTGCGACTGTCCTGCTCCCATTCTTACCACCGGCCTCCAGCGCGGAGCGTCTGGTACGCGTCTTCTTCTGTGACTGTGTACACAGCGATTGTGGATGTCGGACTACCCGGAAAACCTCATCCCGTTTGATAGATGCTTGACGTCATAATCGCCGTGGTTGTCCGTTGAGCAGAATCCCATCTTCGGTGTAGAACACGACCATACGGATATTTGTTGACAGTTTGTATCGTTAATTAAGACACAGGATGGGGAGACAGTGGCTTGTTGCTTTAATTTTGGACACCAGTGTTAATCATCTCATTAGACACAGAGACATTCGCTAACCTCAGTGAAAACGTCCTCATCGCTGGAGAATGTTTTTCCCTTCAAATGTTCTTTCAGCTTGCCGGGAAGATGGAAATCGCTTTGCATAAGATGTTGGCTGTATGGTGGACTAGGCCCTCTCAAGCCTGTCCGGCGTTGGTGGAATTGTTGGCACCGTTTAACGGCGGCTGGACGCCACACTCCGTTTGGCCCTGTCACACACAGTGGTTACGGTTACTACAAGCCACACCACAAGTTGGGAAACGGGGCCAAATTTCTAGTAGTTTACTGTCCAGTTGAGATTTTCACACAAATGTTTTATTCATATCTTACAGAAACTAGCAGAACGGCAATAAACAGCCTTTTAAACACGCCGCTAACGGCAATCAAGTAACTTATAGCAATACAACAGTTTAAAAGATTTAAAGAACATTAGTAAACAGGCTACTAAAGTAAATACAGAACTTTGTTAATAAGGTACGATGAGGTAGTGAAGCTGCCGACACCACCATTATAAAAACTCAAAGGTCTCACCAAACACACGATTAATGGCAATAAAGGAATGGAGGAATTTAAAAAGGGTTTTTAAACAAAAGTGTCCTGGAATATCATTAGAACATCACAGATATGACGGACCCGTGTAAGGCGGCCACAAATCACACACTCTGGCTAGGCAGAATATTGACCAATTTAAATATGCCCGTAAACACAATTGCCACCCTCAGGCTAGTCACTGCACCGACTTTTAGCCAGCGAAAACTTGTAATAAGATGGCTTAACTTGCTGACAGAATTAGAGCTAACCTCGTGCAAGGAAACAATACACCACGCAGTCCTGAATGAGCGACCACATGGCCAACCAACAAGGAGCTTGAATTTACGCACAACACACGACAGAATAGCGAAACAATTCAACTGCCAAAACTACACCTCCCATCGCGCAGTAACGAGACGAGGAGGAAAGATCACTGTCTTCAGTTACACCGGTGCCGGGGGCAGGAAACCCGATCGCCGGAGGCCACAAGGCAGAAGAGACACTGGTTACACAAACTTATTACTTAATGATTAAACCTTCCACTAACTTAGCATGCAATTATGCTCGAACAGGCAGTACACGACCTCCGATGGCCAGGATCCACACATCCGACCACGCACGCGTCGCCAGTGTACCCAGCACGCCACGGTCACGCGACAACACGCTCTGTCACTAGAGTTCACGTCTTCTCTCCAATGTTGACGGGTAGTGACCGCTCCTTCATGTTAGGTGTCTCCTTTTTAAAATCCAGTGTTGAAACGGAGGGTTTAAAGAAGCTCGTTAACGCCCCACCAAAGTGAAATGAGCAGCAACTACTCGTGGGGCGATTCTGTATACAACCAACCCGCGGGGAGCTCTTCCGTCAAATCGACCCGCTCGTTACACACATCCGACATACATCACGTGGCGACTCGGTACAACACACCACTTCTGGTCCGCGCTGGCGAGCCAGACTGCCCTCCCGTGTCCACCACACTCTCTGCTCACAACGCCCCTACTTCCGCGCCACCACACGAAGTTACCACCGGTCAAAGATCTCACTTCCTCCATAGCAGTTTCCCGGAAGCATAAACGCAGATATCGATAGCAGAGGGAATAGACAACCAAGCAACCACTTAATGACAGACAACATATCAAACAAACATACCCGGGGAAGAAAAGGAAAACCAATGCAATTTAAACACAAGGTGTAGAACGAGTCGATACACGGCTCAGGCCCGTATCCGGCCAGAATTTTACAGTGGATCTGACTGAAATTCAGACATTTTGCCCACACTTCAACTTTGTAGCACGTTTCCTGTTGCCACACCATTGCAGTCGCATACTGCGATGCACCTAACGCTGCAGAACTGCGTCCGCAAGACACCTTGCTCTGTCTTCTGACACTGCGCCAAACTTGTCCCACACTGACCGACCTCCTGTCGGCCCTCTCGCCGCGAGGGGATCATTTTAGATAGTCTGCGTATTGGACACTGCCTTTTAACCATCACTGCTTGTTAAGTGGTGATCCCCCACGACTTATTTGTACCCAATATCGTCAACCACTGTAGGTTCGCCACACCCGACAGAACGCCCTTTTTTTAACCACATACGTTTTAATTTACGTTTGCCGTTTGAGTTACCGGCCGTTTTAGCTAACGACGCGCGGGCTGTCGACCGCGTTTTGCTTTTTATCCTTCGCAGGAATATGGCGAAGGACATTTAACCATTTCACGACCTACGTTGTCTCTATGGCGTATTTTATGACCATTTGTCCAGGAGGAAGTCCTGATTTTTGGCTGGTTTTTGTCCGTCGATTGATCTTAATGTGTTGTCGCTTTTAAGTCATTTCTCGTTTTCGTGTTTAACAGTTCTGACATGGGCACGTATGATCCTACTTGTTTTTGCGCCCTAAAGCAAAACTAACGAACAAACTTGTTGCGCAAGTATCTCAGTGCAACAGGAAACTGGTACACTTGCCTAATATCGTGTAGCACCCCCACGAATTATATAATGGTAAGACAGAGATTTAGGAATCAGGTTTTAAATTGTAAGACATTTCCAGGGGCAGATGTGGACTCTGACCACAATCTATTGGTTATAACCTGTAGGTTAAAACTGAAGAAACTGCAGAAAGGTGGGAATTTAAGGACATGGGATCTGAATAAGCTGAAAGAACCAGAGGTTGTACAGAGTTTCAAGGAGAGCATAAGGAAACAATTTACAGGAATGGGGGAAAGAAACACAGTAGAAGAAGAATGGGTAGCTCTGAGGGATGAAGTAGTGAAGGCAGCAGAGGATAAAGTAGGTAAAAAGACGAGGGCTGCTGGAAATCCTTGGGTAACAGAAGAAATATTGAATTTAATTGATAAAAGGAGAAAATATAAAAATGCAGTAAATGAAGCAGGCAAAATGGAATACAAACGTCTCAAAAATGAGATCGACAGGAAGTGCAAAATAGCTAAGCAGGGATGGCTATAGGACAAATGTAAGGATGTAGAAGCTTATCTCACTAGGGGTAAGATAGATACTGCCTACAGGAAAATTAAAGAGAACCACGTGTGTGAATAGCAAGAGCTCAGATGGCAACCCAGTTCTAAGCAAAGAAGGAAAGGCAGAAATGTGGAGGGAGTATATAGAAGGTTTATACAAGGGCGTTGTACTTGCGGACAATATAATGGAAATGGGAGAGGATGTAGATGAAGATGAAATGGGAGATATGATACTGCGTGAAGAGTTTGACAGAGCACTGAAAGACCTGAGTGGAATCAAGGCCCCCGGAGTAGACAACATTCCATTAGAACTACTGACGGCTTTGGGAGAGCCAGTCATAACAAAACTCTTCCAGCTGGTGAGCAAGATGTATGAGACAGGCGAAATACCCTCAGACTTCAAGACGAATATAGTAATTCCAATCCCAAAGAAAGCAGGTGATGACAGATGTGAAAATTACTGAACTATCAGTTTAATAAGTCACAGCTGCAAAATACTAACGTGAATTCTTTTCAGACGAATGGAAAAACTGATAGTCACGGACCTCGGGGAGAATCAGTTTGGATTCCGTAGAAATGTTGGAACACGTGAGGCAATACTAACCTTACGACTAATCTTAGAAGAAAGGTTATGAAAAGGCAAACCTACGTTTCTAGCATTTGTAGACTTAGATAAAGCTTTTGACAATGTCGACTGGAATACTCTCTTTCAAATTCTGAAGGTGGCAGGGGTAAAATACAGGGAGCGAAAGGCTATTTACAATTTATACAGAAACCAGATGGCAGTCATAAGAGTTGAGGGGCATGAAAGGGAAGCAGTGGTTGGGAAAGGAGTGAGACATGGTTGTAGCCTCTCCCCGATGTTATTCAATCTGTATATTGAGCAAGCAGTAAAGGAAATAAAACAAAAATTTGGAGTAGGTATTAAAATTCACGGTGAAGAAGTAAAAACTTTGAGGTTCGCCGATGACATTGTAATTCTGTCAGGGACGGCAAGGGACTTGGAAGAGCAGTTGAACGGGATGGACAGTGTCTTGAAGGGAGGATATAAGATGTACATCAACAAAAGCAAAACGAGGATAATGGAATGTAGTCAAATTAAATCGGGTGATGCTGAGGGAATTAGATTAGGAAATGAGACACTTAAAGCAGTAAAGGAGTTTTGCTATTTAGGAAGTAAAATAACTGATGATGGTCGAAGTAGAGAGGATATAAAATGTATACTGGCAATGCCAAGGAAAGCGTTTCTGAAGAAGAGAAATTTGTTAACATCGAATATAGATTTATGTATCAGGAAGTCGTTTCTGAAAGTATTTGTTTGGAGTGTAGCCATGTATGGAGTGAAACATGCACGATAACTAGTTTGGACAAGAAGAGAATAGAAGCTTTCGAAATGTGATGCTACAGAAGAATGCTGAAGATAAGGTGGGTAGATCACGTAACTAATGAGGAGGCATTGAATAGGATTGGGGAGAAGAGAAGTGTGTGGCACAACTTGACTAGAAGAAGGGTTCGGTTGGTAGGACATGTTTTGAGGCATCAAGGGATCACAAGTTTAGCATTGGAGGGCACCGTGGAGGGTAAAAATCGTAGAGGGAGACCAAGAGATGAATACACTAAGCAGATTCAGAAGGATGTAGAGTAGCATGGAGAGCTGCATCAAACCATTCTCAGGACTGAAGACAAAAACAACAACAACATCCCCACGAATACGCAGAAGTGGTGCAATACGACGTGGCATGGACTCGACTGATGTCTGAAGTAGTGCTGTAGGGAAATCAACCCGCGTATCTTGCACGGATGTCCATAAATCCGTAAGAGTACGAGGAGGTGAACATCTCTTCTGAACAGCACGTTGCAAGGCGTCCCAGATACGGTCAGTAATGTTCATGTCTGGGAACTCTGGTGGCCAGTGGGAGTGTTTAAACTCATAAGAGTGTTCCTGGAGCCACTCTGTAGCAATTTTCGCATTGTCCTGCTGGAATTGCCCAAGTCCGTCGAATGCACAGTGGTCATGAATGGATAGAAGTGATCACACAGGATGCTTACGTACGTGTCACCTGTCAGAGTCGTATCTAGACGTACCAGGGGCCCCATATCACTCCAACTGCACACCGCCCACATCAACCTGAACAGGCTCCTGCTGACTTGCAGGGTCCATGGACACATGACGCTGTCTCCATGCCCGCACACGTCCATCCGCTCGATACAATTTGAAACGAGACTCGTCCGACAAGGCAACATGTTTCCACTCATCAATAGCCCAATTTCGGTGCTGACGGGGCCAGGCGAGGTTTAGAGCCTTGTGTCGTGCAGTCATTAAGTTTACACGAGTCGACCTTCGACTCCGAAAGCCTATATCGACGATGTTCCGTTGAATGGTTCGCCCGCTGACACTTGTTGATGGCCGAGCAATGGAATCTGCAGCAGTTTACGGAAGAGTTGCGCTTCTGCTACGTCGGACGGTTCTCTTCAGTCGACATTGGTCCCGTTCTTGCAGGATTTTTTTTCCGGCCGCAGCGATGTCGGAGATTTCATGGCTTACCGGATTCCTTATATACAATCGTGAAACGGTCGTACTGTAAAATCTCCATTTCATCTCTACCTCAGAGATGCTGTGTCCCATCGCACGTGCGCCGACTGGAACACCACTTTCAAACTCACGTAAATCTTTTTTTTTTTTTTTCGTGTCAGAAGCATTTACAATATATAAAATAATGTACAATATTTACATGTTGTTTGTAGATACATTTACAAGATAATTATTTACACTTTTGCCGCCCAGAAGTTAGCGACCTCTATTGCATTTGGCTTTGCGTGTAGCAGGTCTTCTGTTGTGCATGTTGCTGGACGTTGGGTACACTGGAGCAGGTGGAAGGTCGTCTGCGTTGCTCCACACTGGCAGAGTGGCGGCCCCTCTAGGAAACCCCATTTGGTAAACCTTGATAAGCTGCCATTGTAAAAGCAGTAACCGACTTATCAACTACCACAGATATTTGTTGTTTTATATAGGCGATTCCGACCGCAGCGCCGTACTTTGTATATTAACATATCTGTATTTAAATACGCATGCCTATACCAGTTTCTTTGGTGCTTTAGAGAATATAGTGTGCCTCATAGTGTATATAGTGTGCTTTATAGTATCTATGTCGTTAGGTGAACGTAAAGTAAAATATGTAGCCTACCGTGTTAAGCCGAAGGAACTGTCTCAAGGCCCTTAACTTACACGATAAATAAATCAATAGATACAACAACATTAAATAAATACTAGATAACAGCAGACAGTGGGTCAGCAGTAGCCTCTTCGAATAGGAACCAAAGGCGTTTTAAATCTAGGGTGCGAACATAGCCGCTGCTCGAATTTTCAATAAAAACTGCCAGCTGTGGCAGCCAAATCCTTCCGGCGTAAGTAGTCTTTGTGGTTCTGCGAAAGGCCTCGTCAAAGAAACCAAAGGAGAGGACACAGATTTGGAGCACCCTGTTGCCTCTGGGATGACAAATTGTCTGTAAAAGGCGCAAGAATCAGCAGAGCATTCCGATCTTATGACTGTGGTGTAGCGTTTTCGTTTTCTGTCAGTTATTATATTTACTTCGTACTTAACTTTTAGCTGAAAAAAAGATTAACAGTACACTTTAAAGTGCACTGAATGCGGACACTTGATAGTGGGATTATTACAAAAATACGGGAACAACACTAACAACCGAGAGTTGTAAAATGGAGACTAGAGAGAAAGTCTACCGAAAACTATAGAAATTATCGGAAGCAATAACAAAACGAAGGTAAATCTCTTTTGATACTTCTACCTAGTGAATCAGAACAGGCTAACATTGCAAATGCTTGTACATTTCTGAATAAAAAGAAATCAACAGTTGTATGAATTCCAAAAAGAAAGAAAATAATTGAATAGGGAATCTAAGAACTAATCTTTTTTAACAAACCAGTTTGTCCAGATCTCATGTTTGTTTTTCTGATAACCGGTTTCTCATATATTTTAGAGCAGTATGTAGCTCTGAAATGAAGAAAGCAGAAATAGAACAGCTGTTCATCTTATACGGCATTAAACAAACATCACAGTTACAAAATATAAATAAAACTTGCATATACTCACTGCTGTCCCGTGGGTCGATGCACTGAGCCGCAGTACATGCTTACATGCATATGTCAAGTGCTAGCTATCTCAGGGATGTCAGGAGCTGCAAAGAGCAGTCTTGATCTAGGCTGGTGGTTTTTGTTAAATTACAATAAAAGATGGCTGTTGTTTCAGTTATCACTTAAATAGTTGTTAGTCTATTCCATGAATAAAATACCAAGTCTAAAAAGCTTTCAGCAAAAAAAAAGTGTACATGGAATATACTAAGAAAATGTTTTGAGAAGAAGAGAAAACAGTGGGAAAATAGGAAACAACGAAGAAGAGAAGTTGAATTGCAAAATGATTTAGACAAAATACTTGTATGGTGCAAAAAGTGGCAGTTGTCTCAGTATAAGGAGAAATGTCAGGTCATCCACATGAGTATGATAATCACAAAAAATTTAAAGGCTACTACGAAAAATTTTAGTTGGAATGATCACGTAGAGAGGGGTGGGGTTGGGAGGCAAACCAGAGATTGCGTTTCATTCCGAGAACACTTACAAGAGGCAACAAGTCTACAAAATAGAGTTCCTACACTACGCTTGTCCGTTCCCTGCTAGATTACTGCTGTGCGGTGTGGTAGCCTCACCATATAGGATTGATGGAGGCTATCGAAAAATTCCGAAGAAGAGAACTTCGTTTTCTATTATCACGGGTAGGAAAGAGACTGTCACCGATATAATAAAGAAGTCTGTATGGCAGTCATTTATTCAAAGGCAGTTTTGGTTGTGGCGAGACCTTTTTCTCCGAACGTGAAAATATTTTACTGGCGCCAACCTACATGTGAAGAAATGATCATCATAATAACGTAAGAGAAATCAGAGTTCGTATAGAAAGATTTAAGTGTTCATTCTTCCCACGCAGTGTTAGTGAGTTGAAAGGTAGAGAAATACTCTGAACGCTGTTCGAAAATCTTTCTGCAAGGCACTTGAGCGTTAATTTGCACAGTAGTCATGCAAATGTAAATGAAGTTGTTGCGTAATCTCGGTTAGCCAATTCTAAGATAAGAGGATGGGTAGTGTAATTTCATATAGTTTTTTACATTATGAAACAGTGCAATATTCAAAAACTTGTACACCAGCGGAAACGATAGCTTTTTGGTACCGAGGTGGAATAATAATCTGACTGCTTCAAAGCCCGGAAACACGAAAACACATAAAGAATCAGTTGGATACGAAATCCTGTCCACGGCGTGACAATAGCCTCTCCAATGCCGAAGGAAATTACAAAAGAAAGAAGCTGTGCGATTCTACCGAGTTTCATTGTCTGAATTTTGCTTTGATTCTGAAATTCGCCGCGATCGCCCACAGCGGACGCAGATATCCGACGGCCTCCCTCCCAGATTCCTGATCACACCGGCGTCTGCAGAGGCCCTCAGCGCGCGCCCTCCTGGGCCCTGACGACGCGGCCGTCGCCGGGCCCTGTAATCTGGCGCCCCTCACAAAAGCCCTCCCACTGCCGACTTGTTATTAGGCGGCCGGTGGTGGCCATTGTTCTGGAGCAGCGCTCATTACGGCTATCCGCCACAATGAGGCATCAAGGCAAAGCCGCCACACTGCATAAATAGTTGTCCGCGGTACCGCAGATACGTGTCTACGCTCACGCCGGTTACTGCCGCTCGACTTTAATTGACACATCTCTGTCAGTAGTTGCTGCGAGTAGTTTCGTGTAGTGCAGGGGCGTAATCCGGGCCACCTGCTTTAACATCAGCACTCGGTCCGTACGTCTGCGCCACTGTGCACACAGCGTGGTAAAGTTGACGGCGCACGTTCCCTCGTTCCAGTCTAGACGTCAGGAATAGAGGGTCGCCATTTCAAATAACGAATTCCTACATATAGGTCGAGTGCCCCAGTCTCTGTTATAGCTTTCGCTTGTAACACGAGTCTAGTGAAATGGTACGTGGCAGATTATATCTTCAGACAACTCAGAGCGTCCAGGCCTCGTTTCACGTATCAAATATTACATTGTGTAAGGCCCTTAGCTGAGAGCCTCACGGTTGCATAATGATGAGGCGTGAACTATAGTGGTGAAAGCCAGATGCCGCTAATGCCACACCATTAGCAAGATACACTACTGGCCATTAAAGTTGCTACACCAAGAAGACATGCAGATGATAAACGGGTATTCATTCGACAAATATATTACACTAGAACTGACATGTGATTAAATTTTCACGCAATTTGGGTGTATAGATCCTGAGAAATCAGTACCCAGAACAACCACCTCTGACCCTTATAACGGCCTTGATACCCCTGAGCATTGAGTCGAACAGAGCTTCGATGGCGTGTACAGGTACAGCTGCCCATGCAGCTTCAACACGATACCACAGTTCATCAAGAGTAGTGACTGGCGTATTGTCACGAGCCAGTTGCTCGGCCACCATTGACCAGACGTTTTCAGTTGAGAATGTGCTGGCTAGAGCAGCAGTCGAACACTTTCTGTATCGAGAAAGGCCCGTACAGGACCTGCATTATCCTGCTGAAATTTAGGGTTTCGCAAGGAGGGGAGTGTTTTGTGTTATTTTCTCTCGCCCCATAGGGTCTACCACGTCTAAGTATGTAAAATATGGGACTCTATCCACATGACCGTATTTTGTAGTCAAGTTTTGGGTGTCAGTTTTGTGTTGATGAGCTAGACTTTAGGAAAGATATTTGCAGACGAAATTCCTCTGCACGTTCTTTACGAGTTTCAACCTGTTCAATACCTGTTATCTCATCATCCGCTAGTAAGACTAAGCATTCAGCAAAAGCTAAACATGAAATTCTTGTATCATCCTTGACTCGCCCCTATATGTTTGCAGAAGTTTTATTCTTCAATTCCTTTTCCCTACGCGGATCTCCTTGTCCAACACAACGTTGAATAGGAGACGAGACAGACCCTCACCTTGTAGGACGCCAATTTTGATCAGGAAGTTCTCGGATGCTTCACTCATGAATTTCTCCTTATAGTTAGTATCGGACAGTGTTTCTTCGATGAGGTTAAGGGTTTTCGGATCTAGCCCTTGTTCTTCAACGATATCAAAAAATGCTTGTCGGTCAACCGAGTCATATGCCTTTTCAAAGTCATCAAACAGACAAATTATTGGGCTGTTTCTGACTGCTTTGTATTTTAGCACGGTCTTTACACTGAAAAATTGTTCAGGCAATTCAGTCCTCAGTTGCTGAGCTCAGTAACCGTTAACATGAATGAATTAATGAAACTGGTGCTGTTGAGTCTTGTATCATCTGTTCATAAGTGAGAGGAAAATGTCCGCAATGCAGGAGCAGATACCAGCTGTGCGGTAGAAGCAAAGGTAGGCTACGATGTGTTGAAGGCCTCCCCCCACTCCTCCCCTCGCCTACCCCCCCCCCCCCCTCCACCCACACACACACGCGCGCGCACTGCTAGAGGACGCGTTGCCGAAGCGGTTTTCCCGAGTGCCACGGCTGCAAGCGCCGCTCTAGCTCCTCCACCTGCATCGATCGCTGAGACGGGACACGAGGCCTCCGTGCAGGCGCGGAGGACGAGCGCCGCTACGCGACACCTGCTGTTCGCACAGCGCCGAGCCACCATGCTTCTACGTCGCTCTCGCACTGTTAAGCCTGTCGCACACGAGGGGTGTAAAACTTAAAAAAAAACTCTCTCTCATTTGCCGATCTGGAGCGTGTGTGGCTACGCTGAAGCAAGTCCTGTACGCTAACGGTGCAACATTACTAGCACCTTCTCGAGACGGCGTTCAAAGACTTGTGGATAAGTGTGGTACTGCGTGCGAGCTCTCCTCTATGTCTGCGAGTGTCAAGAAGACTGTGATTATAGCGCAAGCACACACAGATTTGCCTGCTGTAAGATTCTATGTTTGCCTCTTGAAATGTACGTCTGCCACCGTGTATCGCTACTGTCAGAAGATTCTCTGGATAATAAGAGGTGGTGGTGTTTGTGGTAAGTTCCTCCGGGGCCAAACTGCTGACGTAATCGGTCCCTCGGCTTACACAATACTCAATCTAACTTACGATAAGGACAACGCAGATACCATTGCCCGAGAGAGGACTCGAACCTCCGACGGGGCTAGCCGCGCGAACCCTGTCAAGGCGCCCCAGACCGCACGTCTACCCCGCGTGGTGGATAATATGGAAGACATACGATCTGGCAAAGCAGCCAACACTTCTAGCAGGATTATGAGACAAAAACACTTTGCAGCGACCACAAAAATTAATTTGCGGTGTTTACGAAATGCCTCACGGAACGTCAAAATGGCTCTGCGCACTATGGGACTTAACATCTGTGGTCATCAGTCCCCTAGAACTTGGAACTACTTAAACCTAACTAACCTAAGGACAGCACACAACAACCAGCCATCATGAGGTAGAGAAAAATCCCCGACCCCGCCGGGAATCGCACCCGGGAACCCGGGCGTGGGAAACGAGAACGGTACCGCACGACCACAAGATGCGGGCTCAAGGAACTTTACCGACTGGCGTAGGCCTCTTAATTGTATGGACCGCTCCCATGTTTCATGACGCACACTGTTTAGTGAGAGCATCTTCCAAAAGACGCACGGTATGAGCACGATTAATATTAACTGCGGCAAACGGAGCACGTGGTCAAAGATTGCAGCAGATGGAGGCAACAAGTTCCACAGTGGAGCTCGGCTCAACACCTTCTTTGTGAAAGGACCACTTACATATCCGTCTTTCGGGGTGTTATACACCTGCCAGACATATGATCACGAAGTGGGCTGTCGCATCGGATTCATAAGTCACCAAGCAATTCGGCTACATGATGCTGCTTGCATCGTTCATTAAGAAGCATAGGCCAATGATTCATCTGAGGCACTTAACAGACTTGTTCAATTTGTAATAGGTGTGAGTACTTCGAACAGATGTTTACTGCAAAAGAAGGGGTATACAACATGGCGTAAATAGAAGGTCGTTCATTAAGTAATACTACACATACGTTTCTCGCTCAGTTTCAGTTGAAGAAATGCATAATGTGTTGTGCGATATTGTGGAATATTACCACTTCAAGCTCCTTATAGTTTCATAAATTTCTGATAGGTGACAGCGCCGTAAGGAGTCTTCACCATAGCGTCTGTAACGGAGGTGCGATCCAAGCAGAGAGCTATGACTGAGTTTCTTTTGCCGGACGGAGTGGCCGAGCGGTTCTAGGCGCTTCAGTCAGGAAACGCGTGACCGCTACTGTCGCAGGTTCGAATCTTGCCTCGGGCATGGATGTGTGTGATGTGCTTAGTTAGGTTTAAGTAGTTCTAAGTTCTAGGGGACTGATGACCTTAGATATGAAGACCCATAGTGCTCAGAGCCGTTTGAACCACTTTTGCTGCCGAGTTTGCGTCCCAACAGTGAAATACACTCCTGGAAATGGAAAAAAGAACGCATTGACACCAGTATGTCAGACCCACCATACTTGCTCCGGACACTGCGAGAGGGCTGTACAAGCAATGATCACACGCACGGCACAGCGGACACACTAGGAACCGCGGTGTTGGCCGTCGAATGGCGCTAGCTGCGCAGCATTTGTGCACCGCCGCCGTCAGTGTCAGCCAGTTTGCCGTGGCATACGGAGCTCCATCGCAGTCTTTAACACTGGTAGCATGCCGCGACAGCGTTGACGTGAACCGTATGTGCAGTTGACGGACTTTGAGCGAGGGCGTATAGTGGGCATACGGGAGGCCGGGTGGACGTACCGCCGAATTGCTCAACACGTGGGGCGTCAGGTCTCCACAGTACATCGATGTTGTCGCCAGTGGTCGGCGGAAGGTGCACGTGCCCGTCGACCTGGGACCAGACCGCAGCGACGCACGGAAGCACGCCAAGACCGTAGGATCCTATGCAGTGCCGTAGGGGACCGCACCGTCACTTCCCAGCAAATTAGGGACACTGTTGCTCCTGGGGTATCGGCGAGGACCATTCGCAACCGCCTCATGAAGCTGGGATACGGTCCCGCACACCGTTAGGCCGTCTTCCGCTCACGCCCCAACATCGTGCAGCCCGCCTCCAGTGGTGTCGCGACAGGCGTGAATGGAGGGACGAATGGAGACGTGTCGTCTTCAGCGATGAGAGTCGCTTCTGCCTTGGTGCCAATTGTGGTCGTATGCGTGTTTGGCGCTGTGCAGGTGAGCGCCACAATCAGGACTGCATACGACCGAGGCACACAGGGCCAACACCCGGCATCATGGTGTGGGGAGCGATCTCCTACACTGGCCGTACACCTCTGGTGATCGTCGAGGGGACACTGAATAGTGCACGGTACATCCAAACCGTCATCGAACACATCGTTCTACCATTCCTAGACCGGCAAGGGAACTTGCTGTTCCAACAGGACAATGCACGTCCGCATGTATCCCGTGCCACCCAACGTGCTCTAGAAGGTGTAAGTCAACTACCCTGGCCAGCAAGATCTCAGGATCTGTCCCCCATGGAGCATATTTGGGACTGGATGAAGCGTCGTCTCACGCGGTCTGCACGTCCAGCACGAACGCTGGTCCAACTGAGGCGCCAGGTGGAAATGGCATGGCAAGCCGTTCCACAGGATTACATCCAGCATCTCTACGATCGTCTCCATGGGAGAATAGCAGCCTGCATTGCTGCGAAAGGTGGATATACACTGTACTAGTGCCGACATTGTGCATGCTCTGTTGCCTGTGTCTATGTGCCTGTGGTTCTGTCAGTGTGATCATGTGATGTATCTGACCCCAGGAATGTGTCAATAAAGTTTCCCCTTCCTGGGACAATGAATTCACGGTGTTCTTATTTCAATTTCCAGGAGTGTATGACAGTGATCTGACGATGATTGTGGTAGCCATGTCGTGGTACTGCCCTGGCCCCATGGTTACTCTGGAGGGTCACATTACTGACAAGGATTACGTGACCATTTTGGCTGATCAGGTCCATTGCATGGTACAATGTTCGTTGCCAAATGGTGATGCTGTGATCCAGGATGACAGGTTTCTGTTCACTCAATTCGCATCGTCCAGGACTGGTTTTGTGAGCACGAGGATGTACTTTCCCCTGGCTGTCACAGTCACCAGATCTCAATATTCAAAATGGCTCTGAGCTCTATGGGACTTAACTCATCAATCCCCTAGAACTTAGAATTACTTAAAGCTAACTAACCTAAGGACAGCACACACATCCATGCCCGAGGCAGGATTCGAACCTGCGACCGTAGCGGTCGCGCGGTTCCAGACTGTAGCGCCTAGAACCACTCGGCCACTCCTCCCGGCCGATCTCAATATTGTTGAACTTTTGAACGGAAGGCTGCGTGATCACTACCCACTTCAAGTATTGTTACCTGAACTTGAAAGTACTTTGCAGCGAGAATGGCACAAGATTCCCTTGAAAATCATCCACTCCGAGACAACTGGAAACTATTTTGAATGCCAGCGGGTTTCCTACACCGTACTGGGCACGGTAATGTATTTTTGGTGTAACCATATTTGTATCCACCACCTGTACGTGTACAACTCCTTGAAGTATACTACTCAAAAAGTTTTGCATCACCGTGACGACTTGCATAGTTCATTTCTCTATTTCCTTTCCACTCCTTGAATCACCACGTACAGTCGTGTGTACCATGGAACTGTCTGTTCTCCTCAAGCTACATTATGATGTGTAGCATAGGATGCCTCTGCTACGACTTTCTCTCCTCCTTATCGGTTCCATTCGTGGACGGTGTATTTGGAAGCCGACTGTCTATAAATTACCTCAAGATTTCTAATCTCACGGATTTCCTGTTCTCTCTGTCATTTCTCAAGACACTTTTGGGAGGAAATAATATGTTTCCGATTCTTCTACGAACGTATGCTCTCAGAACTTTAACACTGAAACTCTCAGCGATGCACAACGCTGGTCTTGTAACGTCTGTCGTTGGACTTCGTTGAGCATCTCCGTAACAGCGCTCGCAGTTACTGGACGGGACCCAGTCGGGACGTGTCGCTCTGAGTTCGATCGTCTCTATCTCATCTATTAGCCCTACCTGGTAAGGTTCCAAGGCTGATGAGCAATAATAAAAAATAAGTCGAATAAGTGTTTTCTGAGCCACTTCTTTCGTGTACGAATTTTGTAAAATTCAGAGGGACGACATCCAGATTTAGAATGCCATTTTGTTGTTTGGCTGGTTGATTTTGTGGGACCAAACTGCGAGGTCATCGATCTCGTACAATTAGGGAAGGATGAATAAGAAAGTCAGCCGTATCCTTCCAAAGGACCATCCCGACATTCCTGAAACGGTTGAGGGAAATGACTTACAACCTAAATCAGGATGACCGGACGCGGGATTGGACGATCGTCCTCTCGAATGCGAGTCCGCCTTGCTAGCCACTGCGCCACCTCACTCGGTAGCATCTCAGTGATTCCCCTAAATCGCTTAAGGTGCAATCCGAGATGGGACCTTTGGTAAGCCATGGTGGGTCTCCTCTCCCCCACCCACTACCCAACCCCCGCCACGCGGTCCAACACGCCTTGCTACCGACCGCGCGGCTCCCACCGTCGGAGGTTCGAGTCCTCCCTCGGGCATGGATGTGGGTGTGGGTATTGTCCTTAGCGCAAGTTAGTTTAAGTAGTACGTAAGCTTAGCAATCGATGACCTCAACAGTTTGGTCCCATGAGAGCTTACCACAAAAAATAACCCCCCCCCCCCCCCCCCCCCCAAACACCAACACCACCTTCCGTAATCCGCGCTAGTGCTCCGTCTCGTGTAAACTTTTCGTCGACGGAATCTCGGCCCTCGACTTCCTTATTGTTTCGTGACGAAGGTGAATGTAAACCTGTACTTTCAGGATAGTTCATTAGAGCGAACTGTGTCTCTAGATGTGAACGGGACACCGCGGCTTGCGTACGCTGTTCACTTTGCAAACCACCAGCAAGGGTCCTTTGGGCACACTGTCACTTTACGGCAAGAGTGATTCTTATCGCAGCAAATTAATCCGCGTAGGAAAACGTCCGCTTACGTGCTTCAAATGTAACGTTACTCCTGCACGTCAGAGATGTTTCGAAAATTCGAAAAGATTATAGAGCAGTAGTGAATCATCAACTTGGCGTCTGCAAAAGACACACGTTACACTCGACGTGCTGTTACTGAATTCTTTGTTACAGAAAAAGAACATCCATAAATGCTTGTTTGCAATGTATGATACTGCATAAAAGCAAGTCTTCTGGTCCAGACTGTATACCAATTAGGTTTCAAAATATAGCGCCATACTTAACAATCATCTACGACCGCCCGCTCGACGAAAGATTCGTACCCAAAGACTGAAAAGTTGCACAGGTCACACCAATATCCAAGAAAGGTAGTAGGAGTAATCCGCTAATTTACAGGCCCATATCATTAAATCGATATGCAGCAGGATTTTGGAACATACGTCGTGTTCTAACATTATGAACTACCTGGAAGACAACGGTCTATTGACACACAGCCAACACGGACTTAGAAAACATCGTTCTTATGAAATACAATTAGCTCTTTATTCACATTTTGAGTGCTATTGATGAGGGATTTCAAATTGATTCTGTATTTCTAGATTTCCAAAATGCTTTTGACGTTTACCACACAAGCGGAAGATTGCTTTTGGATTCTTCTCACAGCGAATTCGTCGGAAATGCAATGAATGTAACTCCATCTTCTGGTGGAGTACGAGACTACAGCTGTTCATTGTTCAATAAAAACAATACCAATCTTTGTTCTATACGTTTATTTTTAGGCAACCAGTTTCGACGTTACACTAAGTCATCTTCAGGCCTAAACTTCTCCAAACCAGTAACCTTCGTGTTATAAATATGGCAGTTACTGGATTGAAATAGATTACTCGATTGAATAGAATACGTTTATTTCTAGACAACCAGTTTCGACGTTACACTAAGTCATCTTCAGGCCTAAAATTCTCCAATCCAGTAACCTTCGTGTTATAAATAAGCCAGTTACTGGATTGAAATAGTTTCGGCCTGAAGATGACGTAGTGTAACGTCGAAACTGGTTTCCTAGAAATAAACCTCTACAACAGCGATTGGTACTGTTTTTATTGAACAATGAACAGCCGTAGTCCCGTACTCCACCAGAAGATGGAGCTACATTCATTGCATTTCCGACGAATTCGCTGTGACAAGAATCCAAAAGAAATCTTCCTCCAGCATGCCAACACACACCCACACACAAGTCTCAGAATCCAGGAATCCATCGCCAAACTGGATCGGACATCATTGCCTTAGCCGATCCTAAAACCCAGATCTGGCGCCCTCGGACTTTCGTTCAATTGGCTCAATTAAGCGGAGACACTTTGAAGGTCAGGTGAGCGTAATTCGAGCTGCGAAAACGTACCGAAATCATGGCACAATGCAGAAGCTTTACCAACAGGGAACACAACGCCGACCTAAGACCGTCGGCACACGGACCGTGTATTCGAACGTTGAGCGTTGAGTGTGCAGAGTTTCTGACGTCATAGCGTGGAACAGCACGTTTGGGAGTCTTTCCGAACGTGCACAGCAACATCTAGCACGTCAGATATTCTGAGCGTGCGTCTGAGCGTTGACCAATCAGGTGGTACAACGCCACCTACGTCACACGCACGCCACCTCCCTTCAGCACGGAGTTGTGAGGCGCCATATTGGCATTTATTTCAAGCTTATACGTATATATGCAGTTTCTGAGCACCAGCAAATTGAGAATCACTCGAAAACACGTTGTTAATTGTGTGATTCGTTGCAATAAAATAATGAGAAACAACATAATCGTGGCAAAAGACTTATTGTAACTTGCGTATTATGAGTCTATGCCACTCAAAGGCAACGACAAACTGAGGAGCTACCAAAAAAGCATTGTTCTTCCTACAATTTGTTATAATTAAATTTCAGTTAGTAACATAGCTACGATTACATCGTTTACCAAGTAGCAACATGCTACCATTGGCTGCAACATCTGGGCTGTCGGTTCAGCGTAGTAAATAGCGTGACTGATTCCTGACTAAACTGAACAGAATGTTGGAGGTTCGCGTCTTCCCCCGTCCAACAATTTTTTCCCTAACATTCGCGTAATTGGTTCTGATGCTTTATTATTAGTTTAATGTAAGTATATACTATAACATTTGATGTTATTTAAATACAAATTCACCTTTTTTATCATCGAGTTTGATCGATTGGCTTAATCTACAGGACAGCTTGCGCTACTTATATAAAGATATTTTGCTCCTTTTTTTTACGTTTCGTAATTCACATGTTACAAAGATTCTGCTACAAGGTATGAACAGTGATCAAGTAAGGATGACCTTGAGGTTTTACTATAATGTGGGAATGATGAAATAATGTTTATCTTATGTGGGAGAACTATTGCAAATTTGGATCGAGCGTTTGTACTGGAACGTTTGTAAGCCTTTGTGCTTATTGATTGGACATGGTACTTTCCTTTTCTTCTTAAAACATGTACATGGATATTGAAGTTTTTATTTGTGTATATTACATATAGAACAACGTGACTAGCATATGGACAATGGAGCAAATGTGCGTTTCAATAGAGCTAACGTGGGAATTTTACATGCGCCCGTTTAGCAAACAGTGTGATTTATAAACTAGAAACATTCCGCAATTGCCGCTGGAGTGCGTTGTGACCGCGTATACCACATTGGGGCCCACGTACCGTGTGCACAAGTTGCGTCGATCCTGAGCATTCAGCAGCACGTTGAACTCGGCACGCTCAACGTTGACGTTCGACAGCACGGTGCGTGTGCCGACGGCTTAAGGCCACAAAACGTGATAGACACTACTTAGGAAATCAGCACTCTTAAAAGAAACGTTCATTGATATAGTCACCGGGTTTTACCTCTTAAGAAGAAATATGTTAGGAGAAAAAAACTGTGGGGGCATTATTCGTTGCTAACTTGCCACTAGTCGCCCTTTTTTGCAGACAACGTAGCAGCTCGTGTAACTTCTCCAATAATCCAAAGAGCGATTGCCTCCTTACACAACGGATGCACTTCATTATTAGTTTCATTTCGAGCTGGAGCGCGTGGAGCGTTTCGGCAGCAGAACCGCGCGCCTCATATAAAGCACTAAGCAGCACAAACTCGCATCCCATCCCGAGTTTCCACTTTACGACGCAATAAAACGGGAGTGCCAATCTGCAAGCTCGGCAGAGTAATTTTCCAGGTTTCGTCAACAGCACTGCCGGAAATGGGCAAACACTAAACTGCGACAGCAAAATTAACTTTATAACATGTTCTTGTTTTTCTCACTTGTGAAACGGATAGAGAAAAGTCCGGCTCCACAGCGCTCATATTTACAGCGCTGACAGTTCAATGGTGGCCAGAACGTTTTTGATGTCTCTGTCTGTATCACATATCTGGCAGCGCTCTTCCGTGCCTGCTGGAGGATACGTAGCAACAGATTCTGTCCTGTTCTATTCAGGTGGTTAGCGAGAGGTGGAACGAGGGGGGGGGGGGGGGAATTACTGTCCACATGGCTCCGTAGACAACCTGACAACTTCCATCTCATACTCGTGATTCTCATCCGACATGCATGGTGGTGGTAGCAGAATTGATGCACAGCGCTCCTCATAATATTGTCTCTCTAAACTTATTCGACAGCATTGGTTAAAAACAGCCTTGGCTGCAATTTTAGCTTTTTATTTTTCAACTACGCGTTTCACCTTGTATAGGCATCTTCAGGTTGATCTTAATTTGGTATTTCCTAGACCGATCCTTTAGACAGTGTAGCCAAAAGGCATCGTTGAATACATCAGGCCAACTTCGCCTTTTTAAACTCAGTAAAAACTCGCGTCCATAAAGAAAAGTTTTTACTGTGTAAAAAATCGCTCTAAGAAATACCAAACTAAGATCAACGTGAAGATGCCTAAATAAGGCGAACGCGTAGTTGAAAAATAAAAAAAATTAAATTGAAACCAAGACTGTTTTTAACCAATACTGTTAAGCAATTGTTTACTGTACGCCACATATGGATTGGAAGAATTTCTTTACTCGACAGAGTTTCTACTTCCAAACATTCATATGTAATATGCAGTGTTAAAAAAATGGCTCTGAGCACTATGGGAGTTAACATCTGAGGTCATCAGTCCCCTAGATCTTTGAACTACTTAAACCTAACTTAACCTCAGGACATCACACACATCCATGCCCGAGGCAGGATTCGAACCGGCGACCGTAGCGACACCGGCCGGCTATGCAATGTTCCATCGGTACTTCCTACTGAACATACTCACATTAGAAATTAAGACATAGTGTGTTGATGTTTCACAGTTACAGTTATTTTATATTTTCTCCTGAACATTCTTTTTCTTGGCTTATGGATGAATAAATAATCTTCCTACTGTCGCTTATCTTTGGAAATATAGGTTTTTTGCACATTTATCAGATCGTCCTTGTTTGGTTAACGCTGCTGCTACGCCGCTGTGAACTGAATTCAAGAATATCCGGTCGTACTTTGTTAGTCTGTGTAAATGAAAATAATAGTAAATTCAAGACTCCGTCAGCACTGTAACATAGGTTAAATATCCATCATTTTAGTTATGTGGTGTTGTCATAAACATGTTAAATCGTCTGAAAATCTAAGTACTAGTATAGAAGTTTTCCACCAAAGCAGAAGACGAATGTTACGTGGTCAAACGAAGTTAATACGTTACAAAACTTTATTTTTCCCATTTTTTTTCTTTTGCATTCGTTCATTAATCCTGACTGAGACCCAGTTTTCTCGTTAAACCTAATAACTTTGTCGTTTTCTCAGTGTCAGGTGAAAGACTGAAGCAGACGTAACACCTGTTACGCCTAGACTATCCTTGAAAATGGAGTTGTAGCTCCGAAACTCGTTGGACACTGATCAGAAAATAAAATTCGTGACGGAAGAAGGAATATTAATTTACTTATCCCTAACCTAGAATTTGCAGTCACGGACAGTCCACGACTTAATGTCCGTTTATGACATAACATCCATTCCTCAGTCAAGTCCTTGCACGGTTATATGCATTCGTTGATATTGCGTGGACTGTTTGTTCAATCTTAAATTGGATAATGATGATCCAGAAAGACGAAAGCCGCATCGCAACAAAATGTAATGGAAAAATATTATTGTAATCTTGCAGTTTTTAAATTACATTTAAGTACCAATGCGTTCTCTCCTTATTACGAGGGCGTGCTGAAGAGTAACGTCTCCGAATTTTTATTTGAAAACTCTTCAAGCATTTAAATAAAGCAAACGTTATTAACATTCTACATATTTCTTCTTCATGGTTCAAATGGCTCTGAGCACTATGGGACTTAACATCTTTGGTCATCAGTCCCCTAGAACTTAGAACTACTTAAACCTAACTAACCTAAGGGCATCACACACACATCCATGCCCGAGGCAGGATTCGAACCTGCGACCGTAGCAGTCGCGCGGCTCCGGACTGAGCGCCTAGAACCGCTAGACCACCGCGGCCGGCTTTCTTCTTCATGTCTACGTATTTGTTTCTCAGCGTGGTCACTCTGTCAATAAACAAATTCCTCCCAAAGAGAGCCCAGTTTGTTGATATCGTCATTGTAGAATGTTTGACTTCGTTGACGGAGCCATACCTTCGTCTCTACTTGCACCGCTTCATCACTATAAAAGTGAAGTCCTCGAATGTGTTCTCCAAGTTTTTAAAACATATCAAAAAAAGGATGGGGCCAAATCTGGACTGTATGAAAGATCATCGATGACATGAACCCAAGGCACCAGATTTTCGTAGATATGGCGTTCACGTGTGGTCTGGCATTTTCGGATGCGAAACTCGATTACTGCACGCTGTTTCTCACACACTGACATAGTTAACGCTACACACCGCCTTCTTACTTGCAACAATTTGGAGCTTTATAGCGGCAGAGGCCTGCAAATATGTAGACATCAGAATTAAAGATTTAAGGGGACCACACCCTGCTTATCTAACCCATGTTAATTTAGGCAAGTATATGAACCATTTCTGAAGAAACTGTTTGATGCAGGTCCTTAATATTTTTACTGTATGTTACATGATGCTAATAGAGTCAACTGTACTAAAATCTACTTTATCTATTTTATAGTTTTCAAGAAATACTTTTTTTAAATTTATTAACAAAAATATAAAGCATTTTCTGCAGAAAATATTATTTTGTGAACTTCCTAATTGGGGGAATATTAATGAATGTAGTATCAGAGGTAGCTTTTTTGTTATGTAGAGTCTCTGAAAATAACATTCATTTATCTATGATAGTTTCTGATATAAATGGGGCATATGCACTGAAAATTTTAGTTTGCGGGAAATTGACTTCAAAGAAAAAACTTTTTGGAATTTGTTACTTACAGTCAATTAAAACTATCCTGCTGCATATGATAGTCCCTTCTTTGGCCTCTAGCAGATCTTCCAGCTTCTTTTTCGTCTTTCTGGATGTTTGTCTTGCTTTCTTGGCCATATTAGATGCAGAGCTGTCTGCATCGGCTATCCTCATTTTATCGTATTTTTGCAGCCCAGTGATCATATTTTCACCAGGATTAATTCCAGGCCGGACGCGGTGGCCGATCGGTTCTAGGCGCTACAGTCTGGAACCGAGTGACCGCTACGGTCGCAGGTTCGAATCCTGCCTCGGGCCTGGATGTGTGTGATGCCCCTAGGTCAGTTAGGTTTAAGTAGTTCTAAGTTATAGGGTACTGATGACCTCAGAAATTAAGTCCCATAGTGCTCAGAGCAATTTGATTAATTCCGAGCTTTTCCAGTACCCAACACTTTCCAATATTGCCGCAACCGAATGTAATAATAGGATCCTGAACTCCTAGGTTCATTGTATGCATGTCTACAAATACAGTTTTAGGAAGACGGTTCCAAATTATGCTGTTGAAACATTCATTTGGGTTCTGTGTCTGCCCCTGCAGACATTTCCTTAGAAGGTCAAAATGAGCCAAGTCTCTGAAAACAGGTTTAATTGCTGTAATAACAGCAGCAGGAAGAGAATGCTCGTGAGAATAAGATTCTCCAGTTGCCTGAGCCTTATTGTATTTGCACCACGAATTTTCTCCTGATGGACACAATCCATGACATGGCTTATCATTAGTAGAGGACTTATGGAAGAATATGGCCCAGACATCTCTCTTCATTGCCTCCAGAATTTCTTTATCTCTACTAATTGCCTGCCCATAGTATACCTGCAAGTTTTCTATTTCAGTTTTAGTTAACCGACCCTGTCCGGTCGACAGTTAGTTTTCTCAGCCTTGTTCCCAAAATCCCTAACGTGCAATGTAGGGGATATAAAGAGCTAAAATATATGCGGAAAAGTCGGTGACAGAAAAGTGGGGGTGGCACATAACGACACGTGGTAGGAAAATGCTCTAATTTTTTTTTTCAGCAAAATCCTTTTCAGAGTACTTCAATAAAACCTTAATCCAACGAAATATGATGAAAACTGAAAGTCAATTTTTTCTGACCTGAACCGCGGTGCGCTCCCGTTAAAATATCTGTGTTTTATTTAAAAAGCAGTAAGAATTTGCACATAAAAATTGGAAGGCATTGCTTTTCAACTTGCGTTCGCATTGTTGGGAACCGAAAAACTCATATGAGGTGAGCGCAAAATGTCCTCTGTAGTTCCATATCCACAAGCCTAGCACAGACTAACGTCAGCAATGTGTGCATACAGTTCACCGAATGATCATAGAAGCTGTACGGAAATGAAATGCGCTCAGTTTTCAATTGCTTCTTTTTTCCGGCAACGAGGAACTGATATTTAAAAATGGGGTCGTGCGTTTCCATAAGCACTCTTTGAGATACAACCCTCTCTCCTCGGTTGAGCGACATTAGTCGATTTTCTATTCGTTGGGCGTTTATAGGGTGCGTGGCCTAAATCCGGACAAATGAAACTTCTTTTAAAAATCAAATTTATTAAAACAAAATAGAAATGAAAATGAAAATCCTTATACATATAAGTAGTGCCATCTTTCAAGAAGTAACCCCCTTCAGCAGCAATGGCCGCCTCCAGTCTTCTACTGAAGCGATCTGTAAAACAGCACTGTCCATGAAACTTCCTGGCAGATTAAAACTGTGTGCCGGAGCGAGACCGAGACTTGGTAGAGCACTTGCCCGCGAAAGGCAAAGGCCCCGAGTTCGACTCTCGGTCCGGCACACAGTTTTATTCTGCCAGGAAGTTTCATATCAGCGCACACTCCGCTGCAGAGTGAAAATCTCATTCTGGAGCACTGTCCATATTCGGGAATGCTGCTTCAGTAGCGGTGCGTAGAGGTGCAACATTAGGATGTCTCGTCTTACTAGTAACTCTTTCGATTACGCACCAAAAACAATAGTCGAGGCTGTTCAAATCCGGGCTACTTGGGGACCACAACTCCTTTGATCAGAACATGTCAACGTCATTCGAGAGCGAGTTTTGAACTAAATGGCTCGTATGAGGTCTTACTCTGCCTTGCGACGCATTGGTCGCTCACTGACATTCAATACGGACGCCAGTTTCATCAGCGATTGTCCCAGGTCTTCCGAAATCAGCGCCCGAACCTTTTCGATGACTGCCACAGTTCGTAACACGCGTTTCATCGAATGAGGCTTCCTCGCCGGCTTAGCGGAACCTCCCCCAGACTTCTTCGAAGCCTTATACTTGGCCAAAATATCGTAAACATAAAGAAACTGACACAATTACTTTGCGCAAAGGAAACGAAACAATGACGTATTATGAATCTCGCCTGCAAAGTGAAGTACTAATACTTAGCAAGACCCCTACTAAAAACTAACTGCAGTATGTCCAGGGAAATTGGGTTCAAAATCTTGACACAGAATGCCAGTGAATCACATGGCTCAACATTCAGGTTCCGACATTTTAGTTAGGAAGAAATTTACATTACATAAATTATAGACTCCAACATTAAAATTGATTTAAATTAATAACTTCTGTGGTACAGGAAATTAACTCAGAAGATCAATCAATAGGATAATAGACAAAAACTCATCTGCGACGAGGATGAAGTGGACCAACAACACAAGTCTACAAAATAAAAATAAACTCTTTGTATGATCAAATAATACCTTGCTCTTCATTTCAAAACCTGTTTTATGTTCGTATACTATCCAACCACTGTTCCTCCTCGTTATAAATCTGCACCGTACATAGTTCCAAAAATGCGTCCATGCATTACACTGTACACTCAACGAGAAATTCCCTTACTGCACACTGCAGCTATTCACTGTTAGCTGTCAAAAGATTCAACGACTCCACAGGACTGCCGTCGCAGACACAGATACTGTTGCCTAACAACTGTTTTTCTGACCACAATTCTTCAAATATATCATTTCCCTCTACAAATATTAACACCTCCTATGACATCATGAAATGACATCCATCTTACATGGGTTCGATGGTCGGAATGACGAAAAAAATGTTTTATTCAAAGCGGCACTTAATTTGCCCTTGATTAGTACGACTCTCACATGAGTATTTCAGTAGACGTTTTAAGTACGCTATGCTACAAATTTGGATCTCGTGCGTCTATACCCGTTTCGCCGTCACTAATTGCACTTTCATATTTCTGGCATTCTTCGTAGGATGCTGATTCATTTCGATCCGTTAGGTACGTACATCGCTGATGTCACGTACACCTACACAAAACAATTCTATTGCGTGGGGCCTCGATTACGACATGTGACTTTCAGACGGAGTTCGGTATAAAGCAGAAGAGTGGACATATTTATAAGTGAAAGTGTTTACAGTTTCCACGGTAGTGAAATGTATGAGATGCCGTGTTTCCATAGCAGCTTTCATATTATTCCAATAGTTCTTTCCCGACCTCGATCATTTCCCAGTGGTGTTGTCGTTGACTACAAAGCAAACTTGGTTGGAACAGCTTAGTACTTATTCAAAAATTACTATTCCGTCTAAAAAAAATGTTCAAATAGCTCTAAACACTATGGGACTTAACATCTGAGGTCATCAGTCCCGACTTAGAACTACTTAAACCTAACTAACCTAAGAACATAACACGCATGCCTGAGGCAGGATTCGAACCTGCGACCGTAGCAGCAGCGCGGTTCCGGACTGAAGCGCCTAGAACCGCTCGCCCGCAGCGACCGGCTGTGGGACATACATTCATCCATTCATAGATATAGGGCTGTTCAAGAAGGAGGAAAAAATTTCAAACATTTACTGCTTCCAAACTACAGAAGATAGAAACACAATTCCAACGTTCCTGTAAGACAGAAGAAATGTTTATGCATTCAGTGGGAGAACCATGTGTTACCCGACAAATATTGAAACGTTGGTTCATTTCGTGCTACACACAAGCAGCTGGTCCCTCGCTATCGGATTCACAGCTCTAACAATGCAATGTCGCAGACTTTCAAGAGTGTCAGGCATAGGGGCTATAAAAAGCGGTCTTTTACATACCGCCACAGATCAAAGTGACAAGGTGTAAAGTCTGGGGACCTGGAAGGCCACCGGCGATGAAGCTCATCTTCTGCCCCTCCTCTTCCAGTCCAACGTCCCAGACCTCACATCTTGTGACGCATCTGTGGAGTTACATAAAAGATCACGTTTTTATCCACCTATGCCTGACACTCTTGAAGGTTTGCGACATCACATTGAGGAAGCTGTAAATTTGATAACTAGAGACCAGCTGCTTCATGTGTGGCAGGACATGAGCCACTGTTTTGATATTTGTTGTGTAACACATGGTGCCCACATTGAATGCATAAAAGTTTGAACATTTCTCTTTCCACGGACATTGGAACTGTGTTTCTATCTTTTGTGTTTTGGAAGTAATAAATTATTGAAATTGTTCCTTCTTTTTCGAATAACCCTGTGTATACATACATCTGCTTTTATAATAATATATAGATGTCACTGGGACGACATGATACCATAGCATGGAAGCTGTGGCAACAACTTGCGCTTACAGCCACGAATCGATGGAAAGGTTTCTACTTGTAGGGAGAAGACTGGAACGCAAGGATAGGAAAACTCACGTACTTCCTCCGTGAAATTTCTTCAGTCTTTCATTACTGTTTATTTCATTTATTTTTCAGTTTTTGGAGCCCCTCTGTGCCTGTTTGCTTGGCCTGGGCCTATCTGGCCACTACTCTGGAATGTCTTTGTACGTGACTCCATTTTTTAAGTGTTTAGTGTTGATTTGCTACAACTTTAGCTTAATTGACGCGGTATCTTTGTGAGTTTACATGCCTTTACACTTCTTTTTGGCGCAGCAGTTTTTGTTTTGCAGGCCGCGTAGCGTGGCCGCCACAGGTGCGCATTCGCCGGCTTCTGCGCATGCGCACAGGCAAGGCGAGACCCCCGCGGCGGCTGCTGCAGTTCCGAACAATCGGGAGTGACGTCACAATGCACGCTGCTAGCTCTTCACAAAGCCCGAATGGCGGGCGACGACGCGCGTAATTAAAACTGAAAAGCCGGCAGCCAGCCACACGCAAAGCAGTTACTTGTCTAGCGCTGCAGTCTTTTTTATTGGCCCACGCCTTTTGTTTCTCATTCAAAGAGACCCCATGCCACCGAGCACGGACGCGTCCCTAGTGGGTTAGACCTGGCAGACCGTATACAGAATAAACCAAAAAAAAAATTTTAAAAATTACGCACAGGCAAATCAGGAAGCAAATTTTTTTCTCTCTTGTTGTTCGCTGTAAACACGTGCGGCTTGGAGCAGTTTAGGTCACTAGTTCATACTGGAACAACCGCTAAATAACTCCCGTTACACAAGAGTGAGCTGTAGAAGGCAGGAACGGCAGAGGAGAACGCAGATTACAATATATGTAACAAACAGTTAATGCTGTTGAGTGTAATTACTACTCTAAGAACTGAGGTGAAGGGGCATATTATTTAGTTATTTATTTAACCGCTGTTACATCAAATCACTGGGAAAAGGCACAGGTCACACCTGTCTACAAGAACGGTAGTAAAAGTGGTCCACATAACTACCGTCCAATATCCTTGACATCGACACGTTGGAGATTCTTAGAACATATTCTGACCTCAAAAATAATGGGATATCTTGAACAGAATGACCTCCTCAATATCAACCAGCATGGTTTTCCACAACATCGATCATGTGAAACTCAATTCGCACTTTTCTCGCTTGACATGCTGAAAGTTTTGGATCAAGGCAACAGGTATATGCAGTTTTTCTTGATTTTCGAAAAGTACTTGGCTCCGTACCGAACCTACGCTTATTGTCAAAAGTACGATCATATGGGGTATCAAGTGACATTTGTGACTGGATTGAGGATTTTTCGGTAGGGAGGATATAGCATGTTATCCTGGATCGACAGTCATCGTCAAATGCAGAAGTAACTTCAGGTGTGCCGCAGTGAAGCGTGTTGGGACCTTTGCTGCTCATGTTGTGTATTAATAACCCGGCAGTCAATGTGAATAGTAAAATTAGGATTTTTCCAGATGATGGAGTTGTCACGTATGAACAGAAGTTGCATAAATATTGAATCAGATGTTGATAAGATTTGAATGTGGTGCAGAGATTGGCAGCTTGCTCTAAATGTTAGAAGTGTGAAATTTTGCACTTCACAAAACGAAAAAACGTTGTATTCTATGACTATAGTATCAATGAGGCACTGTTGGAAACGGCCAACTCACACAAATACCTGGGTGTAACACTTTGTATAGATATGAAATGAAATGATCTGAAAGGTTCAGTTGTGGGTGAAGCAGGTGGCAGACTGAGAAAGTACACTCAGCCTATAAAAGACATTTCTCGCAAATTACTTGTGCGACCATTTCTGGAATATTGCTGTAGTGTGTGGGACCCATAGCAGATAGGACTCACAGGGGATACTGAACGTATACAGAGAAGGACAGCACGAATGGTCACAGGTTTGTATCATCCATAGTATAGTGTCACAGACTTGCTGAAGAAACTGAAATGACAGGCTCTTGAAGATATACGTAAACTATCCCGAGAAAGCCTATTAACCATGTTTCAAGAACCGTCTTTAAATGATTACTCTGGGGATATACTACAACTCCATATGTATCGCTCACACAGGGATCGTGAGGGTTGTTGTTGTTGTTGTTGTTGTTGATGTGGTCTTCAGTCCTGAGACTGGTTTGATGCAGCTCTCCATGCTACTCTATCCTGTGCCAGATTCTTCATCTCCCAGTACCTATTGCAACCTGCAACCTTTTGAATCTGCTAAGTGTATTCATCTCTTAATCACCCTCCACACTGCCCTCCAGTACTAAATTGGTGATCCCTTGATGCCTCAGAACATGTCCTACCAACCGATCCCTTCTTCTTGTCAAGTTGTGCCACAAACTCCTCCCCAATCCTATTCAATACCTCCTCATTAGTTATGTGATCTACCCATCTAATCTTCAGGATTCTTCTGTAGCACCACATTTCGAAAGCTTCTATTCTCTTCTTGTCCAAACTATTTATCGTCCATGTTTCACTTGCATACATGGCTACACTCCATACAAATACTTTCAGAAATGAGTTGCCCGCATCTCGTGGTCGTGCGGTAGCGTTCTCGCTTCCCGCGCCCGGGTTCCCAGGTTCGATTCCCGGCGGTGTCAAGGATTTTCTCTGCCTCGTGATGGCTGGGTGTTGTGTGTTGTCCTTAGGTTAGATAGGTTTAAGTAGTTCTAAGTTCTAGGGGACTGATGACCATAGATGTTAAGTCCCATAGTGCTCAGAGCCATTTGAACCATTTTTGATCCAGAAATGAGTTCCTGACACTTAAATCTATACTTGTTGTTAACAAATTTCTCTTCTTCAGAAACGCTTTCCTTACCATTGAATATTAGAATAATTACTGCACGCACAGAGACATTCAGACAGTCATTCTAGCCACGTTCCATACGTGAATGGAAAACGAGGAAACCCTAATAACTGGTGCAATGGGAAGTACCCCCTGCGATGCACCTCACGATCGTTTTCAGAGTACATATGTAGACCAGGGTTTCACACCAACAGCACTTTCCTTATGTCACACTTACCTTAGAAATAGAAGTTTTAATATGTCATAAGGTATTAAAATAAGTAAGTGTATATAGTGGCAGTGTGAGTAAGTAATACTGACCACGAAGCAATGAAGTTAATACTGCCAGTCCTTGTACTGCAGCTTCCACAAATTGTGATAATCGTAGGTACACAGCAAATGCAATTACAACAGCCGGCCGGTTTGACCTAGCGGTTCTAGACGTTTCAGTCTGGAACCTCGAGACTGCTACGGTCGCCGGTTCGAATCCTGCCTCGGGCATGGATGTGTGTGATGTCCTTAGGTTCGTTAGGTTTAAGGGGACTGATGACCTCAGAAGTTAAGTCCCATAGTGCTCAGAGCCATTTTTTTTTTTTTTTTTTTTTTTTTGCAATTACAACAACTGTCCAATTCTAAGAGTTCACTAAACGACGTTTCTGTCCAGGACAGCTCTGATGTATAGCCCACTGAGCGAGAGCTGCTCTTGTATCTTGCGAGTAGGTTTCTGTCCGTTATCGTCAGGTCATTGGCGGATTGTACACGGCTGGCAACTGGCCGAGGTGAAGTCGGTATCTTCATCCTTAGCGCCACCCGAGGCGCTGATGGAACTTACGCAAGTGGCGAGTCTCTACGGCACCGGCACCAGCTCGCATCTTTGCGCCTGTGGTGCTTCTGCCCCGGCTGTGCCTTGTTCGAGCGACACAGCACTACGTTTCAGAAGTTCATTAGAACCTTTAACAACTCGGCGGTTCTCCACTACGGTTCCCCACTATGGTGTTGACTACTTCACACTAGATCAAGAACTGGGCAACAGCTCTTGCAAATTCAGCTCTATCTTGACCTTCTGGAAAGGGGGTGAAGGTAGAAGCGTGGTGTTCAGAAGAGCCTTCCATTCGTACGTGAGGACTGCAGCGAGACTTCGCTAACGTCTGTAGTATCGATAAGCGATGCCGACTTTGATGTGGCACCACAATCTCTGAACTAAACGTCAGTAATAATATTAATAATAATCATAGTGACAAATATAAAAAGACTTTGAAACTTCCTGGCAGATTAAAACTGTGTTCCGGACCGAGACTCGAACTCGGGACCATTGCCTTTCGCGGGCAAGTGCTCTACCAACTGAGCTACCCAAGCACGACTTGCTGTAGCGTTCTCCACCAGACATCACAGCGCCTAGAGTATCGGTAACCGAACTGACAGCTTTCAGTCGCGGGTTGCCCGCCCCGCAGGCACACTGAAGCACTACACAACCGACAGGCAATATTGATGAACGGCCACAGCAACAATCACAACAACAACACCGCAGCAAAGACACCAGCGCCACCAGAGGCCACTGCCTGCTCACATAAACATAAGGAAGAGGTCGCTGCAGATCCCGGAACTATTTTCACACATCAAACCACGTGATGGAAAATAGTTCCGAGGTACTCATCCGCTGAAGCGCTATAAAGGCCGGCGCTCGGCCGCACATCGGACTTTCCTGGACCCCCCCGTCTCCGGACAATCCAAGCCAAGGCACGCTCCCGACTCCGTCTCCTCAAGCTCCTTTCTGGCCGCAAGTGGAGTCTGTACCCCTCCACCATACTCCACACCTATAAATCCCTCATCCGCTCTATCTTTTGTTACACCCATCCGGCCTGAATCTCCGCCCCCCCCCCCCCCTCCTACCTTTTATAAATCTCTCCAAATCCTTGAACGCCATGCTCTCCGCCTCACCTATCACACACATCTCCCCTCCCCCACGCGGATCCTGTACGATCTCATACCATTCCCCCACCTCCTCCTCTTCCTTGAGAGGATACGGATCCTGTACATCTCCCGTGAACTCGATCTTCCTCACCAACTTGTCTCGCCCATCCTCTCCCGCCCCCGCCTGCTCCCGCGCCTGTTTTCCCACGTCCCACCCAGTTTCCATCTCTCCACCCTCCTTACCCTCCCCCAAGGTGGCTTCCGCCAGCTCTCCCTCCCTGATGATGCCCTCCTCCCATCCATATACCCCACCTACCAACTTTGATCCTCCCTCCCTCTTCCTCTGTCTGTTAATTTGGGCACCCTGTCTCCCTCCTCCCTTTCTCCCCACCCCTCCCCCGGGGCCTCCCCACCCCTGTCCCTCTCCCCCTCCTCCCATCTCCTCAGCCATTGGCATCTTGGTTCTCCCCTCCTTACCCTCTCCCCCTCACCTTTCTTCCCCTCTTGGCAGGTCACTCGACACGCACACACTACGTGGACTTTCGCGCGCTAGAGATCATCGCCATCTGTGTGTCGTGTGTGTGACGTCGTTTTGTGGTTTTAGTGTCCGCCGTCACGCTTATACGTTCACTTGTGCCAATAGATTCATTAGTGTTCTGTGTGCCATGTCAACGTGTTTTCAGTGTCGTTGTCGTCGAGTGTGAACGGCTCCGTGTTTTTTGTGTATCTGTGACCACTATTTTTTAGCTCGTCACTATGTTCATTCTGTTTCTTCAGCCTGTGTTCTGTCATTGTCAACACTATGGCTGAAGAGCAGGGTGGCATGCCGCTGACAGCCTACCTGGTTGTATAGGTAATAAAATAACAATAAAGGAAAAAAAACTGCACATCGGCAGTTCATCAACCGCCAGCATACTTGGATGGCTGCCGCCCCGGCAGGCCTGCTTCGATCTTCTCGCTGACCTCTGGATTAGGCTTGATATATCGGAGAAGTCTCTGGCAGAGACTTTTTTTTTTGTCATCAGTCTACTGACTGGTTTGATGCGGCCCGCCACCAATTCCTTTCCTGTGCTAACCTCTTCATCTCAGAGTAGCACTTGCAACCTACATCCTCAATTATTTGCTTGACGTATTCTAATCTCTATCTTCCTCTACAGTTTTTGCCCTCTACAGCTCCCTCTAGTACCATAAAAGTCATTCCCTCATGTCTTAGCAGATGTCCTATCATCCTGTCCCTTCTCCTTATCAGTGTTTTCCATATATTCCTTTCCTCTCCGATTCTGCGTAGAACCTCCTCATTCCTTACCTTATCAGTCCACCTAATTTTCAACATTCGTCTATAGCACCACGTCTCAAATGCTTCGATTCTCTTCTGTTCCGGTTTTCCCACAGTCCATGTTTCACTACCATACAATGCTGTACTCCAGACGTACATCGTCAGAAATTTCTTCCTCAAATTAAGGCTGGTATTTGATATTAGTCGACTTCTCTTGGCCAGAAATGCCTTTTTTGCCATAGCGAGTCTGCTTTTGATGTCCTCCTTGCTCCGTCCGTCATTGGTTATTTTACTGTCTAGGTAGCAGAATTCCTTAACTTCATTGACTTCGTGACCATCAATCCTGACGTTAAGTTTCTCGCTGTTCTCATTTCTACTACTTCTCATTACCTTCGTCTTTCTCCGATTTACTCTCAAACCATACCGTGTACTCATTAGACTGTTCATTCCGTTCAGCAGATCATTTAATTCTTCTTCACTTTCACTCAAGATAGCAATGTCATCAGCGAATCGTATCATTGATATCCTTTCACCTTGTATTTCAATTCCACTCCTGAACCTTTCTTTTATTTCCATCATTGCTTCCTCGATGTACAGATTGAAGAGTAGGGGCGAAATACTACAGCCTTGTCTTACTCCCTTCTCAATACGAGCACTTCGTTCTTGATCGACCATTCTTATTATTCCCTCTTGGTTGTTGTACATATTGTATATGACCCGTCTTTCCCTATAGCTTACCCCTACTTTTTTCAGAATCTTGAACAGCTTGCACCATTTTATATTGTCGAACGCTTTTTCCAGGTCGACAAATCCTATGAACGTGTCTTGATTTTTCTTTAGCCTTGCTTCCATTATTAGCCGTAACATCAGAATTGCCTCTTTCGTGCCTTTACTTTTCCTAAAGCCAAACTGATCGTCACCTAGCCCATTCTCAATTTTCTTTTCCATTCTTTTGTATATTATTCTTGTAAGCAGCTTCGATGCATGAGCTGTTAAGCTGATTGTGCGATGATTCTCGCACTTGTCAGCTCTTGCCGTCTTCGGGATTGTGTGGATGATGCTTTTCAGAAAGTCAGATGGTATGTCGCCAGGCTGATATATTCTGCACACCAACGTGAATAGTCGTTTTGTTGCCACTTCCCCTAATGATTTTAGAAATTCTGATGGAACGGTATCTTTCCCTTCTGCCTTATTTGACCGTAAGTCCTCCAAAGCCCTTTTAAATTCCGATTCTAATACTGGATCCCCTATCTCTTCTAAATCGTCTCCTGTTTCTTCTTCTATCACATCAGACAAATCTTCACCCTCATCTTTCAATGTATTCTTTCCACGTATCTGCTCTCTCCTCTGCATTTAACAGTGGATTCCCGTTGCACTCTTAATGTTACCACCGTTGCTTTTAATGTCACCAAAGGTTGTTTTGGCTTTCCTGTATGCTGAGTCTGTCCTTCCGACAATCATATCTTTTTCGATGTCTTCACATTTTTCCTGCAGCCATTTCGTCTTAGCTTCCCTGCACTTCCTATTTATTTCATTCCCCAGCGACTTGTATTTCTGTATTCCTGATTTTCGCGGAACATGTTTGTACTTCCTCCTTTCATCAATCAACTGAAGTATTTCTTCTGTTACCCATGGTTTCTTCGCAGCTACCTTCTTTGTACCTATGTTTTCCTTCCAGAGACTATTAGGAAATTATTTCAGGTGTTTACTATGTTATTCTTGTATGTAGTTACGTTTCGAAGACGGATCACTGTTTTGTGTTGGTGTTATACTTGGAGAATTAGTTTTGGTTAAGTGAACAGTCCAATAAATTGTTTTCGGACTTTGATCGTTAGTTTCTTCTGTTTACGCAGACATGTCACGACTGAGCTTTACCTCTGCCAGTGCCTCGTCTCCGACCTTCCAAACTTTACAGAAGTTCTCCTGCGAAACTTGGAAGGTAGGAGACGAGGTAATGGCAGAAGTAAAGGTGTGAGGAGGGTGCGTTAGTCATGCTTGGGTAGCTCAATTAGTAGATCACTTGCCCGCGAAAGGCAAAGTTCCCGAGTTCAAGTCTCGGTCGGGCACACAGTTTTAATCTGCCGGGAAGTTTCATATCAGCGCACACTCCGCTGCAGAGTGAAAAACTCATTTTATATAAAGACTTTATACGAGTACAAAATAGATGTTTCCTGATATAGTCACTTCTGGGAAAGGAAATTTAAGGAGACAGTATCAGCTAAGAAAACTGGGAAATAAGGTAGGCAGAGGAGAGGAAGTTGTTGGCGGCTATTTTAAGTCAGACAGAGAACTGATTTGGATAAAATTCAGTGACACTGTAGGAGCCACTACTGGATGGCAGTTTTCAAGCAAATGATATACCATTTTTGCAAAAAAGGGGAGCCAATTTGCATGTCGCATTAATGACCGTGTCAGCTACAGGGGGCGTTGTAAGCAAGTAACACACGAAACCGATGCAAGTAGCACAAATATGGCTTTATTCGTAAACATCTGAGCAATAACAGGAACACGCGTCTCGTGACTCCACACGCAACAATACATAGGCCTGCGCGATTCGCAGAACAACTGACGTGAGTGGTACAATCTAAAAAAGAACACAGTGGGAGTGAGTCAGCGCTGCTACGCGCGGAGATAGCCGCGAGCGAACAGTAGACGGCGCGGCGGAGACAGTGGCCGTGTGGTGCAGGCTGCCTACACGCGGCCCCTAGTGGCCGACCCACGCTGGTACGGCTGGCAGTTCATATGACTACACACGCGCGGCGACATGACATTTGGCGCACTAACACTCACACGCACTAATGGCAGGTCTCGTTTTCCGGTCCGAGAATCTGGACAGCCCGCCAGAAGGCTAGGAAGCGCCGAAATAACCTGCGGGAGTTGCTGTCGGCGCCACAGCGTTATGCGTGGGCCGGCAGAGCAGGGGCTCCCACAGTCATTCCTATGTCATCATTCATAATATCAATTCCAGTACCTTCTACCCTACCGCAGGGCTGCGTCCTTTCTCCACCCGTGTCCTGTACCTCCTGTACGCTGCTGATCTGCCCAAAACCTACCCCACCTCTCCATCTGCTTCAATATTCTGATGACACCGCCTTGCTTGCTCTCTATTCCCCGTAGATAAGCAACACAGAATGTCTGCTCTGTGTGCTGTGCTGCAGGGTGGTAGAGAATTTCAAATCGGGTAATTTGAAAAAGAAGAGTGGACAACGTTTCAGCTTCTCCAGACTACGATAAGGCACATCTTTCATCATATTAAAACGGCCAGTCAATGGCTTGTGTTTTGCCATGACAAAACATTTTCTATCATGGAGACATTGATGAAATTTCACACCACCACGGGTGACTACTAAGTCTTACTTTTTCGGGCTGACTGTTGTTGCCTTGGGCCTTGTTCAACGCCTTGGTCGTGAAAGCAATGAGGTGGTCAGAGTTTCCATTTTTGTGAGGTAAAACGGCCTCTATTCCATGTGATGATACACAACTGGCCATTAAAATTGCTACACCAAGAAGACATGCAGATGATAAACGGGAATTCATTGAACAAATATATTATACTAGAACTGACATGTGATTACATTTTCATGCAGTTTCGGTCCATAGAGCCTGAGAAATCAGTACCCAGAACAACCACCTCCGGCACTAATAACAGCCTTGATACGTCTGGGCATTGAGTCAAACAGAGCTTGGATAGCGTGTACAGGTACAGCTGCCTATGTAGCTTCAACACGATACCACAGTTCATCAAACGTAGTGATTGGCGTATTGTGACGAGCCATTTGCTCGGCCACCATTTACCAGACGTTTTCAATTGCTGAGAGATCTGGAGAATGTGCTGGCCAGGGGGGCAGCAGTTGAAAATTTTCCGTAACCAGAAAGTTCCATACAGGACCTGCAACATGCGGTCGTGCATTATCCTGCTGAAATGTAGGGTTGTGCAGGGATCGAATTAAGGGTAGAGCCACCGGTCCTAACACATCTGAAATGTAACGTCCACTGTCCAAAGTGCCGTCAATGCGAACAAGAGGTGACCGAGACGCGTAACAGTGGCACCCCATACCATCACGCCGGTGACACGCAAGTATGGTGATGACGAATACGCGCTTCGAATGTGCGTTCACCGCGATGTCGCCATACACGGATGCGACCATCATGATGCTGTAAACAGAACCTGGATTCATCCGAAAAAATGATGTTTTGCCATTCGTGCACCCAGGTTCGTCGTTGAGTACACCATCGTAGGCGCTCCTGTCTGTGATGCAGCGTCAAGGGTAACCGCAGCCATGGTCTCCGAGCTGATAGTCCATGCTGCAGCAAAACGTCGTGGAACTGTTCGTGCATATGGTTAGTGTCTTGCAAACGTCCCCATCTGTTGACTCAGGGATCGAGACGTGGCTGCACGATCCATTAAAACCATGCGGATAAGATGGCTGTCATCTCGACTGCTAGTGATACGAGGCCGTTGGGATCCAGCACGGCGTTCCGTATTACCCTCCTGAACCCACCGATTCCATATTCTGCTAACAATCATTGGATCTCGACCAACGTGAGCAGCAGTGTCGTGATACGATAAACGGCAATCGCGATAGGCTACAATCCGACCTTTATCAAAGTCGGAAGCGTGATGGTACGCATTTCTCCTCCTTACACGATTCATCACAACAACGTTTCACCAGGCAAAGCCGGTCAACTGCTGTTTGTGTATGAGAAATCGGTTGGAAACTTTCCTCATGTCGGCACGTTGTAGGTGTCGCCACCGGCGCCAACCTCGTTTGAATGCTCTGGAAAGCTAATCATTTGCATATCACAGCATCTTCTTCCTGTCGGTTAAATTTCGCGTTTGTAGCACGTCATCTTCGTGGTGTAGTAATTTTAATGGCCAGTAGTGTAAATGTCATAGTGCAATAAATCCATAGATGTCGTGAACTGAATCGTTTCATTAGTGCTTCATCTGAAGACTCGATACTGTGTCAATAAAATAAAATAATATCTTAAGTTACACTGCTGTTGGAGAATTTCATTGACACTGACATTTTCGCATTCGCAGTGACGTAATAAGTTGTGTGTGGCATAGCTTCCATCAACAAATCCTGCGAAGCCTGACATGAGAACAGACACTGTTCAACCTAATTTTAAACCGTTTCAGAAGTGCCTTTTGCCGCAATTGAGGTATTTTAATCGAAGCACAGTATCAAAATACCTCGATTCTGACAATTGGTTTTACTTAAGAGAGGGCTTTGATTACTATAAATTAATTAAAATATATGCAAAAGTACACTGATAACTCTCGTAATACTTTGCTAGGCAGAATCAAATTTCATCTTCGTGATCTTCTAATCAAACAGAATTGTATGATATGCATCACAATAACATTATTTTTAACTTTTATTTTGAAATTTTTCTACTGACTTTTGGTATTGTTTGTTTGTAGCCCCTGTATTCTCCTATCAACCCAATCCAGTCAGTATTACAAACGTGATTTGCATGTGAACAGAACCAGAAATTTGTAAAGGACTCGGAATGTCATTTGGATGAACTGAACTGTCCATGCACTGTAAGCATTAATAAAACCGACAAACTGCAGGGGACCTAACTTTGTTGTTGTGAGTGACGTATCGGAAATATTCCATTTCAGTATTGAAAAATGAAAACTTCTGTAACTTCATCCCTGCGTCGGTGAAAACTTGAAAAAGAGGTTCGAAATTTCTGAGATGCTCTTCCAGTGCTTTCCCGGGCACAATCATGTCATCCAAATAATTTTGACATGCCTGAACTTTAGACATCACTGTTTCAAAAAAGCATAGAAACAAAGTAGGAGCAGCAACGTTTCCAAACGGAAACAGCTGATTTTTAAGTCGTCACCATGTCACATCCATCCCGTTCGATTTTTTTGCGATAACCAGAAAAGAAGGCCATTCGCTAGCAAAAACTGCTGGTTCTCATCTGTTGAGTTCAGAAGCAGCTTCATTGCCAATGGCGTAAGGTACCGGACGTTCGCGGTAAAACTTTTGTTCAGCATTATCTTCGAGTGTAAAGTGTGGCTACAAGTTCTATGCATGTTCCAATGTGCCATCGAACACATGTCCATATTTTTCGCGCACCTCATGAATGATGTCACGGGAACTTTGCGTATCAATAGTATGGGCATTGTCCTGAACATAATCCAAAGTAATCAGATGCATCCGCGCCTAAAATATTGGGCCCCGGTCATGACTGAAATCATTCGAAAGGCACTGCTGGAGTCGTATTTCGATATTTTGCTTGCAAACTGCTCGCCCCAAGAAGAGACGCACTGTCGCTGTTATAGGCTGCCAGATGTAGACGTCATCTTTGGAACTGACTATCTCCTAGTTGCTCTAAGTATGATTAATGTGACTGAAGCATCAGTATCTCACTAAAATACACTCCTGGAAATTGAAATAAGAACACCGTGAATTCATTGTCCCAGGAAGGGGAAACTTTATTGACACATTCCTGGGGTCAGATACATCACATGATCACACTGACAGAACCACAGGCACATAGACACAGGCAACAGAGCATGCACAATGTCGGCACTAGTACAGTGTATATCCACCTTTTGCAGCAATGCAGGCTGCTATTCTCCCATGGAGACGATCGTAGAGATGCTGGATGTAATCCTGTGGAACGGCTTGCCATGCCATTTCCACCTGGCGCCTCAGTTAGACCAGCGTTCTTGCTGGACGTGCAGACCGCGTGAGACGACGCTTCATCCAGTCCCAAACATGCTCAATGGGGGATAGATACGGAGATCTTGCTGGCCAGAGTAGTTGACTTACACCTTCTAGAGCACGTTGGGTGGCACGGGATATATGCGGACGTGCATTGTCCTGTTGGAACAGCAAGTTCCCTTGCCGGTCTAGGAATGGTAGAACGATGGGTTCGATGAAGGTTTGGATGTACCGTGCACTATTCAGTGTCCCCTCGACGATAACCAGAGGTGTACGGCCAGTGCAGGAGATCGCTCCCCACACCGTGATGCCGAGTGTTGGCCCTGTGTGCCTCGGTCGTATGCAGTCCCGATTGTGGCGCTCACCTGCACGGCGCCAAACACGCATACGACCATCATTGGCACCAAGGCAGAAGCGACTCTCATCGCTGAAGACGATACGTCTCCATTCGTCCCCCCATTCACGCCTGTCGCGACACCACTGGAGGCGGGCTGCACGATGTTGGGGCGTGAGCGGAAGACGGCCTAACGGTGTGCGGGACCGTAGCCCAGCTTCATGGAGACGGTTGCGAATGGTCCTCGCCGATACCCCAGGAGCAACAGTGTCCCTAATTTGCTGGGAAGTGGCGGTGCGGTCCCCTACGGCACTGCGTAGGATCCTACGGTCTTGGCGTGCATCCGTGCGTCGCTGCGGTCCGGTCCCAGGTCGACGGGCACGTGCACCTTCCCCCGACCACTGGCGACAACATCGATGTACTGTGGAGACCACACGTCCCACGTGTTGAGCAATTCGGCGGTACGTCCACCCGGCCTCCCGCATGCCCACTATACGCCCTCGCTCAAAGTCCGTCAACTGCACATACGGTTCACGTCCACGCTGTCGCGGCATGCTACCAGTGTTAAAGACTGCGATGGAGCTCCGTATGCCACGGCAAACTGGCTGACACTGACGGCGGCGGTGCACAAATGCTGCGCAGCTAGCGCCATTCGACGGCCAACACCGCGGTTCCTGGTGTGTCCGCTGTGCCGTGCGTGTGATCATTGCTTGTACAGCCCTCTCGCAGTGTCCGGAGCAAGTATGGTGGGTCTGACACACCGGTGTCAATGTGTTCTTTTTTCCATTTCCAGGAGTGTAGTATGGATTGGTTGCAGATGTGTATAGGCATGAATTCACTGAACAGCGAAAGAAAGTGATACATTGAGATCTCTTCTGAACAGCACTTTGCTCAATAATATTCATGTCCGGGGAACTTGCTGGTCAGCGGAAGCGTTTAATCTCAGAAGAGTGTTCCTTGAGCCACTCTGTAGTAATTCTGGAAGTGTTGTGTGTCGCATTCTCCTGCTGGAAATACGCAAACCCGTCGGAATGTACAATGGACATGACCGGATGCAGTTGTCAGACAGGATGCTTACGTACGCTATCAGAGTCGTATCTAGACGTGTATAACTAGAGCTGCACTTGGCGCACACCATTACAGAGCCGCCGCCAGCTTCGACAATCCCCTGCTGACATGCAGCGTCCATGGTTTCATGAGATTGTCTCCACACCCATACACGTCCAACCGCTCCATACAATTTCAAACGAGACTCGTCTGACCCTGCAACATATTTCCAGTCATCAATAGACCGTTGTCGGTGTTGATGGCCCCAGGCGAGGCGTAATGCTTTGTGTAGTGCAGTCATCAATGATACACGAGTCCGCCTTCGCTCCGGTGGATGTTTAAAAAAATTTCCCATTTGCCTCTGTTCTTCATATGCATCTCCCTCCTCCTCTCTCGTGCCTGCTACACCACAAGCCGTCATACAGGCTCGAGCTCGGCAGCGTCATATTGTTTTGGCTCTTCAGTGTCAGTAAGTCCACCAGCCGAACTAAATCCCTCTTCATGCCTGGGATGCCGGGAAACGTGACGTCACAAACACTGAGCCGCCCTAAGGAGACGGCGCCGCTGGCGTGGCCGCCAGGAGCCAACCAGACGGCAGGTGTTGTGCCTTAAGCCCGCCGCGTTTTAATTAAGGAGCTGGAAACCTCATTCCGGCGGGACGGGCGCCAGATTGAGACGGCCTGTGTGCGGGTAATTAGTTTCGCATTAGGCGGCGCGGCCCGCGGCTGGCCTAGTGTTTGCCTGCCGGGGCGCCCTCAGCCGGTTAAACTCTGCCCCTTCTCACTGGCTGGTGGCCGAAGGGCGAGGCGCAGGGTGGGCGCTCCTCCCGTAGGCTGCCGAAATTCATCTGCAGTACACGGGAACAGCATGATGTCATGGATAAAAAAATAAAAGACAGTGTTTTGATGAACTACATCAGAGCCTTTTTCAAAAAATATTCAGAGAACAAACTGCAAAATATATTGTAGCACGAAAGAAACTGGTACAGACATGCGTATTCAAAGACAGAGATATGTAACCAGGCATAATACTGATCTGCGGTCGGCAACGACTATGTAAGATAAGTGTCTATCGCGACGTATTTCTTGAATAAAAGCCTTTCGGTGTACACGCCGCGTCAATTCAGGATAAAACTCCAAGCTTTCGACCACTACATCCTTGGAGTTTTATCCTGAATTGACGCGGCGTGTACACCGAGAGGCTTTTATTCAAGATCATCATAGATCGCCAAAACGTGGAATTAGATCGAAACAACGTGTCGTTACAGATAGTGGATAGCAAAACCTCTGCCATTTTGGCTTTTTGTAGGTCCAAAGACATCTCATTGTAAATTGTCGAGATAGTTATATGGCATGAAACAATCGCTGTGGTGCGTCGTCTTACCCCGCCATTCATCGGAGCTTTTTACACTAAGCTTTTCTGAATATACGTAATTACTCTGACATTTCCGCGCTACTAAAACAATGCATTAATAACATACGCTACTTTATATTCGATATTCTGTTTCACGCGTTAATGCAACTTAGTGAGAAATAACAGTCCACAATCAGTGAATAAATTAGTTAGAAGCTAGCTTGTCCTTGGAATATTACCTCCACCCACCAGCCCAATGCCCTGTTCACCAGTGATATTTTCGCTGAATTCACACACTGCCACCGTCGTGCAGCAACGAGAATGCTAGACACCGTGTAGCCCATCTCACACCATTCTGTAACGTGTGGAGCGAAAATGTGAATGTTAATGTTCTGATGACGATGATTTATCTTGTCTTCCCGTCTCTTGATAATGATAAGTTTACAGCTGTGTTCTGTGTATGACTGTAATCAGTGCCTGCGCTACACTAATATGTGGTCGAAACAAACCCTAGATAGGACTTTGTTTCTTTATGATTGTTGAAATATAGAAGTGTTCTCAGCGTCCCACTGTACATCGGTTTAAGAGTATAGCACATAGAAACTGACTGAGTGTTTGCTAAATGTCCAGATCTTGCCGGCAAAATGCAAGTGGCGGTGACTGATGCACACCGCACCTACTGACGGAGAGCCAATACGCCACTGTTGTTCTACATTTCGTGTTCTGACTACAGTGGCACATTTCTTAATGTTAGTTTAGACCCCTGTTAAATATTAGGCAGTCGGAGGAGACGGAAGAAAAGCCTGCTGTTTTCCCAGACATCCACGTCAAAACAACTGTTCGCTGTGGGTACTGTATGAGTCGACATTCGTGCAGGGGAGTACCGCGATGTTGGTATAAGAACCCCCAGAGGTGCAAAGCCTAATTGCACTCATACGGCACAGACGCAGAACGGAAATATTGCTACGGTCTCAATCAACGCGAAATTATGTCAAGTCTGTTTAGAGCTATTTTTATAATTGACCCTTCGTTAGAAACACTTGGAGGCAGGGAGCCCAATTCCCGTTTTACGCACACAACTCACGCCTAATCTTACATTTTATTCAACTCGCTCCAACTATCAGACTGTCTGACGTACAGATATGGGACTGGGTCATGTTTTCTGGAAGACATGTACTATGTTTTAATTTCAGTTTCATTTAAAATGACAAATTTTTAATACGGCATTTTGTAATGGCGTCACCGAATTTTCGAGATGCAGGCAACTTTTTGTTGCATTGAATTTAGTTGAATACATTGCGGGAGCAAAATCTTAACAATGCATTATACTTTCATCTGCGCCAAATCTGTATTCTGTCGGAACCCTATAGTATGAGATAATTTGAGTGAAGTTATGACGAATGACGCTGTGCTCGAGAGTGAAAATTTTAGCAAGGCCCATTTGGTTTCATCGAGAGAAACAAAGGACTGCCTTTATAATTAACCTACTTATTTCTAACATTTTTCTGTTTATTTCTAACATAATAGGAAATATACATGTTAATAGAGGAGAGGGAGCCTATCTGTTTGGAAGTATTGCAACAGTTATAATGTAAACATGTGAGAGACTTCTTTTGAGAGTTCCTGAGATGAACTTCTTTTTGGCATCGGTTACTAATAACAGCCTTTTTATTGATAGTCAAAACTTACGCAATTTTACTGAGTAGGTACTTGAACAGCACGCACCAAACAGTCAGCTGAATCGGTCTGCAGCTCTTTTGTGATGACATAGGAAAATCTACTGTCATTACTCTCGCCGCTATTACAGATGCTTGAGGTGACTCAGCTCCTGCCGTCATTTAATGACGTGAACGTTTCCTGTAACGACTGTTTTTTTTTCATACTGTTCCCAAGACGCCCTCTGGTTAATGACGGATACCTTCCAACTTTCAGAAGTGACTTTCATAACCGCAACGTCGCTGATTGCCTCGAACAATCTTTAAATTGAGTTCATGTCGTTTCTGCTGGGTTGGAATGGCAGTGACAAGTCTGCAGCCTAATGACTTGTCACCATACGTTTCTACCAGTTCGTCGATTTCGTTCGTGTGAACCGTGCTTCATGGAGATGTATCAGATCCATACGCTGTACCTTTCTTAAGCTAACAGTCAACTCAACGTTTCGAGACTAAATCTGAAACGTCCCCTTAGAAAAATTAGTGAATAACTTTGCTCATAAACCTCTTACATTATTTGATTTTCAAACAGTTGAGCAGAACTGAACGTACTCAGACATTTCGCATTTCGCTCTTTACCTATTCTGATCAACACTAAACTGACACCGAGCGTGGTGGCGCAGTGGTTAGCATACTGGACTCGCATTCGGGAGGACGACAGTTCAATCCCGTCTCCGGCCATCCTGATTTAGGTTTTCCGTGATTTCCCTAAATCGTTTCAGGCAAATGCCGGGATGGTTCCTTTGAAAGGGCACGGCCGATTTCCTTCCCAATCCTTCCCTAACCCGAGCTTGCGCTCCGTCTCTCATGACCTCGTTGTCGACGGGACGTTAAACACCCACCACCACCACTAAACTGACACACAATATTTTTAGCGCAACGCTATCTGACTTTTAATAATCCCTACAACAGAATGGCCATCACTAACATTAAACTATACCTTTCACAAATCACTTACCTCACAAAAATCTTCGTTACTCGAACTACTGCAATACAGCGAGCGCCAATACTGCCAGCTAAATAAAAGATTCTAACTACTGAAGGCACTAACTACTGATAGGCATAGTTAGAAAATACAAGATTTTGATAGAGAACAAACAATGGTGGAGAAATGTAGTGTCCCCCCCTCCCCCCCCCCCCCCTGAACAGGTCAGGCGTGCACTACACGCCATAAGCGGCTACGAGGGTAGCGGAGTACGTGTGGAGTGCACATGGGATTTTTTTTAGGTTAGAGAATTCCCTCCCTAGGCCCGACAAGACGCCTCCTGAGACGCAGCAAGGCAGGAGTAGGCAAAATGCAACAAGTAATGACAATATTAATGTGCTAATAGTAAACTGCAGGAGCGTCTGTAGAAAGGTCCCAGAACTGCTCTCATTAATAAACGGTCACAACGCCCATATAGTACTAGGAACAGAAAGTTGGCTGAAACCAGACGTAAACAGTAATGAAATCCTAAACTCGGATTGGAATGTATACCGCAGAGATAGGCTGGACAGTGAAGGGGGAGGCGTGATTGTAGCGATAAGAAGTGCAATAGTATCGAAGGAAATTGACGGAGATTCGAATTGTGAAATGATTTGGGTGAAGGTCACGGTTAAAGCAGGCTCAGACATGGTAATTGGATGTCTCTATAGGCCCCCGGAATCAGCAGCTGTTGTGGCTCAGCACCTGCAGAATAATTTGGAAAATATTTCGAGTAGATTTCCCCACCATGTTACAGTTCTGGGTGGAGATTTTAATTTGCCGGATATATACCGGGAGACTCAAACGTTCATAACGGGTGGCAGGGACAAAGAATCCAGTGAAATATTTTTAAGTGCTTTATCTGAAAACTACCTTGAGCAGTTAAACAGAAAACCGACTCGTCGCGATAACGTATTAGACCTTCTGGTGACAAATAGACCCGAACTATTTGAATCAGTTAATGCAGAACAGGGAATCAGCGATCATAAAGCGGTTATTGCATCGATGATTTCAGCCGTAAATAGAAATATTAAAGAAGGTAGGAAGATTTTCCTGTTTAGCAAAAGTGACAAAAAGCAGATTTCAGAGTACTTGATGGCTCAACACAAAAGTACAGATAGTGTTGAGGATCAATGGACAAAGTTCAAAACCATCGTACAATATGCGTTAGATGAGTATGTGCCAAGCAAGATCGTAAGAGATGGGAAAGAGCCACCGTGGTACAACAACCGAGTTAGAAAACTGCTGCGGAAGCAAAGGGAACTTCACAGCAAACATAAACATAGCCAAAGCCTTGCAGACAAACAAAAATTACGCGAAGCGAAATGAGGTGTGAGGAGGGCTATGCGAGAGGCTTTCAATGAATTCGAAAGTAAAGTTCTATGTACTGACTTGGCAGAAAATCCTAAGAAATTTTGGTCCTATGTCAAAGCGGTAGGTGGATCAAAACAAAATGTCCAGACACTCTGTGACCAAAATGGTACTGAAACAGAGGATGACAGACTAAAGGCCGAAATACTAAATGTCTTCTTCCAAAGCTGTTTCACAGAGGAAGACTGCACTGTGCTTCCTTCTCTAGATTGTCGCACAGTTGACAAAATGGTAGATATCGAAGTAGACGACAGAGGGATAGAGAAACAATTAAAATCGCTCAAAAGAGGAAAGGCCGCTGGTCCTGATGGGATACCAGTTCGATTTTACACAGAGTACGCGAAGGAACTTGCCCCCCTTCTTGCAGCGGTGTACCGTAGGTCTCTAGAAGAGCGAAGCGTTCCAAAGGATTGGAAAAGGGCACAGGTCATCCTCGTTTTCAAGAAGGGACGTCGAACAGATGTGCAGAACTATAGACCTATATCACTAACGTCGATCAGTTGTATAATTTTGGAACACGTATTATGTTCGAGAATAATGTCTTTTCTGGAGACTAGAAATCTACTCTGTAGGAATCAGCATGGGTTTCGAAAAAGACGATCGTGTGAAACACAGCTCGCGCTATTCGTCCACGAGACTCAGAGGGCCATAGACACGGGTTCACAGGTAGATGCCGTGTTTCTTGACTTCCGCAAGGCGTTTGACACAGTTCCCCACAGTCGTTTAATGAACAAAGTAAGAGCATACGGACTATCAGATCAATTGTGTGATTGGATTGAAGAGTTCCTAGATAACAGAACGCAGCATGTCATTCTCAATGGAGAGAAGTCTTCCGAAGTAAGAGTGATTTCAGGTGTGCCGCAGGGGAGTGTCATAGGACCGTTGCTATTCACAATACACATAAATGACCTGGTGGATGACATCGGAAGTTCACTGAGGCTTTTTGCAGATGATGCTGTGGTGTATCGAGAGGTTGCAACAATGGAAAATTGTACTGAAATGCAGGAGGATGTGCAGCGAATTGACGCATGGTGCACGGAATGGCAATTGAATCTCAATGTAGACAAGTGTAATGTGATGCGAATACATAGAAAGCTAGGTCCATTATCATTTAGCTACAAAATAGCAGGTCAGCAACTGGAAGCACTTAATTCCATAAATTATCTGGGAGTACGGATTAGGAGTGATTTAAAATGGAATGATCATATAAAGTTGATCGTCGGTAAAGCAGATGCCAGACTGAGATTCATTGGAAGAATCCTAAGGAAATGCAATCCGACAACAAAGGAAGTAGGTTACAGTACTCTTGTTCGCCCAATGCTTGAATACTGCTCAGCAGCGTGGGATCCGCACCAGGTAGGGTTGATAGAAGAGATAGAGAAGATCCAACGGAGAGCAGCGCGCTTCGTTACAGGATCATTTAGTAATTGCGAAAGCGTTACGGAGATGATAGATAAACTCCAGTGGAAGACTCTGCAGGAGAGACGCTCAGTAGCTCGGTACGGGCTTTTGTTAAAGTTTCGAGAACATACCTTCACCGAAGAGTCAAGCAGTATATTGCTCCCTCCTACGTATATCTCGCGAAGAGACCATGAGGATAAAATCAGAGAGATTAGAGCCCACACAGAAGCATACCGACAATCCTTGTTTCCACGTACAATACGAGACTGGAATAGAAGGGAGAACCGATAGAGGTACTCAGGGTACCCTCCGCCACACACCGTCAGGTCTAAAGGACGACTGATAGCTGAAATGTGTTATTTACAAGCTTTATAATTTTAGTAGGCTTTAACTTGAATGTTTAAGTCTGACACGTCTGCCCTTTCAAAAAAATAAGGATTAGTCCAAATAGCGACTCTGAGAGTCTAGCTTTTTAGATAAGATCACGGAACTGACACTTATATTTTGAATTATTGTCGGTCGAATTGGTACTTCGTAAATACTGCAGTGATAAGTGTCGCTGAATAATTCACTGTTATAAATAAGTTCCCACTGTGGATTCTTTTATTGATTTTACAGTTATATTACTCTAGAATGCATTCCGCATAACTAGGGTAACAATGAGAGGTTGAACCTTTACCATGCAATATTTCTCAAGATTTATTGTAACTGACCGATTCAACCAGTGCTAATGTGTCAGCCTAACCAAGATGTGTTGCAGTGATGGGGTTCATAAGATAACAGTAGTGTCTTTTATGGTTTCTAATAGTCAGCAAGTAGAAGGAAAATGACTACAGTAATGTTTGAACTACAATCTGACTCTACAATCTGACTCTACAATCTACAATCTGACTCTACAATCTGACTCTACTGACAGTCAAAAATATGGAAATTGGCAAAAAGTGACTCCAAATAAAATGAAATGTTGTAGTTGGCGTCTCGTAAATAAAAAAATAATGTTGGCGTGCATTATTAAGTAAATTATTTATGATGTGAGCACGTAACGCGTAAACCACTTTTGTGGGCTGGCCTCGAACCAGCCATCCTCTGGTCAAGAGAGAGACGTCGAACTTAACCATTGAATAACGTTTAACGAACTAGCTTCTGACTTTGTTCACTATAACAGTACACACCACAAAGTGATGAAGAAAAATATTAATCCTGCAACTGTAGAAATATAAAGAAACAAACACTCAGTGTACAACGAACGATGTCATAATAGAGCAAGCCACCTGCAAGCCGGTAGTGTTGTACTGGTACAGTGAAGGTCTGCCAATCGCGAGTGTTTGCTGCCGCTAGACATTAGTTCCCGTGAGGTTGGCTGAATGCGTGCGCTGTTCCGTGCTTGGGCCTCACCCCACTACTTGCTTCGTAGCTGTCAGTGTCAAAGTAATCATGAACAGACTACAGTGTGCGACCGCCTCTCGCACCACTCCCAGGATTAAAACTGAGCCCTCATAATTCACTGCCAACAAAGTCGATGTCCCTCTAGCTGTGCCGCGACGGAAAGTGGTCGGGCGTCCAACCACAGGCTGGAGGGAGCGCACTCTCCCCCAGACCCCTGCCGCTGCACAGCGTCTAGAGCGGCAGTTGTTTGCAGCAGACCGGGGCCGAGTACCTCGGCTTGCTGTGACTTACCAACGCTGTGTGACAAGCAACATCTACTCAAATTCATTGCCCTTTCGTTCTTACCATTCGAAAATTTTCATGTATGTTTGACATCAAATCAACTTCTCTCCTCGCATGACATTCTGAAAGCCACAGATCGAGGCAGTCTGGTACATTCAGTGTATCTCGACATCCGAAAAGTATCAGAGTCTGTATAATAGCTACATCTTTCGCTACTGCCTTTATCCCGCATATGCGCAGGGTCGACAGGGTTAAGTGCGAATTTGGCATGGTTAATTGTAAGGGGTGGTCAGAAGCCCTTCCTGCTGCCACCCCATACCCCCTGGGACGGAATTAGTGTCTGCGTCTAGTGTAAATCGTGAAATAGTGTGAATGTGTTTCAAATGGCTGCGAGTCGTGTGACTGAGGCAGGACGTGGGAACCAGCCCGGTATTCACGTAGGAGGATGTGGAAAACCACCTAAAAACCACGTCCAAGCTGACCGGCACACCGGCCGTCGTCGTTAATGCGCCAGGCGGATTCTATCCGAGGCCGGCGCGCCTACCCGCGTCCAGGAAGCAGCTAGTTAGTGTTCTCGGCTACCCGGGCGGGTAGTACAATTGCTACATCTATTATCGAAAATACGATCTTATAAGGTATCAAGCGAAATTGGTGAGTGGACTGAGAAGGATTTCTTGGATGCAGCAGGGTATCTTGCGTAGAGCGTCTACAGCTGTACAAGTAATATCAGGTGTGCCCCAGGGAAGTTTCTTGAGATCCTCGCTGTTCATATTGTGTATTAATGGCTTTGAGAACACAATCAATGGCAACCTCAGGTTTTCGCAGATGATGCTGTTATCTATAATGAAGCAGTGCCAGAGAAAAGCTCCGCATATATTCTGTCGGACATTGATGAGATTTCAAAGTGGTGCTGAAATTTACTACTTGCTTTAAATGTTCTTCGGTGCAAAAATGTGCACTTCACAAAACAAAATATTACATTATAGTATGACTAAAATATCAATGAGTCTCAACCTAGGATTAAACAGCCAACCGGCTGCACAAAAACGGAATCAGTATCAGATGTTGCTAAATCATAAAACTATATTACTAAAAAGCTATAGTCAGAATCTGGAGTAGCTATACTTATGTCAAAAGTAAAACATTAAGTTCTAGCCTTTTCCAAGAGTACTCACCCGGGAATAACATCAGGTTGTTCACAGCTGGGCCCACGTGGCAAAGGCTAGAACGTAATGTTTTACTTTTGACATAAGTATAGCTGCTCTAGATTCTAACGATCGCTTTTTAGCAATATAATTTTATTATTTGGCAACATCTCATTCTGATGAAGACACCCCTAGTAGGTGTCGAAACCTAGGTCAAAGTACGTACCGTTTATGTGCAACTGGTTGGTTGTTCAATCCTAGATTGAAACCAGTATACGGTTTCTAAATAACAGCCATGTTCAAAACTGTAATATCAATTAGTCTCAACAGGAATTTGTCAATTTGTACAAATAATAAGATGTAACAGTTTGTAGGCACTTGAGATAACACATCACATAAGCTCACTCGTAGGTAAAGTGTGTCGCAGACTTCGTCCAGTTGCCAGAGTAATAGGAAAATGCAATCAGTCTACAAAGGGAATTGCTTCCAAAACACTCATGTGACCCATCCTACAATATTACTCAAGTGAGTGGAGCGTGTACCAGATAGACTAGTGGGAGATATTGAATGTATACGAGAAAAGACGTCACGAATGGTTACATGGGAGAATGTCACACACATGGCGAAGAAACGGAACTGACAGATACTTGAAGGTAATACAAAATATTCAGTGAAAGCTAACTTACAAACTTTCAAGAACCAACTATAAGTGATAAATTTGCGAATACATCAAAACTAATCACAACCCACTCGAGAGTTGAATACCTCGTGTGCTTGTGTGGCTGCGCAAGTCAACCCATGTGCTATGCTTGGAGCTTCTAGGCAACAGAAGTCGAGAGTACGGCATATTGACGCTATTACGCTGCTTAAATCCACTTAAACGGCTAGTGCGCCCGGACCATCGCCGAACGGCGGCCAGAGATAACGCCGTTACCTCGCTAGCCAAGAGTATACTGCTCAGAATCCAACTTCATACGGCCCTCAACTCTCTGCCCACGAAAGCTGTGCATAGAGTAGGTTCTGTTGCCAGCGCGACGGGCGATAATAGCTGCTAAATCCATGACAAAGCGGGAGAAAGCATGCGTAACTTTCCTCCGTTTCCATACAAGATGCACATTTCCTAAGACGAAGTGTACTAATAGCAGAAGCAGATTTTTAGAATGAACACAACTAATTCACCCCCGAGGGCATAAAAGGAGAAATAGTGCTCTCAGCAATTGGCTGGGGGACGTAGCGTGGCCGTGGAGTACACTGGACCCCGGGATGCAGGTTCTAGCACAGCTTTCAATAGCCGCGGACCTGGTCGTTTTCAGGGTTATGCGAACTGTTTATTCTCCCCAAAACTAATGAGATCCAGCGGTATTATTTCTGCCGACAAGAGAAGCATAAGGACGCTTCCGGAGGCCAACTACCCCCCATGGTTGGTGCAAGGCTGCTTTTTCAGAAATGCTGCTCAAACCCATTCGATAAGGGGGAAATTGGCACAGAAAATGAAATATCACATAGTGATGTGCGAAAGTAACATCACAACATGTAGAGGCGTTTCAGTAATCAAGTCCTAAAAATTGTTGGGGAAAGTGTGCCCAGCCACGCGTTTCACAGTGATTTTCAGGGTATGACTGAATGTAGTTGGCCGACCAGTGTGGCAGAGCGGTGCTAGGAGCTTCAGTCCGGAAACGCGCGATCGCTACGGTCGGAGGTTCGAATTCTGCCTCGGGCATAGATGTGTGGGATGTCCTTAGGTTACTTAGGTTTAAGTAGTAGCGGCCGCGCGGTTCCAGACTGAAGCGCCTAGAACCACTCGGCCACGCAGGCCGACTAAAAGCAAATTATTAAAGCAATGTTTAATGTGTGTGTGTATGGTTTTTTTCCCGCTACAAGACGTACCTCAAAAATCACAGTCGACCGTTCGAAATTTTTGGCTTCTCATTTCGCAAGACGAGTGCACTTCGATGCTACAGTATTCTCAGTAGTGTATTGCAATGGCTGTCGATAGGAAAGTACAGGCGAGCGACTCTCTGCTGGAGGAAGGTGTAGGTGACTATGGCAGACATTTTGTTGTTTATTTCCTGTCATAAACGAACGTAGAGCAAAGTGTCTGCGGCGAGTGTCGAGTCACGGATCCAAGATCACTGGTTCAGATGCGCCTATACGAGCAACTCTCAAGGAGGCGAACGGTAGCGTGCAACTTTGCCAATTCTATCTCCACAGCTGAGCAGCTGAGTCGTCGGCGAGGCAGAACGGTATGCCAGGGGCTCGCGTTCGATTTGCGACCGGGTCAGAGGTTTTCTGAGCTTTGGGACTGGGTCTTGTCTTCATCATCATTTCACCCTCATCAACACGCAACTCGCCGAAGTGGCGACGATGTATCCGATGGGGGGCCCTAGCTACACGCACATTTCGTTTCACCTCTGGATTGTGGTGGTCGGCTGCTGTGTTGTCAGCATGGAAGGGCAGCGACACGACAACTGGTAGGTATGGTCAGGCATCCCAGACGAGCAGAAGATGGCAGAAGTGCCCATTCTGATGAACGCGGCGCGTGGCATCAGAACCTCGCGGCACCTCACCTCGTGCCTTGGTCAGAACACTGACTTTCAAGAGCCTGTTCAGTCAGGCACCAGTTGGCCAATAGAGGCCAAATGGTGGTGGTGGTTGTGTCGTAAGTTTGACGTTGACCATTATAGGCTGTACCTACAGTCTGCTCGGATGGCCCTGGGGTTTAGACACAGCTGCTTGGAACTGACCATGCAGAAGAAGTCGTGCTGCTGCGCTCCCATGTCCTGAGAAACCTTCCCAAAGGAACGTCAGACACAGCCGTAGGATCGTGTGCAATAGTAGCTGAGCAGCGGGAGTGCTGCATCGATACGACATCGACGGCAGCAATCAGCGGCGAATGACACCTAGTTGCGGCTCTGGGACCCTGCCTAGGCTTGTGTCGATGCAGTATATTTCAGTCAGAAATATAAGATGTAAAATCTCGTGCTGAAGCAGAGTCAGTGATGTATTCTTTGCTCCAAAATACATGTCAGTTGAAGTGATAGTTTTGCACTGCTACATCCACCACTGCTACATAAGATTGTGGTGACAGTTGATTCAGAAGTATTACGTTGACCTCGTACTGGAAGGAAAAACCCCGTTAAGTGGGGGACAAGTAGATAAAAGAATAAATGAGGAGCCGGCCGCTGTGGTCTGGAGGTTCTAGGCGCGCAGTCTGGAACCGTGCGACTGTTACGGTCGCAGGTTCGAATCCTGCCTCGGACATGGATGTGTGTGATGTCTTTAAGGTTAGTTAGGTTTAAGTAGTTCTAAGTTCTAGGGGACTGATGACCACAGCAGTTGAGTCCCATAGTGCTCAGAGCCATTTGAACCAATAAATGAGGGAGTAAACTTTTTGGAGACACGTACTTGAAGAAAGTAAAGGCCGGTGGAGCATCGGCTACAGCATATGAGAACTGTTATCTTGGCCCTGGAAGGAGCAGTAGGAAGAAAAAGTAGTTGTGATGGACACGGTGTAGAGTATGCAAAACGGGCTAAGTATCATTCTCGACGTGAAGATTAGCAGCAGGTAAGAAAACAACATCAAACGAAAAAAATGACTCTACGCACTATGGGATTTAATATCTGAGGTCATCAATCCCTTAGACTTAGAACTACTTAAACCTAACTAACCTAAGGACATCACACACATCGATGCCCTAGGCAGGATTAGAACCTGCGACCGTAGCAGCAGCGCGGTTCCGGACTGAAGCGCCTAGAACCGCTCGGCAACATCAAACCATTTGAAAGACAGGGTGCTTAAAAAATGAAAAAAGTCAGAAAATGGAAGTTAGTTGATGAGGTACAGTTACTGACTGCCGGACTTGACGCCATTGTTCTGTGATAAATGCTAAACATGTCCTCAGTGTCTTACAGGGTTCGGTCATGTGGCACTGATGATGATCTGTCCTTCGGATAGGCTCGTTACGTTCAGCTGCCCCATTAGTACTATTTCATAAAAGTAGGCTACTGCAGGCATTTGATTTTATCCTCTCCCTTCGCTTTCATCGATGTCAAGAGTGCAGACACGATATTAAAACTGCACTTCGTATAGGCATATTCAACACATACACTTAAGAGTCAATCCTCACTCGTAACAATGACAAGTAACTGTAGAGTACAAAGAATGAATGAAACCTTTCCAATGAGCTGAGCAAATTCATTGAGGTCTTTTGGCAGCTAAATTTACGAATGTTAGTCATCTTCTTTCTATTACGCACGTTAGTTCGTCAGTGTCTCCTGCCTCATTTAATGTGATATTTTTGTATGTCCATCGTTATGGTTGTGGTCTGCAGGCCTTCAGCCGGGGGAGGGGGAAGTAGGGTCTATGTACACTCGAGCTCCACACACTAATTTGGTGGGAATTGCAGTACGTGCAGATACCGTAGTCAACAGGTTTGCACAAGTTGGTCCATGCACCAACAACAAGGTAGCAGCCATTTGAGAGAGAGAGAGAGAGAGAGAGAGAGAGAGAGAGAGAGAGAGAGAGAGAGAGAGAGAAGGTGGTTTGCCAGGTATCAGATATCAAAAAGACGCACACATGTGCTCTAGGTTCGTTGGACTGTCCAAGTGATGACGCTCGAGGTGCTCCCTGGGTGGGTGAAACGTGAACTACTGCTCAGTATGCGTTTGGCCATCTTCATGATACCGTGGGCTATGAGCAGCACTTGGAGGAGCGTGCTTGTGTTCTCAAATGTCTCCTCGTTGGGTGCGCCGTGGGTGGGATGCGGATCTAGTGCCAAGCGGGAGCCTTACATACCACAATACCTTGTCTGCAGCAGGACTGATGGTGACTCCTTTCTTACGATGAAGCCTCTGTTTTTTGTGGAACACCTGGAGGATAAGTTTGGGGAAGGGGCGGGGTTGTCTAAAATGAGGAATGGGTCCATCCTCCTCAAGATATCCTCCCAAGCCCAGTCACGAGCGTTGCTCTTGTGTGATAAGCTGGATGACGTCCCTGTTACCGTCACTCCCCACAGTAGCTTAAATATGGTCCAGGGGATTATTTACCATCCTCACCTATTACAGTTCCGGTGTGACGTCAAGCCATACATCCCTCCCCAGATGTGGTGCTTCCAGTGCTGGAAGTTTGGGCATATGTCCTCCCATTGCCCATCCAGCACCACATGTCGAGATTGCGGAAGCCCCTCTCATCCCGATTCTCCATGTGCGCCTCCGCCTGTATGTGTCAACTGTGGGGAGCACCACTCTCCATGCTCGCCGGATTTCCCCGTTCTTCACAAGGAGCGGAAGATAATGGAATTTAAGACTCTGGACCGGATTACTTATTGAGAGGCAAAACTGAAATTTGAAAGGTTGTATCCTGTTTCCCTTTGAGCATCTTATGCTGCAACCACGTTATCGTCGCCCTTGTCGCCTCATCTGTGCCACCTTCAGTGGGCCCTCGGGACCGTTCATCTCTGTCTGCCCCCCCTAGTGTCTGGGGGCAAGCCTTCCTGTGTTGCCCCCTTAGCAGTTGGGGGCAAACCCTCTTCTGTCACTCCCCCCACACTTCCTTCGGGAGTGACATCTGCTCAAAAACCGGGGGGGCTGGATCCCTCACCCTCCTTCTCCACCGGCGTTGTCTCTGCCGGTTACTCTCTCGCGGATGGGGTCCCTCGGGGCTCTCCCTTCCTCTATTTCTTCTCCTATCCAGCCAGATGTCAGCCAGTGGCTGAAGGTTCCGCCACCTGCTGGTTGTAGGGCTTCTGCGTGGTCGTCAGCCTCCGACGCTCCTTCAGAGAGGCTCTCCCAGCACTCTAACCCTAAGGACAGATGCGAGAAGAAGGAACGGAACGTGTCCCAGAAGAAGAACATTCTGACGGTTTCAGTACCGCTACTGTAAATAGTTCTGGCTCCAGGGATGAGGTGGAGATCCTCGCCTCTGCCGCGGATCTCGCCCTCACGGAACCCTCAGGGGCCTTTCCTATGGACACAGCTGACTCTCCCCTGGTGGCGGCAGTTGGCTCTAAGGCGCCGTCTGCCTCTTAGTCGCCTTCACGCCCTCCAAGTGCCATACTGCTTCCATTCTCCAGTGGAATTTCGGCGGTTATTTCCGCCACCTGCCTGAGCTCCGGATGCTTCTGAGGGTTTCCCCTGTTCTCTGCATTGCTCTTCAGGAAACTTGGTTTCCAGCAATGCGGACCCCCACCCTTTGTGGTTATTGTGGATACTATAAGAACCGCGCTGCCTGTCAACGAGCGTCAGGTGGAGTTTTCCTCTTTGTTCACCACTCTGTCTGTAGCTCGCCAGTACCCCTTCTGATGCCTTTATAGGCAGCCGCTGTCAGGGTTGAGCTCTCGCCTGCTATTACTGTTTGCTCTGTTTACATTCGTCTGGATGGGGAGCTCCCCCAACATGTCTTGGCTGTGCTGCTGGCTCAACTCCCGCCACCATTGCTGCTTCTGGGCGATTTCAATGCCCACAATCCTCTATGGGGTGGTACTGTCTCCGATGTGTTGGCTCAGCTCGACCTTAGCCTCTTGAACACCGGTGCTCTCACGCATTTCAGTGTGGCCCATGGCTCGTTCTCGGCCATTGATCTCTCTCTTTGCAGCCCTATACTTGTCCCATCCCTCCACTGGAGAGTGCATCCTGACCTGTGTGGTAGTGACCATTTTCCCATCTATTTGTCACTGCCCCAGTGTCATTCTTCTGGGCGCTTGCCCCACTGGGCTCTCAACAGGGCTGACTGGCCAGCTTTTACTTCCACTGCCACCATTGAGTCTCCCCCACAGGATGACATTGACGAGGTGATCCGTGTCTTGACCACGTCAATCATTTCTGCGGCTGAGAGTGCCATCTCCCGCTCTTCTGGACTCCCTCGGAGGAAGGCTGTACCCTGGTGGTTGCCGGAGATTACTGAGGCTATTCGCGACCGTAGGGGGGCTCTCCAGTGTCATAGTCGGCACCTGTCTCTGGAGACGCTCATCGCCTTTAAGAGGCTCCATGCCTTGGCCTGTGGTCTTATTGCATGGCGTAAGCAGGAGTGCTGGGAGAGGGTTGTCTCATCCTTGGGCTCCCGTGTCTCCCCCTCGCTCGTGTGGTCCCGGATCCGGCGGATTTATGGATACCAGACCCCTATGGGTGTCACTGGGATCTCCCTGGATGGCGCTGTCTGCACGGACGCTGCCGCCATTGCTGACCACCTTGCCGCGCACTTTGCTACAAGCTCTGCGACTGCAACTTTCCCCCCCGCCTTTCGATCTCTAAAGGAGCGAGCCAAGCAGACGCCGTTATTATTCCACATGCGTCATTCTGAAAAATACAATGCTCCTTTCAGCGAGAGGGAATTCCTCACTGCTCTCGCCTATTGCCCTGATACAGCACCAGGACCAGGCTGCATTCATGCGCAGATGCTGAAGCATCTCTCCAGGGACTGCCAGAGACACATCCTCACCATCTTTAACCGCATTTGGAGTGAGGACGTGTTCCCATCGCAATGGCGAGAGGGTGTTATTGTCCCCATCTTGAAGCCCCGTGCGGACCCACTGGCGGTGGACAGCTATCGTCCCATTACCCTCACCAACGTTTTGTGCAAATTGCTCGAACGTATGGTGGGGCGGTGTTTGTGTTGGGTCCTTGAGTCGTGCGGTCTCCTCACTCCATCCCAGGGTGGCTTCCATCGGGGTCGGTCTGCTGAGGACAAATTTGGTGCGGCTGGAATCTGCTATCTGCACAGCCTTTGCCCGACCTCAGCACCTCGTTGCTGTATTTCTTGATCTGTGGAAGGCGTATTACACCACATGGAGGCATCACATCCTTGCTACGTTGCATGAGTGGGGTCTCTGTGGTCAGCTTCCGGCTTTTCTTCAAACCTTTTTATTGCGCCGCTCTTTCCAGGTGCAAGTTGGTGCCACCTCTAGTTCATCTTATATACAGGAAAATGGGGTCCCACAGGGCTCGGTGTTGAGCGTCTCCTTATTTGTAGTGGATATTAATGGTCTGGCTGCAGCCATGGGGTCGTCGGTGTCTTCTTCCTTGTATGCTGATGACTTCTGCATCCCATTTAGCTCAACGACTACGGGAGTCGCCGAACGCAGGCTGCAAGTAGCCATTCGCAAGGCAGCATCATGGGCTCATGGTTTTCAGTTCTCTACAGCCAAGACTCGAGTTATGCACTTCTGCAGGCGTCGGACGTTCCACCCTCATCTTGAACTTTACCTCGATGGCCACCTACTTGATGTGGTGGACACTAGCCACTTCTTAGGACTCGTCTTTGATGTCCGGCTCACATGGGTTCCTCATATTACTCAGCTGAAGCAAAAGTGCTGGCGACACCTAAACACCCTCTGCTGCCTGAACCACACGTCTTGCAGTGCAGATCGCTGCATGCTGTTGAGATTGTACAGAGCCCTTGTGCAGTTCAGGCCTGATTATTGGAGCCTGGCCTATGGGCCTGCATCAACCTCAGTGTTGACCTTGTTGGACCCCATACACCACTCTGGGGTTCGGCTTGCAACTGGCGCTTTCCGTACAAGCCCCGTGGATAGTCTATTGGTGGAGGCCGGGGTTCCCCCACTGCGGATTAGCCGCCATCGACTGCTCGCCGACTATGCTGTCCACGTGCATTGCTCGCCAAGCCATCCCAATCATCGCCTGCTTTTCCCTGCCATGGGCCTCCATCTGCCCGAACGGCGACCTAGGTCTGGGCTTTCCATTGCTGTCCGCATCCAGTCCCTGCTGCTGGAACTGGGGTCATTCCCTCTTCTGCCTCCCTTCCGGGTCTGTGCACCTATGCCTCCCTGGTGTATGCCCCAGCCGTCTGTCCGTCTGGACCTGGCATGCGGACCCAAGGACTCGGTTCCGCCTGTGGCCCTCCGTCGCCGTTTTCTTGCGCTCCTCGCCTCATTTTTGGGCTATGAGACTGTCTACACTGATGGTTCCCTGGTTGATGGACGTACTGCCGACACTTTTGCTCACACTGCCCATGTTGAACAGCGCTCCTTGTAGCTGGCTGCACTATTTTTACTACAGAGCTGTTGGCCATATTGCGCGCTCTTGAGCATATGCATTCCTGCTCAGGTACGTCCATCGTCATCTGCAGTGACTCCCTGAGCAGCCTCCAGGCTATCGACCGCTGCTGTACCTCTTCTCGTCTGGTATCATTTATTCAGGAGTCTGTTTCTGCCATTACCCGCTCTGGTCGTTTGGTGGTCTTTGTTTGGACGCCAGGTCACATTGGCATCCCGGGGAATGAACGTGTCGACATGCTGGCCAAAGGGGCGGTCGACGCACCAGCTTTGGAGATCGGCTCGTGATCTGCAGTTGATGTTGCGCCGTAAGGTGCTTGGGATGTGGAATGATGAGTGGTGTGGCCTGACATCCCCGAATAAACTGCGGGCTGTTAAGGAGATGACTGATGTGTGGCGGTCCTCCCTGCGGGCTTCTCGCAGGGGCTCTGTCGTCCTGTGTCGGCTCCGCATCGGCCATACCTACCTGACGCACAGCCATCGGTGTGGGTCACGGCTGACGGTCGCCCACATTTTGTTGGAGTGTTCCCGACTGCACTCCCTCCGGCTGTCTTTTAATCTCCCGGGCACTTTGCCTTTGGTTTCATGCGACGATGCCTCCATGGCTGACGATGTTTTAAATTTTATCCTTGGTAGTCCTTTTTATGGTTCCATTTAGGAAGGTCCTACTCCTTTCCCTTTCTGTGTCTCTTGTTCTCGAGTCTCTCATAATTGGTTGCAGATTTTGTTGTGTAGTCGGATGGTTGACTCTTTCCCGTTTTTTGTTCACGTGGTCAGTCAACCAGTCTCTGACCATCTTCTTTTCTTCTGTTTCTTTCTGTCTGGTGTTCATCTGTACTCTTCTTGTCTGTAGTGTTCTTTCAGTGCCTGGGGGGGGGGGAGTCTCCTTCCCCTTAGGGTTTTACCTGCTCTGCAACTTTTCGTCTCACCTGTTTTTGGAATGGGGGACTGATGACCTTAGCTGTTTAGTCACCCTTAAACATCCCAACAACCACCACCACCACCACCATCTCCCAAAATGTGTGCTTGGGAATATAAGAACATCTGACCTGCAGTCGGTGCAAATGCAGGACTGACAGATTTTTAACAATGTAATTATGTGTGGTGAGCTATGTTGACGTCTATTTGGTGTGGGATCGAAGAAAAGCAGTCTATTTAATTACCTGTTTTTTTTACAAGATCTGCATCTACCCAAACAGCAGAGACTGGTGAGCTTTCCTCACAAAATAAAAAACAAATTCAGCCCCAGCGAACTGAATTTTGTAAATAGACATCATATACTTTGGAACGTAATTGACATTGATTTGAATTTCCTGCCATCAGATAGACTGAGTCCTTTCCCACCAATTTCCAGGTGGGAGAGGGAAGGGCGAGTGGGGTGCAGTAGGAGAGGGCTGGGGAATTTCCCAGGAGGGGGAGGGCTCAATAAATTTATAGATTCAGTTAATTAATCAATTAATTTGATCTCGAAGATGTGCTTTTATCAGCAGAGGGATTTCCCAGAGGGATGGGACAGGAGGAGGGGGAGAGGGAGAAGGTTTCTCAGAAGGACAGATTATCCCCTGAGGTCATAAATCAATTAACAGAACGATAGGTTCAGGGGATGGGGAAGGGGTCGTAAATCAGTCAAGTCTGCCTTGAACACATGTAAGCTACACTAACAAATTGTCTTAAAACACAGCTTTCCCCACTACTCCTCATAACCTTCTGCTTTGTCACCACCATTGCCTTCAGGAGATTGTCCACAGATGACCTGAAAGTTTTGACTACATTTTTGACATGTATCGGCCCTGCTGGTTCCTTTTGAGCAGACACAACAGATACCAGTAAAAGGAGGATTTTCAGTATTCAGAGAAATGGAAGGCTTTTCAATAACCATGCCTTCATTATTGTTTTGGTTTCCTCTTACATGGATTGCACCCTCATCTTCGTCTTCTGCAGTGAGCTGTGCTTCTTGCACCTTTCTGCTGCTGTGTTGTTTGCATGCTCTCTGTTATTTTTTCCAGCTCTTCCTCAGTCTCTACCACTTGGAAAACGTCTGTCCTTTGAAGCAGGACAGAGCATCGTATGATGACCTGTTATTCCCAGAGTGAAAAACTGTTTTTAATAATTTTGATCCCAGCAGAGGTTCGAGTCCTCCCTCGGGTATGGGTGGGTGTGTTTGTCCTTAGGATAATTTAGGTAAAGTAGTGTGTAAGCTTAGGGATTGATAACCTTAGCAGTTAAGTCCCATAAGATTTAACACACATTTGAACTTTTTTTTCTTTTAATAATTTTGACGAAATGCAGTCCATCACTACAGCAGCTAGCTTTTTCATCTTGCATCCAAGCACACAACTCATGTTCTGATTTGCCTTGACGAATCTCTCCTACCTTTGTGAGTGGTGCAGTTTACAATGGACAATCTTTAAGGTACTCCTGCACTGCTTTAGGCTGCTTACCACATTGTTTGAAAACTTCCTACAATTATTGAATTGTAGAATAATTTGAGCACCAAGTAATGGAAAGAAGTCGGTGAGGCTGTAGGCTAATTCTTCCACTCTCTTTGATTTCAGAGCCCTGAGAACTACAACCTGATTGAGTTAATCTTGGTAGATCGTTATAAACTTGTACTCTCTTATCAGGATCGGATTGCAAATCAATGGGATCGACCTGACAATGTGAACTGAATTTAAAAAAAGAAAAAGAAAGAAAAAAGCATTGGCTTGACCAAGACACCTCGTTTTTAACAACCTTTAGCATCTTTTGGCAAGACTCACAAAAGTGATGTACAGCACAATGTCATGTTCTTACACTTGGGTGAAAATTCTGCCAACATCCTCTCTCACCCTTCATGATCAATAGCCAAATAGGCCTTACGGAGTATGTCAAATAACTAGGAGTCCTTAATGTAAAATTTAATAGCACTCTTACCTTCTTTAACAGGATAGATCAACTTATTCTTCAGCACCATTATCTCATAGTGTTTAGCAGCCAGTAATCCAGTGGTTCTTTCTTTTCGATCGCCTTAGTCTTTTTACATTGTAGACTAATTTTGGTACCTGGTTTCAGTTAGTGAAACAGTTATCAGCAGCACTGGCTGTTGCATGAGATAATTCATCACAGAACCGTCATGGAATGTCGGCATGGCGTGGTACCTGTCTTGGCACTACACTCTCTCCCAACAAGGTGACAATGAGAATGGATGGCGGGAGGGCGTCTGTGAAACTTTTGTTGGGTGCTACCCACTGAAGAACTATTATGGCGATATCCATGGCATGATCACTCAATGTCATACAACAATACGCTGTCTTCACAACCACTAAACAAAGACCCAAACACCATCGCAAACAGTGGTGGCGGGAAAAATATGGCAAGATTACACGATTATATACTTTTCCAGCAGACTATCCAGCAAAAGTTACAATGCCTAAGGAATGTATAAAACATCAGTCTTTCATACTTTGACATTCGATTTTAGGCGTTCTATACATTACTTAGTAATTCTATAGAATGCCAGATTTCACATGACGTCGGTAAAATATACAAAATTAAGAACTTATATTCTTACATCAAGACCCAAATTATCATTTCATTGTATACCTTTTTAATTAAGAACTTGTATTTGTAGATGTAGACTCAAAGTATCTTGGATACGATACTCTATATGAAACTACTGTAAGAAGAGATGTGTGCATAATGTAATCGCCTTGGTATATTGTACTGTCCCCGAAGCTAAATTATTCTCCGGTTTCAGTTTAACTCGAAAGTTCTGTGTTAAGTCTGTGCAGTTATGACTATTGCTGATTGTATAGTCAGTGTTGCGCTAGGCCATAAATAAATATAAAGCTATACATCCTACCAGTAGCGGCTACCGGAGGCGCGGCAGTAGTGGGGACTTTCCCCACGCTGCCAGATACTTCCCCCGCGGTGTCCGGGACTTCCCCGCGCGGCCGGCGGCCTTTGTCCTGCGGCAGCCTTTGGCGCGTCTTTCAGGCGCGCCGGCGGCGGCCATTCCGCTGATTACTTCGCCTTACACGCCTCGCCTCACATTGATTTCCTTGGAGACTGGTCGCGACCCTCGTGCCCGACGGCTTAAACGGTGTTCCCAGAGCTCCCCAGATGTTTCTCGCACATTTATCTCGACGTATATCCCCCCAGCGTAACAAGCAACGCAGTTTATAAATATACAGCTGTAAAGAATGTAGAATAGATCGGCGTTAAAAATTGAATGTCCAGTTCCTGTAACACTGGAAATTTACACATATGAAAGTAACAATATTAAACTATATTTTATCAAACTCACTTCAAGTTCTTCTTTACTTCACAACTTAAGTCTTCACTTAATTCGGACGTTTCCCATTGGTAACAGTTGGGATGGAAATTAATGCAACTAGAAGAATATATACTTCGAGCAGACCACGTTAGTGGTGATGTAATATTTAGGTTAATGGGAAGGAGCTTTATGTCCTCGTTGGTCCTCAGATGAATGCTGCTGGGAGCTTGAATTAATTCTCGCTGTTCGTTGGACAAAATTACTTGTTCATTTTAACATAATTGTTTAAGGTAGACTGGAGAATATGCTGGCCACTCCAGTCGAGCTGGTCGGTGTGGCCGTGCGGTTCTAGGCGCTACAGTCTGGAACCGCGCGACTGCTACGGTTGCAGGTTCGAATCCTGCCTCAGACATGGATGTGTGTGATGTGCTTAGGTTAGTTAGGTATAAGTAGTTCTAAGTTCTAGGGGAGTGATGACCTCAGTAGTTTAGTCCTACAGTGCTCAGAGCCATTTGAACCATTTTTGAAACAGGTCTTGTGTTGCTGTCCATAGTGCTGTACTAGTACAACTGCTGCCCACTTTTCATGAACAGTCAGAATTGATTCAAGTTCCCAATAACAACGTGTGTGAGTTTTCAGAGATGCAGTTGCTCTGCATTTTTCTTCATAGACGAAGCACCCCATAAGAACTGAGCTGGCATGATGATTCATACTCATGACACGGTTGACCAACTTCTCATCTGACACCAAAGTCTCTTCCAGTACTCTCCGCAGCTATTTTTCTGGGCTGCCATTGAACGTCATGAGTCACTCTTGCTACCTCCCAGATGGAATGTCAAGCATATGTGGCACATACTCAGTTAACTGTTCTGTGAGAGTGGAAGAGCACATCTTGTTTCGCACTTTTTTAAAACGGTTTTTTTGGTTTAAAATTGCAAGTTTTGAACAGTTTTGTTGCAAATGACACACATTAAGAAAAAATTGTTGCATCTCCTCGGTTTCGAGAGTTCCGGAACCTGTACAGAAAATTTGAATAGAGATTTCCGACCGTTTTATTACTCATGAAAACCACACATTGCATTTTGTACCACCATACAGCGAGACCTTCAGAGGGGGTGGTCCAGATTGCTGCAGACATGAGTGTCTCTAATAACCAGTAGCACATACTCCTGCACTGATACATGCCTGTATTCGTTCGTCGTGGCATTGTGTCCATAAGATCATCAAGGTACTATTGGTCCAAATTGTCCCACTTCTCAACGGCGATTCGGCATATATCCCTCAGAGTGGTTAGTGGGTCACGTCGTCCATAAACAGCCCTTTTCGATCTATCCCACGCACGTTGGATAGGGTTCATGACTAGAGAATATGCTGGCCAATCTAGTCGAGCTGGTCGGTGTGGCCGTGCGTTTCTAGGCGCTACAGTCTGGAACCGCGTGACCGCTACGGTCGCAGGTTCGAATCCTGCCTCAGGCATGGATGTGTGTGATGTCCTTAGGTTAGTTAGGTATAAGTAGTTCTAAGTTCTAGGGGACTGATGACCACAGATGTTAAGTCCCAAAGTGCTCAGAGCCATTTGAACCATTTTTGGACTCTAGTCGAGCGATGTCGTTGCCCTGAAGGAAGACAATCACAAAATGTGCATGATGGGGGGGGGGGGGGGGGGGGGGAATTGTCGCCCATGAAGACGAATGCCTAGCCAATATGATGTTGATATGGTGGCACTATCGGTCGGAAGATGGCATTTGCGTATCGTACAGCCGTTACGGCACCCACCAACGGCGTACGTCGGTCCCACATAATGCCACTCCAAAACAGCAGGGAACCTCCATCTTGCTGCTCTCGCTGGACAGTGGGCCAAAGGCGTTCAGCCTGACTGGATTGTCTCCAAACACGTCTCCCGCGATTGTCTGGTTGAATGCATATGCGACACTCATCGGTGTAGAGAACGTGTTGCCAATCCTGAGCGGTCAATTGGCCATGTTTCTGGACCCATCTGTACCGCTCTGCATGGTGTCGTTGTTGCACAGATGGACCTCGCCATGGACGTAGGGAGTGAAGTTGCGTTTCATGCGGCCTACTGCGCACAGCTTGAGTCCTAACTGGCTGCACCAAGAGCACTGTTCAACATGGTGGCGTTGCTGTCTAGGTTCCTCCAAGTCATAATCCGTAGGTAGCCGTCATCCATTACAGTAGTAGCCCTTGGACGGCCTCAGCTAGGCTTGTCATCGAGGGTTCCTGTCTCTCTGTGTCTCTTCCATGTCTGAACAACATCGCTTCAGTTCACTCCGGGACGCCTGGACATTTACCTTGTTGACAGCCCTTCCTGGCACAAAGTAACAATGCGGACGCGATCGAACAGCGGTATTGACCGTCTACGCATGTTTGAACTACAGACAACTCGAGGCGTGTACTTCCTTGCTGGTGGAATGACTGGAACTGATCGGCAGTCGGAGCCCCTTCGCCTAATAGGCGCTGCTCATCCATGCTTGTTTACATCTTTGGGTGGGTTTAGTGACATCTCTCAACAGTCAGAGACTGTCTCTGTGATACAATATCGACAATCAACGTCTATCTTCAGAAGTTCTGGGAACCGGGGTAATGCAAAACTTTTTTTGATGTGTGTATTTACTTTTTTAAGCACTCTCCCTGGCATCAGTATAGGAAATTTGTTCTCGTATTTTGATTATCTTTAAGCTTGTAGACACTACTGTAGATATATGTCTTTCTTCTAGATGAGATTAACACTAAGTAGTTGCGTAGCAGTTTGCTGGAGAAACGGGAGCATAGTTCTACTGAGAAACATCGGTGCATGTGCTCAAGTTCGTTGCAGTATTCAAAACTAAGTACCTTGACAAACCCATAACTGGAAATGAGTAGTTCAGGTGGTACAAAGTATAAAGTGGGAAAAATAAATGTTGTCCAGAAAATATTTCATGCACCTCAAGATAGGAAATCCAGTTTACATCATCAATCCTGGGAGCGGGGAAAAATGAAAGCTCATCGAAAAATATTCCATGCTCCTTATGATAAGCAACCCAACTGAGAAGTTGTCTCCGATTCCTAGTGACATGATGAAAGGCGTCCTTCCGTGAAATCCTAGACGTTGTTCACCCCCAGTCACACGAGTGCTTTGATATCTTCTGTCCACATTTTCTTTTGTTTTCCACTACACCTTCCTTTGGGAATACATGATGTAAGTTCGGGTGCCTGCCTTAAGTTGCCTTAAATATTTTCCAGGCATTTATTTGTGCCTCACTACTTGTGGCATGCATTTGTAAACTGCCTTTGTTTCACAAAATACAGTTGTCTGCCCCATCAGAAGTAATGACATCAAATTTTATATTTGTCGTCTGAAGCCCGCAAAGTACATCACTGGGGACAAAAATGTATGAATAACTGGTTTAACGAAATAAAAGACCAGAGCTCTCATCAAGGATTTTTCGGCGCAGTAGAGTATGAGAAATTAATCAAAAAGCAGCTGAAAGTCCATGAAAAGGGCACTCCGAAGAAGACAATGCAAGGGAGGAGGGGCTTTCAATTACATCCTTATCAAAATCAGTGTGTGTGTAAATCGTGACGCCAAATACTTTTAACCCATCTGTAGATTGTATTACTCGATTATACCGCGGAGAAGGTGGGTTGCTGATGTAGTTACTTTGACCTGCAGATGAACAAGAGTATTCGAAGGACATAATCGAATTAAAGAAGTGGGTAACTGAGACGGAACAATACATGAGCAGTAACGCAAACATTTACTTGTATGCAGCTGCTGTACGATTACGTAGATTGTAGTGTATACTTCGCTTTCTTGTAGATGATGAGTGGAACTTGAAACTAAGTAGTTAATGTCTCAGAGCCTGCAGTCTCAGCTTTGTCGGCACATGATTTTAAGATGTAATTGTAGTTGATAAAACTGGTCGTTACTTTTAATAGTCTTCATGATTTATTTTCGCTTCTTGCTTTTTATGTCTAAGAAGCGATAATGTTGCAACAAAGGTTGTAAAACTGCGCAACGCGATAACCTGAGGAGAATTTATACAACGAATCTGGATCCCAAAACATTTCGTCAGCGACGCCTTCCTCCATGTAACAAATATGTTGCCGTTTCTGCAACGTCAACAGAGCTTCTACAGTCTAGCTTTTTTACACAGATCACTAACAATTGTTTAAATCTCTGGTCATTACTCAGTAGAGATGGGAAATTTTAATGAAATATTTTTATTTATTTGGAATATCATATTCTATAAAAAATATAATGTAGCGTTCCTCTTTTCAACAGTCCAAGGAACTGGACCACGATGGTGGTCGTTGTGATACTTACTGAACCAAAACTACAAATTAATGTCAAATTTTATCTGAACATGACTTTCCAGGTTTTGTGCATTGTTTAAGTGTTACAAAAATCTAAATATAAGTATCCGCAGTTATGAGGATCAAGCGTGATTTAGAATTTCAATTTGAAAAGCAATGTACGTTTTTAATACTTGGATTTTATCCCAACTCAACAGTTTCGGCATAATCCAAAATACGTTGTGTTTACTCCATCCTCGAAGTTGATCAACGAAACATGAATTATCTCATGCTGGTGGATTATTAAAAAAATGTAAATATTGAAACTAAATGTTTCGTCAGTTCGAATCTCTGTTCTGTAATAGTTTGATTAATGTTGTTTTTTTCTTTTTTCCAAACAATATGTGATCATTTTGTTAAAAGTCTAAAATTAGTCACATTTAAATTTCATCGCAAGATAGTACTTTCAGATGTGCGTACGTCGTAAACATGACTGTAATTTTCCTTGAGAACACATATTCAGCAGTGTAAAATTATGTGAGTGAAGGTGGCAGGAGTAAAATACAGGGAGCGAAAGCATATTTACAATTTATACAGAAACCAGATGGCAGTTATAAGAGTCGAGGGGCACGAAAGGAAAGCAGTGGTTGGGAAAGGAGTGAGACAGGGTTGTAGCCTCTCCCCAATGTTATTCTATCTGTATATTGAGCAAGCAGTAAAGGAAACAAAAGAAAGATTTGGAGTAGGGATTAAAATCCATGGAGAAGAAATAAAAACTTTGAGGTTCGCCGATGACATTGTAATTCTGTCAGAGGCAGCAAAGGACTTGGAAGAGCAGTTGAACGGAATGGACAGTATCTTGAAAGGAGGGTATAAGATGAACATCAACAAAAGCAAAACGAGGGTAATGGAATGTAGTCGAATTAAGTTGGGCAATACTGACGGCATTAGATTAGGAAATGAGACATTTAAAGTAGTAAAGTAGTTTTGCTATTTGGGGAGCAAAATAACTGATTATAGTCGAAGTAGAGAGGATATAAAATGTAGACTGGCAATGGCAAGGAAAGCGTTTCTGAAGGAGTGAAATTTGTTAACATAGAGTATAGATTTAAGTGTCAGGAAGTCGTTTCTGAAAGTATTTGTATGGAGTGTGCCCATGTATGGAAGTGAAACATGGACGATGATTAGTTTGGACAGGAAGAGAATAGAAGCTTTCGAAATGTGGTGTTACAGCAGAATGCTGAAGATTAGATTGGTAGATCACATAACTAATGTGAAGGTATTGAATAGAATTGAAGAGAAGAGGAGTTTGTGGCACAACTTGACTAGAAGAAGGGATCGGTTGGTAGGACATGTTCTGAGGCATCAAGGGATCACCAATTTAGTATTGGAGGGCATCGTGGAGGATAAAAATCGTAGAGGGAGACCAAGAGATGAATATACTAAACAGATTTAGAAGGATGTAGGCTGCAGTACGTACTGGGAGATGAAGGAGCTTGCACAAGATAGAGTAGCATGGAGAGCTGCATCAAACCAGTCTCAGGACTGAAGACAACAACAACAACGACTAATAGCAAGAATTGTATCCTGACGTGTATTTACTCGTCTAATTCGGTGATGTTTCGGCGTGGAAGCTTCTATTGTAATACCGGATACAGGACATATTGTACTAACTGATACACGACCTGAGTATTATAGTACGCGGTACTCGGGGTAAAAAATTATAAGACGCTGCGCAGGTGGAGGCTACGAGTTCTGCGCCAGCAGAGGCCTCGGGCGGCCTCCAGTCACGCACGGTGAATGCGCCCCCGCGCTTCTTTGAGATCCGAGCGCCGGGTCGTTAGGGCTGTGTGGAGGGCCCTTGACCCCAGGCCAGCACAGTCCGGCCCTGCCGTTACCTGTGCTCCCCTTCCCTCCCCAGCCCTCTACCCGCCTACGCCCTCTCAGGAAAACCACTCGCGGTCAGACTCTGAAAGCACGCCGTGAGTGCCGGAGGAGAGAAAAGGGTGTGTCCGCTTAAGGCAAACACAGAGGAAGTGGAGCAAGCGGAAAATTAAGGCGGGACTTAGTTAACAAGTGTGCCTGCTTTTCACACACACACAAACACATAAACACACACACACACACATACACACACTCAACGCAGTTTACAGACAATGGAAACGTTACAATATGCTATGTAACAATATGCTTCTGTGATGAATGTGGAGCACCAAAATAAGATATATACAATCGCAAAGATACATTTCTTTTGTTACTTAGGACATAAAGGGAGAGGAAGTAAATAAGATGAGGAATTCAGTTCTGTAAGAATTTCACATAACGCTCAAAGACCTGTGTCAAAAAGGACACTCAATAGTCTACATTCCCTCAGAATTGTTGATCTGTTTGCTGTGCTTTTGGATGAAAAAAGAAATTTATTCTAGACACACAGCCAGTTTCGCAGGATGCAATCAACAGTTTTCACGTGATAGCACGTGTCAGCGCTGCAGATTGTCTAATACCGCGGATATCAGAGCGTAATCTTCAGTGAACTAGTCACGCTGGAGAGAGATTGAAAAGTTACACGTTCACTCTGGTGCGGGCGCTACCTAGACTCTCCAGAGCTTTTAGGACAACACTGACAAAATCCCTGTTTTGATTTTTGGAGTATGCCTAGTTGACATAATTATTTATTTCAAGTTTCTGCTACCAGTCACTTTTTATTTTATGCTTAATCTAACATAATGCAACGCGTTTCGAGCATGTTCTGTTCATCTTCAGGCGTTTATACATACATACATACATACATACATATAGAGAAATTTTAATTAAAAATAAACAAACTGGATTAAGCTAGAACTCTTTGTCCATTGTTTTTTACTGTAGATGCTGGTGTGACATCATTCGGGGCAGTGCGGTAGGCGCCCTTTAAGCTTAGTAGCTCGCCTCGTTGAACTCTTTTCACTACTGATTCTGGCTTCACTAGCTGTTTCATATCACCCCATCCTACGACTGATGCTAATATACTGTAGATTGGCGGTATATTCTGCCAATGGAAGCCGAAATTACCTATTTGCAATGGTTATAATTTTATTCATTACGTTGGTACCTTTCTTGCGTGCTTCCTCAATGTCATGTGTAAAGTTACGACGTTCGCCAAGAAATACCCCTACGTCTCTTTACTGCGCTTTTTCTAATCGTTACATCATTTAATTTTATATTTGGGTTTTTTATTAGATTCCCTTTAAGTGGGAAGTACGTTATTTTGTAAGGTGTTATTGACAATGTAACACTTCGACACCAGCGCTCCAGTACGTGGAGGACAGCATTTCATTTGTCTTCTACGATTCTTTTGCAGTCACCACTTACAACGAACAGCACGTCAGCTGAAAATGCCACCAGAGCCCTTTTGTTACCGTTGTCATACAACTTCTGTAGTATGGAGTCCAGTGCCAGAACCCAAGTCTCCGGACCAAACTCTGATCCCCGCGGATAGTCTCTTGTCTTTTCTCCGTCATTTTCTTTCCTAGGAATATTAAAGAAGTATGTCGTCTGTGACAATAATCTCTTCGGTAATTATACAGCACTTCTGGGCACTCGAAATCGCAAGGTAACCAAAAAAAGTCGGCCACCACAGGTTATCGAAAGCGCCAGCAATATGAATCATCATCGCTAGAGCGTACGTTGAATGAACATCTGGCGTTAGCAAAATCGCGTTACTAATGGCGTCTTCGGCTGACTCGCCACTTCTAAATCCGTACTGGTGGGGGCTCACTTCGCGTGGCAGTCTGTGATCTTTTGCATAACAGTTTCTCAAATATTTTGCTGGGACCGTCCAAAAGAGAAATTGCTCTGTAGAATTTGTGTATTATTGGATCCTTATCTAGCCCTTTACTAATTATTACCACTTCAGCGTTCTTCCATTTTGCAGGGACCCTTCCTTGCGAGACACACTCGTTGTACAGATCAGACAAGTAGCTATCTAGTCGGTAACATAAGGCCGAAGTATCGGCAGGGATCCCGTCCGGACCTGCAGATTTTTCTTTTTCAGTCTTAAAATTATTTATCTAATTTCTTCTTACGCGAAGGTGTACACAAGTTTATTATCCCTACATTCTTCCCATAACATTTCCCATAACCTACGCTGATCATTCGTCTCGCCTTCTTCTCGATCGTCAGGAAATAGTGTTACCATTAGTAGGGCAGCTGACTGCTCTACTTCGTGTTACAGTCCCATTACTCTTTCTGAGTGTGGCTAAGACTGTTGGTGATCGTCTTTTCTTTTAGACTAAGTTCGCCTCCACGAATTGGTTCGATCGTTTCATTTTTTCCCCCACAACTCTTCCTTGAAACGTTGCTGAAGATACCTATGTCTATGCAGCCTTTGTACTCTTCTTCTTGGGTCATGCTGCTCTGGCATAACTTCCTGGCTCTTCTTGTTTCGCAGCTTAATTTCTGCAGCTGGTCGGTCCAGATACAAGGTACTCCTTTAGAATGACCTCTGATGACCGTTATCGATGCCTCCATTGCCTTATGTACAGCAGCTGTCAGTTCTTGCGCTTTAACATCTATATTATCACCCAGCGATGGACTTTCCGGTCACTGAAACACCCTTCTTAGTTCTCCCCAGTTGGCATCCTAGATCTTATATTTGGGCCTTATGCGCACGTTTTCTCTGTCGTCTTGGATTTCCCTTCCAGTGTTTGTATAGCACGTGATATTGTGGTCGCTCGATATTATTCCACTCGCAACTTTCCATCCTTTCACACGGCGCGGCGCTGTCGTATTCGCCAAAGTGACGCCAATATTTGGCGTTGCTCCAACCCTCCCTTCATAGGTTGGCTGATTGTGAGGTGCAGTCAATACATGAAGGTTGAATCCTTTAATGGCTTCTTCTATTTGTCGTCCAGGGTCATCAGTCAGGTGGCTACGGCACAATACTGACTTCGCATTTGCATCAGTGGAGGTTTAGCTTGTCCTGGGTGACTAATATCCTCAGTTACTTGTCGATATCACCGAAAGCCAAGATGCAACTCTCCCTTCCGGTTACCATGACCATTCAGATTACGTGTTCTGAACAGTATTGTGATATTTTCGTCATGTTATGGCCTTGTTAAGAACTATTGTTGCTGCGATAGGACTAACTGGGCAGTTATTGGCATACTGGAGACCTTTCCTGCCTTCGTATACGGTCTTTCATATGATAGAGACAGAAGCCCGAACAACAGAGGACTGACGTACTAGAACATGAAATGGTGCGTTGATAATGGCTACGCACTAGCCGAAATCTAGATTTGCCGAATAAAACCTGCAAGGAAAGGGTGACCAATTGCTGTGTTCCATAATTTGAAAGTCATAAACAGTCGTCGAGTGCACTCGCGCTCCTAACACAAAGTAACCTGATTCGTATTCGGTTCTTGGAGGTTAATACATCTAACTGCAACTCCGCTGTCACTCTTCTGGCGTCATGCAATACGCTAACACTTCTCATGGCACTACGCTGTCCTGTATGTCCATAATGGCTGACGGTATATTTCACAGTCTTGCCCTACTCTACTGTAATCGAGTGCTATACGACCATGCGTCATTACAAAGTGCTTGTACAAAGTATATAAGAAGAATGTTTCATGTCTTCTGGTAGAAACCAGCTTCAGTAACTTCTCCGGGTTTTTCACTTCTGTTGACAGATTGTTCACTCTAAGATGGATTCTATCTACGATATCAGTTACAGGAAATGTAATACACACCTCTTCTGGATGCTTATACCTTACCGGATGTCTAGTGAGTTGCATAACGTTCTCTGTGCTTTCATAAATTTGTCGGGGATATATTCTGATCTGTGTTTTTTGTAGGTGTTTTTTTTTTCCTGTACAAGCTGAGTCACGTACTATTTTTTTTTTTTTTTTTGGTTCGCTTCCTACACTGGCGAACCTTCTTTTACTTCTCCAGGTAGTGCAGTGTCCTCCTCAGAATGTCTTCTGTCGCTTTCTACATACAACTGCCCAGTTTGTGTCACCAAATCCTGTTCGCCTATATCATACGTCACTCCTAAATCCGTCTCTGATCTTGCTTCTCTCTTATACCACATAGTTCTGAATCTTCGCTCTGTTGAAAGAGCACTTTTTTAAAGTCCCCAAAAGCGTTTCTCCTCAGTTGTGACAACTACAGCGTTGTTCTTTTTAATTTTATTTTCTTGTTTCTGAAACATATTCATACAAATATTATGTAGGTAGATATCAGATTTTGCTGTTCCTTAGATTGAATGTCTGCATCAGCTTCGTCTTACATTATGTGTGCCCTGTAACTGCCAATGAAAGTCAGCCACAATTATAACATAGGATGTCACCTGCGGCTCATGAATAGTAGGTCAACATCCGAACTGAATTGTTGTTTAGAATATAACCTCTGAACTGTGTATTCCAGTAAAACATTACCATAGGTCCCGTTTTGATGCTTATCATTTCTGTAACTGAGTTGTTCATCCTCATTTTGTACTTGATAAATGTGTTGTTATTGTTTTCATTGTCCAAGTGACATATGGAAATCGGTAATTTTTCTTGATGTTTTCTTTTGGAAACGTATTTTACGTGCTTTCCCATTTACAGATTGTTTTTCGGATTTATAACAGTGTTTAGTTTCGTTGTCCCGTGCTCATTGGCTAATTGGTGAAAAATGTTCGAAGTTTAAACAAAACAGAAAAAGTATTCTTCCAAAAAGGCGGAACCTCTTTAGTTTATTATCAAATTAAGAGCCATGTTAGCTCTACTAGACTTCTTAGCCTTACTCATCTGTATTGTCCTTGCTGCGTCCATCCTGCGTTATTTTTCTTCCGAGGTAGCAGAATTCCTTAACTTCACTTACCACACGATCTTCAGTCTTTTAGTTTCCGCTGATCCAATTTCTACCCGTCCAAAATACATTTATCTTTCGTTGATTTACTCTCAATCCTTACTCTGTAAGCAGTACACTGTTCATTCCGTTCAACCGAGCTTGTAATTCTTCCTGACTTTTAGAAGGAATACCAGTGTCACAACTCAGCAGCTAATGCTTTCGCTGCTATCCTTTCGCCTCCAATTTTAACCTCACGTCTGAATCTTTCTTTTCTTTTCTTTATTGGACACAGGCGAAACAGGTCACACAGTAGTTTTTCTTATCCGAAGACTTCTCTCCTGATCTGTTCTTCGTGTATGCTCTCGATCTGTGTTTACAATAAAAGCCAGTGAACCCACCACCTTCGACAACCGAAACAGCTTCAATAGCTTCGTTTTCGCAAAAGTTAGCTTTTCACGCATCCCAATATTTATGGCATCATCTATCCTGAACTATGCGTTGTACAATGCAAATAATTTTGCGGGTACTTTAAGTAGCACATGTGGATACCGAAGCAAAAATGTGTTGCCAATAGAGTTAGAAGTAAAGGAGTGAGAAATGAAATGTCATGCTAGATGTTGAAGTTCATGAACAGCAAAAATGTAGTAAGTCACAAACTATTTTCTTTTCATTATTTTGTAGGTGGTGTCAGTGAGAAGAAATCACAGAAAGGTCTGAAATTACTTGCAAAGTTTGTAGGAAGTCACTAAGTTCTGCATAAACGTACTCTGCATCATCTACGTGCCATGATTTGTGCTGCCTCGAGACACAAAGACTGTTTCTAACTTGAATACTTCACTTTTTATGTTTACCCATTAATATAAGATTATGCCTATTAATGAATAGAATACGACACCATTTTAAATTCGGTCAGAAATACTGAAATTTTTCGTTTTCCCTGGACACCTAGAACTCGAACTGCAACTGCAAACAGGTGACGGGCAACCGGTTTGCCATCTAGTAATAAGTGTCTGACAGAGAAGTGTAGCACCAAGAAGGGAACGAGGAAACCAAATAAAACTTCACGGGTCGAGAGGGTATGTGGTGCTATTCCAAAATCGAGACAAACTGAAACATGTACGTTTGAAATATGTACGTTTTAAATATGATTGAAGTTACGTAACTGACTGTAGTCTGAAACATAACTGTTAGAATGGGAATGGCATGCATACGTGTATTTTATCTCGTCGGTTATGTGCTTTGCCCTGTACTGAACTTTTAGGACTGTGAGAATGTAAATTTAATTTAGCTGCGAGAATGTAAAGTGTCAATAACTTTAAACCAAATCAATACACAGTGAATTTTCGTGACACAAGAACTGTATATTATGCAACACTATTGATTTGAAACTGGAGCTGGTAATGAAACAAAACTTGATAAATTTGAAAATCATTGTCCATGTGCTTAATGAATGCTATCGCTGAAATAATAAAATTTATTACATTTATCTGCGCAATGGTAAAGCTCTTTGCACTGTTCTTTGCTAGTACCTTAAATTTTATAGTTAGCAAACAGCTATCGTGCAAGGTTCTTGCTTAGCATACATTTTAATGAAACCGAATATAACTGAGACAATAACTTCTTGAGAAACATAGTTAATCAAAAGGGAGATGGATCTGAGAACTACTGTTGACCTGTGGTAAGTAACAATATGGCACTTACTTTAAAACTTGTATCTTGACTCTTTGAAAATTAATAATGCTCACAATTAACACACTTAATAAACTTTACCTTTACTAAATCGCTGGATGTGAGTGCTATACATTGTCTCAATCATCATTTGTGAATACACACATTGCATTAGTAACAAAACAACTTTCTTTACCTTAATTATTTCCATCTTCTTTTGAGATTCCTTTTACAGTTAGCAAACATCATAGTAGCTTGCAAATAAAAATTCATTATTGCCCGTATCAAATAAGTATATATGCAGCACAGATACAACGCGTCTTTACAATTGAGAGTCTTCCATACATCTCTCGATCTAAAGCTACTCTAAAACATTACCCGTAACACTTTGAATCAGCGATAACTGTTGAGCAGCGACACTACTATATGATCGATACTGCATTTGATCATCTCTGGTTCAATTTAACATTTTCTTACAAAACTTGAGTTAATTTACCGTGTGTATATAGCTTTCAAAATTTACAAAGAACTGGGCAGAATGAGCCCACATCATCGTGATGTCGCTCCTGGTCTGTCCTGGATGCATGCATTGATTCGGTTGGAAAGACGTTGTATCCTCTAGTGAGGAAAGCTGTCTCACAACTGTTATAAACAGACATTTATAAACGGATACTACCGCTGGGACGGAGTATGCGGTCCAAATTGTCCCACACATGTTGTATCAAGTGCACCTCTAGAGCTCAACATCATACAAGCCATTGATGGTGACATGAGCCACATGCAGACTATCTTTTCTTGAGTTCGAGATCTGGCCAGCCAGTTTGTGCTGTAGACAGATCTGTCAGAATCAGAAGATAAATAAAGAGTAGATGAATGTGTATAATTTCAAGCTGTATGCAATCTGTTTATTTAATCACTCTCACATACAAAAAATATAAACTCTATACTATGTGTTAATTTATACATCTTTTACAACAGGTATTCACTTATTACAACAACTTAAGCTTTTATGACACTTGGAGATACACAAGAGTTTCTTGTTTCTGCATTTTCAGCACATTGTGGCATATTTAGTAAAGCAACTGCATCAATGGTATCCTTGGCCACTGGTCAGTGACTATAAAGACGATATGGTTTGTAATGATTTTTCTTCTTTGGGCACGTATTCCTGCATGATCAGTTTCTCGTGCAGAATAGAGAACTCGTTTCCGGAAGATGGGAACTGAACATACTGAATTTTTAAGTATCTATGCACCTTGAGCTTGCAAATTGTAGTAACCTTGTGCCCCTTTCTTCATGATTCCTTGTTTATTATAACATAGTTTGTAAATAATTTTCCCTCTGTATACTTCATCTGCTTCATTACTTCTTCCACAAACTGTAAGTTCATCTTTGCGGCAGGATATACAACAATAAACTGCTCTACGCTCTTCTCCACAGATCACACAAAATTGTCAGGTAGCTGGTCTCGACTATCCTATAGTTCGACCTCCACAGCCGCAGCTTCATTGTTGGGAGTAGTCCGTACATTTACAGCATCCTCCAGTTCTTGTTCGACATGAAGGCCTTCATTTGTCACAACGTTCTAAACTACTTTTTTAGGCAGATTTGAAGTAATCAATCCCACATTTGGTCTTACTGCCAAACATTGCCTCATATGGCGACTGCTTATTTCCTTGATCAAAAGAACGGTGGTTCATGAATTTGATGAATCGAAGACTCTCAGCCCAATGTGGATTGTCTGCATCCATGTCATTATCATATTCTGCACATCCTGGTTGGCCCACTCGATGGAATCTTGTCTTTGGATAGCCGGCCGATGTGGCCGAGCGGTTCTAGGCGCTACAATCTCGAACGGCGCGACCACTATGGTTGCAGGTTCGAATCCTGCCTCGGGCATGGATGTGTGTAGGTTAGTTAGGTTTCATTAGTCTTAGGTTAGTTAGGTTTCATTAGTTCTTAGGTTAGTTAGGTTTCATTAGTTCTAAGTTCTAGGGGACTGATGACCTTAGAAGTTAAGTCCCATAGTGCTCAGAGCCATTTTTTGTCTTTGGCTATGTCTGGGTTTTCCATGTACCAATTTCAGTTCAAGCCACATGTTACTTAGCTCATTTCTAACTTGGTACGAAAGCTCCCTACCATTATCTGACTCCAGCACAATTGGGGCACCTATAGTGGTAAAGATGTCAAGGAAATGTAAGCAACTTCTTCTTCTCTTGTGTTTTTTAGAGGTCGCAATAATATAAACTTGGTTAAGTGACCTTGTAATTGACTATGAAGCCCAATTATTATAAAAGATAACATTTTGTTTTATACAATTAATCACGATCATAGACAGTATTAAAATATGTACTAGTCTCAATGTAGACTGTGATTTGAACTGATACGTGTGTATTCCCGGGATTCATAGATCCGAAAGGCGTGCCACACGAATGTCAGGTTTCATTTGGTTCTCTCCGAGAGCGGCCGGATTCATGCGTGTTAGCTGAGAAGGAGTCTTGATAATCTGCCACTCACAAATGTATGCTACTGTTTTAAAAATGGATTTGTACCATAGCTTTTATGATGTTTGCGTTAATTGACCTGCTGACAAGTAGAAACTAACGTCCCAGAGAAACGTTAATGTTTTGTGAAAGGAAGCTAATCTCAAGTTAACTGACAAGAATTCACCTAGTCACTACATAAATTTAAAAATTGAGATGGTACGTAACAATAAGGTTCGGAAGATGATGGAAACAATGTTGTCTTTCATGTGAACAGTAAGGTTCAGTGACATTAGTCTATATCAGTAAATGGTCTTTTTTTCGATCTGTTAAAACAGTTAGGTCTACTATTTCAGGAACCTTCTTGTCGGTCTGTCCAATAGTTATAGACGTGAATACTAGGGCCTGCTTAGGGTTGGTGTGTTTAAAGCAGATGTTTTCAGGTCTTAGAAAAGTGTTTAATACAGTTTGCTGCAGTAACATATTTCCAATAAAGTGTTTTAAATCAATATTGGGAGCAAATAAAAAGCTTTTCAGTGTATGTGTGTTCTAATGTTTGTCAGTAGAACGTTTTAAACATATTACAGTAGAGGAAGCACACATGGACTGAGTGAGGAATTAGCGACGGTGGTATCGCCCCATAATTTGTGTTTACTTGTTTGAAGAAATTATTTTCAAAAAACCGCGATCTTAGAGGGCCATTTGGCAGCTGTCAAAACCATCAACTTCATTAAAGTCGTTGTAATGAACGTCGAAATAAACTAGTCATCATTTTCTCTTCCACTTTCACAGAAAAACTGTAATGCATGAAAGGCAGGCTATAAGTATGTTTAGTAAATATATTTTCTATTTAAAATAGACAGGGTAGACCTGAAGTGAGGGGGCGGGGGGCGCTACATCACACTTCACGAAGCGAATAAAATAAAAAAAGAAACAGACAACCAAAAGACACCCGAGGCAATTATCCGACGTTCCCTTACCACATCTGAACCATGCACAAATTCCACAAACAAAAATACCAGAAAACGTAACAGGACTCACAATTAATCCAATGTGTCAGTGAGAAAAGCAAGGCGGAGAGGTAGGACCTTCTCCGACAAGCAGCAGCTACCACGTGCACGGCACGGCTAACACTGAAAGTGAGAGAAGTGCTGCCTACCGCACATTGTTGCCTCATAGCAGTACGTAGTGTGATTTCGCCAGGAATTTCCCGACGCATGTGCACGCAAGTCGGATATACGCCGATTCTTTAAAGTAACCGGACTTTGAGCAATACTCTCGGCCAAAGTGCGAAATGGCCGGCCAATTTGCGATGTGGACGGTCTTCGTGCTTTGGCCATAACAAAGATAAACTTCGTTATAAAATCGTTGTCTTGGAATATCATTTCATAGGTATAGTTACTCTCTCCATCCGACTGTTTAAAGAAGGTTTATCATAAAGCGTTACCACATTGCACCATATGGTATGCAATAGTTTGAATTGTTGCCTGCTTACTGTTTCTTGTTGTGCTTTCGAGAAACCTGTAACAACGAGGTAAGTGAAAATTTTAATTAGGCCAGTAATTGTTCTACGGTACTTGAGTTGCGGATTTAATATAAAGTTGTCTTCGGACTAGGTACACTTCAACTGGAATTAGATTCTGTTTACTCAAAGGATAGCATATTAGTTTAAGTTTGATAAGACTTTGTGGGTACATAATTTTGATAATACATAGATTTTTTGTAGAGTGAGAGGTAATTCTGGGCTAAAGTTCATACATAAACATATAGTGGGTAGCTCACAATTTATGTACGCGCCAATGGTATATATATGTGTACAAAATCGGATTGATATCCGACCATGTATTCTGTGTGCTTCACTCTTTTTGTCAGGCAGTGTAAATTGCTGAAGTGATCCTCTTGTATCTCTACCTGAGGGTTTAATTAAAAATATGTGTTTCTTCGAGTCTGTCTACGACTCTTGTTTACATAACTTTGTAATCATCCACCTTATCATTTAATCTGTATTAGTAGGTTCATAGTGTCCAAAGTTAATGACTCCATCAAGTACCAGAGGAAGCTGTTGCCTGGGTAAGGGCGAGATTACGGAGTTGTAGGGCGGGTATCCGTTTCATCAGGAGGCCGACGGTATTAAAGGAGCTTTTAAGGCTGTTCCGTTTGAAGACTGGCGTAGGTTCCACAAGGGGTTACTGCCAGGAAGCATACGAGGAGGCATAATCACGCAAACTTGAAACTGGGGATGGGTGAGAGTCACCAACAACCAAAACTTTGCAGGTTGGTTCGAGCATAGATCGAGAAACCACGCCACGATTGAGATCAGAGGTGAAGCCGCAGCGGTCCTGGAAAGGCTATGGGTGGAGCAAGGCAGGTTAACTGAGTAGGGGGAAGCCGGCAGACGACAAACCCCTCCTCGCTCTTAGGTAATCTCGCGAGTAAAGGAAACTTTAATTCAATTACTACATTTTAATGCAGCCAGTTAGAACGAGATTTCTGTGAAAGTTGGCGAGTAATCCTCTTAGAGGGCACAAAGGGCCTTAATTTTAGCGAACGCGGAAGGAAGCTCAGAAAGGAACAGAAATTTCGAGACAGGTGCAGGCAGAACAGAGGCAGCTACAAGCGTTATTAGGGATTCCCAGTGACGTCAGTGGCACGGGGGGTTCGTCTCAGGGCACGAGAGCAAAATAGCACCATCCAAAAGACTCCAAATGTCGCGTCTTTGATTATTAAAATTCATGTGATAGATACCGTGTAAGTCGTATTGCAAAATCAGAGTTTTCCAATGTAGAAATTTTTCTCACAATTTTAAACCATATATCTGCGACGAACTCTTGCTGTAGACAACTCACTTATCAGAATACTTCTAACATTTCAGGCTTCAGAAATCGTGCAGTCAACTGTGCTGTTCGCAGCTGAGAAGAATGTGAGCGATGTGAATCTAGCAGCGAGATGGCATAACACTCCTTTTGATTCTCCCGTCTCTCTAAAGCGCCAGAATAGCTCCACATCAGTTGTGGCTGTGCTTGTGGCTGGGAACTCTCCCTGAGGCGTCCAATGCCTCCGTTAAGGGACTTCCCGACCTGCGTCCAGTGTATAAAAAGTGATGGGACGCCTTCTTACACCGTGTCGGACCTCCTTTTGCCCTCCGTAGTGCAGCAGCTCGGGGTGGCATGGACTCAACAGGTCGTTGGAAATCCGTCGCAGATATATTGAGCCAGACTGCCTCTCAAGCCGTCCATAATTGAGAGTGTTGCCGGTGCCGTATTTTGCGCATGAACTGAGTTCTTGATGATGTCCCATAAATGTTCGATGGGATTTGTATGAGGCTATTTGGGTGGTCAAATTATTCGCTCGATTTTTCCAGAATGTTCTTCAAATCAATTGCGTCGAATTGTGCGTCCGTGACACAGCGTATTGCCATCCATAAATATTCCATGGTTGTTTGGTAATATGAAGTCAATGAATGGATGCAAGTGCTCTCCAAGTAGCTAGACATAACCATATCCGGACAATGATCGGTTCATTTGAACCACAGAACCGAGTTCATTGCATGTAAATTTATCTCACACCATGTGAGACCTTAACTTTTTCCGGCGAATTGAAAGTTCAAATAACTTACGGGTATGCTGCTGGGTGACGTCTCGACTACCACCGATATATCGACAGGAGCACACCCTGCCATTCTCGAGGCACAACTGCAAGGAGGAAGCAATGTGCAAGGGAATTTAATACCGCGGTTCACAGAGGAGAAACAAGGAAGCTACCACACACAGAACAAGTAAACGCAGAGTCAACTCACAACCAAAGATAACCAACGTCAGAAATATCGATAGTGAATATTAATCTGCAAGTGAGGTAGCACTAATTCTGCCCCTCTGTTTTTTGATGAGAGACAGAGCCGGATTCCGAGCAGCATTTAAACAAAATCCACCATCTCTGTTTATAAAGTTGCTTGATAGTTTGATTTTAACAGCTTCCTTAATAACAAATGGTTCAAATGGCTCTGAGCACTATGCGACTTAACTTCTGAGGTCATCAGTCGCCTAGAACATAGAACTAATTAAACCTAACTAAGCTAAGGACATCACACACATCCATGCCCGAGGCAGGATTCGAACCTCCGACAGTAGCGGCCTCGCAGTTCCAGACTGACGCGCCTAGAACCGCACGGCCACACTGGCCGGCCCTTAATAACATTATCCCAATAGGCTGGACGTGAAAGCCAGAATCTCACTGTTGTTGTATTCCATAGGATGACCGGCGTCAAGGCAATGTTCTGCAATAGCGGATTTGCTCGGCTGTTGTAAGCGTGTGTGACACACCGTTATCAAGCCACTGCCTGCTTACACAGTACCTAGTTGACTTCTTGGGTTCTGAGCCTCACTCGGAACATACCATCAGCTCTTCCCAGCTGAAATCGGAACTCGTCTGACCGGGCCTAGGTTTTCCTGTCGTCTAGGATCCAATCGACAGTGTCACAAGACCAGGAGAGTCGCTGCAGATGACGTCGCGCTATTAGCATAAGCACTCGCGTCGGTCGTCTGCTGTCATAGCCCATTAACGCCAACTTTCGCCGCACTGGCCTAACGGGTACCTTCTTCGTATGTCCCACAATGATTAATGCGTTTGTTTCAAGGAGTGTTGCCTGTCTGTTAGCACTGACAACTCTACGCAAATGTCAATATTTTTATTGTGTCGTTGTTATTGGTTTCTTTTACTCAGCCAAAGATGCTAAGCAACAACTTACATTGCAATGAAGTTTGCAAGTAAATGATTATTGGGATTCTTCATACCTAAACTCTCAACAAATGGTTCGTGTGATTGCTGAAATGATTTCCGTCCAAAACTTTCGCACAGTAATGAATGCTGCTCTTCCAAAGCATATGTTAAAAGGTCATGATTATTTTACTTCGTGTTTGTGTGATAAATTGTACAATAAGCTGGCAAGAAAAATGGAAAAATTTTCTTGAAGAATCTGAGAAAATAATTTTGACGTGTGGTCTGATCTCCATCCTGGAACTTCGCTACTTAGTTTGACTTATCATGGTATTTCAAAGGATTTTCACAAGATGTCCATAATTCTGAAATGTGAACTCATGACTGAGCTTCATACATGTGAAGTAATATTGGCAAAATTTGAAACGATACTTTATGATTGGGGCATAACTCACCAAGCAGTGCATTGTATTGTTCGTGATCGTGGATCTAACATAATTAAAACATTGTGCTGTCTGGCTTTGATGATGTGAGCTGTGCAATAGATCAGATGCAACTTTGTATTCGGGTTGCTGTGCAATCACTGAACTGACTCTTGCAACGTACTGCTAAACTGAAAAAAATTGCCACCCATTTCAGTCATTCCTTGGTCGCACAAACAGAGTTAAAATTCAATGGGGGCTCTTTATCTGTCATTCAGGATGGCCCAACATGGTAAATATTATGAAATATATAAAAATGAATTTTAACTTTATGGTATATTTTTAGAGTAAGTATTGTGTGTTTTGTTTTTATGGAAATCCTGTCAGTTACTTAGATTTCTTCAATTTCCAACTGGAATAGCACGTTCTATATGATGAAACAGTTTTGAAAGCTCAAAAATTAGCTAATTTCATATTTAGGTTAAAATCCAATCACGATGATCTCCTCTGAAGACTGGATAAATGTTCAAAAAATTGTTTAAGTAATGCAACCATGAGAAAAAACTACTAGAAACTTAAGCAGTTCTCAAGCGAGCGTTTCATCAGTCATACCGCTAATTCAAATTCTTGTGAGCACTTTACAGAACAGTTCCGAAAATTTTACGAGAAAATTACGCCATGAATTGAAATCAAGCATGAGATTTGGAGAACTGACCAGAAACGATAAGTACAAAATTACGACGTATTTAAATCAGCGATAACAGCCATAATTTTTCAGTGGCATCCTCACAGATCAAGTTGAGTCCCAAACACTTAATATGAATGATGATGAAAGCTAAGAAATCCAAACTCATCTCAAGATTACTGCACAGCTACTAGCTCTGAGAGGATCTGATTGGAAAGTGAAAATCAGCCTTCAACAATTTGTGGCTTAATCACAGAATCTCAATTAAAAACGTCGTTACAAACGTTAAATGTGAATGAAGATCAACAAGATCTGACTACTGTTAATGAAAACGACAGTCTGCTTTTGATGCTACAATTAAACCTGCTGTAGTACAAAAAGGAAGAAAAGACGTACTCTAAAAGGTGATCCGATAAAGTTGTGGAGATCAAATGGACACAGGTACCACTATCTGTTGCCACTAGCTCGCCAGTATTTGTCAGCTCCTCCCAGTAGCGCAGCCAGTGGACATTTATTCAGTGGAGTTGGCCGCATGTACGAAGAACATCGAAATAGATTGCAGGGTGAAAAAGTGGCAAAATTACTTTTTGCTCAATACAATCTGCCACTCATAAACATCGAGTGGGCATATCAAAAAGAATCATCCGATTTGGCACATCTATACTTCTGAAACTAATAAACACGTACAATGAATTTTGTTTTTTAAAGAATGGAAATCTCAAAAAGTTTTTTCATGCCTTATCATAGGTGGTCAGTCTAAATGAGAAGCCATCATGGCAGAATAGGATAAAAAAACTGAACTACGCAAAATTACATTACCAAAACAACATACAACAAAGAATCCTATCTATAGATGCAAAATTAAAACACTATAAAACAGTTACACGGCCAGAAATAACGTATGCAGCTGAAACTATCTTCAAAACAACTAATACAGCAGAAATGGACAGAATACTAAAAATAGAAAGAAGAATAATTAGGACGTATAAATAAACAGTATAAAATAAAGGGACATTGGAGAATAGCATCAAATGAAACAGTATATAAAAAAATAGAACAGTCATGAGCACAATCAGGAAGAAACGCATCTCATTCTTTGGATATCTGCTGAGAACTGAAGAAAACAGAATTAGTAAAAAAATAATACAAAAATTGTGGAATAGCAAGAGCGACATTAAATGGATCACAGAAATTAAGGAAGATATAAAAGAACTTCAAATTACAGTAGATGACCTAAAAAACAAGACAGAGAGAACCAGAATACTGCAAGACCCGCAAACCAGACTACAAATGAAAATCAATAAAAGGAGTACAGGAAGAGTGGTCTCAGATGAAGAAAGAAAGAAAATATCTGAAAGAATGAAGAAATATTGGGCAGACAGAAGAGCAAAACACCTTTCATATAAGAATAGACTCTAATAATTATATTACCTAAATATCATATTAATTTATTGTTGAACCAAATTGTATCCCTGTGTAACAACTTGTTTAGAACTTTGTATTTTTGATTAGAGTGGTCCAATGAAGGCCATAAAATAAATAATAATAAAAATAATAATAAATAGGTGTTCAGTATGTCCCCCTTGAGGTGCACAGCATATGTCAATGCGGTATTCAGATTGTTCCCACACTGCAGCAAGCATGTCTTGAGATACAGCTACCACAGCTGCTGTCACGCGCAGTTCATTCATTGTTGTTAGTAATGGAGGTCTTTTATAAACCCCCACAAGAAATAGTCAAATGCAGTCACGTCCTGTGATCTTGGAGCCCCGTAATGTAAGGCCGAATCATTTGATCCAGTGCGATCGATCCATCGTTCAATAATCCTTTGATTTCAAGAATCCCGCACTTCCAGACGCCAGTGTGGGTGTCCCCCGTCTTGTTAGTAAATGAAGTCGTTCGAATCAGTCTCCAACTCTACAAAATCAAATTTCTCAAGCATATTTCGACATGTGCTTCCTGTAACAGTGTTCTCGGCACAGAATAATGAATCATATACCTTCTCCCACGAATCTGCACAAAACACATCAAATTTTTGAGAGTCCCACTCACGTTGTACAACTTCATGTGGTTGTTCTGTACCACATATTTTCACATTATGACGGTTCACCTATCCATTTAAATGGAATTTTCCTTGCGACTAAACACTAAGCGCGGTAGAAAACTGCCATCCTCCATCTTTCCAAGAAAGAAATTACAGAACTCCACACGTTGCTGTTTGCCATGTTCAGAAAGAGCTTGCAGCAGCTGAATTTTTTATGGTTCCACGTGTGAACGTCGACGCAACACACGCCAGCCGGACATTGGGGCCTTGCGCTAACGAGCTGCCCGGCGAAAGTATTTCTGCCGACTCCATGTGAAACTATGGCGGATGCGGTTGACGTCTGTGTCAGACACTCTGGGAGGGCTCGACGAGTTGCCTTTAGTCAAGCGACGTATTTCTTGGAATTGTTCATGCCATCGTCTAATGCTCTGTACTGTAGGAGGATGCGCACCTTACATAGTACGAAAGTCTCGCACATCAGTTATTACTGACCCGCACTGCGCAAACCGACACCAGTTTTCCTAACCTGAAGTGGGCGCTCACTGCTGCTTCCTAGCGGGAACCAAGTGAAACTCGAGAGTTTCCTCTTTCCAACAGTACGTTTCTCATGCACGTATCCCAAATAATATAATAGTTATACACTACTGGTCATTAAAATTTTTACACCACGAAGATGAGGTGCTACAGGCGCGAAATTTAAGCGACAGGAAGAAGATGCTGTGATATGCAAATGGTTAGCGTTTCAGAGCATTCACAGAAGGTTGGCGCCGGTGGCGACACCTACAGCGTGCTGACATTAGGAAAGTTTCCAACCGATTTCTCACACACAAACAGCAGTTGATCGGCGTTGCCTGGTGAAACGTTGTTGCGATGCCTCCTGTAAAGAGGAGAAATGCGTAACATCACGTTTCCGTCTTTGATAAAGGTATGTTTGTGGCCTATCGCGATTGCGGTTTATCGTATCCCGACATTGCTGCTCGCGTTGGTCGAGATCCAATGACTGTTAGCAGAATATGGAATCGGTGGGTTCAGGAGGGTAATACGGAACGCCGTGCTGGATCCCAACGGCCTCGTATCACTAACAGTAGAGATGACAGTTACCTTATTAGCATGGCTGTAACGGATCGAGCAGCCACGTCTCGATCCCTGAGTCCACAGACGGGGACGTTGCAAGAGAACAATTATCTGCACGAACAGTTAGACGATGTTTGCAACAGCATGGACTATCAGCTCGGAGACCATGGCTGCGGTTACCCTTGACACTGCATCACAGGCAGGAGCGCCTGCGATGGTGTTAACGACGAATCTGGGTGCACGAATGGCAAAACGTCATTTTTTCGGATGAATCCAGATTCTGTTTACAGCATCATGATGGTCGCATCCGTTTTTGGCAACATCGCGGTGAACGCACATTGGAAGCGTGTATTCGTAATCGCCATACTTGCACCGAGCGAGGTGGCGCAGTGGTTAGACACTGGACTCGCATTCGGGAGGAGGACGGTTCAATCCCGCTTCCGGCCATCCTGATTTAGGTTTTCCGTGATTTCCCTCAATCATTCCAGGCAAATGCCGGGATGGTTCCTCTGAAAGGGCACGGCCGCCTTCCTTCCCCATCCTTCCCTTATCCGATGAGACCGATGACCACGCTGTTTGGTCTCCTTCCGCAAACAACCAACCAACCAACCATACTTGCGTAGCACCCGGCGTGATTGTATAGGGTGTAGACTTGGCCACTGTCTCTATGTTTCGATACAGTGTATCGATACATGGAACTGTTTCAGTGTTTCGGAACGGCTGTAGTTCACTGTTTCGAAACAGTGGTGTTTCATCCCGCCCCTGTTTCGGATAACCGGACCAGATTCGATCTCAAGCCAGACACAGGAACTGTATCGTTGTTTCAAAATAAGGCTGTTTCAGTTCACCTGTGCTTAGAACGGACTAATTGTATCGCAACAGTCATGTTTCATTCCGCTTTATGTCGGACGAGATTCGGGCTTGGCACAGGTACTGAAACACAACATACCACTTCATGAAACACTTTCCAGAGTGTCGAAATCTTTTTGACAAGCAATAGCATGAAGCTGAAGATATCCGAAAATAAGGCTTCGTTTCTAGCTGACTGTCTTATTCCGAAATGGCGTAACATCTGCTTTATAAATACTAACCAAACAATAAAACAACGCATATTATTCACATTCAAAATAATAAATATGTGAAAATCACTGTGTTAAATTAGACTTTTTTTATAACATACGCTTCTCTGTTCATGTACAATAATCATATTAATAAACGCAAGTAAGCCTACAACATTTTGAATAAAAAAAGGCGTATATACATAAATTTGATGTAGGTATAAATGCAAGCAATCTGTTTTACTTATCACAGATAGTGTAATTGTGAACGGGAAGGACTGGGACGCAAGGTGAATTAATAGTAACGGTTCGAAACACCTTGCAAGACAATTTTTTTTCCGTTATATTTTGTTATTTATTCGAATTATTTGGCGTTATTTGTGAGTCTATGGTCACTGTGCCTATTATCCACAATGATTCCCTTTGTATACATGGAAATTAGCAGGATCGGTATATTACCCATACTAACGGAATGTGGGAATCCCAGTAGCATATCTGCTGTTTCTGCAGTTTGCTCCCATCTCCAGTTCTGTTCGTGGTGGTTCTTCTGTCTTCAGCTATGGCTGACCTCAGCCAATTGAAAAGTATGAAAGTCACACGACACGAAAGCAGCGCATTTGCTGCAGGAAGTAAGAAACTGCCAAGATGCCTAAGTGATAGTTTCATACTTTCTGCGATATGATTAGCGCTCTCGCACCTCATTTGTGTTTATATGGACATACGTATACAGTAGACATTCAAGATGATAAAATGTGTAGGTTTATTAGAGTACAAAACACAAACTGTTTCACTGTTTCGAAACAGCGTATCGAAACATTACATTGTACTGTTTCATTTGTTTCGAAACAGTTAGGTGTTTCAGTTTGCCCATCTCTAATGGGGTGCCATTGGTCACCTCTTATTCGTGTTGACGGCACTTTGAACAGTGGACGTTACATTTCAGATGTGTTACGACCCGTGGCTCTACTCTTCATTTGATCCCTGCGAAACCCTATATTTCAGCAGGATAATGCACGACCGCATGGTGCAGGTCCTGTACGGGCCTTTCTGGATACAGAAAATGTTCGACTGCTGCCCTAGCAAGCACATTCTCTAGATCTCTCACCAATTGAAAACGTCTGGTCAATGGTGGCCGAGCAACAGGCTTGTCACAGTACGCCAGTCACTACTCTTGATGAACTGTGGTATAATGTGAACCTGTACACGCCATCCAACCTCTGTTTGATTCAATGCCCAGGCGTATCAAGGCCGTTATTACGGCCACAGGTGGTTGTTCTGGGTACTAATTTCTCAGGATCTAAGCACCCGAATTGCGTGAAAATGTAATCACATGTCAGTTCTAGTATAATATATTTGTCCAATGAATACCCGTTTATCATCTGCATTTCTTCTTGGTGTAGCAATTTTAATGGCCAGTAGTGTATTTTTTTGTTTCATGCTGCATAATAAAAATGGTGTTTGACAGACAACTGTTACTTTTTTCTTGATACATAGACCTCCCCTCCTTCGTCAGCATCCGTTTCCACCTCCACTACCATTGGCTTTCACTCGATTATGGAAGACGGGCTTCATTCACTTGTGGGCCGATATCCCTTCCATAATGGCGAGCATGCCGGTGTACTGTGATTTAAACGAATGCTGAAAGAACTTCCTCGATGTATTATTGTGAAGTTGCCTACAAGGCGTACCCCAATTGTAACGGAATCAAATTCCACGTAGCAGTCTCCAACAATAGCTAAACACAGCGCTTCGTGAATCATTGTTTCGTTACGAACAACCGCACGAGCTGGAACCTGCGTACTGCGTTATGCCTTATGCCTTAATGATCGCTTTCACAGCGGCTTTGTCGTCTTCCTCGCAAGAAGACATCAAAGAGTACGTTTCGACATTTTTTTTAAATTTATCATCGTACGGCCTGTTCACACACAGCTATCTCAAACTGGAAATGTTATTCTACAGCCTGCTCAGACAATTCAACGTCTGAATTGCTTCAAGCCGTATAACAGCACGAAATTACATAGGCTTAACAAAGGACATATTTTGACATAAAACAAATTTTACATACACAGTGAAGTGAACGAGTAAACAAGATCGAGATGGAACACAGGATACACAGAGGCAGTATGCTACTAAAATCGCCATTAGTACACATATGGGATATTCCTAATTCACAATTTCATATTGCTGGAAAGAAATGTAGCCTGCTTAAGGGAGCTTAGTGAGTTAGTTTAGTGCATTACGTTTATTAACAATATGCGACATTCCGGACACTCAGACTCGAAATGTGGCTAATCCCGTGAATTTCGGTAGGCTAAGACCAGAAATAACAACCATTCTGATTTTTCAGGTATGGCGTGAGGCAGCGACTGATGTTTTAAATAGTAAGCAGTTTGTCACAAGTCGTCAGCTGCAGCCATTTCTAAGTAGTTCTGACTTGGAGGAGACGGATGTACACCACTGTCACGAAAAGCACGCAAAACTGTCAGCTTTACACTATATGGAGAGCTCACCTGCAGTCTTTTCTCCTTATGTTTCGACACACATCTTCCGATATTGTCGATGTGGGTTCGAGGGACGATGGCATTGTAGTTAGGTACCAATATTGTAAATTGTTCTTCTCGGGATTTCCCAAATCATAATACAGGTTAGTTTCACTCTTCAATTTTCTAGTTGTATCTGACAACTAGATGTGCACTGAATGTTTACCAGTATTTGTCTTATCGAAACAGCTCACAAGAAATTTTGTATGCTGTGACATATATACTTCATGATTTACAGCTTGGTCAAGCTAAGTATTTCCTGAACGAAAGCGGCTCAGAAATACTATAGTACTGATGGCTTCTTATCCGAAGCAACACTGTGATACGATTTTTGCTCTGTTGTTGTGGTCTTCAGTCTTGAGACTGGTTTGATGCAGCTCTCCATGCTACTCTATCCTGTGCAAGCTTCTTCATCTCCCAGTACCTACTGCAACCTACATCCTTCTGAATCTGCTTAGTGTATTCATCTCTTTGTCTCCCTCTACGATTTTTACCCTCCACGCTGCCCTCCAATGCAAAATTGGTGATCCCTTGATGCCTCAGAACATGTCCTACGAACCGATCCCTTCTTCTGATCAAGTTGTGCCACAAATTCTCTTCTCCCCAATCCCATTCAATACTTCCTCATTAGTTATGTGATCCACCCATCTAATCTTCAGCATTCTTCTGTAGCACCACATTTCGAAAGCTTCTATTCTCTTCTTGTCCAAACTATTTATCTTCCATGTTTCACATCCATGCATGGCTACACTCCATACAAATACTTTCAGAAATGACTTCCTGACACGTAAATCTATACTCGATGTCAACAAATTTCTCTTCTTCAGAAACGCTTTCCTTGCCATTACCAGTCTACATTTTATATCCTCTCTACTTCGACCATCATCAGTTATTTTGCTCCCCAAATAGAAAAACTCCTTTACTACTTTAAGGGTCTCATTTCCTAATCTAATTCCCTCAACATCACTCGACTTAATTCGACTACATTCCATTATCCTCGTTTTGCTTTTGTTGATGTTCATCTTATGTCCTCCTTTCAAGACACTATCCATTCCGTTCAACTGCTCTTCCAAGTCCTTTGCTGTCTCTGACAGAATTACGATGTCATCGGCAAACCTCAAAGTTTTTATTTCTTCTCCATGGATTTTAATACCTACTCCGAATTTTTCTTTTGTTTTCTTCTCTGCTTGCTCAATATACAGATTGAATAACATCGGGGAGAGACTACAACCCTGTCTCACTCCCTTCCCAACCACTGTTTCCCTTTCATGTCCCTCGACTCTTAAAACTGCCATCTGGTTTCTGTACAAATGGTAAATAGCCTTTCGCTCCCTGTATTTTACCCCTGGCACCTTTAGATTTTGAAAGAGAGTATTCCAGTCAACGTTGTCAAAAGCTTTCTCTAAGTCTACAAATGCTAGAAAGGTAGGTTTGCCCTTCCTTATTCTAGCTTCTAAGATAAGTCGTAGGGTCAGTATTGCCTCACGTGTTCCAACATTTCTACGGAATCCAAACTGATCTTCCCCGAGGTCGGCTTCTACTAGTTTTTCCATTCGTCTGTAAAGAATTCGCGTTAGTATTTTGCAGCTGAGACTTATTAAAGTGATAGTTCGGTAATTTTCACATCTGTCAACACCTGTTTTCTTTGGGATTGGAATTATTACATTCTTCTTGAAGTCTGAGGGTATTTCGCCTGTCTCATATATCTTGCTCACCAGATGGTAGAGTTTTGTCAGGACTGGCTCTCCCAAGGCTGTCAGTAGTTCCAATGGAATGTTGTCTACTCCCGGGGCCTTGTTTCGACTCAGGTCTTTCAGTGCTCTGTCAAACTCTTCACGCAGTATCATATTCCCATTTCATCTTCATCTACATCCTCTTCTATTTCCATAACATTGTCCTCAAGTACATCGCCCTTGTATAGACCCTCTATATACTCCTTCCACCTTTCTGCTTTCCCTTCTTTGCTTAGAACTGGGTTTCCATCTGAGCTCTTGATGTTCATACAAGTGGTTCTCTTATCTCCAAAGGTCTCTTTAATTTTCCTGTAGGCAGTATCTATCTTTCCCCTAGTGAGATAAGCCTCTACATCCTTACATTTGTCCTCCATGCTTAGCTATTTTGCACTTCCTCTCAATCTCATTTTTGAGACGTCTGTATTTCTTTTTGCCTGCTTCATTTACTGCATTTTTCTATTTTCTCCTTTCATCAATTAAATTCAATATTTCTTCTGTTACCCAAGGATTTCTACCAGCCCTCGTCTTTGTACCTACTTGATCCTCTGTTGCCTTCACTACTTCATACCTCAAAGCTACCCATTCGTCTTCTACTGTATTTCTTTCCCCCATTACTGTCAGTTGCTCCCTTATGCTCTCCATGAAACGCTGTACAACTTCTGGTTCTTTTAGTTTATCCATGTCCCATCTCCTTAAATTCCCACCTTTTTGCAGTTTCTTCAGTTTTAATCTACAGGTCATAACCATTTTATTGTGGTCAGAGTCCACATCTGCCCCTTGAAAAGTCTTACAATTTAAAACCTGGTTCCTAAATCTCTGTGTTACCATTACATAATCTATCTGAAACCTATCAGTATCTCCAGGCTTCTTCCATGTATACAGCCTTCTTTTATGATTCTTGAACCAAGTGTTAGCTATGATTAAGTTGTGCTCTGTGCAAAATTCTACCAGGCGGCTTTCTCTTTCATTTCTTTTCCCCAATCCATATTCACCTACTGCGTTTCCTTCTTTGCCTTTTCCTACTACCGAATTCCAGTCACCCATGACTATTAAATTATCATCACCCTTCACTATCTGATTAATTTCTTTTATTTCATCATACATTTCTTCAATTTCTTCGTCATCTGCAGAGCTAGTTGGCATGTAAACTTGTACTACTGTAGTAGGTGTGGGCTATGAAAGCACAAATACCTACAAATCTATGAATCACTAGTATTACTGATAAACATAGAGATTTTTTCGTGTTATGAAAAAAGCTATAGCAAATGCTCTTGCTTTGCCTGCTACTACATCTACAATTCAACGATCCTTCATTACCCTAGGAAGAGTAAAACTGTGGTCGTATTCTACAGTGAGTGAAAAAAGGTTATGTGAGTCGTACATGCTAAGTGTTCACAGAAGAAAAGTGATCTAAAAATCTTATTTTACTAACATAGCTACTGACATATTTGTGCAACAGCCTCGGCAATTGTTATTCGCCTTCAAACAAGAGCAGATTATTATTGCATTTTGTATAATTAGACATCAGCACATGTTTCCGGAATGAGATTTTCGCTCTGCAGCAGAGTGTGCGCTGATATGAAACTTCGTGGCAGATTAAAACTGTGTGCCGGACCGAGACTCGAACTCGGGACCTTTGCCTTTCGCGCGAAAGTGCTCTACCAAATGAGCTACCCAAGCTCGACTCACGCCCCGCCCTCACAGCTTCACTTCTGACTCGTGCTTGGGTAGCTCAGTTGGTAGAGCACTTGCCCGCGAAAGGCAAAGATCCCGAGTTCGAGTCTCGGCCGGCACACAGTTTTAATCTTCCATAAGTTTCATATCAGCGCACACACTGCTGCAGAGTGAAATTCTCATTCTGGAAACATCCCCAGGTTGTGTCTAAGCCATGTCTCCGCAATGTCCTTTCTTTCAGGAGTGCTAGTTCTGCAAGGTTCGCAGGAGAGCTTCTGTAAAGTTTGGAAGGTGGGAGACGAGGTACTGGCAGAAGTGAAGCTGTGAGGACAGGGCGTGAGTCGTGCTTCGGTAACTCAGTTGGTAGAGCAGTTGCCCGCGAAAGGCAAACGTCCCGAGTTCGATTCTCGGTCCGGCACACAGTTTCAATCTGCCAGGACGTTTCACCATCACATGTGTTTCTTCATAACTCCTCAATGAGTGGAAGACGAACGACATCTAAAGCACTTACTAAACATTTACTAAACTCCGGGTCTCTTGTCACGTTGTGTTCTGCTTCTCCTAACTGTTCGGGATGTCGGAACCGTACATGACTTCGAGGGGCCAGGAATATATTCATCGTAATTCATCGCTAAATGCTTCATTTACTGATACTGGATACCCGTACACAGAGTGGCTAACACGCAACTGATTGAACGTTGCGACTGGTGCCAACTAGAAAGGCTCAAATGGTTCAAATGGCTCTGAGCACTATGGGACTTAACATCTACGGTCATCAGTCCCCTAGAACTTACAACTACTTAAACCTAACTAACCTAAGGACACCACACAACACCCAGCCATCACGAGGCAGAGAAAATCCCTGACCCCGCCGGGAATCGAACTAGAAAGGCAAACTGGCACTGTTGTGGGGACAGACACGGTAGCACCTGTTGTTTATATTAAATCTTATGGTTAAATAGTCTTGATTATAGGAAATTATGTTTTAAAAACTGTAATCTCAACACAGTATTTTCAATGGAGGCTGTTGTGTAACCTTTGAAACCTTGCGGATTTACTGGTGATTTTCTTTGAATGCGGTTAAACGCAATGTAGATATGGTAAACTGAAATGCACAGGAGTAAATCTACCACACAATATCACATTGCCACTCCTCTAGATTCCATGAAACTTGGCATCAGGGTCACGAGCACACCTTCCCTTGTGCACGTTGTAAGGAGCTTTTGCTCATGCGTAATTGGTGTGACTTAATTGCCTTACGGTCCAAATACGTAGGATTGATAAACACTGTGCATAGCTCCTGGCGTGCACAGTTAGCCCTTAGCACTCAACTGCAAGTTTACATCAATGCCACTGGGTGTTATTAATCCTGCTAGATGGAAGCACACTCTTCAGATATTGCAATACACTTACTATATAGCAAAATTAATTGGGCGTCAGTATATCTTATACTGATAGAAAAACCTGTTTTGTGAGATTCTGAATGAGATATACTACACTCCTGGAAATGGAAAAAATAACACATTGACACCGATGTGTCAGACCCACCATACTAGCTCCGGACACTGCGAGAGGGCTGTACAAGCAATGATCACACACACGGCACAGCGGACACACCAGCAACCGCGATGTTGGCCGTCGAATGGCGCTAGCTGCGCAGCATTTGTGCACCGCCGCCGTCAGTATCAGCCAGTTTGCCGTGGCATACGGAGCTCCATCGCAGTCTTTAACACTGGTAGCATGCCGCGACAGCGTGGACGTGAACCGTATGTGCAGTTGACGGACTTTGAGCGAGGGCGTATAGTGGGCATGCGGGAGGCCGGGTGGACGTACCGCCGAATTGCTCAACACGTGGGGCGTGAGGTCTCCACAGTACATCGATGTTGTCGCCAGTGGTCGGCGGAAGGTTCACGTGCCTGTCGACCTGGGACCGGACCGCAGCGACGCACGGATGCACGCCAAGACCGTAGGATCCTACGCAGTGCCGTAGGGGACCGCATCGCCACTTCCCAGCAAATTAGGGACACTGTTGCTCCTGGGGTATCGGCGAGGACCATTCGCAACCGTCTCCATGAAGCTGGGCTACGGTCCCGCACACCGTTAGGCAGTCTTCCGCTCACGCCCCAACATCGTGCAGCCCGCCTCCAGTGGTGTCGCGACAGGCGTGAATGGAGGTACGAATGGAGACGTGTCGTCTTCAGCGATGAGAGTCGCTTCTGCCTTGGTGCCAATGATGGTCGTATGCGTGTTTGGCGCCGTGCAGGTGAGCGCCACAATCAGGACTGCATATGACCGAGGCACACAGGGCCAACACCCGGCATCATGGTGTGGGGAGCGATCTCCTACACTGGCCGTACACCTCTGGTGATCGTCGAGGGGACACTGAATAGTGCACGGTACATCCAAACCGTCATCGAACCCATCGTTCTACCATTCCTAGACCGGCAAGAGAACTTGCTGTTCCAACAGGACAATGCACGTTAGCATGTATCCCGTGCCACCCAACGTGCTCTAGAAGGTGCAAGTCAACTACCCTGGCCAGCAAGATCTCCGGATCTGTCCCCCATTGAGCATGTTTGGGACTGGATGAAGCGTCGTCTCACGCGGTCTGCACGTCCAGCACGAACGCTGGTCTAACTGAGGCGCCAGGTGGAAATGGCATGGCAAGCCGTTCCACAGGATTACATCCAGCATCTCTACGATCGTCTCCATGGGAGAATAACAGCCTGCATTGCTGCGAAAGGTGAATATACTCTGTACTAGTACCGACATTGTGCATGCTCTGTTGCCTGTGTCTATGTGCCTGTGGTTCTGTCAGTGTGATCATGTGATGTATCTGACCCCAGGAATGTGTCAATAAAGTTTCCCCTTCCTGGGACAATGAATTCACGGTGTTCTTATTTCAATTTCCAGGAGTGTACCTTAAGTTTTGGATTTTATCATACAGTAATCCATTTGAGGTGCTCAGAACTACAAAGTACATCATCGTCGGTTATTAGTCATGCAAAGGCATCTGTTGGTCTTATCGCAGGTCAGGTTCTCTGTTCTGTAGGCGCTCATTGTGTACATGAACATTCACGAAAAGATGATTTCTCTGGTATCCATTTAAATGTGAGATCGAAGATAGTGTGCTTTCGGCCCTTATCGTTTTCAGTACCTCATTTGTATTCTAGTGAAGTGACCATGTTGATACTTCTTGAATGTAATAGCCGGCGGGGTGGCCGAGCGGTTCTAGGCGCTACAGTCTGGAACTGCGCGACCACTACGGTCGCAGATTCGAATCCAGCCTCGGGCATGGATGTGTGTGATGTCCTTAGGTTAGTTGGGTTTAAGTAGTTCTAAGTTATAGGAGACTGATGACCTCAGAAGTTAAGTCCCATAGTGCTCAGAGCCATTTGAACCATTTTTTTTTAATTCAATAATTTCGACAAACTGCAGTTCGTGTTTGGAGGTGGTTATTTACTGTGCAAGAATCGGATTTTGTGTGCAGTGTCAGCATGGACTCTGTTAAATTTGCTTTAGGCGCTAACAGGAAAGCAAATTACCAAGAAGAGTTAGGTTCAAAGGAACAAGGGCCTCCCAATCTGTTCATGGAGAAACTGACGAAATCAAATGAGATTGACTACAAGTGAACGTTTAACAAAGAAGTTATAATAATCGTAAGTTGTTGTGTGGGTGCGGCATAAGAATGTCTAACTTTGAGCCAGGAAATTTATTTGTTAACTAATATGTGTGTTAGGGACCTTGCACATTGGTCCGAAAAAAAGCACACACAAACTTCCAGTTACAAAAAAATAAAAAAAATAAAAATGCGAAACTGAGAGCAGCCACAGCTTAAACATTATTTCGTTCTTGCCATCAATTGTACTGAAGTATGTACAAAGGAAAAGTATTACGAAACAAAAAAAAATTCTATCTTTTTTCAGACAAGTTATGCATATCATTATTGTTATTTTCTTTTCTTTTTTTTTTTTGAGTCATCAGTCTACTGACTGGTTTGATGCGGCCCGCCACGAATTCCTCCCCTGTGCTAACCTCTTCATCTCAGAGTAGCACTTGCAACCTACGTCCTCAATTATTTGCTTGACGTATTCCAATCTCTGTCTTCCTCTACGGTTTTTGCCCTCTACAGCTCCCTCTATTACCATGGAAGTCATTCCCTCATGTCTTAGCAGATGTCCTATCACCCTGTCCCTTCTCCTTATCACATATTCCTTTCCTCTCCGATTCTGCGTAGAACCTCCTCATTCCTTACCTTATCAGTCCACCTAATTTTCAACATTCGTCTATAGCACCACATCTCAAATGCTTCGATTCTCTTCTGTTGCGGTTTTCCCACAGTCCATGTTTCACTACCATACAATGTTGTTTATTATATTATTATTATTATTATTATTATTATTATTATTACTGTTATTATTATTGGCAGTGGAAAACTGTTATACAGCAGGTGGTATTAATTTCACAGTCTCATATTTATCTGAACCTAAAACTTGGTGGACACCCACAATGTATACGCACGAGCCGCCATTGAATATTTCGTAAAACAATGATTTCTCATTGTAATTTTTATTATAGGTTTCCAAGAATCGAAACTTGTGACTTTTGTTGCTGGGATTGGCAGTCGGTCGGGCGTGCTTGTGTGGTTGATGAAATGCGTTCCGGCACCTAAAATTTTAGACTGGTCAGTTTTAGTTTTGCCCATTAGGAAAACAAATGTCTCTTGTACTTAGCTTAGTCAATGTTGCCAGGATATTAAGTAATCTAAAAATGAATATTACTGGACTAAATCAAAGCCCTCCTAAGCCCGCCCGGGTAGCCATGTATGCTAATGTCCCGTTTCCGGAACGGGCAATTCCGCTAGCCTCTGTCGAATCCACGGACTAAGGACGAAGGTCGGTGTGCTGGCGGCCTGGATGTGGTTTCCAGGCGGTTTCCCACATCCCACTAGGCAAACGCAGGATTTAATTTTAAGTGACGCTAATGGCCAGCTGTACAAGGTGAACATTAACAAAAACGAAAAACTTCAGAGACGCATTCCTGGCTGGAAATCGAGGAAAAAGGTCGTATGAAGATGTGTATGGAAATGAATATTTGCCACGTTAGATGGCGCTGACGAATGACAGTTGCCCTGACCACGTGCCGTGTGCTACTTGTGTGTTGCAGGCTGTGCAATTGACGCAGAGTACTGTAGGCAGCAGAATGGTCCCGTATTCATGTCGGGACCAAGCTGAGATGGAGTTTGTTTACGGCCAAGAAGGTGCAAACGATAGAGAGGTAGCACGACGTTACCAAAACTAGTACGCTCACAGACACCAACCACACCACACATTGTTTCAAGCCCTTTTGGGCGTTTATGTGATCACAGGTCCTTTCAGAGAGACTAAAGTGCAGTGAGGCGGCGGACTGACCGAACACCAGATTTGGAGGACGGATTCTACAGGATATTGAGACGAACCCTACTGCAGGAACCAGACAAGCGACCCGCTAACATGGTGTGAGCCGAAGTAGGCTTATGTGTATCTTGCATGGCAACCGCTACCATCCCTGTCACCTAAAATCCTATGGAGGCCACTTTTGAACATCTGTTATGACTTACATGCGATGCAGCTCTGTGCTCTGCTCCAGGACGATTTGTCGCAGTTCCATTCACACCATCCAATTCAGGACACATGTTTCCAGTTGGGGATCCCTCCCTGCAGTTTGTCGGTTTTATTAATGCTTACAGTGCATGGACAGTTCAGTTCATCCAAATGACATTCCGAGTCCTTTACAAATTTCTGGTTCTGTTCACATGCAAATCACGTTTGTAATACTGACTGGATTGGGTTGATAGGAGAATACAGGGGCTACAAACAAACAATACCAAAAGTCACTAGAAAAATTTCAAAATAAAAGTTAAAAATAATGTTATTGTGATGCATATCATACAATTCTGTTTGATTAGAAGATTACGAAGATGAAATTGGATTCTGCCTAGCAAAGTATTACGAGAGTTATCAGTGTACTTTTGCATATATTTTAATTAATTTATAGTAATCAAAGCCGTCTCTTAAGTAAAACCAATTGTCAGAATCGAGGTATTTTGATACTGTGCTTCGATTAAAATACCTCAATTGCGGCAAAAGGCACTTCTGAAACGGTTTAAAATTAGGTTGAACAGTGTCTGTTCTCATGTCAGGCTTCGCAGGATTTGTTGATGGAAGCTATGCCACACACAACTTATTACGTCACTGCGAATGCGAAAATGTAAGTGTCAATGAAATTCTCCAACAGCAGTGTAACTTAAGATATTATTTTATTTTATTGACACAGTATCGAGTCTTCAGATGAAGCACTAATGAAACGATTCAGTTCACGACATCTATGGATTTATTGCACTATGACATTTACACTACTGGCCATTAAAATTGCTACACCACGAAGATGACGTGCTACAGACGCGAAATTTAACCGACAGGAAGAAGATACTGTGATATGCAAATGATGAACTTTTCAGAGCATTCACACAAGGTTGGCGCCGGTGGCAACACCTACAACGTGCTGACATGAGGAAAGTTTCCTACCGATTTCTCATACACAAACAGAAGTTGACCGGCTTGGCCTGGTGAAACGTTGTTTTGATGCCTCTTGTAAGGAGAAGAAATGCGTACCATCACGTTCCCGACTTTGATAAAGGTCGGATTGTAGCCTATCGCGATTGCGGTTTATCGTATCGTGACATTGCTGCACGCGTTGGTCGAGATCCAATGATTGTTAGCAGAACATGGAATCGGTAGGTTCAAGAGGGTAATACGAAACGCCGTGCTCGATCCCAACGGCCTCGTATCACCAACAGTCGAGATGACAGGCAGCTTATCCGCATGGCTGTAACGGATCGTGCAGCCACGTCTCGATCCCTGAGTCAACAAATAGGGACGTTTGCAAGACAACAACCATATGCACGAACAGTTCGACGACGTTTGTAACAACATGGACTATCAGCTCGGAGACCATGGCTGCGGTTACCCTTGACGCTGCATCACAGACAGGAGCGCCAGCGATGGTGTACTCAACGTCGAACCTGTGTGCACGAATGGCAAAACGTCATTTTTTCGGATGAATCCAGATTCTGTTTACAGCATCATGATGGTCGCATCCATGTTTGGCGACATCGCGGTGAACGCACATTGGAAGCGCGTATTCGTCATCGCAATACTGGCGTATAACCCGGCGTGATTTTCTGGGGTGCCTTTGGTTACACGTCTCGGTCACCTCTAGTTCGCATTGACGACACTTTGAATAGTGCAGTCTATATTCCAGATGTGTTACGACCCGTCGCTCTAGCCTTCATTCGATCCCTACGAAACCCTACATTTCAGCAGGATAATTCACGACCGCATGTTGCAGCTCCTGTATGGGCCTTTCTGGATACAGAAAATGTTCGACTGCTGCCCTGGCCAGCACATTCTTCAGATCTCTCACCAATTGAAAACGTCTGGTAAATCGTGGCCGAGCAACTGGCTAGTCATAATACGCCAGTCACTATTCTTGAGGAACTGTGGTATCGTGTTGAAGCTACATGGGCAGCTATACCTGTACACGCTGCCCAAAAAATGGTTCAAATGGCTCTGAGCACTATGGGACTTAACTTCTGAGTTCATCAGTCCCCTAGAACGTAGAATACTTAAACCTAACTAACCTAACGACATCACACACACCCATGCCCGAGATAGGATTCGAACCTGCGACTGTAGCGGTCGCATGGTTGCAGACTTTAGCTCCTAGAACCGCTCGGCCACCACGGCAGGCCCACGCTATTCAAGATCTGTTTGGCTCAATGCCCAGGCGTATCAAGGCCGTTATTATGGCCACAGGTGGTTGTTCTGGGTACTGATTTCTCACGCTCTAAGCACCCAAATTGCGTGAAAATGTAATCACATGTCAGTTCCAGTATATTTGTCCAATGAATACCCGTTTATTATCTGCATTTCTTCTTGGTGTAGCAATTTTAATGGGCAGTGGTGTTGATTTTTTGAGAGACACTTATGGGGTTCGAAGGTGGTATAGTGAAATACTGAAACTTGTAGCCTTCAAAATATAGTAAAATAACATCTTAAGTTAAACGGCTGTTGGAGAATTTCATTGACATTGACAATTACTTAAACAGCCAACGTACCCTGTCCACGAAGGACCAACAGAGACCGCGAATAAGTAGTAGTAATTCTCTGACATTGTAAACAGAAGTAGAAAGCTTTACAGCCGCCCGGTGTGGCCGAGCGGTTGTAGGCGCTACCGTCTGGAGCAGCGCGAGCGCTGCGGTTGCAGGTTCGAATCCTGCCTCGGGCATGGATGTGTGTGATGTTCTTAGGTTAGTTAGGTTTAAGTAATTCTTAGCTCTAGGGGACTGTTGACCGCAGATGTTAAATCCCGCAGTGCTCAGAGCTATTTGAACAAAACTATACATGGAAAAGCACAGGTTACTTCAAGCAGTTTCACGTCGCGTCCGAAAATTCCTGTTACGCTACATTGGGAATCTATTCTTATTAAGTCATATTTTATGTTCTGATTTTGCAAAATCGATCAAGTATAGATCGAAGAATCGCATTTGACCTTGAACCACAGTATGTATAAAATAAAGGCAAGGGGAGGCCGTCCGTGGCAAAGAATGAAACACAAAAAGGCTGACAATGATATCGTGGCGAGGCAAGATTGTTTTGGACGGCCAGTAAGACGGACCATGGGCAGTAGAGATGAAGAAGGAAGCGAGGGGAGGGACTGCTTCTCCGTTGCCCACCTCACTCCTCGTAGGCGTTCTCAGGAGCTGCCTAAACTGCAGGAAAGTTATCTCACGATTACTGCATCGCACAACGTGGTATTGTTGTCATGATAGTTGTTTGAGCAGCAATAAGAATCAAAGAAGAGTAAGTATACAATTTCAGCACGAATCATCACTGTATGAAGGAATTCGCTGTGTTATGCACCCTTCGTTTTGTATGGGACGACAAACAAGTCACTGCCGTTTCCAACGATGTCGAAAACGGTGCAATGCACGTAAAATAATCAGCTTGTGACATCTCCATTATAGAAACGACACATTTGCTTTGCTTTATTTTATTTCGCAATTTCGTAATTTTACCAGAAATCAGAAAGTTTAAAAAATTTGAGAAAAAATTTCTTAATTGCCTGCTACATATTTCTACTGATACAATTACTTGGTAGGGAGGAACAGAAATGTGACAGCGAAATACGGTATAATAAATAACATTTATTAATAGTTATTATCAAAATTGTACTTTGGTAACAGTGTTATAAGAGTCACTTGATGTTTTGTGCACTATTGCAATCAAATCTAAATAACTTTGCTCTCTCAAAATGGCTCTGAGCACTATGGGACAGCATCTGAGGTCATCAGTCCCCTAGAACTTAGAACTACTTGATGATGATGATGAGTCCCATACTCCGTTTACCGAGCGTAGGGGAGCCACGCGGGAGACCCGCGCCGCCATACTAGGCAAGGTCCTAGTGGAGGTGGTTTGCCATTGCCTTCCTCCGACCGTAATGGGGATGATTGATGATGATGATGAAGACGACACAAACACCCAGTCATCACGAGGCAGGTGAAAAATCCCTGACCCCGCCGGGAATCGAACCCGGGACCCCGTGCTCGGGAAGCGAGAACGCTACCGCGAGACCACGAGCTGCGGACTAGAACTACTTAAACCTAACTAATTAAGAACATCACAAACATCCATGCCCGAGGCAGGATTCGAGCTGCGACCGTAGCGGTCGCGCGGTTCCAGAGTGAAGCGCCTAGAACCGCTCTGCCACACCGGCCGGCTTTGCTCTCTCTCTCTCTCTCTCTCTCTCTCTCTCTCTCTCTTTCTCTCTCTCTCTCTCTCTCGGCATTCTGTGATATTATTACTATGATTGAAAGTAACATCCAGACACTCGTGGTTTACTATGTTTATTGCACTGTAAATAGCGACTGCTAGTCAGAAGTGTAGTCTTGTAAACAGAAGCTCGTGGAAATGTCCTTCGTAACGTACTTACTGGTAATGCTGGCTGGCACTGTAGGAACGGTTGAACTGCAGCGGCAGGATCTGTGGCGCTGCAGATGCTGGCACAGTGTCGGCGGTCCGTCGTCAGTTCACAGGTGCTTCCCCATCTAGGTCAGCAGCAGGTGGAAGCGAAGTAGTCCGCCATTGAGAGCGCTCTCCCCGGCGGCTGGCAGCACCATCGGTGGACGAATACGGTGCGCTGAAGGACGTGTGAGAGAATCAGAAAGACAGCCCTGCTTGGCGAGTGCCATCTAGAGGCAGCTGCTAGACACAGAGCAGCCGTACAAACAGCAATCTCTTTTCTTTACCTTTATTGTCATTTGATACCCCTCACTCTGGCTGCTGTGGGCTGGCAGGGGATCAATTCGCCGCTCTTCACATAATAGGTTATATAAAATATCGCAGGAAAACGGTACATACATAAAACTTGGGGATAAAAGGTGAAGTCTATACATGACAAGGGGAAAAAAATTAGAGTTGAAATATACAAAAAAGGCGTAGTACGACGAGGCACGTTGACATAAAATTCACAAATAATTAAAATGACACTCGACAGAGGCGTAGCACATAAATATTGGCGGCGCGAATAACACATTTAAATACGACGTTCAGATTATGTGACGACGACACTGAACACACACTGCACTTATGTAATACACACGGCAGGCACACCCTTTACAAAGAGTAAATGGATAACAATTGGAAGAACTTGCCAAGGGAGGGGAGGTCAGAGAGGAAGGAGAAAGGAAAGAGAGAAGGGGATTTAGAGTAAGAGGGGGGGGGCAGGAAGGAGCACAAAGGGAGGGGAGCCGGTAACACACCAAGGGGCAGGAGATGGGGAGGGTACGGAGGGAGCAACCCAGAATGGAGCGCAAGGACTGAGAAAGAAGAAGTGAGAGGGTGGTTGGAGGGAAGAGCCAGCAGAGGGGGTGAGGAACGACATGGTTCCCTAGGGAGAACAGGAGAGGAAAAGGAGGGTGAGATTTGGATGGAAGCACATCATTCGTGATGGGGAGACACCAGTTTATTTGGGAGACAAGGTGGAAGGAGTGGAGATCGAGAGATCGTGGGTCACAAAGGTAGAGGAGCAGCAAGTAGGGAGTGGAGAGGAAAGGCGACACCAAGGGGTGAGAGGGATTAAGGTGGCGGTTGCTGCAGAGGATACAGATGTAATCAAGGAAAATAAGGGGATGTGGAAAAGAGATGTCATAGAGGATCATTGTGGGGAATGGGAGACAGATGCAAAACAAAGGAGGAGCACATGGTGTACAAGGATTTCGAGTACTTTGTAGAATTTAGGAGGGGCAGCGATCCATGCAGCACTAACATAACAAAGGATGGGACATTTCAAGGATTTGTGGGTGTAAAGGATGTTCGAAGGATGCAATACCCATGTCCGACTGGACAGCGGTTTCAGGAGGCGGAGTCTATCGTGGCCTTTCCGTTGGATTGTAAGGAGATGAGGAGTCCAGGTGGGGCGACAGTCAAGACAAGGCCAAGGTATTTCAAGGTGAGAGTAAGTTGGATAGGGCGGTCGTGGGCGGTGAAGTAGAAATCATTAAGCCGGAAGGAGGGGATGGTACATCCTGTAATGATTGCTTGGGTTTTGGTTGCACCAAGCGGTAAACTGGTCTAGATGAGTTTTGAGGGAACGCTGGGACCGTTAAAGGGTAGGATAGAGGATAATGAGGGCGGTGTCATAAGCATATTGAAGGAGATGGACAGGTGTGTTGGTTTGGGCATTTAAGCAGTGTACAAGAGATAAAGAAGAGGAGCATGTATGGAGCCCTTGGGTACAACTGCGGTAGCATAGAAGGCACGAAAATTTATATTATGGATGGTGGGAAACTCTAACCTCACGGTTGGTACCAAAAACATTTGGTTGCCAGACTGATATTAATTTCTTTTGCTAGGTTCCTTCTTTTCTTATATTTCTCACTTCTCTTCCCATACAAATCCAAGTGGACTGGCCAAACTGTTTTAGGTACTGGCTCATTCAAGAGCTTTGACGTTACAGCCAGATCACAGTGGCCCGGGATTACGACAGGTGTTCGCAGTTGTATCTGGAAGGGGGTCCCCAATTACAGCACTCTCCTAACGAACAAAGGAGACTCGCCTCTAATCCTGGCATTCTAAACGCACAGCTGTCACGACTCACCAGTGACAGCCACTGGTGAAGCTGCTACGTATGGCGTAATCTTACCAGCAGAAGGGAATAATTTACCACTCCACATACTGAAAACATGTGTCAATGCTGAAGGGAATTCAAATATGGTTTTTATTAAAACTGTGTAGGTCGCTTTAAATAGTGTTTTCGAAAGCGAAGCAGTCATCACCAGAACTACGCCCAGATCGTTAGAAGACAACGTGTCGCGGCCATGTGACAGACACGTGGACACCTTGGCCGTGAAACGTTACCTTCTGACAAGTTGGTTGTACCGTACTGTATACCGTACTGGGACTCTAACCTGGGACCTATGCCTTTCGTAGGCAACTGCTCTAACATCTGAGCTATCCTGAAACGACGCATTACCCGCCCTGACTGCTTTACTTCTGCCAGTACTTGGTCTCCTACCTTCCAAACTTCACTCTAGTTCTCCTTCTTACCTTGCGTCATGAGGACACCTGAAGAAAGGATACTGTTCACGAGAAAGGGGATTGTTCCAACAGCGGAACTGTACTGATTCAAACCTTTCTGGGAAATTAACACAGTTTTAATTTGCCAGTAAGTTACAAATCAGCGCACACGACCCTGCAGAGTAAACATTCATTCTGGAAGGTGGATGAAGTTCTAATCATGACTCATTAACAGGCGAAACCGGTCAGCTTTGCAATTATATTTAGTACGAGCAAGACGGTTTTAATGAAAACATATCTGAGTGTGCCAGATATAGTACTCTAACTGACAAAGTTATAGTTCTGGAGATAATTAGCCGACCTGTTATTTTACCTTGTAAGTCTCGTGGATGTTCACCTTCAAAAATCTTCTTTGGATAATTAATAGGTTCTAGAAGTAAGTGACACAGTCAATTTACGTTCCATGCATTTGCATTTATTGCTGTAAACCTACGATGATCATCTTGTATTTAGTAATTGTAAGAATTAGTCTCAGACTCCAGCACTGCACATAAAGTATAAATAGCTTAACAGAGTTTTTCAAGTGAAAACAGTGGTCATGAATATAGTAGCTGCTGACTATAAATAACGAACACTGAGTAATAATATAAGGACTCTACTGATGCGCTAGCGGAAGCTAACTAACTCACATATATGGTCACATTCTCACAAACTGACACGAACTCATTGAAAACTGCGTGATGGAAAACCTAACTGACTTACAACCCTTTCATTATGTCAGCTAAACACTGACTGCCTCAAAGTCCGTCCGTGACGCCTGTTTATGGACGATCCTACAGAGAGCTGCAAATAGATGAAATACGAATCTATACCATTTTATATATTAACGTAGAAGGTAGGACATAGAATAAGGCATAACACTAATTTGGATTCACTACCCGATGTATCATTAGAAAACGGTAAAATTAAGGATAGCATCTTGTGGGAGAGCAGTTTAATGTGTACGGTGATTCACAAAGGGCACGATACAGTTTCAAAATAAGTGAAATCTTCTAATTAGAATAATTAGCAAAATAACGGGTTTTTCTGTAAATTTATATATTTTTGGAAACTGAAAAATCACGATTACAATATAATGATACTGGGTTGTAGAAAGAATTATATTTTAAGATTTGAACATTCTGGAAAACGACAAGTATCACTATGAATAACTTTTGATTCAAATGGTTCAAATGGCTCTGAGCACTATGGGACTTAACATCTATGGTCATCAGTTCCCTAGAACTTAGAACTACTTAAACCTAACGAACTTAAGGACAGCACACAACACCAAGTCATCACGAGGCAGAGAAAATCCCTGACCCCGGGAACCCGGGCGCGGAATAACTTTTGAAACAAAAACGTTTTGGAAAAATTAAGACGTTTGTTGAAAAGACGAGAATGAGGGCTTTTAAATGCGCTATGTCAATCTTAAAACAAACAATTTTTAGTATAGCTGAATTTTTACGTTCAAATGATGTATGAGTAAAGTATATCACAAATACTTCTTTAAATAAAATGTTTTAATCTGGACTTAATCCACTGTTCTCATCGGCAAACAATAAATTAATCAATGAATTATGCATTTTAGTTATATACTGAATGAAAAAGAAATTACTTATTTCCTGTGATCATCGTGTATGTGCTATTATTAAAAGAGATCACAAAAGAAAAAATAATAATATTGGCATATGGAGAAATATAACAATGAGTAGGAAAAGTTCACCTTTCCTTGTTACACTGAGGAAAACGAACCTTAGGAATCCCGTAATACGAGCAACTTAATCAAACGTTTCGTTGCAATATTATTTTTATTTTTTATTCTTAAATAAAGGTAATAAATGCAGCGTTCCGAGCACCTAATCTGCTGTGAATCTTGGAAACTTAGGTAATGGAAATAATAATAAATTCATTCAGTTCTAGCCGAAAGATATATGATCAGTGTGGCAATAAAAGTTTTTTCAATTTATGTCTATTGTCACTTGCAATAGTCATTGTACCTTTCCAGTTTCTGCATTTAGCTAATGTTACAAAACCGAAGAGCATTTTGCAACAAAGAACTTCACAGATAGCACTCCGGGCACATCAAAGTGATGCGAGGAAAGTACGCGTTTAAACAGAAAAATGTCCAGCACTTTGAGGCGGATAGTGCAGCGGTATGGCCCTGTACGCGACTTGCAATTGGTGTAGAGGTGCCGCTAAAGACGACCGCGGCTAAGGGGTCCGCTATTTCTGTGATGGTGGCAGCGGCCACCAGGAATCCCGGCGCCGCCTTTGAAGCGGCTCGTTTCGCGGCTGGCTGCCTCCAGCTCCAGAGAGACGCTCTGCCCATGGAATCCTAATCGCGAAGATGAGACACCAAACCACACCTCCCCCTCCCGGCTGCGTGTCGGCGTCCGCTCTCAAAGAAACCCCCAACCCCGCCCTATATCGGCCGTCCTGGAGCACTCAGCGTAGCAAAAATGACTGTCTCAGCGACGCCGTTCTCTAACGTGAGTTTCGTGATTCCCTTACTACAGTACGTTTCTTAAAACCTGTAAGATGTTAGGTTGGTACCATGTAGCTTTGACGTGCGTTACGAAGCCTGTGTATGACAGAAAGTGACGACGAAAGCTGTTAGTACTAATTTTCTTTCATTTATTCAAACCTTCTTGAATGTCCTATTTCGGGTTTTTCCACCCGTCACCTCCAGATAGAGCATATATAGTCAGTGTGTACTAAACTGTCTCATTGATTTAGCCCATCATTATAAACTCTGATGCGCAGCTTGTTGTATAGTGCTTCACCGTTCGATCTCTCTGTATCACGTTCTTCCTACAACACCATATAAGTTGTATATGAGGGCGACTATATCGATGAGACATTGTTGTTGCCGTACATGATGAGCGTTAACGTTTGAAACGGTGCGGCAAAAACATTTGGACAAATGAACGGAAATTAATACACTACTGACCATTAAAATTGCTACACCAAGAAAAATGCAAATGATAAACGCGCATTCATTGGACAAATATATTACACTATAATGACATGTGATAACAATTTCACGCAATTTGGGTGCATAGATCCTGAGAAATCAGTACCTAGATCAGCAACCTCTGGCCCTATTAACGGACTTGATACGCCTATGCATTGAGTCAAACAGAGCTTGGATGGCGTGTACAGGTACAGCTGCCCATGCAGCTTCAACAGGATACCACAGTTCATCAAGAGTAGTGACTGGCGTATTGTGACGAGCCAGTTGCTCGGCCACCACTGACGAGAAGTTTTCAATTGGTGAGAGATCTGGAGAATGTGCTGCCTGGGGCAGCAGTCGAACATTTTCTGTATCCAGAAAGGCCCGTACAGGACCTACAACATGCGGTCGTGCATTATCCTTCTGAAATGTAGGGACTGAATGAAGCACAGAGCCACGGGTCGTAACACATGTGAAATGTATATCACACCATCTTCTCCCTGTCGGTTAAATTTCGCGTCTGTAGCACATCTTCGTGGTGTAGCAATTTTAATGGCCAGTAGCGTACATTCAACATTTGTCTTCACTCACGTACAAAAAAAGTAAGCTTCATCGCTTAAAACATTGGTCGCAAGAATCTGTCTGTGTCGTACGACCGCTCGCCGCCACATCATCATCGCCATCAAACGTAAATAGGTGTGTCAGCGTAAACACATTTCTTTTTCTCGTGGATTGTCGAGTACCCTTACACAGAATTTTGCTGCTTTTTAAAGATTTTATTGAATTTTCCGATTGTAAAAAGATAGAACGATCGATCTTCTGAACTTCCTAAAAATATTCTAAAGCCAAGATCGCATCAATATTTCTTTATTTAAAACTATCGGTTTCGACAGACTTTGCTGTCATCTTCGGGTCTGCAACAAAGCGCATATACGTGGAATACGCCTAATAACATAAATTGAGAAGTAACGTTTGAGACAAAAATTTTCGCTTGGCATTACAAAAACGAAAGTCGAACGATACGTTTGTGTACCTTAAAAAATCTTTTTGTTATCAGACACGTTCATTTTCAGTTGATCCTCACGCCAAATTGTCATGTTTGTAAAAATAGCACACTACAAAAGGTTTGTCATAACTAAAATATTTAAAACCAGAAAGCACCTCATGCAAAAGGCCATATCCAGGTTCAGGGTGTTTTCGTAAGAGCATGCAAAAAATGTAACAGGACACAGAGAATGCTCCAATGAGCAATTTGACCTTGGGAACCAGGGGTCGGCAAAGCCACCTTAAGGAGATGTGGAAGTAAACTTGTGCATCGCTTTGTCTAGCATTAATGTTCTCCAGTTTAGTTACAACTAACACGCGTACAAGTTTACACGTGCTGTGCTGTTTGTTCACATGTACAGTCTTTATTTCCTGCAGGGTAGCAAGATGGATGTGGCTGACTACCAGGTGGTCATGATGCAAGTTTTGTTTACTTTTCTTGTCCATAAGATTGCTCTGTTGTATCGTGTTTACACTGTCCCATGACAGAACGCGCAATGAATCAACGACAGACCCATTGATTACTCAGTGATTTTCATAGCCATACAGTACAGTACGATGGAGCAGTACCGGTACAGTTTCACAAAACTTGCTGACTTCACCTTGTGTATGGCGATGTACGTTGCAGTGCTCTCGTTGCTGGAAGCCTGTGCAGGCAACGATTTCCTAACAGGCATTACTAATCACGACGAGTGTTGATTTCAGTGTGGATGTCCGGCAACCATCTCAGTGCTGTATTTACTGGTCGCTGTATTGGAATGGAAGGTCCTATTCCATGGCCTGCGTATTCACCTCATTTGAATTCATTCCTACGTATGAGACACTAATAGATACAATTGTAGCTGCCTGTGATATGATTCGAAATACTCCAGGAATGTTTGTCAGGATGCGTACGAATATTGTTCGCCGATGTCATGCTTGCATTGAGGTTGACGACCGTATCCTTGTAAGATACAAATGGTGCACTGATTGTGTTAATGATGGTATCTGTAATTAACTGTAACTAACGTAAATAAAAAATTACACAGTAATATGTATTTATTCCTATTATCTCCTTAAGCTGGTTTCTCCGACCCCAGGTACCCTATCTCAAACTGTTCAGTGCAGAATCGTCTATGTCCTGTTACATATTTGCACCCTCTTACAGTACACAGTAGCACAGGAGCACATCTGTTTACATAAGGTGAACGTATTCTAAACGTTGGAAGTCCATCTTAAACGGCTTATAATGTACAACGGGAAAATAGTATTGCACAGATAACACTTACATTAAGTGTCGGAGCCACTAGATACCTCTTCCGTTGCTACCATGCAATCAGACTTCTCACATTTAAAATTAACTACTTTAGTGGGTGGCCTTTAAGAGTAGTAACAATTACAAAACTGTACTTTATTTAGAACTAAGACATATTTTTAATTCGCACAATCCCTTCCAGAACTTCTTATTACTGCACGCATAATACAAAAGTTAACAGTGAAACTACTTCTACTATGCGATAAATAGTTATACGTCCACGATTTTTCACAGAACGTGGAGTTTGTAGTCTTGTCTGCAGCCCCGGATCTACTATATTTCCAACCGGGGCAAAAACTTCATAGTGACGCCGCTCCGCACCCCCTCCCCCCCCCGCCCCCACCCCCCATCCCTCCTCCTCCCAGGTGTTTCAAATAGGACGTAAAAATTTTAAAGAATCGATTTTGCTGCTAAGGCCACCAGTCCCTAAGCTTACACACTACTTAACCTAAATTATCCTAAGGACAAACACACACACCCATGCCCGAGGAAGGGACTCGAACCTCCGCCGGGACCAGCCGCACAGTCCATGACTGCAGCGCCCTAGGCCGCTCGGCTAATCCAGCGCGGCTCGATTTTTCAAAAATAAGTTCAATTTGTAGCGCACGTCTTTCTCAAGGGCTTTATGTGTAAACATGTATGTTCGAGGAAATGTTATCTGTTCTTGGGTGTGCCAAAGAGCAGTGCCACGTCTCTTCACACAGCTTTCTTCTACCGTATGTCACTGTATTCACTGTTTCAGGCCGAACATCCACGACCTAGATCTTTCGAAGTCGAACATTTCATCCGAGAGGATCTACATTTGAACCCCCAGGACGTAATCGGCATACACGTTCCATCGCTGGAAGTGTTGTCTGCATCAAGATGTCGATGGAGGAAATCTGCACTGACATAATTCACCGTCATGCCACCGGACTAAAATTTAAACACTCTGGTGGACACATGGGTGCTGTGACAGTCGCCCATGCTGGATTCGGTCTCCGGACATTGCGGGTGTTTGAGCTCCTATTTGAGGTGCCCCAGGATGTAGTAATTGCCGCTTTCCAACCATATGGCATCGTCTTGGGTCACGTCGCGGAAAAGTGGCAAACATTTACTACCTACCCTGTACTAAATGGCGTCCGGCAAATAAAAATTGAGCTGACGAAACATGTCCCATCGTACCTGCTGATTGGCGGTGTGAGGGCCATCGTCATGTACGATGGACAGCCACGAACGTGCGCAGGGTGTGGCCAGGAGGGACATGTACGTTCCGAATGCTTACACCGCCGTTTAACACAACGCCGTTACGTGAAGAGACCCAGGCTTCGACGGTCACGCCCTTACCCATCACCTACGCCAAGGTTGCACAGGACCCCGTCGTGCCACTCCCGATTGCGCCAGCAGCATCGTCAACGCCACCTGCCACAGCACAACGCGCAGACGACACAAGCACGGCGTCGCCTCCAGTGCTCGCTTCAGGACCGTCCGGGTTGCAGACTGCAACCGCTGTTCCTGTTGGAACCATGGACATCGACGTCGCTGCCGTGCCGACGTCTGCCTTTGTCCAGACAGGTCCGGCGTCAGATGACGGGCGACCACATTCTGATTCAGAAGGCCACATCAGAACACAGCGGTCGCCTCGCAAACACAGGAAACGACGACGAACTCCTTCCGATGACGCCCTTTCCCAGACGGGCCCGCGAGATGTCGCCCCGATGTCTGACGGCGATCTCCCACATTGCGTCCAGTCACGCGATGTGGCAGCAACAGGCGCCCCTCCTGTGACGCCTCCTCTCCCAGCCTGGGACGTGTCCTCGCCTTTGTCAACGAATGATGACAGCGGTCCCCCTGCCACTCATGATGCGGCATCCAAAACACCCGTTCCAGAAGTACGTGACCGTAACACGTCCACGTCGTCAGCTTCCTGGGCCGGTGACGTTGAAGAAGAAGTGGAACAGACTGCCAGCGTGTCTGCACAGGAGTCCAACTCAGTACGCCCCGCCAGTAATTATCACCACTGAGGCACCACCGGCGGGTCTCCACCTGCCGGCTACTTCTACCGCACGTTCGGGAAATACTGAGGATGGCCGTACACAGCAATATCGCATCGCCACGATGAATCTTGCCACCATTCGTGCCTCCCACAAACTGGCCATGTTCCGAGACCCTATTTACTCTTCGGGTGTTGATATAGCACTCTTACAAGAGGTGTTTGTGGCTGACTTCCTAGTTCTTACCGGATACAACGCCCATGTTTCCCCCGCATCCGACACCGGCAGCGGCGTCGCCATCCTGCTACGCGACGGACTCCCTGCAGAGGACGTCATCTACCTCCCCACTGCGCGAGGTATGGCCCTCACACTGTTCGGCGTGCGTATTATTAATGTCTACGCTCCGTCCGGAAATGGCCGCCGTCATGACCGACAAACTTTTTTTGCCGAAAGCGTCACACCCCTTTTCACAGGTCCGCAAGACGATCTGGTACTCGGTGGGGATTTTAACTCGACACAAGAGCCCGCGGACCAACTCCCGGGACATTCACCTTGTGCATCTCTCTCAGTGGTCATCGACCGTCTATGACTTGTTGACACTTGGAAGAAGCTCCACGGAATTCAACCGGGCTATACATTCTACACCTCTCACTCGTCAAGCCGCATAGATCGCATCTACGTTACCCGCTCCCTTGATGATGGCACACGTCATGCGGAAGTCTGGCCCTTGGCCTTTTCAGACCATGATGCGTACCTCTGTGACGTCACTCTTGCCCGACAGCGATTGTGGCATAGTCGTGGTCTGTGGAAACTCAATGTCGCTCACCTGACCTCCTCAGACTGTCGCCGTATGGTCGAAGAAGCGTGGGCACGCTGCCGCCATCGTCGAGAAGCCTATGACTCCACCTTATCATGGTGGCTCTCCTGTGAAAAACTGGCCCTCAGGAAGACACTGATGAGTTATGGGAAGGAATTTAAGGCGGGGCAAACTAATACCCTGCACTTCTATTACACCATACTACGTGACTGTACGACGATGCCTTTCTCGCCAGCCCGTCAGTCGATGGTCCATCGCACGAAGGCGCAGATCTCCTTGATCATGCGGCGTTACTTGGAAGGAACCGTAGTCCGTTCTCGTGCTTCTAATCGTAACTCTCAAGAACGTCCGTCGATGTACCACCTCCTTCAGGAGCGACAACGACGACGACGAGCTCTGATCCAAGTCCTGACTGATGTGGAAGGGCGCCGGCACGACACCCAACAAAGCATCGGTCGTGCTCTCCATGCTCATTTTGCCGCGCTATACGCAGCCGTACCGCAATCTGCAGCACTGATCACAGAAGTCGCTCAGCTTACTACGAACATTCTTCCAGAGGATGCTGTGCATGACCTCCAAGACGACGTAACCACAGATGAAGTGGTAGATGCTATCAAGGCGGGTACCAATAACAGATCTCCTGGACCTGACGGTACACCCATATAATTTTATACAAATTTTCACTACTTTTTGGCTTCCACGTGGACGGCAATCGTACAAGAGCTGATATCACCGATGACAGTGGTCCGGAGCGCCTTTCTAGATGGCATTATTATCCCCGTACATAAATCGCACGGGTTATCGAGGGTACATGACTATCGACCAATTACTTTGCTCAACAGCGACATGAAAATATTGACACTGCTATCGGCATCGCGACTCAAGAAGGTCGCACGTTACATCACATCCTGCGGCCAGACTTCCCTAGGAGGCGACAACAGCATCCGTACGGCCGTTTGCCGTTACAGAGACATGATAGTATTGGCGCATTATCAACGTCTCCCTGGCGCCTTGGCTTCACTGGACTTTAGCCAGGCTTTCGACCGTGTTGACCACTTCTATTTACGAACATTTCTTGAGCATATGGGATTTCCTGGCGGTATTGTCACAGTGGTTATGCGCCTGTTGAGTAGCAACCTCTAAAATCATGTACAATGGTCGCCTCACACCGCCCCTGGTCGTCGCACGATTTGTACGACAAGGCTGCCCCCTTTCCACGATTTTGTATGCTTTCACCTTGGAACCCCTGCGCCAGGGCATGTGCCAACGTTGCAAGGTATGGCTGTGCACGGCCACCGTTTTTGTTTTACAGCCTACGCAGACGACATAGTACTATATCTGCGCAGTGAAGATGAAGTACGAGCAGCACTGACATGGGTGGCGACTTACGGCGAAGTGTCGGGGAGCTGCCTCAACGTGTCAAAATCCAAGGTCCTGCTCATTGGTGAGGGCTTCCAAGAGAGATGCGTGCCCCCCTTAGTGTCGCAGCCACCATGCGATGTCTTGGACTTGATTTCGCAGCAGATCTGCGCCGCTCAGCGACTATCAATGGTTGACGCTTGCTACAGACAATCAGAGCAAATATCGCAGATCACCGGCTACGAGCTCTCGACGTTATCCAACGCGCGCAATACGTGAACGTGTATCATGCTTCCCGCATACCACACGTGGCTCAAGTACTACCAGTCCCAAATCTCCTAGCCCGACGACTGTTGATGGCTTTGGGCTCCTTCGTCAGCTCGGGGATGTTATTCAAGGTGCAATGTGAATCCCTTGCACTGCCACGAGATCGTGGCGGGGTGGGGCTCAACCACGTGCCGACTCGTGTCAAGGCACTTTACGTCAGCTCGCAACTAAAACTTTGGCAACGTTGCCCGCAGGGCCTTACTAGCCTCCTGCTTCACAACTTTGCGCAGACCCCCTTGTCCGCCCCGGTACTGGTATCGACCATTCCAACCCCTTTTTATTAAATCCAGCGATTTTTCCTGAAGTGCAGCTAGCGCTGCCACCCTTAGTATTTGAAAGAGAGTATTCCAGTCATCATTGTAAAAAGATTTCTCTAAGTCCTCAAAAGTTATGAATGTAAGTTTGCCTTTCCTTAATGACGAGGCGTAGGGTCAGTATTGCCTCGCGTGTTCCTACATTTCTCCTGAATACATACCGATCTTTCCCGAGGTGAGCTTCTAACAGCTTTTCCATTGTTCTGTAAAGGATTCGTGTTAGTATTTGGAACCGTGACTTTTTACACAGATAGTTCGGTAATTTTCACATCTGTCAGCATGTGATTTCTTTGGAATTGGAATTATCAAATTCTTCTTCAAGTCTGAGGTTATTTCGGCAACCTAGTGCATCTTGTTCAGCGAGATATTGAGATAAAGGCACATATCATTGGATAGAACGTCTTTCCAAGCTTCGATATGCGCCGTGGCATAGATGTATTAACGGGAGAGCATGTCGAAACATGTAAATAAAACATCCATTTCATACTGTCTCAGCGAATTAGTTTGCTCGTACGGGTAGCCAATAGAATAAACAGATTTCGAAACTGGGCTGCTGTCGCACCTTCCTGGACAGTTAGTGTCAGTGGCTACAGAGAACTGCACCCACCTACCGACTGTGTCACAAACCTGTAATGGCATTTCAAAACTTGAAGAGATAATCTGTCCACTAATGTGTGTCTATTTCCTTCAACTCTCATAGTTTTTGTGCAGTCATCTTCCGAAACGCTGAGGACACCTGGGTACTTATAAAATCCTGTACTATCTACAGAGGCACGCGAATTGTTCTGCTTGCCTGCTCCAGTGTCAAGACTCGCTCCAGTCAGCAAAAATCAGGAACCATCTCTAAGACCTGTTCGCCGACTTTTTAGATCCTTCAAATTGTAGCTATATAGGAGCGCCACTGTCGATGGTAACAGCGGGCTGTGTAACCGGCAGCTGTGTGAATCGAGAGACCTTTTTTTGGGTTTGCTCGGGGCGGACGTCGTAAAACATACGTTAAAGTTCGTTGTTGATCGATGAACTCTGTTTTTTTTATTTTTTTATTTTTTTTAATTACAGAACGCACGTAACCCTCTGACCGAACACGCTGAGCTACCGTGCCGGCGATGGACGAAATCACTCTGTATTAACGAAGTTGCTACAACGGCGTTTACAGTCGATGGCCATGGGAAAGGATTCGTCGGTGGAAGATACAGTAGTAACAACCCGTACCTCTCACGGTTAAGACTTAAACCTTCCTTTTTCGGGTTCTCTTTCTGGTTAGTTTTTCAGTCCCATCTGTTCCATGTCGCCACCCACTCCGTACGGTCCTGTTTACAATCACTGACAACCTCTCGAAAAGCTGGGTGAGAACTGCAATTTTTGATATTTTTAAAAATATTGGGTATTTGATATATCGATATAAAGTATCGACATATCTACAGTATATATATCTAAGGGAGAAATATCGACGTACCGGCCTATAAAAATATCGGCATCATGTTGTAAATATACTGCCGGTTTTAGAGTTGGACATTTAAGTACTGATTTATTATCGGATATTCTGTACATCAACAAACTAGCAGTCTGCCTATCCCCCTTAGAGCAGGAATTGATAGAAAAACGATGGACGCTTGGAGATAACCACTTTGCAAACAAGGGTAACTGCATGAAAGTGGCACTATAAATGCTATTTCCTATTTTTCCAGTATTCCCTCATTTACTACCCATGAGGTTTCTTCCTTTCTTGTGTCCATGTTGTTTTACATTTTTTTTCTGTCAACATTTCCCCTCACACGTCTGCGCCCACAGCAAAGACAAATCGTATCATTTACATTACCGTTCATAATTTTCAGCAACTTTTAGTGAAGAAATAGCACGCTAATGGTGTGCTATTTATTCACATCGTAAGTCTTGTTATTCCACTCCACCGTCTACCCACATTGCAATCGTCTTCTTCTTTTGTGTCTCATATACTTTCTTCGCACAAAGAGGAATTTTGGGCGTTTTGAAAGCTCAGAAAGCAGTAAGACACCTTCACAAAGTGAAGAGGGACTATATTCTACTACAGTTTCAAAATAACATGTTCAAATATGTACCGAAAACTGTAAAGTATATATAATAAAAATACCAGCTCCTGATTTCGCCATATTGGTATCGATATATCAGAGCTAGTAGTGTCGTCGATATATATCGTCATTTCTGGAAGAAAGCATCGATATATCGATATCTTATCAACAGCCCTAGTCAGAACTGGTGTGCTACACTCCTGGATATTGAAATAAGAACACCGTGAATTCATTGTCCCAGGAAGGGGAAACTTTATTGACACATTCCTGGGGTCAGATACATCACATGATCACACTGACAGAACCACAGGCACATAGACACAGGCAACAGAGCATGCACAATGTCGGCACTAGTACAGTGTATATCCACCTTTCGCAGCAATGCAGGCTGCTATTCTCCCATGGAGACGATCGTAGAGATGCTGGATGTAGTCCTGTGGAACGGCTTGCCATGCCATTTCCACCTGGCGCCTCAGTTGGACCAGCGTTCGTGCTGGACGTGCAGACCGCGTGAGACGACGCTTCATCCAGTCCCAAACATGCTCAATTGGGGACAGATCCAGAGATCTTGCTCGCCAGGGTAGTTGACTTACACCTTCTAGAGCACGTTGGGTGGCACGGGATACATGCGGACGTGCATTGTCCTGTTGGAACAGCAAGTTCCCTTGCCGGTCTAGGAATGGTAGAACGATGGGTTCGATGACGGTTTGGATGTACCGTGCACTATTCAGTGTCCCCTCGACGATCACCAGAGGTGTACGGCCAGTGTAGGAGATCGCTCCCCACACCATGATGCCGGGTGTTGGCCCTGTGTGCCTCGGTCGTATGCAGTCCTGATTGTGGCGCTCATCTGCACGCATACGACCATCATTGGCACCAAGGCAGAAGCAACTCTCATCGCTGAAGACGACACGTCTCCATTCGTCCCTCCATTCACGCCTATCGCGACACAACTGGAGGCGGGCTGCACGATGTTGGGGCGTGAGCGGAAGACGGCCTAACGGTGTGCGGGACCGTAGCCCAGCTTCATGGAGACGGTTGCGAATGGTCCTCGCCGATACCCCAGGAGCAACAGTGTCCCTAATTTGCTGGGAAGTGGCGGTACGGTCCCCTACGGCACTGCGTAGGATCCTACGGTCTTGGCGTGCATCCGTGCGTCGCTGCGGTCCGGTCCCAGGTCGACGGGCACGTGCACCTTCCGCCGACCACTGGCGACAACATCGATGTACTGTGGAGACCTCACACCCCACGTGTTGAGCAATTCGGCGGTACGTCCACCCGGCCTCCCGCATGCCCACTATACGCCCTCGCTCAAAGGCCGTCAACTGCACATACGGTTCACGTCCACGCTGTCGCGGCATGCTACCAGTGTTAAAGACTGCGATGGAGCTCCGTATGCCACAGCAAACTGGCTGACACTGACGGCGGCGGTGCACAAATGCTGCGCAGCTAGCGCCATTCGACGGCCAACACCGCGGTTCCTGGTGTGTCCGCTGTGCCGTGCGTGTGATCATTGCTTGTACAGCCCTCTCGCAGTGTCCGGAGCAAGTATGGTGGGTCTGACACACCGGTGTCAATGTGTTCTTTTTTCCATTTCCAGGAGAGTAGGTCTGTATTTCGCCTTCATGGACTTACCACGCTCGTTACTTATAAAAAAGATATCCAAATTGAGTCTCCAGACCGTTTTCCTTTATTTCCTAATGACTGTTTTGGGCCAGCTGCCAGTCTTCAGATCATTTGGCACAGTTAGATAGTAACCTATCGAATATGGAACTGAAATTCGCTGTCATAATTGCACTTACAGAAGTAAACTTGCAGCTCCGTATTCTACATCTTACTCTGTAACTGTGACAAATGATCTCAAGATGGGCCGCTTGCGCGAAAACGCACGTATTGAAATCAAAGATCTGAAGATTCAGTTCGGGCACGTTTTCAACTGTTTCATTAGTTTTGGGTCAATATGTCTCAGACAAAATGGTTCGTAGTTTACTCGGGACAAGCACGTTAGCAGTTTCACGAGAGACTTCGTTCGCTACCCTGTGGGATACCCCATCGGGAAGTCGTTGAGTCCCCTTCTCCGTGGAGCGGTTGCGCTGTTTGCTGCAGTGCCCGGCGCGACCGCCGCCCACCTGGCGGAGGGGCGCGTTTATCGAGGCAGAGGGCCGCGGGCGGCTTTGTGCACGGCCCCTGCTTTGTGGCTGCGGTCGGCGGCTCCTTTATTGTCACACAGCCGCAGAACACTTGTGGCCGCCCGACCGCCGCCCACCGACCTCTGCCGAAACTTTCCGGGCCGCGCCGAGCGCTGCCACGCCGCAACCTGTTGAGTGCCCTCCGCATCAACAAGTCGCCCCGGCGCGCCAAACGTCCCCATTACGGCCATTACGTCGCTGTCAAACAAATTAGTAGTCGCAAAACCGGATGCCGACTGGAGTGGAGTGCCGCTCCAGCGGGACAGAGTTGCCCTGCCTGAAAAGGAAGCCGCAAAATGTCATCACCGTCGTGTCGCTAGACTGGTTGAGCGAGGGAACCGTGTTGGAGGAACAAACGACGCCAGTGGTCCAACAGACTGCACCCCAACTGGAAGTGTACATTCCCTCGGATTCCTAACTAAAATACTCCGATAACCAAACTGACCCATGTTTCGCACCCAGAGGATCCGGGAGACGCTCGATGAAATGAGTGATGAAAAACATAACAAATTCCAGAATGAGAATTTCACTCTGCAGCGGAGTGTGCGCTGATATGAAACTTCCAGGCAGATTAAAACTGTGTGCCTGACCGAGACTCGAAAATGGCTCTGAGCAGTATGGCACTTAACAGCTGAGGTCATCAGTCCCTTAGAACTTAGAACAACTTAAACCTAACTAACCTAAGGACATCATCCATGCCCGAGGCAAGATTCGAACCTGCGACCGTAGCAGTAGTGCGATTCCGGCCTGAAGCGCCTAGAACCGCTCGGCCACCGCGGCCGATCCGAGACTCGAACTCGAGACCTTGCCTTTCGCGGGCAAGTGCTCTACCAAAGGGCCCGAGTTCGAGTATCGGTCCTACACACAGTTTTAACCTGCCAGGAAGTTTTATAACATAGCAAATTTTTTGTTAGAAACACTTACGATTTGGCACGCTAAGAAGGCTCACGTTGCGTGAGACGTAGGAACACCTGGTATGCTGGCCTGCTGTGGACAGTAAATGCACTACAGTTCAATTCTTTTATCTTGGCGGTTCGCGCATGCCCGCCCGGACGCGGGAGATTGCTGCATTGCCAGTTGTACGCTCCAAGGGAAGCAGCGCCATGGTTGTTGTTGTTGTTGTCTTCAGTCCTGAGACTGTTTTGATGCAGCTCTCCATGCTACTCTATCCTGTGCAAGCTTCTTCATCTCCCAGTACCTACTGCATCTACATCTACATGACTACTCTGCAATTCACATTTAAGTGCTTGGCAGAGCGTTCATCGAACCACAATCATACTATCTCTCTACTATTCCACTCCCGAACAGCGAGCGGGAAAAACGAACACCTAAACCTTTCTGTTCGAGCTCTGATTTCTCTTATTTTATTTTGATGATCATTCCTACCTATGTAGGTTGGGCTCAACAAAATATTTTCGCATTCGGAAGAGAAAGTTGGTGACTGAAATTTCGTAAAAAGGTCTCGCCGCGACGAAAAACGTCTATGCTGTAATGAATTCCATCCCAACTCGTGTATCATATCTGCCACACTCTCTCCCCTATAACGCGATAATACAAAACGAGCTGCACTTCTTTGCACCCTCTCGATGTCCTCCGTCAATCCCACCTGGTAAGGATCCCACACCGCGCAGCAATATTCTAACAGAGGACGAACGAGTGTAGTGTAAGCTGTCTCTTTAGTGGACTTGTTGCATCTGCTAAGTGTCCTGCCAATGAAACGCAACCTTTGGCTCGCCTTCCCGACAATATTATCTATGTGGTCCTTCCAACTGAAGTTGTTCGTAATTTTAACACCCAGGTACTTAGTTGAATTGACAGCCTTGAGAATTGTACTATTTATCGAGTAATCGAATTCCAACGGATTTCTTTTGGAACTCATGTGGATCATCTCACACTTTTAGTTATTTAGCGTCAACTGCCACCTGACACACCATACAGCAATCTTTTCTAAATCGCTTTGCAGCTGATACTGGTCTTTGGATGACCTTACTAGACGGTAAATTACAGCATCATCTGCGAACAGTCTAAAAGAACTGCTCAGATTGTCACCCAGGTCATTTATATAGATCAGGAACAGTAGAGGTCCCAGGACGCTTCCCTGGGGAACACCTGATATCAATTCAGTTTTACTCGATGATTTGCCGTCTATTACTACGAACTGCGACTTCCCTGACAGGAAATCACGAATCCAGTCGCACAACTGAGACGATACCCCATAGCTCCGCAGTTTGATTAGAAGTCGCTTGTGAGGAACGGTGTCAAAAGCTTTCCGGAAATCTAGAAATACGGAATCAACTTGAGATCCCCTGTCGATAGCGGCCATTACTTCGTGCGAATAAAGAGCTAGCTGCGTTGCACAAGAGCGATGTTTTCTGAAGCCATGCTGATTACGTGTCAATAGATCGTTCCCTTCGAGGTGATTCATAATGTTTGAATACAGTATATGCTCCAAAACCCTACTGCAAACCGACGTCAATGATATAGGTCTGTAGTTAAATGGATTACTCCTACTACCCTTCTTGAACACTGGTGCGACCTGCGCAATTTTCCAATCTGTAGGTACAGATCTATCGGTGAGCGAGCGGTTGTATATGAGTGCTAAGTAGGGAGCTATAGTATCAGCGTAATCTGAAAGGAACCTAATCGGTATACAATCTGGACCTGAAGACTTGCCCGTATCAAGCGATTTGAGTTGCTTCGCAACCCCTAAGGTATCTACTTCTAAGAAACTCGTGCTAGCAGATGTTCGTGTTTCAAATTCTGGAATATTCCATTCGTCTTCCCTGGTGAAGGAATTTCGGAAAACTGCGTTCAATAACTCCGCTTTAGCGGCACAGTCGTCGATAACAGTGCCATCGGCACTGCACAGCGAAGGTATTGACTGCGTCTTGCCGCTTGTGTACTTTACATACGACCAGAATTTCTTCGGATTTTCTGCAACCTACACCCTTCTGAATCTGCTTAGTGTATTCATCTCTTTGTCTCCCTCTACGATTTTTACCCTCCATGCTACCCTCCAATACTAAACTGGTGATCCCTTGATGCCTCAGAACATGTCCTAGAAACCGATCTCTTCTCCTAGTCAAGTTGTGCCACAAACTTCTCTGCTTCCCAATCCTATTCAATACCTCCTCATTAGTTATGTGATCCACCCATCTAATCTTCAGCATTCTTCTGTAGCACCACATTTCGAAAGCTTCTATTCTCTTCCTGTCCAAACTATTTATCGTGCATGTTTCACTTCCATACATGGCTACACTCCATACAAATACTTTCAGAAACGACTTCCTGGCACTTAAACCTATACTCGATGTTTAACCATTTGATATCCTTTCACTTTGAATTTTAATTCCATTCTTGAAACTATTTTATTTCCATCATTGCTTCTTCGATGTACAGATTGAACAGTAGGGACGAAAGACTACATCCCTGTCTTACACCCATTTTAAACCGAGCACTTCGTTCTTGGTCCTCTAGGCCCTTGAATATTACCCATCTTTCCCTCCCGCTTAATCCTATTTTCCTCAGAATTTTAAACATCCCGCACCATTTTACAGTGTCGAACTCTTTTATCGTGTCGACAAATACTATGGCCGTTTCTTGATTTTTCTTTAATCTCCGTTCCGTTATCAACGGCAACATTAGAACTGCCTCTCTAGTGCTCTTACCTTTCGTAAAGCCAAACTGATCGTCATCCAGCACTTCCTCAGTTTTCTTTTCCATTCTTTTGTGTGTTATACTGCCCGGGCATTACTCGCAATAAAAACATATTATAACTGCATTCTTAGTCTACATTTATTACTGTTGCTGACCTCAAGTTTTGTTTCATTTACGACGTTTTCGCTGGTGTGGCGACTGCAAGCTTTAACCTTGTATACTAGTAACACAAACAGTTTGTAGTTGCAACACTTTACTGATTACACTTACACATGAATTCATCAGCAGTAATAATCAATTAACAACATTTGCCTGTCAAGGCCATGTCCACAATTAGTATTTACAATATTAACCGTCACATTTGTGACAACGGCCCCTTTATGTGCTGGTAACAACAACCAAAATAATAGATGAAATAGATAACCAAATTTTACAATGTTGGCTATCGCCTTTCTCACTCAGTTTTACACTTACTGAAAAGGTAAAATTAATTTGATGCTATCTGACCTAAAAGGTACTATTAATTGTTCTGTTTACACTTAGCATTCTACTACACGCAAGATTCTAGAATTTATGCAAGCTTAAGGCATAATGTCAATGTGATGAACATGTGATGGACGCGAACAAACGTTACTCTATTACGATTACACAAACATGCAATCCAAAGGGTGAACTTATACTTAACTTTGTGCAGTAGGAAATCTTCCGCCTAAAACAAGCCTCTCACTGAATGGAATAGAGAAATCGCACGTTAATGGTGTCCGGACGGCCCTGAATTCAAATCCTGAGATTTCCGTCACAGTGCAGGCTTGCGGGGCGAGGTTAGCTCGCGTCGTCCACTATACACATTCTGAAAACAGGAAAACATGAGCGGCAACTGTAGTACGTACCTTAATGTAAATGTATTACAAGTTTCCTTTGATCCCAAAAAAATCTAGATACTACTATAATATTGTTGCATTAATTTGTTGTGTAAGCGGGAAGCGGTGCTGCTATTCATGACCATAAAAATGGGATAAAAGCTGTGAGCTGTCTGGGGAAGTTAACCTTGCATTACTGAGCAACTGTTTCACCAGGTATCCAGTCTAGCTTCAAAATTCCCAACCAGACTAACATTAATTATAATCTTCTAATAGTCATACGACAATAGATGATTACAAAAAGAAATAAATCAGTTTATATTTGGAAATTTACTTTAATATTGGTCATTGAAATTTCAGCATATTAAACTTGATTCATAACTAAACTGGTGCCTTATTTAGGATTGTGAAAATGTGAGTCTGTACTCTTACGGAAGACATCAAATATGGAGCCAAGATTGGGAGACTGCATACAATACTGCATTCATAAAATAATACACGAAGAACGTTGTAACATATGAAAGAGGAAATCAAACACAACCAACCGATTCAATTTTCACACAAAGAAGTTACGTTCGTAGCCCAATCCTGTCCATCATGAAATTACCACACACTGGAATACTAAATTCATACTAACTCTCTGTGAAATTTTCCCGAAAAGAACAGCTGAGGGCTACTTTGATGATTACACCACATGCTTCACGTGGTCAACTTGGTTTACACAAACAGTGTAACTCCACAATAATTTTGATAATTAAAATAAATGACATCGAAACGCAATTTACAAAAGAAAAACCTCGAACTGGTTACTATCGTCTTATTATTAATCTGATGGGTCAAACAATTGTATAAGCACGTGGTACTGGTCTCACAAAGTACACCGCACGCGGGTTGAACATAAGGAAAAGTTACTATATTGAAAAATATTGTCAAGACGAGACGTTATAATCTCACGCACGTTCGCATTTAAGATTGATGATCTTAGTTAGAGTTACTGATCAACACGTGGTTCCACTTTACGCACAAAGTAGTGACAAAGCAACTATTGGAAGATATTCTAAAATTCACACTCGAAATACACTGCGTTGCAATTTAAGATAACATTAGATATTTTAGAGCTAAACCTGAAGTGAAGGTGATTAAATTTTTCAGTTAGGCTGAACTTAAGAAATCCATTGTCCTGCGGACTTAGCAGACATGCGCTTAGCCGGAGATCTTACCACTTCAGACGCTCGCCGCGGACAGACTGACGTGGCCCGCTACAGAGCGTGCTTAACAGATACAAACGGAAGTGACCAGAGAGGCAGCTCCCTATACCAACATGACAAGGGACGGACAGGACAATACTAAGAATAGAAACCTCTTTGCTTCTAGAAAGCGTAGCTACCTGTTCCGACGTTGCTCTTACTGTTCTCTAGCAGACCGGCTTGCCTGCTACCCTCAAGCGTGCAACTAGAAATACACTTGCTCATTCATCCTCTCACACAGAAGGGAAGGGGGATGACAGTATCTTACCATATATAGTATATAAAAGAAAGCGGATGTAGGTTCCGTATGAGACTGTGTGACATGCTACAGTTTACATGTAAACTGTGTTTTAAACTGTAGTAGTGTGACAGGTCGTTCTTGTTTATGTGTAAAAGTAACACGTTTCACTGCTCAGTCTCCTCCCAGATAGTCAGAAACACCACAGTAAATTTAGAAGAGGAATTTATGCCGTAAATGACAACAGATTTCAGAAATTAACATGAAAGTAATCCAACAGATACATTTCACTACGTGAAAAGATGTGTCAGTCCACACCCAATGACTTAAGGTCCACCTAACAAGATAATCTGTCTTTGCTGAATGGCTGACACAACATAAATCAAACGTGCAGTACCTAACGTGAGAATCAACCTTCAGATTGGTATTTGAAATTGCAATAGAAAACTAATGTCAGTCAATAGGCCACTAATCCAAGAAGCACTGCCCCTATGGTCACAGACCAAAATACACACTGCCTCTATCCGATCATAAAATGCAGTGTGACCTATATTTATCATGGCCACTTGCCTTCCATAGACATAAGAAATTATTAAGAAAAACAACTACCACTAATTCGTGAAACCAGAAAATGTAAATCTGTAACTAAATTAAGAAATGACGTTGAAGTGAACCAGCTACCTTCAGAGTGCCACTAAGCACCAAATCCAAACTTAAATATGCGAGGCGCTATTTGTAGCCACTTTTGTAACATAATTTCGTGACCGCTCGAGAACATAACTCGCCTCGCCACCACTGCAGTGAATGTTTTGCTGGCCACTAGCACGAGCAACTGCAACAGTCCTTAAATATACAATAATATTCACTATATATAGAAGGAGGAACCCACCACGAAATCTTGGCGATTAATTGTTTCTTCTTCGTGTGAAATTCACACGCCATCCATACACATAGCTCTCGAGATATTAGGAAATCCTGGTCGCCACTAGCCAGACGTGTCTACAACTTTAATACTTTCCAGAAGCGGCCCATGCTTCTTCGTTGCTCAAACACAACAGGTCCTCACGGCATACGGCCGTGCCACGTGACATGGTGTCGCCAACTCCCCACAACGACAACATCGAAAGCACGACACGTCACAGACTGGCTCGGCTCATGCACGGACTCACTCTCCTCGACTTGAGCACACGCGCCCCCCTTCGACCATAGATACCAGCAGACTGGCCCTGCTGTGCAGAAGCTATAGGGCTGGTGTGGCTCCAACATACACCACGTGACTCTTGGCAAAACGCGGGATTTCAAATCAGCAGCCTGCCATCCTATTTTTGTATAGTATTTTACCCACATTTCACAATTGACTGCCAAACGCTTCCAACAAAAATTACTTTTTTATTTGCGAAAAGTATGTCAAAACTACATTTGACCTGGATTTGTTCAGAGTACCATTTATAAAATCTACCAAATACATCGAACGCCCCTCTGGTGGGCAGCGGGACGAAATTACTATAAACTATCAATTAAAGTAAAATGTCGTCAAAATTCTTTTAAACAGTAAGAGTTGGCTCGGGTAAAACTTTAAGTATTGGATTTGCCGCGTTTTGAGATCTAGTCACTTATGAAAGAAGATGGGATATGGGAATTATGTCAACTACAGGTGTCAAAATTGTCGGCTTTAGGAGCAGGTCCATTTTAGAGTATTAATTTTAGGTGCACTTCAAAGGTTCAGTTCCTACTATTTTTACAAAAGTTTAAACTATCAGTTTAAAAAAATTATATTTTAGATGAAAGGTGAGACTCTGAAGTTTCAGAAAATAATTTTGGGGCCTACATTTATTTAATAGTATTGGAATGTAGAAAAAAGTTCTCTTCATGTGTCGACTGTAGGTGCTCTTACCTTATTATAATCTTACTTGTATATACAAAAAGGAGCGTATGAGCAAATGGCTTAAAGTTTTTCCGTCTCAGGGCCTGTATCCAAAGCTGCCTTCGGTTTTCATCCGTAGGGAACCTATGAGTAGGAACGAGAAACAGTTACACTTACTTCTGTAACCGATTTATCACAGATACTTTCCAAAATGTATTATGAGTCTGACTTTACAGGCATCACTTTCAACACTTTAATTTACCTGATACTCTATTTCAAGTGTAAAAAACATATAAGAGTCACATAAGCAGATTTCAATAAACGCGTCTGCACTATCATAGAAACACAAGTGAAATTTAATGCCATTTCCCCCCCGACAAAACGCTGAGTACAGCCATAAGCGCAACATGAAACAGCCATGTTTTGCCAACATTCACGTGACTTTAGCCCAGAGATGTTGGATCCACGAAAATGACGACAGGGCCAGTCTATTATATTTACGGTCGAACGCGCCACCATAAATAGCCTGCCTCAAAGATGCAAAGAGAGCAAGGCACAGGGACAACGATCAAAGATGGAAGTAAGAGTCGATTTCGCCTGGCGCCAGAAACCCACCGGCTCAATCACCCTATCTTTTGCTCTAAATATTTTTAAGTTAATATCTTTGTCCATGTTTTCTCGTTCATTCACTATTAATTGCGCGTCGTGCTCTAAAAATGATGTGTTCCCCGGTCAGTGAAAGAGCGCGGGGCTTGCGTGTTGCAGGAGGTGTCGGTGTTCGTGTTCGAGAAGCGGTGCGCGGAGAAGCTGCACAAGCCGAAGCGCAAGGAGATGGTGACGGAGGTGCTGCGCGGCAGCGTGCGCCAGCTGGAGCGCTTCCGCCACCCCAAGCTGGTGCAGGTGGTCCACCCGGTGGAGGAGTGCGCCGACACGCTCGCCTTCGCCTGCGAGCCCGTGCTCGGCTCGCTCGCCAACCTGCTGGCCGCCAACGCCAGCGCTGGCGGCGGGGGCGGCGGGGGCGGCGCCTCCACGCCGGACGGCCAGGCGCCGCAGGCAGGCCGCGAGTACCGCTTCCTCGACATCGAGTACAAGTACGGCATCCTGCAGGTGAGTGCGCGCCGTAGCGTGCGACCGAGTGGTTAACGTAAGCCGGCGGCACACGCACAGGGCAATATCTGAAGTGCGCGGCCGAGTTAAGGTTCGTTCTGCGCATCTGACGTCACAAAACACAGTCAGCCAATGAACAGAGAACGACGTTGCCACAGCTCGACTGCAGTGCAGAGCACGGACGAGTGTCTTCAGTTTTAGAAACGTTCAGTCATAAATAAAGTAATTGAGCAAAAGCAATGTCTTGATAGCAGACTTTCTTTTATACAACGTTTTGGTAAAAGCATTCTTTATACCAATTGCTTCATATTCTATTAATTAATTAAACCAAAAAAGCAATAAGCTTCCTAATTAAGGCGATAGCAAGGAAAGGCGTTTGTATCATTCTCACTAACCGCTTTTTCGCAATAAAGGACAGCGGTAATTGTTTATTTCCTGCTGTACTTGAACGAAACGTAATTCATAGTCATACAAAAATTGTTTGTCGGTATTTTCTGTGATAATTTAAAGTCCTATCGAATGGCGAGCTGCATTAGCGCCGGCATGGTAGCTCAGCGTGTTCTGTTAGAGGGTAACGTGCCCTCTGCAATAAAAGAAACTGAGTTAAAAGATCAACAACGAACTTAAATGGATGTCTTACGACGTATGCCCCGAGCAGATGCAACGAACTAAAGCGAACAAAATGAAAATTAAAAAAAAAGCGTAATGGTTATAGTGTGAGTCTGCTGAGCGAAAGCTTCTGAGTTCTAACCTTGATCGGAGCTAAATATTTTCTTTATTTTAAAAACAATATCGAAGTGTCTTACTTCACGAATTTTAATCGTTTTAATGTAATTTTTTGAAATTTCTAGTGGCAACTAAAATCGACCATACGGAAAGTATACACGATCGAGTTTTACCTCTGCAAACTCTTAAAAATTTCGTGCACTGGTTTACTACATCTAATGCTGCACAATAACTGCGTTGAACATCGAAACAAAATTAAGTCATTTATGGGGGGAAGAAATCAGTCAATAAGATGTGTAAAAATAAAATTTTTGTGCCAAATAGTTTTTGTGAAATCGAGTGATAAAGTGTGTCAAAGCAGTCGAAACACCATGTGTCCGCACAGGCGAACAGTGCAATGATGACAAAATCGCGCTCATCGCGGAATGCGGGGAGCACGTCTCTGTAGCAGCGAAAGGCTTCATGCGGCCGTGGTGGCTTTTACTTCATAAACTGCGCGCTCCCCCCTAAACGTAACTTTGCGAACTATACTATGGCGCTACTTCTTTTGGCGCGTACAGCTGGCAACGCAGCAATCTCCCGCGTCTGGGCGGGCATGCGCGAACCGCCAAGATAAAAGAATTGAACATAGCAGGTCAGATATTCTAAGCGTGCGGCTGAGCGTTGACCAATGAGATGGCGGAACGCCACCTACGTCACATGCACGCCATCTCTCTTCAGCACAGAGCTGTGATGCGCCATTTTCGCATTCGTTTCAAGCTTATACGTGTATATGCCGTTTATGAGCACCAGCAAATTGAGAATCACTCGAAAACCCGTTGTTAACTGTCTGATTCGTTGCAAAAAAATGATGAGAAACATCTTATTCGTTATTGTAACTTGCGTGTTAATGAGAGTATGCAATTTAAAGGCAACGAAACACCGAGTATCCACCAAAAACACATTTTTCTTGGTACAATTTGTTATAATTAAATTTCAGTTAGTAACATAGCTACGATTAGCGCTTTTAGCAACTCGTAATATACTAGGAGTGGGGATGGGAGCCTTCATGTCAGGGTATCGCGGTGAGTAGCATTAGCGACTTCTACCTAAAAACAGAAACTGTCGTTGGTTCGCGTCTCGCGCTGTCTAAATTTTCTTTCCCTCTAACATTCACGTAATAGGTTCTGACGCATTGTTATTAGTTTAATATAAATATATACTATTGCATTTGATGTTATGTAAATATAAGTCAACCTATTTTTGAGGAGTGAGTTTGTTCGATTTGCTTAATCTACAGGACAGCTTGCGCTACTTGTATAACGATATTTTGCTCCTTTTTCTTTTACGTTTCGCAAATCACATGTTGCAAAAATTCTGCTACTCCGTAGGCACAGTGATCAAGTAAGAATGACATTATGATTTTACTAAAATGTGGGAATGCTGAAATAATGCTTATCTTATGTGGAGAACTATTGCAAATTTGTATCACACTGTTTGTAATAGAACTTTTATAAGCCTGTGTTCTTACTTATTTGACATAGTACTTTCCTTTTCGTGGACGATGGAGTAAATGTGCGTTTTAATAGAGGCAGCGTGGGAATTTTAGGCCCGCCCGTTGAGTAAACAGTGTGATTTACAAACTAGAAACATCCCTCAACTGCTGCTGGAGTGCGTTGCGATCGCGTATACCACGTTGGGGCCCACGTACCGTATGCACTAGTCGCATCGTTCCTGAGCGTTCAGCAGCACGTTGAACTTGGCACGCTCAACGTTAACGTTCGACAGCACGGTCCGTGTGCCGACGGCTTTACAGCGACTAGTGTGCTTACGACATCGGCGTGGAAGTTGGTGATTTACTGACAATGTTTTAACCAACGCGCCGTGAGGGGAGGGGTGGGGAGGAGCAAGGGAGACTCCCAGATAATGACGGTAAGGACAATTACAAGGAGAATTCTAATTCGTGCCACACATATTTCAGTCGAACTGCGAGGGCTATTCGGTTAGTAATGTCCGCTAATAAAGGAAAGGAGCTAGTTTGCTATTGTCCTATAGTGCTACTTGTATTGTCCCCTTTAGTGACCAGTGGGAACTATAGTTACCACTTATTTGTTTTCGCTGTAAGTCCAGTGGTAATCCGTGTTCCCACTTCTAAGTTGTGCTACCATCTCTGTTAGAGTGTGCTAACTATGTGTAGATTGTCAACGGTTAGGTGAAAGCTGTTGTATTTCTACCTTGTGAGTCAATCAGTGCACAAGCGCAGTTCCCGCGTGAAAACGAGCCACTGTTTCGGCCGCTAGAGCGTTTTTTGGATAGTGTGCTTTCCTTTTGCGTGTGAAGTGACTTGTGTTGTATTTATTTACTTTTATTTTTATGAAGGAGATAGTATTCGTGTATATTTGCTGAATTTGACATAAAATTACATAAATATTACAAGCTTAGTGGAAGCAGAAGTGAAGTATTCTGCCCATTGGCTGTTGCAGAGTATAATAAAGTAATGGGAGGAGTGGATATATTTGATCAGCTGCGTGAACGGTACGCTGTAGGCCGTCGTTCATGGAAGTGGTGGCACAAACTGTCCTTCTTTCTTGTGGATTTGGCAGTTGTCAATTCCTACGTTGTGTGGAAGTTACAAAAGACAGAAGCAGAACAGCTAACATTTAGATTGCACTTAGCAAGGCAGCTTATCTCTGGCTTCTCAAGTCGTAAGAGAAGAGGAAGGCCGGTTCATTTTCAAACACCAAAAAGAGGTGTGTCTGGAGTACCAGATGAAGTTTGGCTGGAGAAAGTTGGAACTCATTTCCCTAAAAAAGGTACAACAAACAGAAGATGCTGCCAATGTACCATCAAGAACAAAGGAAAGAGAACATAAATAATGTATAGCAACTGTCGTGTACCATGCTTCTCTAAGTTCCATAGCACATCACCTTAGTGAACTCAAAGGACAGTATGAACTAATACAAATATAAATGTAATGTTTAATTACCATGTTTTTGTACTAAAAAATAAAGCAAATACATTTTTTTTAAAAATTTGCATGTGAAGTTACTCCAGATTTTTTTATACTCGTAGGCTAAACTCTCACTTTCAAGATTTAAACTATGATTTTATGAACGGTTTCTTAGCCCAATAAAGTGTTCATAAGAAGTCTACAACTTCCGGAAATAATTTGGTCACTAAAGGGCTAACCGTGAAAGGTTCCTTCTGTTTAGTTATGCATCGTTACTTTTTTGTATCTCTGTTTCCTTCTATCTATGCTAGAGCGTGCCGGACGTGTGTGTGGCCAAGACGTCTCATTGACACGTGCTTGCCCGATTGATACATTGCTCGGAAAGATTGAATTTAAGGGGCCGGCCCGACGTTTAGTTAAATGATCTGATGATTATTATGTTAATATTGCGCAACGGATAACGCGGCGGAGGGCTCAAACAACCAAGCGGGCAAGTCAGAAAAGGCCACACACTATCATGATCCATAAGGACACCACTTTGTTGGTAACATTGCTCTCTACACAGGACTGGGGTTTGTAATGATCATTAAATTCATGACATTGCTCTCGACACAGGACTGGGGTTTGTAATGACCACTAAATCCATGACATCAAGTTTATAGGACATTTATTGTCTACATTCCCAGAACCTTTACAAACTTAATATGTCATTTATTAACTATTCCCCAAAACTTTACAAATTTAACAATTCCAGCAAATAAAGTCTAGTCAAATAACATCTAGTTTTGTCTATCACTGAAGGTGCTTAAACTAACAGGCATCTCGATTCTACTTAAGCAATGGGAAAGAGGATGGGACTACGTTGCTGCCCTTGTGGTCCGTCTGCTGGGACAGTAATCGAAATTCGCACCCAAGATTACTAAGAGGACCGAATAACAAAAATTCTCTTTGGCGGAAAAACGGGGAAACAAAGCAGACATAAACATCTCCCATACTCACAAAAGAAAGCAAATTCTTAAAAAATGAAACATCCTGTGAAATACGGCGCACGCAAATAATCAATTAACAGCACAAGTAAGCATCCTCACCTTAATTAATTTCCAAGAACGAACAGGTATCTCGCTGTTAGTGCAATTCGGCACCACGTGGGTGGCCGATACCAACAGCTAATTTCTTTGTACTCACCGCTCTGTTCGTTCTTGCTTTCCATACTGTACAATCATTCACACACGCCAACCTATTCTCTGTCAAAATAGTTAGGACGTGCTCCTTGCAAATGGAGGTGAAAAAGGAACCGTGAACAAAATTTATGAGACGGCCTAGAAAATGCTCACTTCACACGCTTAGAACCTTTAGTATGTCACACACGCATCTCCTACCAGGTTTCACACGGAATCGTCATCCAAATTACTCATGAGCCCTTATGACCACCTGTTAACTAGGCGCAGTGAGGCCCTAGGTTACTTAAACATTGCAGAAAACGCTCCTTATAAAAGTGAAACTATACGATTTTTGTAGAGCTATTGCTGCTCTCGTACGCTGAAGGCGCCAAGTGATTGTAGCACTATAAATGGATTACTCGAGCCTCCATGCTCGCCTCTGAAAAAGAATCCCTAACTGAAAACTATATTGTACAGGCAAACGTTCTCAAAAAATGAATGACACGCTAACTATTTCAATTCTGAAAAAGAGCGAATTAGTAACAGTGTAACATGTAATACCTCATCCCACGGTGAAGTTGGCGGTAAAGTCGGATATCGCCCTCGATTCCGTCCGCTCAGTTCAGCCACTACGCCAAGAGTGGCTATCATGGCGGCTCTCAACGGCCGATCCCTTACATGGAGGGGAGGGGGACCTGTTACCAACCCCGGACCACCCCCTGGCAAACAGGTGCATCATCTCTGTCTTGACTACAGGATTAGCTTGGCACTAACCGACCTACAGCGTGACCACATCTCTGCCTTGGCATTACCAGCAGACGAGTTCTTAATACAAACCCCAAACTTAATCAACCGAAGGCAACGTAGTGGGAATTACGGAAAGGAAGTGCATTTATGTAATTATGACTTGATCTAAATAAACAGGTAGTCCACTTATTCACTCGAGATATCACACTATTTATACTAAAAAAATGTTTAAAGTATATTCAATATAATGCAACAAAAAACTAATTGTAATGAGATGGAACAAACTGTTCCCTGTCAACCGATTTACGGCTTGGAAGGCTATCTTCAGACATTTACTGACTATTGTCGTTAAAGAAGTTACAGCATTTCTAAACTACACTGCAAAGGAAGTTACCATCTACACTGAAGGAGAAACACAGTAAGTAAAAGCTTTGACAGTGTGGTTGTAATGCAGTGAATAACTATAAACGGAGTAAACAGGAAAAACTTTAACACAAAATTAGAACAACAAGCCTACATAACAGTTTATATTAACAAACAAAAGCAATAAAATAAAATCAGTACTTCACAGAGTTACTTCAGGAGGTAAAAACATGGAGAGTGATACACAAACCAACTGAAAGAAGAAAGGATTATCAATGTAATTACTGAATACAGCACGAACTTAAACAATATCATTAAGCTAAAAAGAAGTGATTAAATGCAGGAACATGGAGGAGTGCACGGGAACCTGCAGTAAATTCCATCTTTCAGAGTGTGGTGGTGCTACATTTTAGAAAGTAAAAAGTTTAACAATATGCGAATATAAAACGAGCAAACAGCGAAACATTAACACTAAACTGTGTAATACTGGCATTAATTTTAATACCTCTTGTAGTTGTCTCATCAAGTACTGCTTTTATTTTACTTTGTTCATTTATTAATTGCGAAGTATTAAACAGGCACAACTTTGAGTATAATGTAAATGTTTTTTTCTGTTTGCTCAGTTCATATTCGTATCTTGTTTTACTTTTTAAAATGCAGTACCACCACACTCTGAAAGATGGCGTTTACTGCATGTTCCCTCACACTCCTTATTGATATTGCTGAAATTCGTTATACGAGGGTCAGTCAAAAAGTAATGCCTTCTATTTTTTTTTTTCTACGTTTAATTGTCAGGAAATTTAAATGCAATTACATACGTTGAAAACCACAACATTGAGGATCATTTTGTCATTTTTCAATGTAATCTCCGCCCATCTCTACAGTTTTGGTCTATCTTTGAACAAGGGCATGTATCCCAGCACGGTAAAAATCACAGCTCTGCTTCCTAAGCCACTGACGCACGGATGTTTTGACGGCCTCCTCATCTTCAAAATGAATCCCACGATGAGCTTCTTTTAGTGGCCCGAACAGATGGAAGTCTGATGGTGCCAGGTCAGGGCTGTATGGGGGATGAGGCAAAACTTCCCATCCAATTTTGACAATCTCGTCAGAGGTGTGACGACTGGTGTGTGGTCTTGCATTGTCATGCAAAAGAAGAACATCTGCCATTGATTTTGTTGGGCGAACTCGCTGAAGACGTGCTTTAAGTTTTTTGAGGATTGTGACGTATTGAACAGAATTTATTGTGCATCCCTGCTCCGAAAAATCAACCAGAATCACACCCTCTGTATCCCAGAAAACTGTTGGCATAACTTTCCCTGCCGATCGCACAGTTTTGAATTTTTTCTTCCTCGGCGAGCTTGTGTGACGCCACTCCATTGACTGCCTCTTTGATTCGGGTTCAAAAAAATGCACCCATGTTTCGTCCCCGGTCACAATTTTTTTCAGAAACTCATCTCCCTCCAAACGGAAGGGCTGCAAGTGTTGGGAGGGTATTGTTTTCCTTGCCCCTTTATTCTGATCGGTTAACATTCTTGGAACCCACCGTGCACAAACATTTGAGTACCCCAATTGTGTAATAATCGTGATCACACTGCCTTTACTAAGAGAAATAATGCGACACACTTCATCTGCAGTCACCCGACGGTCACCACGAATGATGTCATCAACTTGCTGAATGTTGTGTGGAGTCACTGCACTCACCGGCCTGCCGCTCCGCTTTTCGTCAGTCAACGGTGTTTGCCCTTCAGCTTCCTTACAACGACGAACCCATCGTCTAACAGTGCTGACATCCACTGTCACAACACCATACACCTTCTTCAGTCTTTCATGAATGCGTATGGGCGTTTCACCTTCTGCATTCAAGAATTCAATCACACAACGCTGTCTCAAACGAACATCGATGTCGGCCATCTTACAAACTTCTGCTGTGCTGCCACCTGTTGACACAGAAAGTTACTACTGCAGTGGATTGCAGAAGAAGGTTTGAGGAATGGCGCCAAATTCAAATTTTTCACTTAACTTAATTTTTTTAAGTAGAAAAAAAAATGGGAGGCATTACTTTTTGACCGACCCTCGTATATTCAGCAGTTACATTGTTAATCTTTCTTCTTGCAATTGGTTTGTGCATCACTCTCCATGTTTTATACCCCCTGAAGTAGCCTTTTGAAGTATTAAGTTTATTTTATTGCTTTTGTTTATTACTATAAACAGTTATGTACGCTTGTTGTCCCAGTTTTCTGTTAAAGCTCTTCCTGTTTACTCCGTTTACATTTATTCTGTCCAACATTTACTTTCTACATCACATTACCACAACACTTTCAAAGCTGTTGTTTACTGTACTTTCCTCCTTCATTACAGACGTGTAACTGCTTTTCCAACCTGTTTAGAACCATTGCAACAAAAGTCTGAAGCTGGCTTTATAATCTGAAAACCAGTTAACGCAACTACTACTGTAGAACAAGAGCAAACTAGCTCTTTTCATTTGTTATGAATTTGTTCTACCAAGAACCGACGGAAGATTCAGTTATCATATGGACGGATATGTACCGAAAAACTAGAATCTCTTTACCCCTATCGATCTTGTCACGTCATAAAAAAAAATGGTTCAAATGGCTCTGAGCACTATGGGATTTAACATCAATGGTCATCAGTCCCCTAGAACTTAGAACTACTTAAACCTAACTAACCTAAGGACATCACACAACACCCAGCCATCATGAGGCAGAGAAAATCCTCTGACCCCGCCGGGTCATGTCATCCTTTTCAGTTCTGAGCACACACTGAGCACATAAAGATGTAAAGATGCCTAAAACAATAGAGTCTCCCGACGAGTACACTACTGGCCAGTAAAATTGCTGCACCACGCAAATGGCGTGCTACAGACGTGAAATTTAACTGACAGGAAGAAGATACTGTGATATGCAAATGATTAGCTTTTCAGAGCATTCACACATGTTGCCGACGGTGGCGACACCTACAATGTGCTGACATGAGGAAAGTTTCCAACAGATTTCTCATATACAAACAGCAGTTGACCGGCGTTTCTTGGTGAAACGCTGTTGTGATGCCTCGTGTAAGGAAAAGAAATGAGCACCATCATGTTTTAGACTTTGATAAAGGTCGGATTGTAGCCTATCGCGATTGCAGTTTATCGTATCGCGACATTGCTGCTCGCGTTGGTCGAGATCCAATGACTGTTAGCAGAATACGGAATCTGTGGGTCCAGGAGGGTAATATGGGACGCCGTACTGGATCCCAACGGCCTCGTATCACTAGCAGTCAAGATGACAGGCATCTTATCCGCATGGCTGTAACGCATCGTGCAGCCACGTCTCGATCCCTGAGTAAACAGATGGGGACGTTTGCAAGACAACAACCATCTGCAAAAACAGTTCGACGACGTTTGTAGCAGCACGGACTATCAGCTCGGAGACCTTGACGCTGCATCGCAGACAGGAGCGCCTGTGATGGTGCACTCAACGACGAACCTAGGTGCACGAATGGCAAAACGTCATTTTTTCGGATGAATTCAGGTTCTGTTTACAGCGTCATAATGGGCGCAAACGTGTTTGGCGACATCGCGATGAACGCACATTGGGAGCGTGTATTCGTCATCGCCATACTGGCGAATCACCTGGCGTGATGGTATTGGGTGCCATTGGTTACACGTCTCGGTCACTTCTTGTTCGCATTGACGGCACTTTGAACAGTGGACGTCAAATTTCAGATGTGTTCCGACCCGTGGCTCTACCCTTCATTCGATCCCTGCGAAACCCTACATTTCAGCAGGATAATGCAGGACCGCATGTTGCATGTCCTGTACGGGCCTTTCTGAATACAGAAAATGTTCGACTGCTGCCCTGGCCAACACATTCTCCAGATCTCTCACCAACTGAAAACATCTGGTCAATGGTGGCCGAGCAACTGGCTCGTCACAATATGCCAGTCACTACTCTTGATGAACTGTGCTACCGTGTTGAAGCTTCATGGGCAGCTGTACCTGTACACGTCATCCAAGCTCTGTTTGACTCAATGCCCAGGCGTATCAAAGCCGTTATTACGGCTAGTGGTGGTTGTTCTGGGTACTGATTTCTCAGGATCTATGCACCCAAATTGCGTGGGAAATGTAATGACATGTCAGTTCTTGTATAATATATTTGTCCAATGAATGCCCGTTTGTCATTTGCATTTTTTCTTGGTGTAGCTATTTTAATGGCCAGTAGTGTTTTTTGCAGGAGGAATTTCGAGTCGACTGGAAAATATTTAGGACGCGAAAGTGTTTCGTACACCGTATTTTGTACGGTAATGTGTTGTGATTCTGGCGTCCCCATATATTTGTCCATCCCCTTGTTGCAGGAGTTATGCAGCACTCTAGAGAGTTTCATAGCATAGGCTAACGTGGAAAGCTGCTTCAAATCGGGTCTCAGACTGAAGACAGCAGATGTAACGTGTTTATTGCACTGACGACGGTGACAATTTGAACACCTGGAAATACTTAAGAGAACTAACCTGAAAACCATGGCTGTGTAAAACAGTGTAGCATCAGTACGTGATTGAGATTACATACAGAGAGGCGCCGCCGCGCACATTCAGAAGACAAAAGTGGAAGCACGTGACATCAACCCTCGTGACGTGAATCGTCTCAGCACCAGGGTGTGACGGAGTTCGAGTAGACAAGAATAACCATTATACAAATAACTTCATAATATAGCATTTTCGGCTCTACCACGAAGTACTTGTATTTAGTGGGCGTGCAGAAATACCACATCGAATACACTCAGGCACGGTATAACTTCATGTCGTGTTACGCACTTCGACTGCAGTGTATTACACCATAATGAATTTTTAAAAGTTCAGAGTGGTGTACGATGTGGCCTATTTCACACCTTATTTTAATTCTATGTGCTGAGTATATTTATATGTTTTGACGATGCCATTACGGCCTTATGACTTAAGGACATGGTGTAGAAAAATCTGAGGCTGGTCATTACTGACTGAAACCGTCTCATCAAGAGAATTGATATTGTGATGAAAGACTGGAATAAAAATATTTGAGAGATCATATACACTTCTGTAACCCTAATCGTTTGTGGATCTTCACGCACTTAAACTGTCAAATTACAGAACTCTAGTCACGGTCATGTAAATTGTTATGAGTGTCCCATCTGGAATAGTTTTTTGCATGCACCTACATTCTCACTTGCATCCTAGAATAAGAACTACTGAGATTTTATTAGAGCGCCCCGAGGAACCTTTCCTCCTTGGAAATGCTGTAGCACTCAACATGTAAAATTTTGCCCAACACCTTCACCTGAATAAAGGAAAGAAACTTATCAGCTGCCTTTTATGTTCTGAATGTTTTTGAAACGTAACAGAATCGTTTACGCTCATGAGATCTTACTTCACGGCATTTCCTTGTAGATTTCCTCTTCAGTGGGAGTGGGCAACAATGTACATCATTTGTAGTGAGATTCCTCCTAAAACACAGAAGGTTATACGATATGGACGGCGGGCAGAAATGGGTAATCCACCAAGATTCGATGGTAAAATGTCAGTCCAGAAGAAGACAGCATGATATTAAGTGAAACAATAAATTTCAACTGTGGTGAAGTACAAGTTTCCGTGATCGGGAAAAAGTTAGAATGTACACTACTAGATAAATTCCTAAATCACGTCTGACAAACAAGTGTAAAGGTGTAAGAGACTTTTAAAATCAGTAATGAGTTGATGAGTCGTCTAAAGTGGTTACTTATCCCCAGCAAGAGTTTAGGAATTTATAAAACTGATTGGGTATAATAAACAATTACGAGGGCGTTCAGTAAGTAACGCAACACACTTTTTTCTGAAAAGAGGTTACTTTTATTCGGGATTCCAATACATCATATTATTCCCAACACTTTTGGCAACAAAAACCGTATTTTTCAACTAAATCTCAGTTCAATGCGACGGTCTTACGCGATCTTATAGGGAGGACCTGTACGATCACGTGGTACCACTTTACTGCGAGACGTCGGAGATGACGTCTTGTGCGCTGCGTCAGTAACCTCTCCACCATCCACGTACTGCCTCCCGCGGAATGCATCATTCAGTGGGCCAGACGGATGGAAATCGGAAGGCGTAAGATACGGCCTGTAGGATGGATCACACACATCCATGCCCGAGGCAGGATTCGAACCTGCGACCGTAGCAATCACGCGGAACAGAATGAAGTTCTGTGAGCTATACTCGTGTGCGCTCACTTGAGTGAGGCCTTGCGTCCTTGCGACTACATTTTTATCGCGACGAACACGCGGAAGTCGTTCCTTAAGTTTCCGAAGGGTAACACAGTACACTTGAGAGCGGATCGTTGCAGCATCAGGAGGGTCATAAAACAGAATAACCCCTTCGGAGTACCAGAAGGCTGTCGCCGTGCTTGTACCGGCTTTGAATATTTTCTTCAGAGGGGAGGTAATGTGCCGCAGCTCTACGGATTGCCTTTTTGTTTCCGGTTTGAAATGATGAATCCACGTTTCATCGCGTGTGACACTGTTCGACAAAAAATTGTCATGATCACTTTATTACGTGTAGGGAATCCCACACGGATGGTCCTTCGTTTCTCAGCGTCTCAGCGTGCTTTTGCTCACTGCCAGGTCTGCTTAGACATTCTGCAAGCGCCTGTGAATATATGCGATGCTGTGGCTTTCCGGCAAAAGAAACATATTGATAGCTCTCCGTTATAGACGCCACTGTTCCTGTGAAACACAACTAACTCTTTATTCACATGAAGTGCTGAGTGCTATTGACAAAGGATTTCAGATCGATTCCGTATTCTTGGATTTCCGGAAGGCTTTTGACACTCTACCACACAAGCGGCTCGTAGTAAAATTGCATGCTTATGGAAAATCGTCTCAGTTATGTGATTGGATTTGCGATTTCCTGTCAGAGAGGTCCCAGTTCGTAGTAACTGACGGAAAGTCATCGAGTAAAACATAAGTGCTTTCGGGCGTTCCCCAAGGTAGTGTTATAGGCCCTTTGCTGTTCCTTATCTATATAAACGATTTCGGAGCCAATATGACCAGCCGTCTGCGGCTGTCTGCATATAACGCCGTCATTTATCGACTAATAAAATCATCAGAAGATCAAAAATTGCAAAACGATTTAGAAAAAACATCTACATGGTGCGCAAAGTGGTAGTTGACACTAAATAATGAAAAGAGTGAGGTCATCCACATGAGTGGTAAAAGGAACTCGTGAAACTTCGGTTACACGATAAATCAGTCTAATCTAAAAGCCGTAAATTCAGCTAAATACCTAGATGTTACAATTACGAAAAACTTAAATTGGAAGGAACACATAGAAAATGCTGTGGGGAAGGCTAACCATAGGCTGCATTTTATTGGTAGGACACTTAGAAAATGTAACAGACCTGCAAAGCAGACTGCATACACTACGTTTGTCCGTCCTCGTTTAGAATACTGCTGCGCGGTGTGGGATCCTTACCAGGTAGGAGTGACGGAGTACGTCAAAAAGTTGAAAGCAAGCCAGCACGTTTTGTATTATCGCGAAATACGGGAGAGAGTGTCACAGAAATGATACACGATTTGGGCTGGATATAATTAAAATAAAGGCGTTTTTCGTTGCGGTGAAATCTTCTCACGAAATTCCAATCACCAACTTTCTCCTCCGAATGCAAAATATTTTGTTGACACCGACCTACATAGGACGGAGCGACCACGATAAAATAAGGGAAATCAGAGCTCGTACGGAAAGATATAGATCTTCATTCTTTCCGTGCGCTGTACGAGATTGGAATAACAGAGAATTGTGAAGGTGGTTCGATGAACCTTCAGCCAGGCACTTAAATGTGATTCGCATAGTATCCATGTAGATGTAGATGTAGATATAGATTTGGAAGTAGGCCTACTGTGAGAAAAGTGATATACACTATGCTGTGTTTTTGTAAGACAGCACAATCTCTATCATACGTTTCTCCACGTATATCGATGCCGCTTACAGTCGCCTGAAAAAAACATTTTTTGGCAACTTTGAAGTCTACGTATAGCGCTGCCATCTGTCGGAACTTCATGAAACTGTAGAGGCTAAAGTGGGGATATTCCACGATGTCCCACAATACATTCCGATTTTTTCAGCCGAAATTAGCCGAGAGAAGAGAAGTGTTGAATTACTCACTGAACTCCCCTCTTATTTACATCCCGATAATTGGTGCCCTAACTTCAGTGATTAAGGACGTAAGCAGTAAATTCAGCTCACAGTACGTACATCAACCGTGGCCGTTAGAGGGCCTTTGACGAACCTAGGTCATGTTTCCGCGCTGCGAGTGAGACGTCTAAATTTTTGGCCGCAATTCTGGAGTAGAAACTCCAGTTTTATGCGTATTGGAGACAAACCCACTCGCCTTCGTCACACCTCAGATGGCAGCCAGCACACGTAGGACCGTTTTTACTAGCACTGATGGACGAAGACAACTAACCAACACTCCAATTTTCGTGGACCGTGGAATACATTTTGCCTGTCGATATCCGCCATCGTAGCCTGGCGTTACGGAGCAGAAACTAGAATGTCAAGAATGAATGTTCAGTCTGCAGCGGTGTGTGTGCTGCTATGAAACTTCCTGGAGGAGTAAAACTGTATGGCCGATTGGGACTCGAATCTGGGACCTCTGTCCTTCGCGGGCATGTGCTCTACCGACTGAACTACCCAAGCACGACTACAGCCCTTCTTCCGCCAGCACCTAACCCTACCTTCCAAATTTCACACAAATTCTCCTCAATATCCTACCCGACTAATACTTTTGGGAGAAACAATATGCAGAATGAAATAACTTGAGCCACAACCTAGGCGACTGTTTACACAATGAATCGTCTCTCTGTAGCGATGTGTGCTAATTTGAGACTTTCTGGCAGATAAGTACACTTTTGATCTCCCAGTAAGTCTCAAATCCGCTGCAGAGTGAAAATTCGTTGTGGGAGCTGCATGAATTTCGATGTTTTCTTAACGGTGGAAACTGGCCAGCTTTTTCATTGTACACTCCTGGAAACGGAAAAAAGAACACATTGACACCGGTGTGTCAGACCCACCATACTTGCTCCGGACACTACGAGAGGGCTGTACAAGCAATGATCACACGCACAGCACAGCGGACACACCAGGAACAGCGGTGTTGGCCGTCGAATGGCGCTAGCTGCGCAGCATTTGTGCACCGCCGCCGTCAGTGTCAGCCAGATTGCCGTGGCATACGGAGCTCCATCGCAGTCTTTAACACTGGTAGCATGCCGCGACAGCGTGGACGTGAACCGTATGTGCAGTTCACGGACTTTGAGCGAGGGCGTATAATGGGCATGCGGGAGGCCGGGTGGACGTACCGCCGAATTGCTCAACACGTGGGGCGTGAGGCCTCCACAGTACATCGACGTTGTCGCCAGTGGTCGGCGGAAAGTGCACGTGCCCGTCGACCTGGGACCGGACCGCAGCGACGCACGGATGCACGCCAAGACCGTAGGATCCTACGCAGTGCCGTAGGGGACCGCACCGCCACTTCCCAGCAAATTAGGGACACTGTTGCTCCTGGGGTATCGACAATTCGCAACGGTCTCCATGAAGCTGGGCTACGGTCCCGCACACCATTAGGCCGTCTTCCGCTCACGCCCCAACATCGTGCAGCCCGCCTCCAGTGGTGTCGCGACAGGCGTGAATGGAGGGACGAATGGAGACGTGTCGTCTTCAGCGATGAGAGTCGCTTCTGCCTTGGTGCCAATGATGGTCGTATGCGTGTTTGGCGCCGTGCAGGTGAGCGCCACAATCAGGACTGCATACGACCGAGGCACACAGGGCCAACACCCGGCATCATGGTGTGGGAAGCGATCTCATACACTGGCCGTACACCTCTGGTGATCGTCGAGGGGACACTGAATAGTGCACGGTACATCCAAACCGTCATCGAACCCAACGTTCTACCATTCCTAGACCGGCAAGGGAACTTGCTGTTCCAACAGGACAATGCACGTCCGCATGTATCCCGTGCCACCCAACGTGCTCTAGAAGGTGGAAGTCAACTACGCTGGCCAGCAAGATCTCCGGATCTGTCCCCCATTGAGCATGTTTGGGACTGGATGAAGCGTCGTCTCACGCGGTCTGCACGTCCAGCACGAACGCTGGTCCAACTAAGGCGCCAGGTGGAAATGGCATGGCAAGACGTTCCACAGGACTACATCCAGCATCTCTACGATCGTCTCCATGGGAGAATAGCAGCCTGCATTGCTGCGAAAGGTGGATATACACTGTACTAGTGCCGACATTGTGTATGCTCTGTTGCCTTTGTCTATGTGCCTGTGGTTCTGTCAGTGTGATCATGTGATGTATCTGACCCCAGGAATGTGTCAATAAAGTTTCCCCTTCCTGGGACAATGAATTCACGGTGTTCTTATTTCAATTTCCAGGAGTGTATACCTGTATGATGCGATATCTGAATAACTCAAATGGCGTGCCATGAGTGACAATGTCCAGTTTCGGGAGATAATTACTGCTATGGAACACATCTGGAATGCTATCGCATGCCAGATCCGCGCCCGCAAATCAGCGGCCCGTAATTCACCGGAATTGCGTGACCTGTGAGTACAAATCTGGTGCCACATACCTCCGCAACCTGTCAACATGTCGTAGAGACCATGAGACTCAGAATGGCTGTTACGCCGCGTTCCAAAGGTGGATCAACACATCACTAAGCAGGTAACCTGGTTTATCAGTGTGCTTCTCTTTCTTTGACATCTAAACATGAATACCACGCATTTTTATAATTTTATGTCATGGATCTGCTCTTTCACTTCTTGAAAGTCATTCTCGTATTATTGTAACATACAAAAATATTGCATTTCGTTGGTTATGATATTAACCAAAACATACAAGGTTTTTTAAAAAAAATAAATAACGCACGGCCCTTGACAAAACGGGCATGTTCATGGCTCTAAATCGTCCACATATCAATGAATAGAAGATCTCAGCTTGTGCTAAAGTAGTCAGTAGCAACAAATTTTTGGAGGTGGCCGTTGGCAACTCTGCAAGGATCGCAGTAGCTGATTGATTAGCCCCATCGCCTATAAAGGGAAGCTAAATTTGGACGGAAATCTGTTTAACGAAACTCAAAAGCTCATTTGTAGCGCAGGAATTAGATCACTGTCACTTGCATTGTATTACAGGGTGCTGATTGAAACAGGGAAAAATAGGTATGCTTTGACATTAACTGCAAAATTTGAGTAGCAGTTAACAACCTCGAAATTTCATCAGATTAGCGCTAAATCGCACGTGAGTTTCATTTAGCCTGCTTCGTTGGCTACTGCGATCAGTGACAATATTACGCGCTGCTGTTTCCAACAGCTATATGCGCGATTTGGTCCGACATAATCCGTCCGAACAATTGGTGCATTCAAGCCATTCTTCTTTTTAATTTGTGTATTTCAGAACTGTGTACCTGTTTGGTGAACAGCTGGTGATATTTCGAATATAGATTGTTGTGCCGTATAGCTTAACGTCAGCTCTCCGGATTTTTGAAGTGGACGCGGTGGCAGTAATCATGAAAAAAACACAAAATATTTTTATTTGCTTATTTGAAAGTACATATATTTGGGACTATTAGTTCATATTTTTACTTTGAAATTCGAACTACAGACGTTATGAAAAATTAGAAGCCTAAGCAGTGTTATTATGTGCGGTGCCTACTTTTTAAGGTTTCCATTGGAGGAACGATTTTTTTGCTCGATCTTTATTTTGCTCTTAAACTTAAGAAACAAGTTTTCTGCTGTTTAGTGCAATCTGACTATAGTTTCAGTTAATTTGTCTTCGTCCAAGATGAATGTATTGATCCTTACTTACGTTGCCATGGCCTGGTAAACTATTTAATAAGCGTAGTACATCCAATATTACGAATTCAAAGAGGCAAAATGGTACTGAGTGCATACCAAGTAATACAGGGGACAGCATGGGACAGGTATTATGCCAGGAGAAGCATATAATGACAGAAACAACTGTTTCTGAGTTGTGGATCTGGAACTGCTAACAGAGGCACATAGAAAAGGTTGCTACTGCTCTGTTTGTGGAGGAAATTTGAATTTGGTGGATGATGGAAAGATAAAAGGTTTGGCTCGTACATGACACATTTTATGTCAAAACTGTGATGTTGACATATCATTCAAGACATCAGATGAAATTACTAGAACTATGAAGCCAATATAAGGTTTGGTTCTGGACTAGGATGTACAGTAATCCATTTGAAAGAAAGGGTGGAAACTTTTTATGTGATATCATGAACATGCTTGGTGCTCCGCCAAAATTTGCTGCAATGAACACTACTCTCCTCAAATCAGATATAGATGAATAGAGCATGAAAGTGGCATTGCAGGAGGCTGTTCCAGAAAACTGTTGGCAACTAACAGCAAAGATGTATCAGTTTCCAGTGCCGTTTTCCGGATGAACAGGGGACATACTTCATGTATCATTAGCGTCGACAATGGAAAAGTCTGAAGCGTAGACCTAATGTCGCTGTTCTGCGTGTTTCCATAGATCTTTGTAAAAGTACGGAGTAAGATGCATAAAGTACAGAGGAAATGGAGACTTTAGTGCTTCCAAAACTGTAGCCGCGTGTCAGCCCTATGGAAACGGCAGCAGTACTGAAAAATTGGAGTGCTTGGGCTTTATTTAGAAAGGTTTGTCACAGACAATTAGAGGCGAGCTTCTGGAGCATGGGAAGCAACTGGGAGGAAATACCCCGGCCAACAAAGGAGAGAACTAACAACCTACAGGTATATTATAGCGGAGCAATTAGAAATAATCTCACACACGTGGATAATAAGAGAAAGTCAGTTTTGACTCTTTGGTTTCGTTACTTGTCAACAAGCAATTCACCTGATCATGGACTATCAATAGTCCAACTTCCTGAAAAGTAAGAAATGTGGGAAAGTTATAGACATAAGATTAATCTTGCAGTGGCTGTTAAACCAACATCTCGACCACTAGACTCACCAGAGTTGCTAGAAAAATGTCTGTATGGAAAGTGCGGAACCCTAATGAGAGTTTCAGTGCTCCTACTTGGAAGAGATATCCAAATACTGTGTTTGTCGCTGACTTCGTAGTGAATATTACTGCTTTGGAAACTACAGCAGTGTTTAATGTAGGGTTGAAGCAAGACTTCACATCCTCAAGAATTTGGACTTTGTACCTGTGTCTCCACTGAACAGATAATGCGGATTATCGATGACCAAAGAACTGCAAAGGCACATCCTTCAATGCAGATTATAGAAAAAATTCTTAGACAAAAGTGCGAAGGAGCTGAAAGAGCTGCAGGAGATAGTGAAGAACGACCGGAATATGGATATTGGGAAGTTTGCTAAGATACGATTTTCATTCAAAATTTAAATTAACTTTTCTGTAAAAAAATTTTCATCTTTTAGGAATACATATATCAGAAACTGTAGAACCGATTTTGATTAAATTTGGCAAACTTATTGCTTTAAACAGATGCAATACTTAAGTGGAACTGAGTTTTAGTCTATACACTATAAATACTTTACCGGAGGAAAATATATGGAAAATTTGTCTTTAAAAATATTCAAATCCAGAAAAATCATAGCAAATAATTGAAATAATTCACCAGGGTGCCACTTCACGTAAATCTACACTAACTAGTGTAGATTACTTTACTGCACAAAAGAGAGAAATTTGCCCATTAATAATGAAAAAGTGTACCGCAAAATAATAATGTCATAAAAAATTCAAAATTCTCTCACATAATAGTAATTTATTTAAAATGATGTAAAAATTATTTAAAACGTTTTGGATCCGTCTAAATAAGCGTACAAAATTTGAGTGAGATTTAAGAAGAAATGTAAGAGATATGGATTTGCAAATATGTTAGTGCCAGTGTCTCCCCTTCAGAGACGCAGTTCACAGCAATCAGTTCTGAACGACGTTTCAGATTAGCGATTCTTTGTCTGGTATAACACACAGCACAAATCATATGTTTGAGTGGTTTCCCACGTTCGTGCAACATACAGTCAAATTCTTCGCGTTTTCATCTCAGAAACATCCCCCACACAGTAGTAGCTGAAATACGAAAGACATAGAACAAAATGTGTACTACCCATCAATCAACAGCCCAAACGAATTGTCTCGGTTGCGATAATTCGTGTTTGTGGCGACAAAACGGGCAATCAGCCACAGGATTTGCCATTCTCGTGACTCACATTAATGTTGCTACTTCCCCATCAAAGAACTATTGATGTACTCTTACATGTCTGCCAAAGTCAACGTCGACGTGTATAAAAAATTTTAATGTATTTTTGCCTCCAACATTCTGGCATAAAAGTAGCTGTAGACTTTTCAGTGATCATATCAGAGACGAAAGGAATTGATCGTCCAAATAATTATCGGATATTCTATAGTTTTCAGCATTCTGGTACTGCGATACTACTGTACTCCATTAGCATTTAAATATCAAATTCTCTTAGTAGCTGGAAAGATATATGCGTCCTTTGACCCCAAGAAGCAACAAGAAGACTTCTGTGCCTTCACTCTCTAAGACTAGCAAACCCGTTCCACAATACGTGCAAAACTGATCCACAATACGTGATAAACGCTCTTTCCCATTCGAATCAAGCCTCGAATGGTGTGTATTTGTCCTGAACGCAGACCACCACAGATTGCGTATCGTGTAACATTGATGGAACACCACCCTCTGAAGGGAGAGATCCGAGAATGGAGACACTTACATCTCAAAATTATCGTACGTTTGATTACAACGGAGCAGGAATCCGAGAGTCACCAGAACAAGGTAACACTGAAAAACATTTCTCGCTGCAATGGATCCCAGGAGCCGTTCGCCAGCTTTGTCCAAACCACACTCATTCCTACATCCAAGGGATTGACCATCATGTATCCTAAACTCCATCTCGAAGAAGACTTTTTCTGGATGTGGAAAGATGCGAGAATAAACTGCTAGGAATTCTAATTAAACAACACCAGACGACTTGTCCCTCTCCAAGCTATTTAATATAGCGAGATTAAAAAGGTAGCCGCTACTTTGAAAACTTTGATCCCCCGTCATTTATTTATGTCACATTGCAGGCTTAAAGTCTACGTGACCACATCGATCATAGCGTGGGGCGGTGGATAAATTATAGTCGCCGTTTACAAGAGTCTGAAAAATATTTTTGCGGTTAGCCAGAAAGCGCTGGAGAACACACTGACTGTAATTACCAGTCTGGAAGTCCGCATTATTCTTGTGGTCACTGAAAGAAAATCTTCCTACAATCTATTTATTCAGCGGGATCAGGAACTACGACTATAAATAAAAGTTTTGAGTTCTGACTGATGATATACTCAGTAAAAGTTCTAACGCACAGTGTAAAATAATACTCCTAATAGTAATAATAATAATAATAATAACGATGTCTCTATCAGAAACAACACTATTAGCGGTTCATAGGCGACCTCTACGGTATGTTGCAAGCATAATGGTCTATCACCCTGACTTTAATCATCAAAGTTAACTGTGGAAAATAGTCTCGCCATACGGTTTTGTTAACATCACGGGCGGCACGCAAATAGCTACTTTCGTGAAAAATAAGGTATCCAGGTCGTTGTACAGTTCTCGAAAGTTCACTTCCTACTTACACCGAAAATGCGTTCCGCGGCGTTCTCGCTTCCCGCGCCCGGGTTCCCGGATTTGGTTCCCGGCGGGGTCAGGGATTTTCTCTGACTAGGTGTTGTGTGCTGTCCTTAGGTTAGTTAAGTTTAAGTACTTCTAAGTTCTAGGGGACTGATGACCATAGATTTTAAGTCCCTTAGTGCTGAGAGCCAGAGCCGTCCCGCGGCTATCCGGCTGTGAGGTCATCCGAGGCACAGCGCAAACAGGCATTTGACTGACGCGGATTGATATTCCGGTGCGAAGTGTCTTCTCTACTGCATCTCTGACTGTATTTGTAATGTACACAGGCGCAGCAAACCGCCGAACAGAACATCTGCCGCCAACCGCTGTAGGTACAGGCAGCAGCATCTAAATGGCCCCTTTCTTGGACATAGGCCTACATTAATTAATAGTGCTGTCGTTTAACAATTTACAATTTTCTTAATTTTTATGTCAATAGAATTAGTTACAGAAAAAGTTTTACCTCTACTGCATTTAAATTTTGCCGGGTAGAATTTTTAGAATGGAACTGACAATAGAACACGAACTCTGAACTGACTCTTTACGATTCTTCGTAATGATTGTTACGTACACCAAAGTCTTGAAACTTGAGGCAGCTGTATTATTCCATCAATTTAAGTTACTTGAAAACTAGACATAGCTTAATGGAATCACATAGTGTTTTTATGTGAAACTGAGTCTACATACAAATTTTCATCTTTCTGAATCTAGTATTTAGCGCCTTCAGATTTTCGTAAAAGCGCCGATTTTAGCCAAAATATTGCCCCAGCCAGATTGAGACTTGTAACTTCTGATTGTGACATACATTTGCACATTATGAACAACTTTTAGCTTTCTAGTTTCATTATTTATCGCCACTTATTCTCTCTTAATATAATATATTTAGCGAATCATATTCGTTAGGCAGTGTTGGGACATGGCAATGTTAACATTAATATATTAAAGCAAAAACTGACAATGATTGGAAGAGTTGTTTTAATTTTTAATTTCATTCTTAGATTACAGCGCAACACGTTGTGCACTATGCACAGGCATGTTATGATGACGTGGCGCTGGTAGCAGTGAACTGGGGTTAATCCAACGGCACTCGCTCGCCTCTGTACCTCACACAATAACACAGCGCTTTTTTGCCACAATAGTACAACAATTATGTGTAGCAACTGAATCCCGATTATAATGAAAATTGCCGCTTTTTATGTGACTAACCTGAAACTTTATAAATCAATAAAATGAGGAAATTTATAAAACAGAGTATAATAAGTCAGGTTTCTAGTTGTTTTTATTGTTAATTTATAGCGATTATGTCAAATTAGATCATACTGAATACTAGAATACAAAAGCCTAGACTGAGGAACCCTAGGTCTTCTGCCAGCAGAAGGCCACAACATTCTATATTTAACTCGTGGGATGAGAATAGAATCAAAATTTTCATATTTCAGAAGCGATTGTGATGACAAAGAGATGATCTTCACACTTCATGAGGTTTCTGGTTGTGGATGACAGCGAATATCTGCCCATTCTTAAATCTGCCTTTGACGCAGGCATGGATATCAAATTGTGACAACAGCTCATTTCATATTATGTGTGGCTCACTCCATGTCTGCATTTTTCTAGTTTATTTAGAGGGGTTGGTACTCCCAGTTGTGATTTGTTACAAGCGCAGGTGCGTTCAAACTGAATGATTTATCAAGAACGGCGCTTTTGATCACTCTCGTAGGTTCTTTCGGCTTCACATGCTGTACGCGTGTCATGTCATGTCTTCGCCATTTCAAATTTTCAAATTCTCTAACTGTATACTTTTCTGGGCTTGTACACGCTTTCTGCTAACATTCTTTAAATATTTACCTCCCGACAACTGAAATGCAATGTCGATTCACTTTGACGTCTGACATCTACATCCCATATCTTGCGGCACAAATTATCTCAAAGCCACTGGTGCAGCAGATGTTCGTAGGACTACCAGATTGTCTACGCTCATTTTTACTCACAGTTGTCATATAGTGTAGGAAGTGATTTATCCGAGTTGCACAAAGAGGCGGTCATTATCTTTCGGGAAAAGGGGACAGTCTTTCTAACCAAGATAAGTACATAAACTGTTTTGTGTGCTTCATCAATGCGTCTCCTGAATGGGGGTTAGTAAAACACTGAAGCGCCAAAGAAACCCGTATAGATATGCATATACGGGGTGGTCCATTGATCTTGACCGGGCCAAATATCTCAGGAAACGTGAAACAAAAAAACTACAAAGAGCGAAACTTGTCTAGCTTGAAGGAGTACACCAGACGGCGCTATGGTTGGTCCGCTAGATGGCGCAGCCATAGCTCAAACGGATATCAACTCAGTTTTCTTAAATAGGAAACCCCATTTTTTATTAGATATTTGTGTAGTACGTAAAGCAATATGAATGTTTTAGTTGGACCACTTTCCGCTTTGTGGTAGATGGCGTTGTAATAGTCACAAACATATAGCTCACGATTTTAGACGAACAGTTGGTAACAGGTAGGTTTCTTAAATTAAAATACAGAGCACAGGTAAGTTTGAACATTTTATTTCAGTTGTTCCAATGTGATACATGTACCTTTGTGAACTTATCATTTCTAAGAACGCATGCTGTTGGAGCGTGATTACCTGTAAATACCACATTACTGCAATAAATGCTCAAATGATTTCCGTCAACCTCAATGCATTTCGCAATACGTCCAACGCCATTCTTCTCAACAGCGAGTAGTTCGCCTTCCGTAATGTTCGCACATGCATTGACAATGCGCTCACGCATTTTGTCAGGCGTTGTCGTTGGATCACGATAGCGAATATCCTTCAATTTTCCCCACAGAAAAAAATCCGGAGACGGCAGATCCGGTGAACGTCCGGACGACCAATCCACCTGTCATGAAATATGCTATTCAATACCGCTTCAACCGCACGCGAGCTATGTGCCGGACATCCATCATGTTGAAAGTACATCGCCATTCTGTCATGCAGTGAAACATCCTGTAGTAACATCGGTAGAACATTACTTAGGAAATCAGCATACATTGCACCATTTAGATTGCCATCGATAAAATGGGGGCCAATTATCCCTCCTCCCATAATGCCGCACCATACATTAACCCGCCAAGGTTGCTGATGTTCCACTTGTCGCAACCCATCGTGGATTTTCCGTTGCCCAATAGTGCATATTATGCCGGTTTCCGTTACCGCTGTTGGTGAATGATGCTTCGTAGCTAAATAGAACGAGTGCAAAAAATCTGTCATCGTGCCGTAATTTCTCTTGTGCCCAGTGGCAGAACTATACACGACGTTCAAAGTCGTCGCCATGCAATTCCTCGTGCATAGAAATTTGGTACGGGTGCAATCGATTTTAATGTAGCGTTGTCAATACCGACGTTTTTCAGGTTCCTGATTCTCGCGCAGTTTGTCTGATACTGATGTGCGGATTAGCCGCGACAGCAGCTAAAATACCTAATTGGGCGTCATCATTTGTTGCAGGTTGTGGTTGACGTTTCACATGTCGCTGAACACTTCCTGCTTCCTTAAATAACGAAAATATCCGGCGAACGGTCAAGACACTTGGATGATGTCGTCCAGGATACCGAGCAGCATACATAGCACACGTCCGTTGGGCATTTTGATCACAATAGCCATACATCAACACGATATCGACCTTTTCCGCAACTGGTAAACGGTCCATTTTAATACGTGTAATGTATCAAGAAGCAAATTCCGTCCGCACGGGCGGAATGTTACGTGATACCACGTACTTAATATGTTTGTGATTATTACAGCGCCATCTATCACAAAGTAAAAAAGTGGTCCAAATAAAACATTCATATTTCTTTGCATACCACACTAATATGTAATAAAAAACGGGGGTTCCTATTTTTAAAAAAAATGCTGTTGATATCCGTTTGACCTACGGCAGGGCCATCTAGCGGGCCAACCATAGCGCCATCTGGTTTCCCCCTTCAAGTTAGACGAGTTTCGTTCTTTGTAGTTTTTTCGTCTGATGCTTATATCGTGAGATATTTTGTGCGGTCACTACCTGTGGACCACCCTGTATATGTAAACTGATGGAATACTGCGCCGCGGCCGGCAACGACTATATGAGACAAGTGTCTGGCGCAGTTGTTACCTCGGTTACTGTTGGTACAATGGCAGGTTATCAAGATTTAAGTGAGTTTGAAAGTGGTGTTACAGTATCCCTCCAAAACCCAGGCGATCATTGTAGGCAAAACCACCCCTTCCTTCCGGCTCCTTGATTTCTATCACACCATGTATCGCCGTCCTATCGCCCTCACAACCACCCTCAAGTGCCTTGGTGTCACCCTCGACCGTCGCCTCTCCTGGACCCCCCATCTCCGAACAACCCAAGCCAAGGCACACTCCCGACTCCGCCTCATCAAGCTCCTTTCGGGCCGTACGTGGGGTCTAGACCCCTCTACCCTCCTCCACACCTATAAATCCCTCATCCGCCCATTCCTCTGCTACGCCCATCCTGCCTGGATCTCCGCACCCCCTTCCTTTTATAAATCCCTTCAAATCCAAGAACGCCATGCTCTCCGCCTCGCCTATCACATCCGTCTCCCCTCCTCCACACGGATCCTGTACGATCTCATTCCTTTCCCCCACCTCCTCCTTTTCCTTGAAAGGATACGGATCCTGTACACCTCCAGCAAACTCGACCCTCCTCACCCACTTGTCTCGCCCATCCTCTCCCAACCCTGCCCGCTGCCGCGCCTGTATTCCCACGTCCCACCCGGTCTCCATCTCTCCACCCTCCTTACCCTCTCCCAAGGTGGTTTCCGGCAGCTCACCCTCTCTGATGATGTCCTCCTCCCCTCCATCTACCCATCCTATCAACTTTGATCCTCCCTCCCTCTTCCTCTGTCTGTTCATTTGGGCACCCTCCCACCCTCCTCCCTTTCTCCCCACCCCTCCCCAGGCTTCCCCTCCCCTGTCCCTCTCCCCCTCCTCCCATCTCCTCAGCCATTGGCATCTTTGTTCTCCCCTCCCCACCCTCTCCCCCCTCACCTTTCTTCCCCTCTTGGCAGGTCCCCGGACTCGCATACGCTTCGTGGACTTTCGCGCGCCGGAGATCATCACCATCGGTGTCTCGTGTGTGTATGACGTCGTTTTGTGTTTTTAGTGTCCGCCGTCACGCTTCTACGTTCACTTGTGCCATCGGATTCATCAGTATTCTGTGTGCCGTGTCAACGTGTTTTCAGTGTCGTTATCGTCGAGTGTGAACGGCTCCGTGTTTTTTTTGTGTATCTGTGACCACTATTTTTTAGCCCGTCACTATGTTCATTCCGTTTCTCCAACCTGTGTTCTGTCATTGTCAACACTATGGCTGAAGAGCGGCGTAGCATGCCGCTGACAGCCTACCTGTTTGTATAGGTATTAAAATAACAATAAAGGGAAAAAAATGGTGGTACAGTCGGTGCACAAGCGATGGGACACAGCATCTCCGAGGTAGTGATGAAGTACGGCCATTTCACGAGTGTACTGTGAATATCGGGAATCCGGTAAATACCAAATGTCCGACATCGTTGTGGGCGGAAGAAGATACTGCAAAACGGGACCTCCCACGACTGAAGAGAATCGCTGAACATAACAGAAGTGCAACCCTTTCTCAAATTCCTGCAGATTTCAATGCTGCACATCAACAAGTATCAGCGTGCACACCATTCAACGAAAAATCATCGGTATGTGCTTTCGGAGCTGAAACCCACTAGTATATCCTTGATGACTGCGCGGCACATAGGTTTACGCCTCGCCTGGGCCTGTTAAGTCAGAGTGACCGAGCGGTTCTAGGCGCTTCAGTCTGGAACCGAGCGACTGCTACGGTCGCAGCTTCGAACCTGCCTCGGGCGTGGATGTGTGTGTTGTCCTTAGGTTAGTTAGGTTTAAGTAGTTCTAATTCTAGGGGACTGATGACCTTAGATGTTAAGTCCCATAGTGCTCAGAGCCATTTGAACAATTTTGGGCCCGTCAACACCGACATTGGACTGTTGATGGCTGGAAACATGTTGTCTGGTCGGACGAGTCTCGTTTCAGACGGTATCGAGGGTATGGATGTGTATGGGTATGGACACAACCTATGAATCCATGGACTCTGCATGTCATTAAGGGACTGTTAAGTGTGGTGGAGGCTCTATAATGGTGTGGGGTGTCAGCAGTTGGAGTGTTTTGGGAGCCGTGATATGTCTAGATACGACTCTGGCAGATGAGACGTACGTTAGCATCCTGTCTGATCATCTGCATCCGTTCATGTCCATTGTGTATTCCGACGTACTGGGGAAATTCCAGCACGACAATGCGACACCCCACACGTCAAGCGTTGCTACAGAGTAGCTCCAGGAACACTCTTCAGAATTTAAACACTTCCGCTGGTCCCCAAACTCGCAAGACATAAACATTATTGGCATATCTGGGATGCCATGCAACGTGCTGTTCAGAAGAAATGTCCCCACCCTCGTACTCTTACCGATTTATGGACATCCCTGGAGGATTGATGGTGGCATTTCCCTCCAGTACTACTTCAGACATTAGTCGAGTCAATGCCACATCATGTTGCGCACTTTTGCGTGCTTGCGGGGGCACTACACGATATTATGCAGGTGTAACAGTTTGTTTGACTCTTTAGTGTAATATGCTGCAGAAATCGCGCACCACAACTTCCCGTTGTTACTCGATGTGAGTATCCACTAGGAGAGTGCGTAAACGTCAGCTGACATTCAACAGTGGACTAGGTCGCAGCTAAAACAAACCAGGGACCAACCCACATATGTTAAAACTTAGCAGTACAGCGAAATCTGCTGCCTGTCAGGTACTGAAGTAGAATTTTGTAAAAGGAGATGGATGAGTGATTCGTTCTAAGGTTTTAGTTACTTTGACGCAATGGCTTTATATGACACGATCATAACTAGCTTCAGTCCACAATGTACATGTCTAGATGAGGAAGACATTAAGAGTTATAAGTCTTATCGACAGTAAGACAGAGACGGATCAGAAACTCGGATTACGGAAAGTTCGGGGCGGGAATCGCCCGTGCCCGTTTTAAAGGAACCATTCCGTCGTTTGCCTGGAGCAATTTAGGAAAATCATGGAAAACTTAAGTCTGGATGGCCGGACGGGAATTTGAACTGGTTTCCTCCCGAATGGGAGTCCAGTGTGCTAACATGTTTAGATGATAATGAGTGGCGTCTGTTCAACAAACGTTCATACTCTGTCAGATCTAGAACAATGGCACGTGAGCCAATGGAACGAGAAGAAAAGCACAGCCTGAAAAAAGGTTGAAACTTCACGGTTTGACAGGGCATGTGATGTTATTGCAGTGCTTCCATGATCGCGGCAAGATTTCAAAGAACTCAACAGTATGAATCCACTTATCAGCATGATGGTGCTCCCGCTCTGGCCTGCGTGTGTGCACTTGTGCAATTGAGAAGTGTGACACAAAGCCGTTTTACCCTCTCCTGGGGCACACTGACCCCAAACTGCTGTAATGGGTCTTAGGTATCCTGGAATTGGGGCGGAATTGACGTCGGAGCTGTTCCCGCACAACTTCTATCTGGGACATCTGGGGCTCTTGCTTGTCACGAGTATAACTCAACATCACGCACAAAATACAGATGTATGTGGACCATCATTCACCTGTTCAGAAAAATGGCAGCCCAATAGTGTCACATGAAACATATCACATGAGGACGCAGGAAGTCCGTGAGGTACTGTTTTGCAGTCAGAGCTCCCTCGCTCACTATCGGCGGTGACCTGAAGCTATACCCGATGGCTGCCCAACCCATTACGCCGTGAATAACACCGATGTCCCTCCCCGAAACATTGGGATGTCTCCTCAGATCCCACGATGTTCACCAATGATCGTCGTCTGTTCTAGTGTAGAACAGCGATACATCGACGAACACAATCTGAGGCCATTCATCAAATGTTCGCGCCTCCCGTTCATGGCACCACTTTAAACGTAACGTTTGCGTTGTGTTAAAGGCAGCCTACTTTTTTTGCAGTCGTTAGTCTTCTGACTGGTTTGATGCGGCCCGCCACAAATTCCTCTCCTGTGTCAACCTCTTCATCCCAGAGTAGCACTTGTAAAGTACATCCTCAATTATTTGCTGGATCTCTACAGTTTTTGCCCTCTACAGCTCCGTCTAGTAACATGGAAGACAGTCCCTCATGTCTTAACAGATGTATTATCATCCTGTCCCTTCTCCTTATCGCTGTCTTCAATATATTCCTTTCCTCTCAGATTCTGCTCAGAACCTGATCATTCCTCATCTTATCAGTCGATCTAATTTTCAATATTCGACTGCAGCTCGACATCTCAAATGCTTCTATTCTTTTCTGTTCCGGTTTTCTCACAATCCATGTTTCAGTACGATACAGTGCTGTGCTCCAGACGTACATTCTCAGAAATTTATTCCTCAAATTATGACCTATGTTTGGTACCTGTAGACTTCTCTGATCCAGAGGCATGCCTTTTCTGCTAGTACTAGTTTGCTTTTGATGTTCTTCTTGTTCCGTTCGCTATGAGTTATTTTGCTGCTTAGGTAACAGAATTGGTTAAAAATGGTTCAAATGGCTCTGAGCACTATGCGACTTAACTTCTGAGGCCATTAGTCGCCTAGGAAGTAGAAATAATTAAACCTAACTAACCTAAGGACATCACACAAATCCATGCCCGAAGCAGGATTCGAACCTGCGACCGTAGCGGTCGCTCGGCTCCAGACTGTAGCGCCTAGAACCGCACGGCTACTCCGGCCGGCGTAACAGAATTCCTTAACTTCATCTACTTCGTGATCACCAACCCTCCCGTTGTTCTCATTTCTGTTAGTTCTCAGTACTTTCCTCTTTCCTCTTTCTTCGATCCTGTAATCCTTCTTCACTTTCACTGAGGATAGCAATGTCACCAACCAGTCGTAACATTGATATCCTTTCACCTTGAATTTTAATTCCATTCCTGGACATTTCTTATATCTTCATAATTGCTTCTTTCATGTACAGATTGAACAGTAGGGCCGAAAGGCTTCATATTTGTATTACACCATTTTTAATCAAAACTTTTAATTCGTACTTGGTAGTCCACTCTTAATATTCCCTTTTGGGCCTTGATTCGTCTTTAGTCTTGCTTCCATTACCAACCGCAACGTCAGAATTGCCTCTCTGGTGCCTTTACCTTTCTTAAAGATAAACTGATTGTCATCTAACACACCTTCAATTCTCTTCTCCATTCTTCTGTGTATCATTGCAGTGCAGCCTAGTCTGGCTACTGCTAGTCTTTGACTAGTGGTGGGGGAAGACACAGATTATGGCAGGGAATCCACTAAATGTTCTCACATGATGGGCGCCATTGTGCAGGTGTTACACCTTCGTGCATAATACGGCGATCCTGCCTTGTGGAGGTCACATGTGGTCGATGTTGGCCTTGATGATGAGTACGGCTGCCCTCAGCTTGCCATGCAGTCCAGTGAGGGCTGGGCTGTCATATGCGGATGTTTTATACAGGGTGTTACAAAAAGGTACGGCCAAACTTTCAGGAAACATTTTTCACACACAAAGAAAGAAAATATATTATGTGGACATGTGTCCGGAAACACTTACTTTCCATGTTAGAGCTCATTTTATTACTGCTCTTCAAATCACATTAATCATGGAATGGAAACACACAGCAATAGAACGCACCAGCGTGGCTTCAAACACTTTGTTAGAGGAAATGTTCAAAATGTCCTCCGTTTGCGAGGATACATGCATCCACCCTCCGTCGCTTGGAATCCCTGTTGCGCTGATGTAGCCCTGGAGAATGGCGCATTGTATCACAGCCGTCCACAATACGAGTTCGAAGAGTCTCTACATTTGATACCGGGGTTGCGTAGACAAGAGCATTCAAATGACCCCATAAATGAAAGTCAAGAGGGTTGAGGTCAGGAGAGCGTGGAGGCCATGGAATTGCTCCGCCTCTACCAATCCATCGGTCACCGAATCTGTTTGTAAGAAGCGTAGGAACACTTCGACTGAAATGTGCAGGAGCTCCGTCGTGCATGAACCACATGTTGTGTCGTACTTGTAAAGGCATATGTTCCAGCAGCACAGGCAGAGTATACCGTATGAAATCATGATAACTTGCTTCATTGGGCGTAGGTGGAAGAACATTGTGCCCAATCAAGACATCACCAACAATGCCTGCCCAAACGTTCACAGAAAATCTGTGTTAATGACGTGATTGCACAATTGCGTGCGGATTCTCGTCAGCCCACACATGTTGATTGTGAAAATTTACAATTTGATCACGTTGGAATTAAGCCTCATCCCTAAAGAGAACATTTGCACTGAAATGAGGATTGACACATTGTTGGATGAACCATTCGCAGAAGTGTACCCGTGGAGGTCGATCAGATGCTGATAGTGCCTCCCCACGCTGTACATGCTACGGAAACAACTGGCTCTCCCGTAGCACTCTCCATACAGTGACGTCGTCAACGTTACCTTGTACAGCAGCAACTTTTCTGACGCTGACATTAGGGTTATCGTCAACTGCACGAAGAATTGCCTCGTCCATTGCAGGTGTCCTCGTCGTTCTAGGTCTTCCCCATTCGCGAGTCATAGGCTGGAATGTTCCGTGCTTCCTAAGACGCCGATCAATTGCTTCGAACGTCTTCCTGTCGGGACATCTTCGTTCTGGCAATCTGTCTCGATACCAACGTACCGCGCCACGTTTATTTCCCACTGCTAATCCATACATCAAATGGGCATCTGTAAACTCCGCAATTGTAAACATTGCGCTGACTGCAAAACCACGTTCGTGATGAACACTAACCTGTTGATGCTACCTACTGATGTGCTTGATGCTAGTACTGTAGAGCAATGAGTCGCATGTCAACACAAGCACCGAAGTCAACATTACCTTGCTTCAATTGGGCCAACTGGCGGTGAATCGAGGAACTACAGTACATACTGACGAAACTAAAATGAGCTCTAACATGGAAATTAAGCGTTTCCGGACACATGTCCACATAACATCTTTTCTTTATTTGTGTGTGTGAGGAATGTTTCCTGAAAGTTTGGCCGTACCTTTTTGTAACACCCTGTAGATCAGTATACTGCATGGTTCGACCAGCCAGCCAAATGGATGCCAAGAAATGTCAGGTACTGATAATGCTGTGTACTACGAGGACGTGGCATGTACGTGTACCTGAGAATGATCACTCAACATCTGACGCTGTTGACGATTGTTATATATACTGTCAGCCTTGTAACAACATTAAACATAAACAACATTAATGAATTTTCGTGGCCTCTCTCCCTGTCACAAACAGCTGTAGCTCTAACCCACTGATGGCGTATACTTGTACAAAGTTTTATTGAAATTTGATCACGTCTTTTATTTATTTCACTATTTTTGTCGTGCAGCCTGTATAGGAAACGTATGAATTTGTTGCAAACAGCCGCACGGGATTAGCCGAGCGGCCTAAGGCGCTGCAGTCATGGACTGTGCGGCTGGTCCCGGTGGAGGTTCGAGTCCTCCCTCGAGCATGGGTGTGTGTGTTTGTCCTGAGGATAACTTAGGTTAAGTATTGTATAAGCTTAGGGAGTGATGGCCTAAATAGTTAAGTCCCATAAGGTTTCACACACATTTGAACATTTTGTTGCATACAATAGAAGTCGTGTAATTTACAATTTCCAGTTTTTTTAAACTAATTTACTGTTTATACGAGACTCTTCACATACTTTGTGGGCAACACTTGAGAATGCGGCGCCGTGTATATTTTACCGATATTTAAACAATGCCAGACCTTTAGTAACTCACCGACTGGGTTACGTTGGGTCCTAATTTCCAATTACTCAGAAGCTATCGAAGAGCACAGTTCCGACGGTTTTCATCAGCTTCTGAAATGGAAAGGATCAGCGGAGAGTCTGGACAGGAGAGTAGGTTCATTCATAAAGTAGACCACATACAGGGTGTCTCCGTAAGAGCGTACAAAAATATAACAGGGCGTACAGAAGGCTCCGCTGAAGAATTAGAGGAGGGAACCTGGGTTCGGAGGAGCCAGCTTAAGCAGATATGGAAGGAAAATTCTCTACCGCTTTGTCTAGCATTACTGTTTCCACCTTATTTACAACCGTCAAGCGCACAAGTTTACACGTACTATGCTGTTTATTTACAAGGACATTCTTTATTTCCTGCAATGAAACAAGGAGGGCGAGCCTGGTTTTCAGGAAGTCATGATGCAGGTTTCTGTTTACTTTACTTGTCCATAACATGCCTCTTTCGTTTGGTGACAGAACGTGTTCTGAACTAAAAACAGACTCATTCATTACTCAGTGCTATTCAGAGACGTACAGTACTTAACGATAGAGAAGTACCGGTAAAGTATTTGCTGGTCGCTAGATTGGAACGGGAGGCCCTATTCCATGGCATGCAACATCAGCTGACCTGAATGCCCTTGATTATTTTCTATGGGGATATGTAAAGTCACTTGTGCATGAGACTCCAGTACATACGGAGATGGCATTAGTTGCCAGAATTGTAGTTGCCTATGAGGTGACTCGAAATACATCAGCCTGCCGCGGTGGACGAGCGGTTCTAGGCGCTTCATTGCGGAACCACGCTGCTGCTACAGTCGCAGGTTCGAATCCTGCCTCGGGCATGGATGTGTGTGATGTCCTTAGGCTAGTTAGGTTTAAGTAGTTCTATGTTTAGGAGACTGATGACCTCAACTGTTAAGGCCCATAGTGTTTAGAGCCATTTTAACCATTTTTGAAATGAACCAAGGATATTTGGCAGGGTGCGTCAAAATCTAGATCGCTGGAAACATCGTCACTTTGAAACAGAGCCTTCGAATGAGAACACTATTCCCAACCTGAACAAAGTCTGCTTTTGTTTGTTTGTCTTTTATATCACTCTTTTTTGGATGTGCAAATAGTCAGCACACTTCACTTTCATGTGGCCCCAGTCAGATGACATTTCAAATAGTTCTTTTCACAAAACACACTGCAACTGTGTCAACTGGCAAATTCCTCACGAAAACACAGAACTCACTGGATGGTCTCAGATTTCTTAGAAGTCTCTTCAGTAAACAAATTAGCTCTGAACAATTATGACAAAGAAACTGAGAAGAAACTACAGCAAAGTGTAAGAAATATCTGCAACAATTAAAGTGAAAAGAAATAACTGCAACAAAGAAAGTGCTAGGAAGGTTCAAATGGCTCTGAGCACCATGGGACTTAACATCTGAGGTCATCAGTCCCCTAGAACTTAGAACTAGTTAAACCTAGCTAACCTAAGGACATCACACACATCCATGCAAGAGGCAGGATTCGAACCTGAACCGAACCGCTCTTGCGGTTCCAGACTGTAGCGCCTAGAACCACTCAGCCACACCGGCCGGAGAAAGTGATAGGAAATAACTCCAACAAAGACAATGAAAATAAACACTGTAACAAAGAAAATAGTAAGAAACAACTTCAGTGAAGACATACATTGCCCTTGAAAGTTAAAAAATTATTGTTTTAAGCTAAAACCTGCCCAACTTAAAAGTGGAAGCTCTCCTTTACAGATAATGTAGTACTACATGGTCCTAAACAACAGAAAAACATCTAACTTTTCTTGATTGGCATTATTGAAAAAAATGTGTAATTATAAAAAAGTCAAAAGGCGGCAGTAAAAACTTTGACAGATATGTATAATCAGATGATACCATTGTAATCATAAAGTAATTATCTTTCAAACAAAAAAAACTAAAGCAAAAGAATACATGTTTCATTCTTACTGATGAATTTTAACATGTGCTAAATTCAGTAACACCCGAGTCTATGAAGGTAACCCCCTGCCTGAAGTGATATGGATTATGTCTCTAATTAAAGAGCGCACAGGGGCATTTAAATAGCGACCGTTCCTGCGCTCTATAATCTAATGTAGCCATTTCATAAAAAATAAAAAAAACACAATTTACATATTTTCTTCAAAACTACTTTGGCTGGTGACTTACTTGGCCAAATAACTAATACCCATACTGGTGAAGGAGACATACTTAGATAGCTGACAAAAACCTTTATCTTCATAATTTATCTTTACATTTGGTACATCATTAACAGGACTTGGGTACTTATTTCATCCCGACATTCCTTTTATTTTTTGCAGGATCAGGACAAAATTACAGATATTGTCGCAGCTGTCGCAGCTATTGATTTCACATTTCCTTCTTAGGAGACAGTATAAAGTGTTGTTTCCATAATTAGTTCCCCTTTTGTTTTTAACTACTTCCCTTACTTTAAAACAAATTATGTGGTGACGAACCTTTATTACTTAATGACAACTTAAAAAAAAGTTTCTAAAATTTACAACGCAGGCTGAATGAAACAATTAGGCGAGAGTGTTCTAGTTTTATACTCTTTTCAGGCATCCGCCCCTAGTCAGTCCCGTAACAGAAGTTTAATATCTTTCCTTAATCCCATTTTAAAATATGACATTCAATATTTATGCTGCAATATTTCCACAATTAAGAAACTTAAGGTTTTTACAGATGAGAAAACATGTTCCAAGGTACAACATGGTCATCTAGGAGCAAATGTTCAACTGAAATATGTGAGTGTTGCAAACGAAAAATCTTGCCACTACTGATCGTCTGTCTGTTACCTGTACATTATTACTCCAGAACACCAAAATAGTTGGTAATTCAAACCAGATTAAGCCAAAGTATTATCAAAAACCGGTTACAAGTTAAATACGCTTTTGAATATTTTCTGTTGAAATCGAACAAACTAATTTCCGTCTTCAAATTTTTGAGACATTAAACACACTGAGTGCATTTGCAAGTATCACGTGTTCCATGGCAAAAGACCTTCTTCTCTTCCAAGATACAAGATTTATATTGACTGTTACATGGGATATAAATAGTTCACCATAAAATTTTGCACCTGAAGAATTAGCAATATATTCCAAATAGCTTTAATATACACTCTAAGACAAAAGAAACGATGCACCACTAAAGAATTATCTGAGTGGGACGGAACTTGGTAGATGCGATGTACATGTACAGAAAAACAAAAGATTACAATTTCAGAAAAATTGGATGATTTATTCAAGACAAAGAGCGCGCGTTGTTATATATGTGGCTCATATACAACGAGTTATTCGGCTATCATTGATTGACAGACATGTCAGATGTCCTCCTGAGATATATCGTGCCAAGTTCTGCCCAGCAACCAGAAGCGATGTTCTGGGGTGGCATTTTATTTCATAGCTAAATCCCTTTGGTTGTCTTCGGCAGCACCTTTACAGCACAGCGATACGACGACAATATTCTACGTCCCGTTTTGTTGCACTTCATGGAAAGCCATCCTTGTCCTACATTTCAGCAAGATAACGCCCACCTGCACATGGTGAGAGTTTCTAATGCTTGTCTTCGTACTTGCCAAAACCTCTCATGGTCAGCAAGATCACCGGATCTCTCCTCAAATGTGAACCTTTGGACTATTAAGGGCTGGACCCTCCAGCCATATCGACATTGACAATATAACGCGCCAGCTGGACAGAATTTGGTATGATATCCCTCAGAAGGATTGTCCGACAACTATATCAGTCAATGCCAAGCCGAATAACCATTTGAAAAGGGCCAGAGGTGGAGAAACCCGTTATTCACTTGCTCCATTTGTAAAACCCTTTCTTTTGAATAACTCAAACATTTTTTCTGATATTGTAATAATCTTTTTGTCTGTACATTTACTTCACATCTACCGAGTTTCGTTCTATTCCGATAACTTCATCGTGGTTTGTCATCTCTCTCTCTCTCTCTCTCTCTCTCTCTCTCTCTCTCTCTCTCTCTCTCTCTTTCTCTCTCTCTCTCCCCTTGCTTTTTCTTAGAGTTTATTACACAGCTCTTAAGTGCGAATTATGTAGAACACGTAATATTTACAAGTACTGTAAAAATTAAATATTTACAAATGCCGCAAAAAATACAACAGCAACAAAAAGCAAATATGGTAGTCTCTAGTCTGCAATCCTTCATGTCGTAGACTGCATTATCGGCGAAATACAAACGTGTTCTAGATACACCATCCATTACATACAACACTCTCTTCTACTTATATCTGATTACATATACCACATAATCTAGATATAAGTTAGTATCGAGAGCTATAACCATCATTGGTTCTGACAACTCCAACAATCGAAATTAACTACCAGCCAGTTACATTTCAAACACAAAGAAGGAAAAGAGGAGTTGCAACATACGTAAGACTTGGACACAAATTCAAACATATTGAAACAAATAGATTTTGTGTTGATCAGAACCTTGGAGCCTGATCTTGTGAGTTGTTACCGCAGATTATCTCTGTGAAAGTTGTAGCGGTCTATAGATCTCATTTAGGAAACTTTCAGCTATTTATGAGAAATCTAGATGCATTATTGAGGTACCTGTCACACAAGAAGAAACAATTAGAAGTCTGCAGAGATTTTTATTTAGATTTCTTAAGTGATGTGGACAGTTTAGAATTGTTAATTGCGTGTTTTATTCTCATTTCAGTAGCCAATTTTCAACTCATTTGCAGTAAATGGTAAGATACTGATTGATAACATTTTTATAGACACTGCTCTGGTTGAGATAATTAATGAGATAATTAATGTGTACCCAGTTGCTAGTGAAATATCTGATCCTGATGCAAAATGAATGAAAATAAAGAGTATGGTATCTTAAACCCCAGAGGCAGGTTCATGGAAAGTAGTAAGGCTTATTAATGAGAACAGGATGAACTGTTTTAAGAGTAAGTCAAAAGGGGTGTTGTGGGATGAAATATATGTAAAAAGCGATACTAATCTCAAATTCAATTTATTCCATAGTAAATTTGTGTAAACATTTAAAACTTGCTATCCTAAAAAGTTATGCAAGAGATCCATTAAAAGACGCAAGTAAGCTATAGGTAACTCAGGGAATTAAAATCTCACGTAGAAGGAAGAGGGAAATTTATGTAATGGTCAGAGTAAGTAAAGATCCCACATTACCTGCTTGTCACAAAAAATGCTGTGTATAAGTAAAGTCATTAAAATGTCCAGAAGTATGGATGTCCTGACAGAAGTAAGTAAGGCAGGCATTTTTAAATGATAGACATGACCATCAGTCATTCTACATTACAAAAAAAATTAAACTAAATGACGTTTTTGTGACAGATAATTCACAAGTTACAAGTATTTTCAACGACCACTCTCCAAATATAGTAGAAAATATGGGATTGAATGGTTCAACTGCAGAAACAAGAGAATATGTTATACATATTACTCCACAAAACTTTAAGCGACTAGAAGTAGCACCAACATCGTTCACTGAAATTAATACAGTTAAAAAAATTCTAAAAACCAGATGCTCTTTTGGGTTTGATGCAATTTCAAACAGAATTATGAAAATGTTTATAAACTTAGTAAGTAATGTCCTTGGTAACATATGCACTGCATAAGTGACAAGGGGAATTTCTCCAGACAGGTTAAAATATGTAATTATTAAACAATTCATGAGAAAGTTGACAAAACGGATTTAGCTAGTTATCTTCCAATTTCCTTATTGACATATTTTTCCAAAATATTCGAAGAGGTAAGGTACACAAGAATAGGCGCACACTTAAGTGGAAACAATTTACTTGCATATCACAGTTTTCATTCCAGATAGGTTGGTCGACTGAGAACGCTATTTAGTACAAACCTTACATAATAACATATCGTCAGTTGGTATTTTTCGTGATCTCTTCAAGGCCTTCGACTGTGTAAATCATGATATGATGTTTGAAAACCCCGGGTTTCATGGAATTGGTCACTTTTCACACAGCTGATTTCAATCAAACTTGGCAAACAGTAAGCAAAACGTTGCGCTGAGTAAGTTGCACAATGTGGAGAATGTAGAAAATTTTAATAAGTGGGGTAAAAGTAAAATATGGAGTCCCACAGGTTTCAATTTTGGGTCCACTCCTACCCCTTATATATGTGAATGGCCTTTCACTTAACATTTAAAAAAACAAAATTTGTGCTTTTTGCAGACGATACTAGTGTTATAATAAATAGCCTCAGTGAAGCATCAACAGAAGACTTGGTAAATAATATTTTCTAATCAATTATTAGGTGGTTCTCTGAAAATGGACTCTCCCTAAATAAAAAAATTAAAAATAAAAAACCATCTACCTCCTATTCTGTACAACAAATAGAGTTATACCACCAGTTGATTTAGTAATTGAGTCGGTAAGTAGAATACTCCATATTTGTTGGTGAACATATTAACGAAAACGTGAACTGGAAGAAGTGTTTTACTGAGCTACTCGAAGAACTAGGTTCAGCTACTTTTGCTCCTCGTAACATTGCTGACCTAGGAAATTAATGTATCAATCTCATGACGTATTTTGCGTATTCCCACTCAATAATGTGGTAAGGAATAATTTTCTGGTGTTATTCACCACTTAGAAAGCAGGTATTGACTGCACAAAAGCGAGCAGTAAGAACAACATGCCCGTCATGTAAATACCTTTCCAAGGAACTAGTCAATTTTAACTGCACGTCACAATACATATTTTCGCTAATAAAATTCCCCATACATAATCCATCACAATTTGAGAAAAACAGTGACATACATACCTCCAACAACACAGGGAAAAAATGATTTTTATTACGCATTGTTAAAACTGTCACTAGCTCAGAGAAGTGTTCAATATGCACCAATAAATATATTTGATCATTTGCACACTAACATAAAATGTTTGACACGTAGCGAAGCAAGCTGTAAATCTAATTTAAAATAATTTGTCCTCACAACTGCTTCTTTTTCATTGGTGACATTCTACCAAAAAACTGGTAACCATTAAAAAAATAAAAACAAAAACAAACAAATAATAAAACGGAAGAAACGACTGGTTTTTAAATGTAGTTGCATGAGTAGGAATAAAGTGATAATGCGTTCATTAATGTTGACACTAATCATGCACACATATTCTGTAAACTAATTCGTTCCAACTCATTGCGATAAAGGAATTGTTCAAACGATCTATGATTCCATAGATCGTTTGAACGATTCCTTTATCGAATCAGTTTACAGAATATGTGTGCATGATTAGTGTCAACATTAATCAACACATTATCACTTTATTCCTACTCATGCAACTACATTACCTCATTTACTAACTGAATGTAGTACTCCAAGAAGTAACCTCCGTGATGGGGTTGACAGTGATTTTCAGAGAATAGAACTGCCTTATAGATGCAGGCTGTACTCCACAGTGGTGCGACGGCTGGCAGGACTAAACGATCGCAGCCTGTGTCCCCAGGGCAGAAACACATCGCTGGCAGCGTGACAGTAGAGCCACCCCCCCCCCCCCCCCAATGTGTAGCGGCGGAGATGCTCACAAATCGAGTTGGCGGGTCCAGTCATCCGACGAGAACTGGTTCGCGCAAACAGCGGGCGCCTCGCCCAATCACGCACGATTTTACCTGCAGCACATGGCCGCGTTTACTTGCTCGTCACCCAACTCGTTGATTGACTTAGTGGCAGGCAGAATTCTGGCGACTCTCCATTTTAGTTGGTGGCAAGAAATATTATTACAGCTGAACGCTGCACTGACGCGGACCTCTCTCTAGTGTTTACATGCGTTCTGTGTGGAGCGAGCAGATGTTAGCCGGCCAAGCGAACTGAAGACCAGACCACACTAGGATGGAAAGTGGGTCGCGAAAACGTGCGAGCAACTGGGAGGGAAGCGTCGCCACAGGCTACACCTCTACAGAGACAATGCCCTGCGTAGCACAGTAATTAAATATGGACCGACACTTTTCTTGGACAGCATTCCTCTCCAACTTTAACTTTCATTTACACTGTAATGTGTATGAAACCACGTTTCGTTTGGATAAGCCGGTGAACTCATTTTTTCCATTGAAATTCGTTGTAGTGTCTGTTTCTGAAACTCGTTTACTGTGGCACCATTCACAACCGAATACCACAGACAGAGAAACGTCTCTCACTGTTTTCGTCGTACCCTCTAAACCTAGTTCTGTGTTAAGTTATCGCAAAGTTGGTAATTCTGAGCACTATTCATAACAGCGCAAACGTTGTGCTTACGTACAACACTAGCAAACCCAGCAGTGCTTCGCAGTTGTTAAATACGTATTGTAATTGTTCTCTCCCCACTCTCTGTCAATCTCCTCATTCCCTCTATATCTATCTCCTCCATCGACCCCCACCATCCATACATCATCTCCTCACAACTCACGCAGTTTATCACCTCCTCCCCCTTGTTCAACTCTTCCTCCCCCTCTCCCAGACCACTTTCACTCTGCCAATGTCGTCCTCTCTCTCTCTTTGTCTATCTGCTCCTCGTCCCTCCACCCTCTGTACATCTTCCCCTGTCACAGATTATCATCTCCTCTGCCTCTTCCACTCCATCTCCTTCTCCCTGTCCACTCCCACCTTCCCTCCATATTTCTCTCTCTCTCTCTCTCTCTCTCTCTCTCTCTATCTATCTATCTCTATTTTATCTCTGTCCATCTCCTCCTTTCACGCCTCTGTCTGTCCATATCCTCCTCCCTTCACCCTGTCCACTTTTATCTCCCCTCTCTCTGTCCATCTCCTACTCCACTCTCTCTCTTTCACCCCTCTTTCTGCCCATCTTCTCCCTCCCTTCTCTCTGCAGTTTCACCCATATCCCAGTAGGAGGTTGCTGGTTCTTACCCTTACAGCGTTTTTTCCCCAATGACAAGTAGTATGGGTACCAAATTTGGTTAAAATCGGTACAGAGGTTTAGTAGGAGCTTTTTACTGTGGCTTTGCCCGAGTACACATATTTCACGTATATTTAACATATTTCACATATTTCTACACACAGTTAACCTGTGCCTCTAGCGAATTTTTTCCTCTCATTTCGATTTCACGCAGCTTAATGTTTATGACGACACACCTCCTAAACTATGAGTGGTACAATGATACAATTTTGCAGTTACATTCAGAGGTGGCTGTGAATACTGTCTACCTAATTCGTCGCGAATAAAGTTAGTACTAAGGAAGTAATAAGTTATAACGTCATGCCTTGTGACAGTTTTGCTGCGTAAACAGCGAAAATGAAGTAAGCGATAAACTTCCTTTCTTTCATCACTTTGTGGTGGCTGTCAGCAAGAAAGAGTTTCGTAAAGGATTGAAATTATGTGTAAAGTTTGTTGCAAGTCGGTGAATGCTCTCTTTCTCAAATACTGGACTACACTTCTTTTTCACCCCCACCCCCAGTCCTTTCATAAGTATGTGGTTCTTAACCACCACACCAATTCTGCCCAGACAGTAACTGATATGCAGAAAATATATGCACACATGCATACATATCTACATTTCATAACATGTATCGGTAGATTTACCCGAATATTTATGTGTTTATGTGTGCACTTTGCTTCTTCATCCGTCGGGTAGGTACTTGACTCCATCCCCCCCCCCCGCCCAGAATCATGTGCCTCCTATATTAATTTGCACACCATCGTCTTAGCCTATTATGACCTTGGTTTTTCTGTCGTCTTTTCCATGAGCCCGCAATGGAATTATAACCGAACAATTTCCTTTCCTGTACCACGAGGCAACGGTGCTCACTACTTTGAACTGGCAGGCGTCTGTAGACAGTTAGTGGCCGGCGTAGTCTATGGCCGGCTACAGATCTACGATATTTCCGAGCAGGGGCAGAAACTCGATAGTGCCACCCTTCCCATCTAGCGTTTGAAATAGGACGTCAAAATCTTTAAAAAAATATTTCAAAATTACGTTATATTTTGTAGCGCACATCTTTCTGAAGAGTTTGGTATATAAAACGATATGTTGGAGGAATTTGTATGTAAATTTGGAATCGTCATATCCTTCCATATAATTTGTGTGATGTCCCCTTTCCTTCTTCTTCTTCTTCTTCGCTATAAAAAACAATCTTGTTATCATTAATTTTGTAACTATTCCTGCCGTTGTGAAAACTTTTCCTCCAGTCAACTTCACTGACCGTGCTAGAATCACAGGTTCAATTATCCCGCGTTTATTCCCCCGCTATGCGTTTTTCGCACTTTCCGGAAATTGAAGCGGCTGCTGACCGGGGAGTGTACAAGTGGTAGTGTAGCGACCTGGGAAAATTTTCTGTCAAAGTTTCATTTTCTTGGATACAACGAGAAGATAATATGCAATCTTTATTACCTGTTTATTTCCACCCTGCTAGTCCGGATCTGTGTATGTTAATAATAATTACAACATTACTTACCATTCGCACACCCATTCAACCACATAACAGAGATTGGTATTCACCCGTTCGGGTTTATTCGGCTCAGCTCTTATAACGCTGTTCCCTTCTGTCTGCGGTAAAGTCTTTTATTTCTAGACGCGATGGGGATTCCCCTCGCAAAGACATCATGTACACTATGCACGCATTCAAAAGTCAACTTACGATTCTTTCAGAAATCAACTTAGAATATGTTCAAAAATCTTCAAAAACCAACTGGGATGTGTTCGGATATCATAGGAACAATCGATAGACCAACGCGCGTTGCATGCTCGGGCGCTTTGTGAAACAAGAATCTTTTCTTCAAGAATATGGATTTGGCGCCGCCTGAAATTGCCGCCCGGGGCAGATACCCCGGTCTGCCTTCCCCCTAGGTCCGGCTGTGTCTACGGCTGGTTCTAGATGTGTCTTTATCGAGTAGCAAATGGCGACCAGGCGCTGCAAACTTAACACTGTTTCGAGAGGCCATACTAAGAACATTGAACCGGCAGTGTATTCCACTTCCTAAACTGTTTTAAATTTTAGCCGTATAGTAACATAAAATTCGAGACAGGCGCCAGTTCTCAGCCAGGTGACAACATGTGCGTAGATTTCTCTGCCGTGTAAGCTTCATAACGTCAGTAGTTCTGACTCGATGTCGACCGACAACTTGTGATTCGCAAAAATTGGATATATTTTGTTTCACTTTTTTTGTTTGAAATGAATGGAAGTAAAATGAACCGCAAGATATATGTAATTAGTGTTTTTTTTATTGTTACGACCGGTTGCGCTTCATTGAAACAGCATCTTCAGGTGAACTACATAAGAAGAAGGATCCCATGTAATACAAATACTCTGAGAATCATTTAGAAACATTCTATAAATTTTTAATTTATAGAGAATTATTAAGAAAAATTTTCTACTATCATGTAGATTACATGTAAAGTATTTAAAGAAGCAGAAAAATAAATATTAAAACTTGCTTGCGACAGTCTCACATTATCGAGACGTACTCCAAGTTCGTAGTGAAAAAATCAAACCCCTGAAGAGGGGAAACCAATTCAATGAATAAAAATGGACAACGTGGCGAATAACGTGAGGCGCACTGCGAGGGAAAAAACAACATGTATAAGTGCATGAATGAAGGTGAGAGACATAAATTATGAGAGGTCAAAACTGGGGCTTCCAACAAGCTAAATAACCAACTCCACCTGTCTTGGACCCTTTCTCACACCATCCCGTTGCGATTTATTTTATTTCAATTCATTATGAAGTTTAATGGCTATGGCTGCCTGCGTTACATAGTTGTATTTCAATTTTACATACTGGTAGTATGTGTCTTTTTATGTCGGCTTTCGACTATCTTTGTGCCATCGCACCTGTGGGGCGGAAAAGTTTGGTTGTTGGGATGGAGGGGGGAGGGGGGGCGGCCGGAAGAAAAAGGAATGACATGATGTGTCTCGAAACTAATCACCTTATCAGCTCATTTATATCAAAAATGCCATGCTCACAACCTTCCACTTCTTCCCTCCCCCCCCCCCCCCCCCACCGTCCCTAATAAATTTCTGTCGATGCCCTTGATCATACCTCTCTTTTGACCTTTCAGTTGATTATGTATCGGAGGATGACTTACATAAGACTGAAGTCGATTATCCATCAAAATATAAAAGTGACTTGAACGTTGTTACTCCTTCTACACTATGGAAGTAGTCACGATGTCCCCCTGCTGATGATATGCATTTAAAACGTTATGGCGTTTAAAATAATAATGAGTGCAGCAGTAAACCGATCTTTCCTTTTTCTGTGTGTATCAGGACACTAGTGTAAATACGCCATTTACGGAAGGTGCGCCTTCTGAATTGCCGCTGCGGGACGGCACGCACCACCGCACTGGACTGACTGTTTCGGCCGGCCGCAGTTCGCCGGCTCGCCACCGGCCCTGGAGAGCGCTCTCAGCCGGCCGCGCCGTTGATTTCCGGCGCCGCCAATCCGCTTCCGGAAGCTGGCCGGCCGCCGCAGACGCGCTCTCGCGCTGTTTGTTTGTCTCTGCGGCTACGGCGGTAATTACGCCGCCGCCCACCAGGAGCGCTGCCGGCGGCCGAGCCGCAAATACCTCGTGACGTCACGCAGCGCGGTTTCTGCCTGTAATTACGGAATGCGAAACTAGACAGTAGTCGGCCGAGCGGTTCTCGATCTGTCGCTGAGACGGCTCCCTGTCAAATACAAAGGTCTGTTTCGCTTCTAGTAGGAGTTTATCCTGGGTCACTGAGGCACCTGGCGCCTGAGGTCATTGCGGTTTTCAGGAAGAGTCTTAAAGACAGATGCACATAATGTTAGCCCCATATTGCTGATGTCAATGTTGAAGACGTATGCAAAAATTTTCACGCTCACGTACACTTTGTGTACCAAATGTCACGAGAGGCGGACCCGACAGTATAAAAGGAGGCGGGGTGTATTGTGCTGTGAGCAGACATGCAGTAACAGCAGAACGGATTGGTCAGGAGCGGTCAGTGATATAGGACTAGCAAGTGGGTGTCATACGAGTAAGGGTACCATCACGGACATTTCAATCCTTCTAAAGCTGCCCAAAGCGAATGCTTATGATGTAATCATGAAATGGAAACGCGAAGTAACAGCCAGACCTAATGGAGGGTCGGAATGTATCGAACATTGCCGAGGGTGCTTGTAAAAAATCGTGTGAAATCAGTACTAGAAATCACTCTAGATGATGATGATGATTGGTTTGTAGGGCGCTCATCTGTGCGGTCATCATCGCCCGTACAAAGTCCCAATTTGTACACAATCCTATTTTTACACAGTCCAATCTAGTCACCGTCACAAATGACGATGGTGAAATGATGTACACAACACAAACATCCAGACGCCGGGCAGAGAAAATCCCCAAGCCAGCCGGGAATCGAACCTGGAAGCCCGTGACCCAGAGCTGCGGACAAATCACTCTAAAGTTCCCCAGGGCTATCAGCAGTCCACTTAGCGCAAGGAACGTGGGTAGGGAGTTGAAAAGAATGTAGGGGTCGAGCTGCTCCACGTAAGTCACATATTTCTATAGTCAATGCAAAGCAATACTTGAGGTGATGTAAAGATCGACGCCATTGGTCAATAGATGCCTCGAAACGAGTGACTTGCAATGATAAACTATACTTCAGCCTGTGGCAATTCGATGGAAGGGTTTGGAATCGGCGAATGCCTGGGAAAGTTACTTGCCGTCATGTGTATTGGCAACAGCGAAGTAAAGAGGACGTGAGGTCACTGCATGGGGGTCTTGTTGGGTTGTGCCCAGCATGCTCACCATATTACGTTCAAGAAAACGCTTAATGTGGAATAACATGTAAACATTTTACAAGCTTGTGTGCTGCATACGTTAGAGGATCCATTTGCAGATAATTAATGTACCAACATAACAATGCGCCCTCTCATAAAGCAAGAGTTTTGACACAGTTGTTTGTGGACAATAACATTTCTGAAATGTAAATTGTAGTTGGGGAGAAAGGAAAGGAAGGGGTCACTGCTGTCAGTTGCAATGAGACATTAAGTGGAATCAGTGGCGACGAGTGAAAATGTGTACTGGACCCAGATTCGAACCCAAAATCTCCTGCTTACGGGGCAGGTGCGTTAACCACTGCGGCATCCTGTATGCACCATTATCGCAACCATGCGCACTATCTCGCCACGAGTCACGGCCGATCCACATTCCCATCGAGCACCATCTATGTCCAATCCCTGTCCATTTGCTCTCTGAGATTCCCACAGGAGGTCGGGCGTATTTGTACATCCGCACTGAAGAAATGGCATTTGGCTAGAAGGAAGCGAGGAGAAGGAGGTATTCAGACAGTTGTACCTTGCGTATATAGAATAGATTTGACCAACGTTCTCTGCCTCGTGACGACTGGGTGTTGTGTGCTGTTCTTAGGTTAGTTAGGTTTAAGTAGTTCTGTTCTAGGGGACTGATGACCATAGATGTTAAGTTCCATAGTGCTCAGAGCCATTTTTTGAACCATTTGACCAACTGTCAGATTTGAGTGGACAGGAGCCTCTTGTAGCTGTAGATGTAGGGAACGTGCAGCAGTCCTCAGCAGTGAGGAGGCCTAGGTTAGCAGCAAAGTCTAACAGAAAGAAGGTTCTACTGCTAGGTAGTTTGCACAGTAGAGATGTGGTCCAGCAGTTGAAGGAAGTGTTGGGGAGTGAGTACCAGGTTACCAGCATTGTGAAGCCTAGTGCAGGGTTGACTCAGGTGAGTGACAGCACATGGGAGTTACATAAGAATTTTATGAAGGAGGATCAGGTAGTATTAGTGGGTGGAGCGGGGAATAGTCCAGATAGGGACGAGGAATATGATGTAGGTGCTGACCTGGTAAAAATAGCTACTCAAACTGCTGGCACTAATGTGCATTTCATGCAGCTGTTTCAGCGTCATGATCGGCCTCATCTTAATGCTGCTGTTAGGCGTGTTAACATGGAGATGGAGAAGGCACAGACGGTAGAGGGCATGGCTCACACTGCAGTGGTGCCAATTCAGCTTGTTAGTAGATCAGGTAAGCATGGCCTGCACCTCAATTTGTATGGGAAAGGGAGGCAGGGCTATGCTTATAGGCTACAGGGTAGTGGGTGGTGGTGTGATCACTCATGGAAAAATTCCTGTAATAGTTGGTGTTAGAGCTGCCCTTTTTTTTTAGACTGAAGTCAGCTGATAGGTACACGTGCTTAAAGACAGTCCCTCTGACTAAGGAATCACCTTCAGAGGGCGTCATGTTTTCTAGTAGAGAAGGAATTAGCAGATTTCATCAAAATATGAGGTATTAAAGATATATATGAAGATGGTATCTGTTCTTTCAGACATGTCTGGAAGAATAGATACTATAGGTGACCATGCAGCTCGTTAGCTGCCATGTAAGCAGGAGATCCTGGGTTCGAGTCCCGGTCGGGGCACACTTTTTCAACTGTCCCCATTGACTAAATCAACTCCTGTATGCAGCTAGGGGTATTCATTACATTGTAAGGTTTTAAAAGTAAAGTTAGTGAACTGCTTACAGATTTTGGCGCTGAAATGGAATAAAGCAGTACCACTTAAATAATTTAATTCAGAGGCTTCATTTACCAGGATGCAGATTAGCTTGCTGATTTTCAAGGACTTCCTTGTGGGGTGAGGGAGTAGCTATGTTTGTAAAAAAAAAAAGTATTCCACTTGAGTCCTTAAACGTGTCATGGCATAGCACTGAACAGATATTAGAATGTTGTGCAGTTGAAACTAAACTTCTAACTTTTGTTGTTTATAGGTGCTCTAACTCTGACTTCAGAGGATTTCTGATCCAGCTAGAGAGGGTTCTTGAAGCACTTTATAGAAACTACCAGAAATCAGTTATATGTGGTGATTTCAATATTCGTTTTGTATATAAATTTGCAAGAAAAAGATGTTGGTAGATCTCCTAAATTCATATGATCTGATGCAGATGTGTTCCTTCTAAGTAGGCTGCAGGGAACAGTACCACAGTCATAGACAATATTTTTATTCATTCTTCATTACTAGATGGGCATTCTGTTAGTAAAACGGTGAATGGCCTTTCAGACCAAAAATTTAACACTAAAAGGCTTTTGTTCTCAAACGAATGTAGGAAGGTTAATCCAACTGCAATAGAGGGTTTTCTGAACCTCGTCAAGCAACAATAGTGGCAGGATGCTGACAGTGCCGATAACATAGATGACAAATATTATGCTTTCCTTAAAACATTTCTCATGCTCTTTGAGAGTTGCTTTCCATTATAACGTTCTGAACGAGGTACTAGCAGTAAACGGCAGTCTGAGAAACTGACTAGTGGGATATGGATATGATGTAGAACATCATGATGTAAAACATCGTGACCGCTTCCTACGGGTTGTGGCTCAGAGGAACCCTGAAAGCAACGCCACCAAGTCGAATAATGCTTTCTGTGCAGCCACAGGACGTCATGTTACGACTTCACTCCCGAGGCCCATGGCGAGGTCCATCTTTTCAACCACGACACCATACAGCGCGGTACAGATGGGCCCAACATGGCGAATGGACCGCTCAGGACTGGCATCCTGTCCTCTTCACCAATGAGTGTCGCATATTCCTTCAACCAGACAATCATCGAAAACGTTTTTGGAGGCAACCCGATCAGGCCGAACGCCTTAAACACACTGTCCAGAGAGTGCAGCAAGATGGAGGTTCCATGCTGTTTTGGGGTGGCATTATGTGGAGCCGACGTATATCTCTGGTGCTCATGGAAGGCGCCGTAACGGCTGTACGATACGTGAATGCCATCCTCCGACCGATAGTGCAACCATATCTGTAGAACACTGTCGAGGCATTCGTCTTCATGGACAATTCGCGCCCCCATCGTGCACATCTTGTGAATTACTTCCTTCAGGATAACGACATCGCTCGACTAGAGTGGCCAGCATGTTCTCCAGACATGAACCCTATCGAATATGCCTGGAATGGATTAAAAAGGGCTGTTTTGGATGACGTGACCCACCAGTCAATGTGAGGGATCTACGCCGAATCGCCGTTGAGGAGTGGGACAATCTGGACCAACAGTGCCTTGATGAACTTGTGGATGGTATGCCACGGTGAATACAGGCACGTGCTACTGGGTATTAGAGGCCCCGGTGTGAAGGGCAATCTGGATCACCATCTCTGAAGGTATCGCTGTATGGCAGTCAACATGTGTGGTTTTCATGAGCAATATAAAGGTCGGAAATGATGTTTACGTTGATCTCTATTCCAATTTTCTGTTCAGGTTCCGGAACTCTAGGAACCGAGGCGAGGCAAAACTTTTTTTTATGTATGTATATAACATATATTGCTATCAAGTGTACAATTCGGCTTTGGAAGTCCTTTTTACAACTGAAAATGCTATATTCTCTTTTCTCTGTGAATTACTGGATGAAAAAAATGGTTCAAATGGCTCTGAGCACTATGGGACTTAACATCTGTGGTCATCAGTCCCCTAGAACTTAGAACTACTTAAACCTAACTAACCTAAGGACATCACACACATCCATGCCCGAGGCGGGATTCGAACCTGCGACCGTAGCAGTTGCGCGCCTCCGGACTGAGCGCCTAGAACCGCGAGACCACCGCGGACGTCAATTACTGGATGAGTTAAACAAAAGGTTTTGAACTCTAGGCATATTTTTATTTATTTAACTAATGCGTTTGACTGTGTTGATCACAAAATATTACTCCAGTAGTTGAACCATTATGGAATACGGGGTATATCTCAAAATTGGTTCACCTCTTACTTTAACAACAGACATCAGAAGGTCATTATTCACTGTTGATGATGGCTGTGACGTGAGAACACTCCTGTTCCTTATTTATATAAGTGATATGTCCTCTAGTATTACGGGTAACTCTAAAATATTTCTGTTTGCTGATGACACAAGTTTGATAGTAAAGGTTGTTGTGTGCAACATTGGCTCAGTTTCAAATAGTGCAGTTTGACACAAGTTCATGGCTCGTAGAAAGTAAACTAACGCTAAATCAGAGTACGACTCATTTTTTACTGTTTCTAACACGCAATTCAACAAAACCCGACGCTTTAATTTCACACAATGGACATATGACAAGTGAAACTGAACACCTCAAATTTCTAATTGTTCAGATAGATATCATACTGTTTTGTAAAGCCCACTTTCAGGATCTTGTTCAAAGACTTAATGCTGCCAATTTTACTATTCGAACAGTATCTGAAGTAAATGATCGTTCGACACGAAAACTAGTCTACTTTACTTATTTTCATTCGCTTATGTCGTATGGTATTATATCTTGGGGTAACTCTTCTCATTCTAAAAGGATATTTTTGGCTCAGAAACGGGCGGTCAGGGCGATATTTGGTGTAAGTTCGCAAACCTCTTGTCGAAACCTGTTCACTAGTCTGGGTGTTTTGACATTTGCTTCTTAATATACATATTCTTTACTGTCGTTTCTTGTTAACCAAATTAGCTTATTCCCAAGAAGAAGCAGCTTTGACTCAGTTAATACTCGGCAGAAATCTAATCCGCATTTTGATCTGACTTCCTTAACTCTTGTGCAGAAAGGTCTGCAGTATACTGCTGCATCCATTTTCAACAAGCTACCGAAAGAATTCAAAAGTATTAGCAGCAATCCACGCGCTTTCAAATCAAAACTGAAGGGTTTCCTCATGGGTTACTGATATTCTGTTGAGGAATTCCTTGAAAAATTAAACTCATTCTTGTGTGTGTGATTGCATTTACTTAAACGTATGGCTTGACATTTTTTGGGTTCATAAAATTTTTATCTTTATCTGATATTACTTTTATATTGTAATTTAATGTACTGACACGTTCCATGACCTTGGAGATTTGCTCCTCAATTTGGTTCTACGGAACTTGAGGTGTAAATAAATAAAACAAAAAGCAGTTGCAGTTCAATTCTTATTAGCTTCTGTTTAGTCAAAATTTAGCGTACGAATTTAAGTTGGATAACAGCTTGTAAGGACATAGTTTTTGGTTATACGTAGATTTTATGGAGTGGAACATAAAGTTGGGCTAAATTCCATACAGTAACGAAATATAGTGATGAGTTACAAATTCTCCTACCTTAATCCGTCAGAACACGCGTGTGATGCCGTGGCGTGTCGCCATCGCGATCACAAAACAGCAGCCTGTAGTTGACGGGAATTGCGCGAGTTCGTTGCCTCGTACCTCGGAAAGCTTTTCGAAGCTATGTCCCGCAGAATCGCTGTTGTTTTGTTTTCCAGTAACAGACGAACATGTTGTTAAGTACTTGGTCTCAATGTTTTTGCTCATCATTGTGCTATGTCATCGTGGATGGCGCTAGAATCGAGCCTTTTGCCGAGTTCTATTGCACGTATTCAGTCTGTTGCTCGTTAGGGCAGTCTAGATACTGTGTGCAGTTTCCAGCATTACGACACATGATGCTGTGTGTATGTCAAGTTCAATCTGTAAAATATCGCAGGCGCAAATACTGCTATCTGCGTAGAAAAATCTTTTTACTTCTTTCTCTTGTCCCAGCTGCTCTTAGAGTGAAGCTATTAAAATATATCTCTACCTCAGTGACATTACTTGACTGATCTTGCATGAATGCATCCGGACGGCAGGGTGAGACAGATGACAAACTAAAGTCACAATGCTACATATACATCTGGTGCAATGTCAAACTGTGTACAGAATTCCACTCTTGCTTGTATACAAATGGCTCAGTTTCAGTGGTGACTTTGTTGAGAACGATGTCCAGTATTGATATGTACGTTCGAATAAATGCTTGCGGTCAGATATGTTTTCTTGTACCTGAGAAAAACGGCTTTTTGCCATCCCTTGTCTATTCTATCATCGCAATTAGAACAACTAAGAGTCAGAGCCCTGGGAGAAGACGTCTAGTGAGAGCTGAAACTTCGTTTCTAAACCCCCGCCCCCTCACTCCCGGTGGCCAATAGCGAATAACGAATTGAGGCACACCGCAGTTCCAGTTACACGAAAAGCTGCCTACCCGCTAGGCGCATCGTTTCCGGCTCTTGTACCACGAGCATATACCAGATACCAGACACCACGTAGCAGGTAGATGAGGCGACAGGTACTGGTGGTGGGGAGAGGTGTTTGCGTGTTGCATTGTTTGGAAAGAACGCTCCGCTGACAGGCCCAGACCGCAGATGGACTTTCCCTTCGAGTGCCATTTCGCGGCACTCTCTGCGCACTTGTCTGCTAGAAAAGAAATAAAGCCAGCGGTCTGAGCACTCTGACTGCAGTAAACGATGTCTCGCGTGCGACAAAGTTTCCATTATGAACGGGAGGCTATTGTTCCCTGAAAGCCACTGCACAGTGAATGCCAAATGCACTCTTACTTGCGACCTAGTGTAGAGAACTGCAATTAATCAGCCTATCATGGAGTACTCAATCATTTAAATGTCCGGCTGCGTTTGTTAAAAGCCGTTAAATAAAAATTTTGACCGACGATTACAAGCTTGAAGAAATGGAAATCTTCATACGTACGTTTTAAAGCATGATTAAGCAAAATTTTGTGTTTTTATTTCAATGACTATCGTTAGCGATTTACCACCAGAAGGAGGTTCTTGCTCATTGGTCTGAAGATGACCGCAGTAGTGGGCGAAACCGGTCACCGTAACAAATAAATTGTGATCAAGACTGTTTTTGATAGTAAATACATATACAGGGTGTTTCAGAAGTGATAGTTAATATTCAGAGATATGACAGGAATGATCATTCAAAACAAAAATGTCAAGTAAACATGGGCTCTAAAAGGCATGCCTTAAGAGCTATGAGCAATTCTTGATCTTCGATTCTGTGAAACAAATGGAAAGCAAAGAGCTCACAGTTGAAGAGATTTGTTTCACTGTACAGAAGATCAAGAATTAGTCATAGCTCTTAAGGTGTGTGTTTTAGAGCACATGTTTACAAGATTTTTTGTTTTGAATGATCATTCCTGTCATATCCCTCAATATTGATCATCACTTCCGAAACACCCTGTATTGGTACGTCTCCCCTTGATGCAGGATACTTCGTCTTTGCCTTTGATTCGTGAAGTAGCCGATATGAGGAACAATCGGCAAAGGGTCGACCACATCACACAGCTTTACTGCCAGAAACAGAAGATGACGTCAACAACGACTGGGCCGGAGACAAGTAATTCACTTCTTTCAGTTCCTCACCTACGTAATCATAAAAGCCCCTCTGGAGAAATAAAATCTTCTACATAAAATCATTTTGCAATCAAAGACCATTGGAAACTGTTTTTATTTGTAGTACTGTTTCAAATGGCTCCGAGCACCATAGGACTTAACATCTCAGGTCATCAGTCCCCTAGACTTAGAGCAACTTAAACCTAACTAACCTATGGACATCACACACATCCATCCCCGAGGCAGGATTAGAACCTGCGACCGAAGCACCAGCGCGGTTCCGGACTGAAGCGCCTAGAACCGCTCAACCACTACGGCCGGCATTTGCAGTACCGCTAGTGTGTGGAACTTTTATGGACTTAAGGTTACTTCGTTTTTCGGTTTCTGGAATCATTACGTCTTTCTTCAATGTTTAGACTGAAAACCCTTCAGCTGTCCTCGAGTATTTAGTGAGTCAGTTATGACACTCTTCGTGGAGCGAAAGACGCTGTTTGGAAGCCCACTTTGGAAATGAAAGTGGATTTTAAATTTACTCTAACAGTATGCGTGATCGTAAATGCAATTGTAAACATACACTCCTGGAAATGGAAAAAAGAACACATTGACACCGGTGTGTCAGACCCACCATACTTGCTCCGAACACTGCGAGAGGGCTGTACAAGCAATGATCACACACACGGCACAGCGGACACACCAGGAACCGCGGTGTTGGCCGTCGAATGGCGCTAGCAGCACAGCATTTGTGCACCGCCACCGTCAGTGTCAGCCAGTTTGCCGTGGCATACGGAGCTCCATCGCAGTCTTTAACACTGGTAGCATGCCGCGACAGCGTGGACGTGAACCGTACGTGCAGTTGACGGACTTTGAGCGAGGGCGTATAGTGGGCATGCGGGAGGCCGGGTGGACGTACCGCCGAATTGCTCAACACGTGGGGCGTGAGGTCTCCACAGCACATCGATGTTGTCGCCAGTGGTCGGCGGAAGGTGCACGTGCCCGTCGACCTGGGACCGGACCGCAGCGACGCACGGATGCACGCCAAGACCGTAGGATCCTACGCAGTGTCGTAGGGGACCGCACCGCCACTTCCCAGCAAATTAGGGACACTGTTGCTCCTGGGGTATCGGCGAGGACCATTCGCAACCGTCTCCATGAAGCTGGGCTACGGTCCCGCACACCGTTAGGCCGTCTTCCGCTCACGCCCCAACATCGTGCAGCCCGCCTCCAGTGGTGTCGCGACAGGCGTGAATGGAGGGACGAATGGAGACGTGTCGTCTTCAGCGATGAGAGTCGCTTCTGCCTTGGTGCCAATGATGGTCGTATGCGTGTTTGGCGCCGTGCAGGTGAGCGCCACAATCAGGACTGCATACGACCGAGGCACACAGGGCCAACACCCGGCATCATGGTGTGGGGAGCAATCTCCTACACTGGCCGTACACCTCTGGTGATCGTCGAGGGGACACTGAATAGTGCACGGTACATCCAAACCCTCATCGAACCCATCGTTCTACCATTCCTAGATCGGCAAGGGAACATGCTGTTCCAACAGGACAATGCACGTCCGCATGTATCCCGTGCCACCCAACGTGCTCTAGAAGGTGTAAGTCAACTACCCTGGCCAGCAAGATCTCCGGATCTGTCTTCCATTGAGCATGTTTGGGGCTGGATGAAGCGTCGTCTCACGCGGTCTGCACGTCCAGCACGAACGCTGGTCCAACTGAGGCGCCAGGTGGAAATGGCATGGCAATCCGTTCCACAGGACTACATCCAGCATCTCTACGATCGTCTCCATGGGAGAATAGCAGCCTGCATTGCTCCGAAAGGTGGATATACACTGTACTAGTGCCGACATTGTGCATGCTCTGTTGCCTGTGTCTATGTGCCTGTGGTTCTATCAGTGTAATCATGTGATGTATCTGACCTCAGGAATGTGTCAATAAAGTTTCCCCTTCCTGGGACAATGAATTCACGGTGTTCTTATTTCCATTTCCAGGAGTGTAGTATGTAGAGCAGCTTGGTCCCAAGTAGTGACCAAGGCTTCCACATAACTCTTAACCTGGCTGTATGACCGAGTTTATGACAGCCGATTTTTGAAAAATACAATCATTTTTAGTTTTATGGGTCAAATTCCTTAACATAAAGAGACCGATCAGATCAGCAATGTTGTCCGAAATGAGTACACTTATCAAGTCGTACTCACTGCCTGTGTATTTTCAGCAAATTCTTAGCACCACTATGGTTTTTTGCGCTTGTACAAACAGAGAGGATTGCCTTTCATCAGTTGTGTAGAATGTCTAACAACGAATATTTTATCAAATTTGAGTTCGCTGTAAAATTTTTATGGTTTCTACAGACCAGTATCCAAAAACATTTTTTGAACCTTCGTTTCAGACAGTGTACTGAATATTTTATTTTTAGAAGTGTAGTTTAGGAGTCAAATAATCCCTTCAACTTTTGCTATGAAGAGCGAATAACACTCTGTCTTTGTTCATCGAGATTTTTTTTTCTCTTTGCCTCTATCTCCATTTCCTTATTTCTTTTCTCTCCTTCCTTCCTTTGCTTCTTTCCTTTCTTTCCTTCCTTTCTTTCCTCATTTCTTGTTTTGTTTTTCCTTCCATGTGTATGTGCACCTCATGCCACAAGCACAACAGGAGAAAAGCTGTTCGCGTAAATTTCCCTATCAGATGTTTACTTTACAGGAGCCAAGACATTGTTGTTTCCCCTGAAAAGAAACTTTGAATATTTGTAACATCAGAAAGTCACTTTCGATGGAATTATCGTATTTGTTTTATCTGATACAGGCGATTTAGCAGCGAACTTTGCCAACGTAAGCCACGTCGCAGAAGCGGCAATAGTTTGCCTTATTTTCCTGTGTGGCACCTCCGTACTCTTTCCCCCAAGATTCCGACCTGGAAGTCACCAGTAGAAAACTCTTTGCTATCGCCTGAGAAGTTGCGCTCGGCCGACGCGCCGTGCATCGGCCTACAGATGGCTCGCAGAAAGAGGCGTCTCCCCCCTCCCCCTTCCCCCCCCCACCCTGCCACCCTCACCACCATCCTCGGCAGCCAGCGCGCTCCACACCCACGTGACTCGCCTTACAAGCCGTGTTCCGGGCCAGTCTGCATCCACGGCTGGTGTGCGATGTTGGGATGTTGCAGGATGGCGTCTGTTAAATGGGGGACTGGAGATACTCTATCAGTGGGCAAAATGGTAAGGCGAGTTCAGAGCGTAATGGGAGTACTGTAATTTCTGCATCTACATGCATACTCCGAAAGCCACCAAATGGTGCTCCCCCTGCAGGTCCAGGAGCTAGAATAGGCCCGAGGTATCGCTGCCCGTTGTAAGAGGCGACTAAAAGGAGTCACACTTTTCGGTCCTAAAAGTTCAGGTCCCATTTTATGGTTTGACCTGCCACATTCCAAATTCTACAAAAGTGCGGACCTTATGAGGAAGAACGCCTTATGTGGTGCATGAGTTATCCATAGTGCCCTTAGATTCGATCTCCTGAACCTCTTGTCATGGCTTTGCCCCTCCACCTGCAGTTCAACTATTCCGGCATACGTCGTCTTCTTCCGTTGTCTCCTGTCCTATTTCACACCCATGACAGTATTGGATTTCTCTGCGCCGAATATCCAGCACGGTAGCCAGTCTGTTGTGGTGGGACCATCATCTACCCGCTTGGTGGTAGTCCCCTGACAATATAGGGATTGCACTGCTGATGCCTGAGCTATGAACTCCCCATGTGTGCTTATCTTCCTGGGGCATCAGGACTCCCAGCAACGGCCACCATGCCAAATGGCCTTTGCTGTGGCTGGGTGGCGCCCATGGGGAGAGCCCTTGACTGGAGTGGGTGGCATCAGGGCAGAACACCCGCAATAAAGTGGACTAAGTCATCTCTTGCTGGTGACCGTAAGGCGCCAGCAGCCTCTAAGAAGAGCAAGATCGAGTACATTGCTGACTGATGTGACCCTAACTCGTTTCCCTCCCTCATTACATCATGGGAGGAACGTAAGGCTACAGAAAGAAGGGAGCCATATTCGCCTTGGTATTTAGTCTGTAGCAGAATGGATGGGGACTCGTTTCTACCTATGAAGCCTCAATTTTTTTGTTGAACATCTTGAGGATAAGTTTGGGGAAGATGAGAAGCGGTGCAGTCTTGATTCAGATAGCATTCCCAGCCCAAACCCAGGCGTTACTCGCTTGTGTCCGGCTAGGTGATATTCCTGTTTCCTTCACTCCCCATAAAAGCCTCAACATGGTCCAGGGGATTATTTTCCATCGCGCCTCCTCTTGCAGTCTGATGACGAGCTCCGCGCCAATCTAGAACAGCGGCGTGTTCATTCCATCCGGCGCGTTTACAGGGGACCAACGACAACAGGGTTGCTACCGGTGCCTACATCTTGGCCTTCGAGGGTGTTTCATTGCCTGAAAAGGTCAAGATGAAGGGTTATCACTGTGACGTTAAACCATACGTCCCTTCCCCTGTGCGGTGCAGGCACATGTCATCCCGCTGCACTTCCAATGCCACAATTTGAGACTGCAGACGTCCCCTGCATCCAAATACTCCCCGTGCACCTCCTCCCACTTGTATCAACTGCGGAGAGCAGCATTGCCCCTGCTCGCCAGGCTGCACAGTACTACAAAAGTGTCGGAAAACCATGAGGCACAAGATCCTGGACTGACTGACTTACCAAGAGGCTAAACGTAAATTTGAACGATTACACCCGGTTCTGTTGACGTCCAGATATGCTGCAGCTACACTACTATCACCATCACAAGTACCAGACGTACCACACTCTGTGCCACTAACTGTGGGCCCTCCAGGCTTCCAGAATACATCCACTTCCATGGTGGTAGGAGGAAAATTTCCTTCCATCGGTCCCAAAGTACCTGCTTCGGGAACAGCCCCACCCCCAAATTGAGGGGACATCGGTTCCCTCCCCCCCATCCAGAGAAACAACAGCCTCCTCCAGCTCCTCTCATGCAGAAGGGTTCTCTTGGGACCCTCTCTTCCAGGGTCTCCACTAATGCCACAGCAGACACGCAACAGTGGCTAACGGATCCAAAAGCTGCTGGACAAAGAGCTTCACGGTCTTCCACAGTGCCTGAAATTACTTCGGAGAAGTCCTCCCAGCAAGCTCCTAAAGCGAAGTGAGGAAGCAAGCAAACAAAGACGTCTACTAAGAAAAAGGACCCTCCGGTGGCGCCAACACCACCACTCCCTACGAATTCTGCACCTGAAGATGTGGAGATCTCAGCGTCCCCTGAGGACCTGGGTCTCACTGACGCCTCATCAGCAATGGGAATGGACACAAATACTCAGTCAGTGGCACCAGGTGACCCTGAGGAGTAACCTGCCCCCTTGCAAGCTTCATGCCTTCCCAGCCTCACGATAACGTCATCCTCCAGTGGAATTGCTGCAGTTCTTTCCACCGCCTGGCTAAAATGCAGCAACTGTTAAGCTTTACACCTGCTTTTTGCATTGCCCTCCAGGATACCTGGTTCCCGGCAAAGTGTATTCCTGCCCTTCACGGCTATAGGTGATATTACAAGAACCATAGCGACTATACAGTGTCAGGTGTAGTTTGTGTCTATGTCCTGAACTCAGTAAGCAGTAAACCTGTGCCCTTCAAGCCCCTCTTGCAGCTGTGGCTGTCAGTTGTCACTATAAGGATGACACAGGAAATAACTGTCTGCAACGTATATCTTCTTCCAGGTGGTTCAGAACTCCTGCACTGATTCATCAACTTCCTGAACCTTTCCTAATTTTGGGAGATTTTAACGCCCATAACCCCCTGTGGTGTGGCACTGTGCTTACTGGCCGAGATAGAGATGTCGAAACTTTACTGTCTCAACTCGACCTGTGCCTCTTAAATACTGGGGACCCCACACAGTTCAATGTGACTCAGGCATTTACTCAGCCACTGATTTATCCCTCTGCAGCCCAGGACTTCTCTCAACTGTCCACTGGAGAGCCCACCATGGCTTGTTCGGTAGTGACCACTTTCCCATCTTCCTGTCATTCCCCCAGCGCCATTCGTACAGAAGTCTATCAATATGGGCTTTAAACAACGCAGACTGGGACACTTTCACATCTGCCGTTGAATTTCCCCCTCATGGTACCATCGATGTGGTGGTTGAACGGCTCACTGGAACTATCGTTACTGCGGCAGAAAACACGATCCCTTGTTCTTTAGGACGCTCCCAGCGAAAGTCAGTACCTTGGTGGTCGCCTGAAATCGCTGAGGCCATTAAAGAGCGTTGGCGAACTCACACCCTTCCCTAGAGCACCTAATAGCTTTTAAATGATTCCTTGCCTGCATTCGACAGCGGTAACAGGAGTGGTATGTCTCGATCATTGGATACCATACGTCACCTTCCCAAGTCTAGACGAAGATCAGCTACCAGCCCATCAGCCTCGCCAACGTTCTTTGTAAGCTGTTACAATGTATGTTAAGTTGGCTGTTGTGTTGGGTCCTGGAGTCACATGGCCTCCTGGCTCCATGCCAGAGCAGTTTCCGCCAGGGTCGCTCTACCATTGAAAGTCTAGCTTCCCTCGAGTCTGCCATCTGCACAGCCTTTTTCAGACGCCTACACCTGGTTGCTGTCTTATGAAAAGCTTACGACACGACCTGGCGCCATCACATTCTTGTCACATTATATGAGTGGGGTCTCCAGGGCCCATCCGATTTTTATCCAAAATTTCCTATCGCTACGTACTTTCCGTGTCCAAATTGGCGCCTCCCATAGTTCCCCCACATCCAGGAGAACGGAGTCTCACAGAGCTCCGTATTGAGTGTATCTCTATTTTTAGTGGCAATTACCGTCTCCTTTTGCCATCCACAGCAGTTCATCTCCTGCATCAGAGGCCCAAGTCAGGGCTTAGGATTGCGGTTCGTGTCCGATCTCTTCTGTCTGAAGTGGAGTCCTTGCCTTTATCACCTGTACACGAGGTCCATGGTGTACACGAGGTCCATGGTGTACACGTAGGCCAAAGCTTCGCCTGGACCTTTCACACGGTCCTAAGGACTCAGTTAACCCTACGGCCCTCTGCTGCCGTTTCCTCTCGATTCTAGACATGTACTGGGATCATGAAGTGGTTTACACAGGCGGTTCGATGGCTGATGGTCACGATGGTTTTGCGTTTGTTCATGGAGAACATACTGAACAGCACTCCTTACCAGTGTTTTCACTGCAGAAATGGTGGCCATTTCTGGTGCTCTTGACTGCATCCACTTATGCCGTGGCAAGTCGTTTCTTATCTGCACTGACTCCTTGAGCAACCTACAAGCTATCGACCAGTGCTACCCCCGGCATCGTTGTCCACAGCTCATGATCTCGTGGTCGAATTCTCGCTTTTTGAGCACGTGGTCCCAGGGATTCCTGGCAGTGTCAGGGATTTTCACCTGGCTTGAGATGACTGGGTGTTTGTGTTATCCTCATCATTTCATCGTCATTCAAGGAAGTGGCGAGATTGGATTCAGCAAAGGTTGGGAATTTGTATGGACGGTGATAACCACACAGTTGAGTGCCCCACAAACCAAACATCATCATCATCATCATCGTCACCATCCTTTGGTAGCAACCGTCCTGGAGTCCATCTAAGCCCTGGAACGGTCGAGGCGTTCTGGCGTGTTTGTGTGGACCCCAGGCCATGTCGGAATCCCAGGAAACGAAGTTGCTGACAGGTTTGCCAAAACAGGCTACACAGAACCCACTTCTGGAGATCGGCATCCCTGTAACTGACCTTAGATCATCATTACGCCGCAAGGTGTTTCAGCTTTGGGAGACGGAATGACATAATCTCGGTATGCACAGCAAACTGCATGCTCTTAAGGAGATTAGAAACGTATGGAAGACCTCCATGTGGGCCTCTCGCAGGGACTCTGTGGTTCCTTGGCTCCGCATTGGCCATACATGGCTAACACATGGCTATCTCGTCTGTCGCGAGGACCCACATCAGTGTCACTGTGGCTCAAGTGTGACTGTCATCTACATCTTGCTGGACTGCCCACTTTTAGCTGCTCTGCGGCGGACTTCTAACCTTGCCAGCATCCTACCTTCAGTGTTGGGCGACAGTGCCTCAACAGCAGATTTAGTTTTATGTTTTAGTCATGAGGAGGGGTTTCTATCATACCAGTTTAGGGTGGGCATTTAGCCTTCTCTCTGAGGTCGTCTCCCTCTCTCCATTTTAACTCTGTCGCACTTTCTTTGCATTTGTTAGTCTTGGTGGTCGTCTTTTCCCTACATGTGTTCATTTCATCTTGTCATTTTTGGATGGATATTTTAATGTTTAGGAGGGTGGCTGGCTCATCCTCTTTTATTATTGTGATCATCCAGCCCAGAACATTTGCACTATGGTTTTAATACCTTCTTCTACTTTTTCTTGTGGTGTATGTATTCCCAATTGTTTTAGGTGTGGTGTTGAGTGTTTTGTAATTTGAGCCTTGCTTGGGCCAGGAAAAAGAGACTGATGACCCTGTAGTTTGGTCCCTTTATACCCCAAACCAACCAGTCAACCATCATAAAGTGAACCTAGAGGGTATACCGTGCCACACTAGTCATTTCCTTTCTTGATACACTTGCAAATAGAGTGAGGGATAAACGACTGTGTGCCTCTATACTAGCCCCAATCTCTTCTCATCGTGGTCCTTATGCTGAATATACGTTGGTGACAGTGGATTCGTCGTGAGTCAACAGCATGCCGACTTTCGAAATTCCTCAGCGATTCGCTCTTGTCTTTGCGAAGAACTCCATAATATTCGCGTTTTGTTGGATCCTACTGGTAACAAATCGTACAGCCTCCATTCAATTGCTTCGATGTCTCTCTTCATTAAGACCTGCTGCAAAACCCAAACACTCAAACAGAGTGGATCGCACTAGTGATCTATATGTGGTCTCCTTTACACAAGAACCACACTTTCCCAAAATTGTCCCCACAAACTGAAGTCGACATTTCGCCTTCTCTTCAACCCTCCTTTCAGTAGTAGGGTAACACCAGCATCGCCCCACTCTGCATTGTTGCCAAATTTATTGATGAATGAATGGCGATATCAACCCACTCTGTTTTGTTGCCAAATTTATAATGCCACCAAAACCTGTTGCTGTCTTTTGATTGCCACTTATGTCTCCTTCACATGAGACCGCTGCTGCTGCCATGTTGTCATCCTGCAGGGAGGTCCAATCAGTGTGTGATTCACTGGGCCCTTCTCACAGCCTTCTCTGTTCTATCGTTCCCAAGTGACATGCCAGTGCTTAATGCCAAAACAAAATTGATATCAAATTAATTATGCAAATTAATTAAATTGATCAATTATCCCCAACCCAATGACAAAGTCATGGCTTCTCCTAAGCAAGCACATGGGGTCTTTCCATCTCTCCATACCTCCCCTATTCTGCCCTACCCCTTCCCCTCCCCTCCCTCTTCACCCCTGGCATCCCCTCCCTTGCACCAGCTCCACTCACCTCCCCTCATCTGCTCCTTGCCCTCCCCCATGTACCCCTTGCTGTCCCATCATCCCCTTTTGCCCTTCCCTCATCCCCCTTTACCCTTACGTCGTCCCCCTTTGCCCTCCCCTCATCTCTCTTTGCCCTCCTCTTTCCTACCCATCCCTACTCTCCTCCTTCCATCCCTGTAAATGGTGGGAAATTGATATTTTCGCGGGCTATTCAAAAAATGGCGGGAAATTCAATTTTATTGTCAGGGATATCAAATTTTGTGTGTTCACCTTGAATTTCTGAGACCAACTGACCCAATTCACAACAACGCCAAGAGCAGGCCCTTCCACATCACCTCCCATTCCCTCCCATCCAGACCCCATCTGGAAATTGGCAGGAAAAGGACTCAGTCTGTGCTGAGCTGCTGGATAAGACTGAAGTAAATCATTTATTTTCTACAGAGTGCAGTATATTGTTTATTTAAGAAATTTGATGTGTCAGTAATCAAGCAGTACATGCATTTTTGTATGATTGCACATGATAACTACTCTTGCAACAAAAGTAATTGCTTTGGTTAAATAATACACCAGAAGTTACGTGATCAAGTAATTTTTATTACTTGTAAAATGCAATTTATGTTCTGTAAAGATATAAAATGCACAATGAACTAACACTGAATGTGCAAATAAACTACCAACGAGTAAAATAAAAAAAAGAAAAGAAACAGGAAGGGAAGTCGTCGGCTTCAAGTTTTTCTGTTATACATTGATTTATGTTTATTTCCCTACTAATTCCACCAATACCTTTGGTATTTACTACATTTATTTAGATCACGGAAACAACGAACTTGTTTTAGTAGAGAGCAACGCTAGGAATACATCATACGGTATTGTATTGGCGGGGCATAACTGGTAGAATCGTGCGTGATACGTGCCGCTCGATGGCACAGTACAGCATGAGCCACTGGTGGTACATGGTCTATTTTAGGCATCGGTGATACATGCCGGCGAGGACGCGTTAAACGTGCAAGTTACAACATCATGAATGAAACGGCTCGATTCATTGATGTATCAACGCAGACTGTCCTACGTGTCTACTAAGAATTTTGCACTGCTCACAGCCGTGTGAAACAGCGAACGAACAGTGGTCGTGGAAAGATACTATTCAATAGGGACCGAAGTCGAGTGTCAAACGTCCTTTCGATGACAATCTATTTCAAATACACTCCTGGAAATGGAAAGAAGAACACATTGACACCGGTGTGTCAGACCCACCATACTTGCTCCGGACACTGCGAGAGGGCTGGACAAGCAATGATCACACGCATGGCACAGCGGACACACCAGGAACCGCGGTGTTGGCCGTCGAATGGCGCTAGCTGCGCAGCATTTGTGCACCGCCGCCGTCAGTGTCAGCCAGTTTGCCGTGGCATACGGAGCTCCATCGCAGTCTTTAACACTGGTAGCATGCCGCGACAGCGTGAACGTGAACCGTATGTGCAGTTGACGGCCTTTGAGCGAGGGCGTATAGTGGGCATGCGGGAGGCCGGGTGGACGTACCGCCGAATTGCTCAACACGTGGGGCGTGAGGTCTCCACAGTACATCGATGTTGTCGCCAGTGGTCGGCGGAAGGTGCACGTGCCCGTCGACCTGGGACCGGACCGCAGCGACGCACGGATGCACGCCAAGACCGTAGGATCCTACGCAGTGCCGTAGGGGACCGCACCGCCACTTCCCAGCAAATTAGGGACACTGTTGCTCCTGGGGTATCGGCGAGGACCATTCGCAACCGTCTCCATGAATCTGGGCTACGGTCCCGCACACCGTTAGGCCGTCTTCCGCTCACGCCCCAACATCGTGCAGCCCGCCTCCAGTGGTGTCGCGACAGGCGTGAATGGAGGGACGAATGGAGACGTGTCGTCTTCAGCGATGAGAGTCGCTTCTGCCCTGGTGCCAATGATGGTCGTATGCGTCTTTGGCGCCGTGCAGATGAGCGCCACAATCAGGACTGCATACGACCGAGGCACACAGGGCCAACACCCGGCATCATGGTGTGTGGAGCGATCTCCTACACTGGCAGTACACCTCTGGTGATCATCGAGGGGACACTGAATAGTGCACGGTACATCCAAACCGTCATCGAACCCATCGTTCTACCATTCCTAGACCGGCAAGGGAACTTGCTGTTCCAACAGGACAATGCACGTCCGCATGTATCCCGTGCCACCCAACGTGCTCTAGAAGGTGTAAGTCAACTACCCTGGCCAGCAAGATCTCCGGATCTATCCCCCATTGAGCATGTTTGGGACTGGATGAAGCGTCGTCTCACGCGGTCTGCACGTCCAGCACGAACGCTGGTCCAACTGAGGCCCCAGGTGGAAATGGCATGGCAAGCCGTTCCACAGGACTACATCCAGCATCTCTACGTTCGTCTCCATGGGAGAATAGCAGCCTGCATTGCTGCGAAAGGTGGATATGCACTGTACTAGTGCCGACATTGTGCATGCTCTGTTGCCTGTGTCTATGTGCCTGTGGTTCTGTCAGTGTGATCATGTGATGTATCTGACCCCAGGAATGTGTCAATAAAGTTTCCCCTTCGTGGGACAATGAATTCATGGTGTTCTTATTTCAATTTCCAGGAGTGTACGAGAGAAACTGCTGTTGTCAGTGAAAGCAGGTCGATATCAAACAGTTCCCTAACAATCACTGCGAAGGTAACTGCGAGCAACGGTCATTTGGAGATGTATTGCTTGCAAAGAACAATTGCTCACACTGGCAAATAAAATTGCACGCCGTTAAAAACGCAAACAACACAGAATCTCGAAAGGTCGTGACTGGGGGCGGATGTTACAGTCCGACAAATCGCGATTTGGCCTGCCTCTCACTTACGTAAGGTGTCGGAAGCACGGGGCACTGACAGCCCCGTGAGGCCTCTAACCAGCAATTAACAGAGCGTGCAGTTCTGGCCAGACGCAGGTGTGTGACGTTCTGGCGATCTCCTTCGTATCACGACGTAGATACACGGAGTCACGTAATGTGAACAAGAAGCTGGATGTTTATTTTGCGGCTCTCGGTTAGTACCTGTTGCCCTTTCGTTGGGGGTAACAGCGTGATGGGCATGCTGTGGACAGTCCAGTTTTCCAGGATGACAGCAGCCGTGTTTCCGCAGGACTACACTCACACGTACCTGATTTGACGAACGCTCGCCAGGCTTCCTACTACAAATCGATTGGCCTGTGAAATCACCCGATATTAACCTCATAGGAAATGCCAGTGACCATTTGCAACACTGGGTGAAACGTAACAGTCAGCATTCCCGCAATGTGTTTGCGCTAGCAGATCTGATCACCAATAAGGGACATCAGCAAGAACTGTTAGGAAGATCCGCCGTGTTGTGACACGCTGCTACCAGATGTCTCTACGGTGCCGCCATTTCAACAAATAAAACTGGCCGCAGGCGGGTAGGACTCGTAGGACCGTACAAACTTAATTACGTATACGAGAATACCCGGGAATCAAGTATCTCAACCATTTTTGCCTGTTATCGATCTCGATACTGTCGAGATATAGGTCCCAGGGATTCCAAGAATGTTTTAATGCTTTTATCATCTGTTATCTGATCAAGCTGAAACTGAAACAATCAGTAGTTCTCTATTAAGATTGATTGGTTCGCAATGGTAAAAGTCACACGTTAGGCTAGGAATGACTTTACTGTGCATACACTGAAGAGACAAAGAAACTGGTACACCTGACTAATATCGTGCAGAGCACCCGTGAGCACGCAGAAGTGCCGCAGCACGACGTGGCAATGACTCGACCAATGTCTGAAGTAGTTCTGGAAGGAATTAACGCCATCAATCCTGCGGGGCTGTCCAAAAATCCCAGGAGTATGAAGGGATGGAGATCTTTTCTGAACAGAATGTTGCAAGGCATCACAGATATACGCAACAATGTTCATGTCTTCGGGGTGTAGTGGCCAGCGGAAGTGTCTAAACTCAGAAGACTGTTTATGGAGCCATTATGAAGCAATTCTGGACGTCTGAGGTGTCGCATTGTCCTGCTGGAATTGCCCAGCTCCGTCGGACATGAATGGATGCAGGTGATCAGGCAGGATGCTTACGTACGTGTCACCTGTCAGAGTTGTATCTAGACGCACCTGGGATCCAACATCACTCCAACTGCACGCGCCACACACCAGTACAGAGTCTCCACCAGCTTCAACAGTTCCCTGCAGACATGCAGGATCCATGGATTCATGAGGTTGTCTCCATACGCGTCCATCCGCTCCATACAATTTGAAACTAGACTCGACCGACGAGGCAACATCTTTCCAGTCATCAACAGTCCAATGTCTGTGTTGAGAGGCCCAGGCGAGGCGTAAAGCTTTGTGTTCTGCAGTCATCAAGGGTACACACGTGGACCTTTCGCTTCAAAAGGACATATCGATGATGTTTCGTTGAATGGTTCGCACTCTGACTATTGTTGACAGCTCAGCACTGGAACCTGCAGCAGCTTGTGTAAGGGTTGCACGTCTGTCATGTTGAACGATTTCTTCAGTCGTCGTTGGTCTCGTTGTTTCAGATTCTTTCTCCAGCCGCAGCGATGTTGGAGATTTGATGTTTTACGGGGTTCCTGATATTCACAATACACTCGTCACCGCCATCTAGGAGATGCAGTGTCCCATCACTCTTGCACCATATTTAGCACCACATTCGGACTCACTCAAATCACGATAACCTGTCATCATATCAGCAGAAACCAATCTAACAACCGCTCCAGACACTTGTTGTCATATAAAGTCCTTGCCGACCGCAGCGCAGTGTTCCTTATCTGATATCTGACTTTTACCATAGCGAACCAGCCAGCCTGAATGCAGAACTGCTGGTATTATTGAAATTAAAACATTCTCGAAAATGGAACTCACAGTACAGTACACGTGGCTGCCGCATCGCTGTCGCGAAGTGGGGCGGAGGCAGTGCCAGATAAGTTTTACAGTTTGACGATAATTTATGGATTTGTAGTTTTAGCTTGACGATGTCCACTATGGACAAACAGTAGATACTGTTATTCTGAAGAAGGGTGGGTTATCCCGACTGAAAACTAGATAAATTCTAGGTAAACGGTACAACTGAGGCTCTTCATTATTATAATTATAATTAATTGTTAGGTATGTCTGCCGCAGTTTATTATCTCAAGAAAATGGCTCTGAGCACTATGGGACTTAATATATGAGGTCATCAGTCCCCTATAACTTAGAGCTACTTAAACCTAACTAACCTAAGGATATCACACACATTCATGTCCGAGGCAGGATTCGAACCTGCGACCGTAGCGGTCGCGCGGTTCCAGACTGAAGCGCCTAGAACCGCTCGACCACACCGGCCGGCTTATCTCAATACAATAATCAGCATTGACAGATCGAAAAAAGGTATTTTTAGACCACAAAGGACTCTAGGATGGGTTGTCTTACCACTTATAAGAAACCTACGACCAGGAATTCTGAGGCAGCAGCAAGAAAGGAGAAAAAAAGATACAGTGAGAGAAGAGAGAACTGCATAGGATGCCCAACATTGAAGTAAGTGCAAGAGATATTTAATGGTGCTCTGAGTAAATCGTAGATTGAAAAACGGAAGAGGAGGGAGAAGAACGGCAGCAAATCAGCAGGACTGTAAAAAAGGGAAAAAAAATCTAGCGATCTAACTGGTGACAATGGCAGAAGGAAGATTATAATAAGCAGATGACAAATTCGCGGTGGTCCCCTTCGTCTGTATACAAGTAGGGCGCGAATGCAGGGATCCGAAGAGTGTTTCCAGAGTCACATGCACGGAAGCGTTGCGGCCGGTTACCGTACGCCATATTGTTCCCGTGTGGGCTGTACTCACCGCTGGTGTTATCCACAATCCAGCGCGAAACAAAGCGAACAGTAGCAGGCTGGGCTGTAGCGTCAGCTGCTGCCCCGTGTGCAGATGGAGCGCAGATTAGGAGCGCGGCGACATTAATCACCCACGCAGATGTGCTACGTGACGCAAGCGTCGTGTGTTCGCCTTGCTGTCCCGCAGACTGCCCCAGCGCCACATCTGCCCCCCAAGTCACGTCCAGGCTACGACTAATCTCGCCGCTGCACGACAACAGCTGGAGTCTAGGTAACACTCGACTCCTGCTGCAGTGACTCCTTACTACGGTCCTTGTTCCCAAAACAAAGCCGTTTGGACTCTGCCGGCAATGGTAGCTGGTAGCCTGCTTGTTCTCACTGTCCAAACTCAGCACGTACGTTCACGTCCACACAGGAGCATAGAGATATCAATCTCTGTCACACTGTCTCACAAAAAAAGCGGAAGCATCCACAACACATGGTCGGACGTCAGTATAATTTCATACATGTACACACCATTGGCGGATATGTAAATGATTACAGTTGCAGTTCTCTGTGAGAGGTGGACGACCGTCAGATTGCAGCAGTGTTGTTTGTGTTTAGTGTTGTTGACAGGCCTGTTAGGACATATACTGACGTCACAGAAGTCATGCGATGCCTCCTATTGTCGCGTAGGACCTCTTTTTGCCTGGTGTACTGCAGCAACTCGCCGTAGCATGGACTACACAAGCAGCTCGAAGTCCCCTGCGTAAATATTGAGCCATGCTGCCCCTATAGCCGTCCATAATTGCGAAAGCTACTACAGGGTAACCCACCACCTGGGTTACTAACGTGAGACGTGTGCCACGTAAACCAAGTAACAAGCCAAATAGCACATAGGTCACTTAGCCGTCATGGCTGCCCACAAGTTCGGTTGGCTTGACAAGCCCCCCCCCCCCCCCCCCCCATGCCGTTGCCATTCTCCGCCACGAGGAGGCGAACCTGTTTCTGATTATTCTGCTGTGGCTGTTGCTCTGTGTGGCTGTATGCTATTTAATACAGTAAGTAATGTTTGAATTTCACGTAACTAATAACATCAATATAAATATATTAAAGTATAAACGAATAATATAAAAAAATAAAGATGAAATTTTAAAAATAATTAGAACCAACTTAAGCTGAATCCAAACGTATACCATTCTAGATGCAAAAAAATATTCGTGTAGCTGTAAGTTGTATATATCCAAATTTCTCTATATGAAATTGTGAATGAAGTATATCGTTACAAAATCAGCAATGGTTAGTGACAGATTTTCCAAAATACGAACATTGTCTTATACACTACTGGCCATTAAAACTGCTATACAAACTAAGATGTACTACAGACGCGAAATTTAACCGACAGGAAGAAGATGCTCTGACACGCAAATGATAAGCTTTTCAGAGCATTCTCACAAGGTTGGCGCCGGTGGCGACACCTACAACGCACTGACATGAGGAACGTTTGAAGCATCCTCTTAGAAAAATTAATGAATTACTGTGTTGATAAACCTCTTACCTTATTTCATTTCCAAACAGCTGAGCAAAACTGAACGTACTCAGACATTTCTCTCTTTACTTATTCTGATCATCACTAAACTGACACACAATATTTTTTTAGCGCAACGCAATCTGACTTTCAGTAATCCCTGCAAAAGAATGGCCCTGACTAACAACAACCTATACCTTTCATGAATCACTTACCTCACAAAAATCTTCGTTACTGAAACTACTGCAATACAGCGGGCGCCACTACTGCCAGCTGAATAAAATATTCTAACTACTGAAGGCACTAACTACTGACAGGCATAGTTAGCAAATGAAAGATTTTTAATAGAGAATAAACAATGTATTTACCTTAATAATGGTCAAAAGTATAGTTCATGATATCCAATAATACAAATTTACTCTTTCTGATGGACACACGTCCAGATCGTCCGCTCTCAAAATTCTCCCATCTCTCTCTCCAGATCCACCAGTGCTGGCGGCTCACCTCCAACTGTGCAACGCTACGCGCTGTTCACAGCCGACTGCCCAACACTACAATATCAAATATTCCAACAATGCCAATCACCCACAGACTTCACACAGCACAGTCAGTGATTTGGCGTTGCCAACACAAAAACCTAAACAGATTATTGACAAGTTTCCAACCGATTGCTCATACACAAAGAGCAGTTCACCGGCGTTGCCTGGTGAAACGCTGTTGTGATGCCCCGTGTAAGGAGGAGAAATGCGTACCACCACGTTTCCGGATTGTAGCCTATCGCGTTTGCGGTTTATCATATCGCGACATTGTTGCTCGCGTTGATCGAGATCCAATGACTGTTAGCAGCATATGGAATCGGTGGGCTCAGGAGGGAAATACGGAACGCCGTGCTGGATCCCAACGGTCTCTTATCACTAGCAGTCGAGATGACAGGCATCTTATCCGCATGGCTGTAACGGATGGTGCAGCCCCGTCTCGATGCCTGAGTCAACAGATGTGGACGTTTGTAAGACTACAACCATCTGCACGAACAGTTCGACGACGTTTGCAGCAGCATGGACTATCAGCTCGGAGACCATGGCTGCGGTTACCCTTGACGCTGCATCACAGACAGGAGCCCCTGCGATGGAGTACTCGACGACGAACCTGGGTGCACGAATGGCGAAACGTCATTTTTTTCGGATGGAACCAGGTTCTGTTTACAGCAGCATGATGGTCGCATCCGTGTTTGGCGACATAGTTGTGAACGCACATTGGAAGCGTGTATTTGTCATCGCCATACTGGCGTCTCACCTGACGTGATGGTATGGGGTGCCATTGGTTACACGTCTCGGTCACCTCTCGTTCGCATTGACAGCACTTTGGACAGTGGACGTTACATTTCAAATGTGTTACGACCCGTGGCTCTACCCTTCATTCGATCCCTGCGCAACCCTACATTTCAGCAGGATAATGCACGACCGCATGTTGCTGGTCCTGTACGGGCCTTTCTGGATACAGAAAACGTTCGGCTGCTGCCCTGGCCAGCACATTCTCTCACCAATTAAAAAGTCTGGTCAATGGTGGCCGAGCAACTGGCTCGTCACAATACGCCAGTCACTACAATTGGTGAACTAAGGCATCGTGTTGAAGCTGCATGGGTAGCTGTACCTTTATAAGCCATCCACGCTATGTTTGACTCTATGCCTAGGCGTATCAAGGGTACTGATTTCTCAGGATCTATGCTACCAAATTCCGTGAAAATGTAATCACATGTCAGTTCTAGTATAATATATTTGTCCAATGAATACCCGTTTATCATCTGCATTTCTTCTTGGTGTAGCAATTTTAATTTCCAGTAATGTAAAACATTAAATACAGATACAAATAATTAAAAACAGCAAATTATTAAAAGTATTACATTGTAGAACAAGTAATGAAAATCCCTGTAGGTAATATATCTTAAATGTTCTGAATATACTAAAAAGGAATTTGTTAAATTGTCAGACATCAAGGGTCTGTAAGACATGGAATACAATGTTTCAAAATATAGTTGAATTAATTCAATTAATTGCAACTAAATTCATATGGTTCATATATTGTTAACTAGGTTTATATGTTATATTTATATTGACGTATACAGAATGATTACATATAAATAACAATATATAAAAGTGGTACACAGGTATCTAGCAAGTCAAGTGACAAGGTTGTGAGCCGACTGAGGGCAACCTGCATTATATATCAATTGATATGTATAAATCAGTCTTAGAATGTTATGAAGCTGTGATAATGCATTTGGCCCTTCTACAACGTCGGTATCAGTGATAATCTATGTCTGTTCCAGTGTCCGTGCTTGTGCCGGGACTTGCGTCTTGCAATGTATTGCATTGTGGTATTGTTTCTAGCTGTGTTCTTGTTCTGGCAGCAGGATGTTGATTTTTATATATTTCAAGCAGCGTTCTTGACACTACGTCAACCAGATTATTTAGAGTATTCCATTTCTCGGGATCACAGACAATCGTGCTGAGATCGTCATCTCCCACAGCAGGTCTTGCGTTGTCAAGTAAATTACACCTTAGTACGACATGTTCAGATGTTCCCTGGACTGCCGCATGTAGATATCTCGGTTTGTCTTAGTCCCATACGGTGTAGATATGTTGGGTAAGGTCTGCGCCCTGTCAAAAAGTGAACTGCGCCACGACTAGGATCCAAATGGTTTAGTTTTAGCCTCTCCGACATATTTGGAAAGAAGAGATGACACGACGCCCTTTATCTGATATCTCCCATTCTCTTTGCCAGTTGTTTATTTTCCATTTGTGTAAGTGTTGTTTGGTTTGTGTTTTCCCCTGTTAATTGGAACACCGTTTCTAGTTCACCTTAGTTCAACCAATATGAGACAGCTCTATAACGAACAGTGAGGCCTACTGGACATGTTCCTAAGTCTACATACGTAGTCCCCCCTCCTGGTGTTGTGCTGAACGCTCCCTACATCTTACGTAGCACATTTCTTTGTCCTCTCCTGATTATAGTTTTGTTGCTCGCTAGGCGTAGGCACTGTGCCAGGGCACTAGCAATAAAGCATGAAATGGATTCAAATAATGATTTATGATACATAGTAATGGTAATCGGAACTGTACTGAATTTAATCTGGCAAGTTTGTGAATGATTTTAGTAACGTTGTATACAGTAAATTTTATGGGTTCATTGAAGGACAGCCGTACATCTAGATATGTCCAAAATATCTTGTAAAATGTTTTATTTGTATATTACTGTTATTCAGTTTTATACTTGGATTCCTCTGTAGTACTCCCTTATGCAATAAGTAAACTGTTTTTTCCTGCTATTTTCAATTTGTTCTGATTACAACGGTAATTGATCGTCTGCAATGTTTGTGTACATTTGTTTCTGATTCCAGTACGGACCGTGCAGAAACTACAACCGAAAGGTCGTCCGAAAAGGCGATCGTCCGCATAGGCGATCGTCCGCATAGGCTACAACACCTTCTATACCTGTGTCCCTACCCAAGATGTCCAACAGAGGCTCAGTCGCTATACCCCCCAAAATGGGCCCGTAGATTAATCCCTGTGGACAGCCCTTGGTTATTCTCTTAACCACCTTCTGTGTCTCTGTCCTCTATTCTACAATTCTTCCTATGCAGTAGTACAGTGATGGAAACCAAAAATTATCAAAAGCTGCGACAATATCAATAAGTGCAGTGACTGCATTTTTCTCTTTCGTGTTCTTCCTCCCTGCCGCCAATACTTGTAAGGTGCGGTTTATGGCGTCATCTATCGATTCATGTTCTCTAAATCAATATTGATGGGGTGTTAAGTCAAAAAGACGCCCAAGCGCCTGTAATCTATCACAGGAGCCTCTCCTGCACCTTAGCAGGTATGTAAGATTTCGGGTTTGTTGAATCCTTATCTTCGGACTTTTTAATAATAAAGTCGTTTGCCGTTTTCCAGAGTGCAGGGATTCTTCCTTGTAGAAGGGCTTCATTAAAAAAGTTAGCCAAATACGGAGTGATCAATGCACTGACGTTCTTCAGTGTTCCTGTGTATATCCCATCGGGGCGTGGCGCCTTTCTATTCTTATCTACTGAGAGAAGGGGAGGCTGATACCCTCATTTACGTACGCGTTTTTCATTTCGTCACTAAGGCCACTGTGATGTAGTTCGTCCTCTGTGTGAGTCATCTGCCAGGAGCTTACTTAGGAGATATTCCCCCGAACATCTCCAACCACTTGTGATGGTTCCGCGTGTCCGTGTTGCCGGCAGAGGATTTTGAGCACGAACTAACCACTCGATTATGTCCCATAAATGTCTGGTGGGATTCATGTCGGCGATACGTATGGCCAAGTCATTCACTCTAACTGTCCAGACCGTTCTTCAGAGGAATTCCGAACATCTGTGCCGGCCGCGGTGGTCTCGCGGTTCTAGGCGCGCAGTCCGGAACCGTGCGACTGCTACGGTCGCAGGTTCGAATCCTGCCTCGGGCATGGATGTGTGTGATGTCCTTAGGTTAGTTAGGTTTAAGTAGTTCTAAGTTCTAGGGGACTGATGACCACAGCAGTTGAGTCCCATAGTGCTCAGAGCCATTTTGAACCGAACACCTGTGCCCCAGTGACATGGTGCATTGTCATCCATAAAAATTCCTCCACTGGTTCGGAACATAAAATACATGAAAGGCTGCAAATGGTCTCAAGGTAGTCGAACCGCTCTCTCTCTACGTCCACCTTTTCAGAGATGTTGCGGGACTCGGCTGTTCAGTACAGAATTTCAAACACTATTTACAAAGTGTCGTTTTATTCTGCTACTAGTTTCGGCGATTCACTACGTCATCTTCAGGCTCCTGACCGACGCATAGCAAGATTCCAACCTCGGTTCCGGTCGAAACAGGGGCCAGCATTCAAAGACTGGTATCTGTAGATTCCTGCTTGACACAGCGGTCGCTTCACACATCATCTGCCGACCAGTCATGGGCAGGTGATGTTCGATGTGATGTCTGTGTCAAGCATGTTGTGACCGCTCAATGTCATTCAATACCATCACGACGACACCCCTCGATCGACGTTAGCACTCATGCTGTCACTCGACTTTATAGATGGCAGTGGACGTTTAAAAATTCGTGCCGCTAGCTCAATGGTCGTCAATTGATTTAAATGTTATTCCCGGCTGACTTAATTCACTTTCTGCCACGGGGGTGAGAAGAAAGAACACATCCTGGTGATACCAGCATTATGCGTATTTAGATGTTCGATTAATCTGAATGGTTTGCAATGTTCCAGCAATTCTATTCGAACTCTATGCTGATGTACCGACAAGGACCATGCAAGTACGTAATGGATGTTCAGTTTCTCAATATAGTTCGTCGCACTCACACATTACACATCCGCTGTATGAACAATTTGATGCATTTACATTTTTGGCGTCCAACAATACTGGCTAAATATTATGACGATACGTTGTATACAATTCCTACAGATATTGTTTATCATGTAGTCAAGACTAGGTGTTGAAGCCAAAATCGTGGATAAAATTGAAATGTAGTTTGTTTATTAACACTTTTCTTTTCCACTAACTAAATATGAAATATGAATCGGGATTGGAGGTGATGATTCTATCCTTCTTTTCAATATTAGAACGGTCGATATCGTGTTCTGAATAACGCGTGTCATATAATGTCCAAATATCGACACGACCCAGGCTCTCAATTCGGCACTTAAATGTCTATTCTTCGCTCTCGAAATGTTCGATGTGATTGTATTTCACATGCAGGGTTCAATTTAACAGTGTATGCACTGTTTTTAGTATTTTAGGTCCCCTTTAATTAATAGCTGGTAGTTAATAAGCGAACTATTTTTATGCTGGCGCGTTGTTTTGTATCAGTTACCCCCGCAACCGTCCAAGGATAAGATTCTCTTAATGTTCCGCGCACACGAGTTTCACAGTTTTATAAAATGCAGAATTAAGTAAACTATAGCTTTCCGTTGCCTACAACGTTCGTGGGTTCCGCAATCATAATAGTTTCCCAAGAGTATTTTTTCAGGCTAACACAAGGTTCGAATTATGTTGTGGGAATCATTTTCACTTCACCAGACAATAAACGTCTCTGATCACTTCGTCACATGTAATGTATTTTAAACGTGCTTGAAGAGTCTTTAAATAATCTCCTTAACGAATGTCGCAGTCGCGTACCACTTTTTATCGACTAGCCCGATCACGATAACTGAAAGTAGAGAGCTCAATAATGTGTTACACGGTCTTTTATATGAATTAAAAAACAAACGCGCCCCTATATCTTTCTGTCCCGCTTGGTGTTTGGTACTTTGCTTTTTATTACTTTTCATTATATTGCTTCTTAGTAATTCTGTGCAGTTATTAAAGTTTCGTACTACTTTCCACTTTCAATTCTTCCAAAATAAAGTCTATTTATCCCCCATTTTAATTAATATGATGCTAATTGACACGCCTGCCCGCAAAGTACCGTTATAATGTCAAGTCTACAATAGAGGTGATAGTGCAAAAATTGAGAATCATTGATGAGTCAGTTTTCAGCATCTTACATGAAATTTCCAACATGAACATAGGTCCCCGAAGCCAGGCTGTGAAAATGTATTCTATTGATCACGTTTTTCACGTTATTTTTAAAGAGATCAAATGGCTCGAAGCACTCTGGGACTTAACATCTTAAGTCATCAGTCCCCTAGACTTAGAACTACTTAAATCTAACTAACCAAAGGACATCACACACATCCATGCCCGAGGCAGGATTCGAACCTGCGATCGTATAAGGCGCGCAGCTCCGGACTGAAGCGCCTAGAACCGTTCCACCACAGCGGCCGGTTTAAAGAGGTCATTTGACAACGACATTCCACGAATCCAAACCCTTTATGGTGTGATTTATGTGAGCAAAAGCTGGAGAATTTCATTTCTCACTGCGAAAGTTTGTGAGTCGGTCACGTATTGCTAAGACACCAGCAGGTCTTTGGCTGTCGACGGCAGCGCGTTTTACCAGCCGAGACACGCCGGGGGAAGCCTGTAGAAGTAAAGCACTCGGCACGGAGTTCTAAAAACCGCGGCGAGACGCTGAAACGCGTTTAAAACACCGCCGGGACTCTGTTCTCACCCCCCCTCCCTCCCTCGCTCCCCTTCTCCCTCGCCAGCCCCACCTCGGTTCTCTCCCCGCCAGCGGCAGCCACGACAAAAGCTGCGCTGTTTCCCCCGGGTATACTCGCTCTCATTCCAGATGCGTCTCCGTGGAATTAAATCACTTTCCTGCGAAACTCGGAGTGCTGGCTTTCCGTTGATGGAGATGCCAGATACGAGCTGAGCTGCGGGCTGAGACGGAGGCGGCCGGAGCTGGCCCTAATCGATTGGATCAGTACTCAGCCCCAACCACCGCCCATTCTTTAATCTCACTTCTGTTACAGTCGAGAGCCCAGATAAACGCAGCTCCCATGTTTTCTAGCATTTTCTCCCGGTACTACGGTGGGATTACATACGAGTATCTTCGTCGAATCTGTTAAAACAAGACGGAGAGAGAACAAGAATAAGAAGAACAACAAGTGTTCACTGGCTTCGGGTGGAGTTTCGTTGCAGGCCTTCCTAGCTTCATTGAGCACAAATACCGGGTATCCACGAAATACAGGGTGACAATTATTGAACTATGTGAAATAAATCGTCATAATTTCTGAACGGTTTGCGTTAGGACGTTCAAACCGCATGTTTTGGCCGCGGGTTGCGATGGGAATTAATATGCTTATTCGCACACACCTTGTTGTTGTCGTACATTTGCACTCGACGGGTTTCTCAATAAGCAAAATTGGTGCATTTGGGGGATTGAGAAGCCGCGTTTCGCGATCGAGAAATCTCTTCAACGGGCGACTGTGCGATGAGCAGTATGTACTCAGGGATCGTCGAGGATCCAAATGCAGGTGGGAGGGGCATCGGTGAAAATTGATTCCAAGTCCTAGGTTCTATGAAGTCGAATCGCGTGACTAATGCAGCAACCAATAGGAGTGCAGCATTCTAGGGGTGGGGCGGGATTATGCGATCTACCCATCTAATCTTCAGCATTCTTCTGTAGCACCACATTTCAAAAGCTTTATTCTTCTCCAAACTATTTTTCGTCTATGTAGGTGACGAATGAACAAATTTTGATAGTGGGCAAATGTGTAACTTCTCATTTCATAATTGAATTGTTGTTGTTGTGGTCTTCAGTCCTGAGACTGGTTTGATGCAGCTCTCCATGCTACTCTATCCTGTGCAAGCTGCTTCATCTCCCAGTACGTACTGCAGCCTACGTCCTTCTGAATCTGCTTAGTGTATTCATCTATTGGTCTCCCTCCATGATTTTTACCCTCCACGCTGCCCTCCAATACTAAATTGGTGATCCCTTGATGCCTCAGAACATGTCGTACCAACCGATCCTTCTTCTAGTCAAATTGTGCCACAAACTCCTCTTCTCTCCAATTCTATTCAATACTTCCTCATTAGTTATGTGATCTACCCATCTGATCTTCAGCATTCTTCTGTAGCACCACATTTCAAAAGCTTCTATTCTCTTCTTGACCAAATTATTTATCGTCCATGTTTCACTTGCATACATGGCTACACTCCATACAAATACTTTCAGAAACTACTTCCTGACAAATCTATACTCGATGTTAACAAATTTCTCTTCTTCAGAAACGCTTTCCTTGCCATTGCCAGTCTACATTTTATATCCTCTCTACTTCGACTGTCATCAGGTGATTTGATCCCCAAATAGCAATACTCCTTCGCTACTTTGTCTCATTTCCTAATCTAATTCCTCAGCATCGCCTGATTTTATTCGACTACATACCATTATCCTCGTTTTACTTTTGTTGATGTTCATCTTATATTCTCCTTTCAAGACAGTGTCCATTCCGTTCAATTGCTATTCCAAGTCCTTTGCTCTCTCTGACAGAATTACAATGTCATCGGCGAACCTCAAAGTTTTTATTTATTCGCCATGGATTTTAATACCTACTCCAAAATTTTTTGTTTTGTTTTCTTCACTGCTTGCCTAATATACAGATTGAATAACATCGGGGAGAGGCTACAACCGTGTCTGACTCCCTTCCAACCCCTGCTTCCCTATCATCTCCCTCGCCTCTTATAACAGCCATCTGGTTTCTGTACAAATTGTAAATAGCCTTTCGCTCCCCGTATTTTACCCATGCCACCTTCAGATTTTGAGAGAAAGTATTCCAGTCCACATTTACAAAAGCTTTCTCTAAGTCTACAAATGCTAGAAACGTAGGTTTCTCTTTTCTTAATCTAGCTTTTAAGATAATCCGTAGGGTCAGTATTGCCTCACGTGTTCCAACATTTCTACGGAATCCAAACAGATCATCCCCGAGGTTGGCTTCTACCGATATTTATTATTATAATTGAATATAATTGAATATTGAAATTGTAAATTGATTTATTGAATATGATTAAAATTGAAATGGAATTAAGTAGTTAGGTAATTGATATTTTAGATGCGCGATGTGGGTGTTATTTTAGTTAGCATATTTACAGAAGACTATGTACGGTGCGTGTATGGAGGTGGCGGCCGAGGTTGTGTGACGTAAGCGGTCGGACGCCCGCGTGCCGGTAGCACAGTACGAGAGAGAGCGGACGACCTTGTGTCAACAACCGACATCACGGTAGCATCCTCTGGTGACCTCGATATGATCTAGGCCAGTTGTTCTCTGGAGTTCCTGGTGGATACATCGGGTGCAGCCATCTTTAATGACGGTACTTGCGTCATGATCTGGCGTCACGGTGGCGCCCTCTGCTGGCACTGATATGAGCTAAGCCAGTTGCAGTCCAGAGCCAACGGCGAACACATCTGCTTGAAATTGGTTAAATAATAAAGACAGGCCCTTTTTACCGCCATTTTCTTAAGTGTGATGCATTATCATGTTGTAATTCGAACTTCGCGCTATTTTTCTGGGCGGGGAGGGGGGGGGGGTGGCACTTTCCGACCAAAATTCAAAATTCTCTCCAAAATCCGCCATCTTGATTGTCGTCATCTTGGATGACGTCATCTCCGCCATCTTCGATAACGGTACTTTGGGGTAGAACCTAGGTTGCCCAATCCTAGTGTGTTCACAGTTCAAATTCTCGAAACATGAAATATTGCGAAACACAAACATTGCATAAAACTTTGCTTATTACTTCTGTAGTTCAGTCTCTCTTCAACAAAATATAAGCTGCTAGTTGTTTAATATACTGCCTCAGCGAATTCTCCGTATACTCGTATTTGTTGATAGCATCTTGTCATTCTCATCCTTTGGCTGTCTCGATTCTTCTGTTCTTCTAAGTCGAACAACCGACAAATTTTGATGTCTTAAATCTTCCATTTTGCTATCTTCTTTGTTGTAACCTCCCCCAACTGCGGCTACTCTTTTTCGTTGGCAACTTTAAAACCTGTTTCCCTTCTTGAAACTTGCTGTTTTTCTGAAACTCTGCCGCAAGATGTAGTCCAATCCTAGCACGAAACACGCGACCACAGAAATTGCAAATAATGGAAGGTTGAGGACGTGGCTGGACCTGGAGGAGTTGACGTCTCTGGCGATTGTCATTCTTCAGTCTTCGATGTTCCCGCTCAAAGTTCTTTATACATAAATAGCATAAAATCAGAGTTACGTCACATATTACAACGCATCTGTAAAATACATTAAATTTCATTTATACTTTAACACAAATCGATAGATTAATGATGTGCAAATTAAATGTAGTTATCATTGCACATGTAGTTAACCGTTGAAAATGCGCTTTGTTGTTATGAGTTGGAGGAAATCTCCATTATTATAAACTATGCTCTTTGCTTTGAAGAGCAAACTGAAGGAGCACGCGCACACACACAGACACGAGAGAGAGAGAGAGAGAGAGAGAGAGAGAGAAGGAGTGACAAGGGGGAGGGGGGTAGACTGCGGAGAGTTTGCATAATACATTTGTCGGTAAAAGTTAAGTGATGGACGCACCTTGCATTTCTCGTAAATTATGTTCGATATTCATACACAAAATGCAGCAAATTGCTAGTCGTAAGGCTATCCATTGTATAAGTTCTCTGAATTTACCTTTGAGGTACAATTTTTATAACGAGAAGTGCGTTAATTATGGCGTAAGTGTAGATATCAGCATATACCACAGGTCAATGTGTTACCACGGCATTTATTTCGCATTCATATTCATTGGCTTTGCTAACTAGCAACATAATTATCACGTTCCACCTTCCAGTTTATCACACACCTCGAGCTACGTTACACATCACTGTGTCACCAGAAACAGGATCTCAGAGGGTCCACTATCGCACTCTTGTCCAGTTGCCCCTTGCCAACATATTTTAGCCCTTCAGTGCCGTCTCTTGAGTCACAGACCAATGTAACAGTATCACAGAAAGTGGACAATATGACACAGATGAAGGTGGTAGCTGGGATCCTAAGTATTAAAATTTTATGCATGTTAATCTGAAGGCAAACTTTACCAAAGCAGCTTAATATGTATTAAAATGGTTGGACTCCTTTTGTGTTTTGTTTTTTTAGTCTGATTTTTGTATCCATTATCATGAAATGCATTCAGTCATCTGATTTTTTTTTCTCATATTGACCGTTTACATAGCGTAATACACGGCCTAGGTCTTCGTCTCTACATACATATACAGGGTGTGTTAAAAAGCATGGCGCAAACTTACACGGCAGAAACTACACGATAATGGAAGCACAAATGTCAAGTAAACATGGGTTCTAAAACGCATAGCTTAAGAACTATAAGGTATTCTTGATTTTCAATATTTTCAAACAGATCTGTTCTACTGCAATCTCTTTGCATTCCGTGTTCTGGGAAGAGGTAGTATGGACCAAAACAAGAAAAAAATATCCAGTAAACATGTGATCTAAAATGCATACCTTAAAAGTTATGAGCAATTGTTCATTAGAAGAGTTGTTCAAAAGTCCCGAAGATAAACAGGTGCTCAAAGCTGTTAAGGTATGCATCGTACAGCAGAAGTTTACTGGACTTTTTTCCTCTACCACTTACCAAAATATGGAAAGCAAAGAGCTTGCAGCAGAAGAGATTTGTTTCAGAATATGTATATAGTGTTTAGTACGAGAATTATACAGGACATGTATTTAAGAAACATGCTGAAATTTCACCCAGTACAATATTTCATGCCTTACAGCGCTTATTTAGTTCACAGTTCTTCATTTCACATTGCTAGCGGAACATACTTAACTTCTTATCTACTTTCAGTTTTCTGTTCTGTAAAGAGTTGTTAACTGCACCCTCTCACCTCTCCTCTCCACCTTCGACCGTCTCACACATACAGAAACAGTTTTCCTTTTCTATTGCGCAAAACATGGTTTCAGGAAATATTTCGCAAACACTGCACATTACTCGTTAGTATATTGCAGTTTAAAACAAGAAAACTTGCAATTAATAATGCAAATATGAGCTATCAGAAATTTATGAACGGGGGGGAGTGGGCACGGAAGGTCTAACATCCAGGTAGTCTGTTTTCAATTTCATCAGTATCAAGATGTGGATTTTCATTGCTTTCTATGTGTGTAAACACCAAACGGAGTGCACTAGTGCTCAACAGTCCTACACATTTTGCACATATAATAGATTTAATACATTCACTGAAAAATGCAAACAAACCAGCAAACAAACAGCACCTACGTCTTCTTCTTTCACGTATTTCCTTCTGAATTTGTATCAATAACAGTAATTCACCACGGCTATTACGTATACAACATGGACAGAACACAATGCTGACTCCAGAGGTATTCCTACTCTACGTTCGGTTCGAAAGACTTTCCTGCTTAAGGTTTATCGGTAGTGTTGGGGTACCTTTAGCTCAATAGACATCTTGTCTGCTGCATGCTGAAGCAGTACTGGCAGCGTGATGAAAGCTACTGTGCTAAAAGAATTAGCAGCATAATTCGCATAAAATGTTTATTTAAGACTACCGGTTTCGACAGACCTTGCTGTCATCTTCAGGTCTATAACAAAGTGTATATAGAAGGAATACCTAGCATAACATGAGTAATATTTGAGATGAAAGTTTTTGCGTGGCATTACAAAAACCGGAAGTGAAACCGTACATTTACATACTTTAAAAATATTTTTGTTGTAAAACGTCCATTTTACGTTGAAACGTCACGCTGTCAAACGGATAAAAATCAGCACATTATTAACAGATGGTCATAAGTATGATATTTAAAAATATAAAGTATCTTGTGCAAAGGTGCTTGTTAATAACAACACATCACATCGTAGTGCATCTTTTTACATAAGTTGGCCATAGCGTTAACAGTGAAAATCCACTTTAAACGGCGTATAGCGTACAGCTGGCAGTTATAACTGCAAAGATAACATCTCTACAGCGTGATACAGCCACTAGATGGCACTTAAATCGGAAACATGTAACTGACCGTAAATAATTCTTCTCATATTTAAATTAATCACTTCAGACCAGGCGAACATGGGGAGAGGTCACGGTGCATAGCTTCGGCAGACACCAGCAAAACACAAAGCATATAAAATCCTCCCAAGTAGGATAAACTACTGCAGAGTAAACACCTTACTTTTGCTGTCATGCCTGCAGCAGTAAGAACGTGCAAATGGGATTGTGAGTATTAAAAATGAGTTTCAGTTTTTAAGTAAAGTACAGTTTTTTGAACGTTATTGTTCTTAAAGGCCCCTCACTACAGTGATTAATTTTAAACATGAAGAGAGAGTTATTTACGGCGTGTTATATGTTTCCGGTGTAAGAGCTATCTAGTGGCTGTAACACGCTATAGAAATGTTATCTTTTCAATACTTCCTGGCATTTGTACCTTATACGCCATTTGAAGTGGATTTTCACTACTTAGATATTTCCAACTTATATAAGAAGATGCGCTACTGGGTAATTTGTTTTGTGAAGTAATAAGTACCATACCTATTACAAACCTTTTATAATGTGCTGATTTTTATCCACTTGACAACATGCATGAGATTCAACGTAAAACGAACACAATTTACAACGAAAAGGTTTTAAAGATATGTAACTGTACAATTACACTTCCGGCTTTTGTAATGACAAACTAAAACTTTTGTCTCAAATATTACGTTCTGACTCATGATAGGAGACATATTCCATGTACATCCACTTTGCTACGTACCTGAAGATGACAGCAAAGTCTGTGGAAACCGGTTGCCTTAAATAAATAAATATTTTATGCGACCTACACTGCTGGTTATTTTTTCTTAGCAAGTAAAACAGATCGCGCCTTCAGTAATTTCAAAATAAAAAAATCGAAAGCTACTGTGATGAAACTTTATTTGGGTGTACCCAGGCAATTTCAACTTCACTTTTATCACTTCTCAGTATTTCGTGAATGACGTCATCTTCTGTGTAGGCTGTTTTATTTTTGAAATAACCGGTTTATTTCATCATTTTTCCGGTCACTAATTTCACCCCCTTGGGCATTATCAAACTACCTACTGGTAGACAATATCACAAGTTAAGCAGCTTCAAGAAAAAAGAACAACAAATAAAATCAAAAGTATGCGTATGTAAAGATTTAAATACTCATGTTACTTGCATCGTAGTAAAAAAGTGTAAGCATATATACACCGAGGAAGCAAAATATCGTGTCACCCTTAACAACAGTTTCACACAACCATAGTCATTATGAACACAATCTGTATATTTAGCGTAATTCACACCAAAAAGTTAAAATATAAATTTCATATTATCGTCATACTCGTATGATGTAGGTTTCTACCTCAGGCGTCAAATCTGTGTCTAAAAAGGGAGAAAAGCTGCTCATTGTCTATGTAGGTCACCAACTCTTTCACCTTCTGGTCTGAATAAGGTCTACTAACACTCAAACCGATCACCAGTAATGAAATAAAGCGTTATTTGCAATAACGACTAACTATTTTCATTAAAATAAGATACAAATCGCTGCTGCTGCTAACAAGCTTTCAGAAATTATTTTATAGAAAACGTAAATACATTGAAGGCACGTGAAGGTTTAAAATGAGGATCCTACTTTTCCTCAAGCCGCTCGAACCTCCCCTACTGTTTCTTCCTTCTATAACCCCATCATTCTCACCTCAATGTTTAGCAAGTTCTTTGAATCCATCCTCCCCCGATGCAACCATGAACATCTGCTACCTGTTCACTAGTGTAGCTTCTGTCTCAACTTCGCCTCTGATGATAATCTCCTATACCTCACTCATCTACCCCACCATCCAAGCAACGAAAAATCCTCTATTCTTGTCTCCGTCGACCTGGAGAAAGCCTATGGCCGTGTATAGCATTCCGGACTCCTTTTCAAACTCCAGACTTACTCCCTTCCAGCTATGTCCACCTTATTGAAAATTCCACTCGAATCATTATATTATTTAATTTGTTGTGGTGTTTTATGTTGTGTTGGAATGTTACTTGGACGAGATTTTGGTTTCTACTGTTGGCTTTCTAGTGACGTACAGTTAACTAAACTCGTCGTTTGCGTAATATGTTTAGTGACAAAATGTCAGTAAAACGCTGGTAACACTATTTAAATGCAAGTTCTTGAGTCTATAAAGAGTCACCGTGTTACTGCATGTTCGTTCGCCACGACTCAGCGTTTCTCCAGATGCACATCAACGTAGGTGATAATGTAACTGTAGAAGAATAATCAATTTAGAGTCTCACCTATTATTCAGCTGTGATGAGCTCTTTTACTTGTTTCTGGTATAATACAATATATCTATAGAGCTGTAGTAGTTTCAATATAATCTTAATAAGAGCACTAGACCGAAGACCATTAGCCAGAATAATTAACATTCCAGATAACAACAAATATATAAATCAGCGGTAATAGTATTGTTCATATCTTTCTGCAAGATTATAGCTTCTTTGATACCAACATACATCGCATAACGTCAGTCATTTCACTAATAAAATTGAAGATAAAAAGTTGTGACTTTACCTGAAGGTTCTGCCCTCTCTCCCCTTGTTTATATCCTCCACAGTGCCGACATCGCCAAACCAACTCCACTAGTCCACCTTCTTCAGTATGCTGGTGACACTGCTTTGTTTGTTCTCTATCCTGTACTCCAGAAATACCGACGATCCCTCCAAATCCATTCCAGTCAAAGTACCTCCTGCCCACCATTGGCTCCCACAGATCAACCGCACCAAAACCCAGGCAATATTATAGGACACTGCACCCGTAACTGCCGCCTCCACGGTTTCCACCTCACCAATTAACAACCGCCCTACCCAGTTAACTAGTGTGCTACAGTGTTTTGGAATAATCCTCGATAGGTAGTTAGGATGTAAATCTCACCTACTAACTATCCAGCTGGCTTCAGACAATGGACTACAACTACTATTACAACTCATTGGCAAAACTCCAGGACGACAGCCCTGCACATGCTCCACACCTGCAAAACCTTGATACGAGTCATCTTCCTATAAGCGAATGCTGCAACGAATTCCACTCCACTTCTATCAGCCCTTCCAAATCCTTAAACGTTATGCACTGTGCCTCACTTCCGCATTCATTTACATTTCCCCACATGGAACCATTTGCAAATTAAGTCCAAAAAGGGGGTTACCTTCCAAAACTTATTGTAATTTTGGAAACTTTTAATCACTCAAGCAAGCCTCTCACATAGATAATCTGAGCTTGCTCCAACTTTTTGAATGGAGATCCTGTCTTGATGTAAAAAAACATCAGAATTTTGGAGTTTTTTTTTTAATTCCTTCAAAACTAGACGTTTTACCGAAAAAGGCAAAGTTTCCAAAAGTATAGAGCCTTCAATCCTGTATCGATCGAGTAGCAGAAATTTGCTATTTGATCAATTTTTTTCCTACAGAAAAGACGATAATTTTTCACGCCTTTCGATAAACACTCCTTTATCACAACATCTGAACATGGCCAGTTTGACGGAAAATGTTATGGGAGAAAAGTTGTAGAGCATCAAGAAAGTTACAAAAATAGAAAAATAGCTGGTAAGTAAATAGCGTGTTTACTTATTTAAATGTAAATCACATACTTAACGACCAACACCAACCTTTTACTTTCAATTCAATTAATTTTTTCCAATATTCACTTTCTTATTTTTTCTCTTGTTACATACTGCCTAACCTACACATTATCGTGATTACAGTTTATGAAATAACCATAATAATGTTATATAAAGGCAAAAAATTGGTTTACTAGAGCATTAGTGTAAAGAAATATCTTAGGTTTATTATTGTTTTATTGAGAAGTCAATTGTTACCAACCGTGCACAGGCAGGGTGACGACTCCAGCGAGCAACCAAATGGTGTAAATTGTCCTGAATATGATACCATCGCGGTTTGACGACAAAATAAACTAATTTAAATCTGTGGTCATCAGTCCCCCAGAACTTAGAACTACTTAAACCTAACTAACCTAAGGACACCACACACATCCGTGCCCGAGGCAGGATTCGAACCTGCGACAGTAGCGGTCACGCGGTTCCAAACTGAAGCGCCTAGAACCGCACGGCCAAACCGGCCGGCTGAATAGTTGATTAGAAGTAAATTAATCACTGTTATCTCCACACAACTATGTTGTCTAAAAACAGCAAACAGAAATACAAAACATGCCCAGAATAATCCATTAATTCTCTCTCTCTCTCTCTCTCTCTCTCTCTCTCTCTCACACACACACACACACACACACACACACACACACACACACACACACACACATATATATATATATATATATATATATATATATATATATATATATATATATATATATATATATATATATATGGTTGTTTCATAAACTGTAATCACGATAATGTGTAGGTTAGGCAGTATGTAACAAGAGAAAAAAATAAGAAAGTGAATATTGGAAAAAATTAATTGAATTGAAAGTAAAAGGTTGGTCGTTAAGTATGTGATTTACATTTAAATAATATATATCAAAGCAGCAATACACAACACAAACAAAAGACGAAAGATGAACGTGCGGTAACACTTGTTAACACAACACACTGTAAAGACACAAACGTACAACACGAACCGAAAAGTGCAACTCAAGGACGACAAACATAGATGAACAACATTGTAAATATTGTAACTTAAACTTACGAAACTTGTGTTGCAAAAGTGTTTCTAGCTTGAGTCTGGGAATTTTGGTGGCCAACGGAAGTGTTAGAAGTGTGATCCTGGAGCCACTCTGTAACATTTCTGGAAGTGTGGGGTGTCGCATTGTCCTGCTGGGATTGTCCAAGACCGCTGGAATGCAGAATGGGCATGAATGGATGCAGGTGTTCAGACAGGATTCTTACGTACATGTAACCTGTCAGAGTCGTATATATGGGTATCAGGGGTCCGATATCACTCCAACTGCACACGCCGTAAACCATTGGAAAGCATCCACCAGCTTGGACAGTCCGCTGCTGAAATGCAGTGTCCATGGAGTCATGACGTTGTCTCCATATCTGTACACGTCCATCCGCTCGATACAATTCGAAACGAGACTCATCCAACCAGGCAACACGTTTCCTGTCATCAACAGTCCAATGTCTATGTTGATGAGTCAAAGTGAAGCGTACAGCTTTGTGTCAGGCAGTTATCAAGAGTACTTCACACGCCTACGCTGTTGATGGTCCAGCATTCAAATCTGCAACCATTTGCGGAAGGGTTGCACTTCTGTCACGTTGAACGATTCTCTTCGGTCGTCGTTGGTCCCGTTCTTCCAGCATCTTTTTCCGATCGCAGCGATGTCGGAGGTCTGACGTTTTGCCGTATTCCTGAAATTCACGGTACAATCGTGGCATGGTCGTAAGGGAAAATCTCCACTTCACCGCTGCCTCGGAAATGCTGTGTCCTATTGCTCGTGCGCCGACAATAACAACACGTTCAAACTCACTGCAGTCTTGATAACCTGTTAATGTAACTGCAGTAACCGGTCTAACAACTGCACCAGGCACTTGTCTTATGAAGGCGGGGCGAATCACATTGCAGTATTCTGTCTGTTCACGTGTCTCTGTATTTGAATACGTATGCCCATACCAGTTTATCTGGCGGTTGAGTGCATATAAAAACAAACATTTATTACAGGTGACCGAAGATGGTTCGTAAATGAAACAAGCTAAATGCATATGGTAAACTAAACTACTGTCATTTAGTTGCAAAGACGGAATATACTTCCATGAATTTTGAAGCTGCCAAAAAGACAGTAACCTGAAACAAAGTGATAATTGTGATTCTTCAGTTTCTCCCGGCGCATTTGTTGCTCGAACAGTCCACGGATATACTACCAGTTCACAGTGACCAACGGGCCTGATATTTCGGCGATCAGACATGTCGCCATCGTCAGGTGCGCTGCCGAACTGAGCTCACATCATATACCTTTACGGGGAGGAGATGTATCGCAACATGAAGAAACTCGATAAGCTGCGCCACCGAAGATGACGTTTGCAGAGTGCTCTTCCATTCCTGAAGAAATGCCATACCGAGCAGATTGTGCCGAACTTTGGTCACGCATGACATCGAGTCTGCGGCAGCCAAGAGAATTAAGAGACGGGCGAGCCTTGCCTTGGTACGTGAGTGGGTGCACTTTACTGGCCGCAGCCTTGAATACAACTCCCAGGAACTATTTAAAGTTCATCTTAAACTGGCCAATCAGTTTGGATTGGGTGGATGGTGTTACCTGGACGACAGATGATTCTCCACATGAAAAGGCCACTGGACGTCAGATTTCAAAATTGTCACGTCTCTCCATCGCTGGAGGCACCATGCAAGACGATCAACAATCTCACTGACATGGAGCTGTCTCAAGAGGCGGTTTCGGTTCTGGAGAAGGGACTCAACTTTGCTCCCACCCCTAGGTTCACGCCGGTCGCGGACATCATCAGTGCAGTGGAACAGGTTGCAGCGCGATTGCCACCTGTAGCAGCAGAAGTGCGTCGGGAAAACTACCGGGCTCTGACCAGAACTAAACCTACGAAGACTAACATTACCAGTAGAGAGAGGGCAACCGTTCGGGACTTAAGAGAGTGCTCTGAGATTCTTATCTTCCTGCAGACAAAGGCAATGCCACTGTTGTTCTTTCCCGTAAGGAGACGATGCAGCACCTGCTAGATGACGACTCCTATAGGAAGTTCAACGCTGACCCCACGAAGAAGGTGGAGAACAAGACCAGGGCTCTACTCAAGGACGCGGATCTACCTGAGGTAGACGCCAAGAAATTGTCACCTCAAGAACCTGTACCACCAAGACTCTATGGACTCCCTAAGGTCCATAAAGAGGGGGTACCTATGAGCCCGATTGTCAGCAACATTAGGGTACCTAGTTACTTGCTGGGAAAATATCTGGCTGAATTGCTTAGCCCCTACATAGGTAAATGCCCTCACCATATCCGTAAATCCGTGGATTTTGTGAAACGTTTCGACAACTTCAGACTGAAAGACACTGATATCCTAGTGAGCTTCGACGTGGTTTCACTATTCACCAGAGTGTCTCTACGAGAGTCAGTCGAGCGTATTGCGCAGAAATTTGACGAGAAGACCACCGAACTCTTTAGGCATGTCTTGACCTCAACGTATTTTCTGTTTAATGGGGAATACTATGAGCAGACGGATGGAGTCACAATGGGCAGACCATCCTCGCCGGTGGTCACGAATTTGTACGTGGAGTACTTCGAGGAGGAAGCCTTGGCGTCATGCAATTGGAAACCTACTTGTTTCTTCCATTATGTCGATGACACGTTCGTCATCTGGCCCAATGGTAGGGACAAGCTCCTGGATTTCCTTACACACCTAAACTCCATACATCCAAACATCAAATTCACTTTGGAGACGGAAGCAGAAGGAAGATTACCATGCTTGGACATCATGATCAAGAGGAGAGCTGATGGTACCCTGAGCCACAGTGTGTACAGGAAGAAAACGCGCACTGACCTGCACCTACATGCAGACAGCTGCCACCAGCCTTCTCAGAGGAATGGAGTACTAAAAACACTAGTACACAGGGCGCGCCGACTTTGGTGGGGACGCGGTTCTAGGCGCTGCAGTCTGGAACGGCGCGACTGCTACGGTCGCAGCTTCGAATCCTGCCTCTGGCATGGATGTGTGTGATGTCCTTAGGTTAGTTAGGTTTAAGTGGTTCTAAGACCTAGGGGACTGATGACCTCAGATGTTGTCCCATAGTGCTCAGAGCCATTTGAACCATTTTGAACACAGGGCGCGCAGCATCTCAGACGCAGAGAATCTGCCCCACGAATTGGAACACCTCAAAACCGGGTTCCGAAAAAAAGGGTACTCGTAATGGCAAATTAGACTAGCTCTCCGTCCCAACACCACAGCACAACCTGTGGAGACGGATGAAGTAGCGGAAGAAGAGGTCGCCACTGAATTCCGTGCAATGGAGCACTACCGAGGAAAATCGGCCGTATATTAAAGAAACACCGAGTTAAAACCGTCTTTTGCCCGCCCTAAAACATGGGCATTACTGGGAGGTGTAAAAGATGACCTCGGTTTGAGGAAGGCCGGCATATACCAAATTCCCTGTGAGTGAGGGAAGACTTATATCGGACAAACAGTACGCACCATCGAAGATCGCTGCCGAGAACATCAAAGGCACACTCGACTGAAATGTCCAAATAAGTCGGCGGTAGCAGAGCACTGTTTGTCCGAGAAACACGAGATGGATTATGAATGTACCAAGATCCTGGCTAACACTTCTAAATTTTGGGACAGCGTTATCAGGGAGGCTATCGAAATTCGCACTAGAGAAGATCTTATCAACTGAGATTGGGCTACAATCTCAGTAAGGCTTGGGACCCGGCATTGAATGTAATTAAGAAGACTCTCAGCAGGAAGCGCGAACGGGCGACCAGGGTGGACGTAGCAAGCACATCGACGCTACGACAGATTCCCACGCCCACGTCATCGCGACCGCCGGCGCGCGGGTGCAGACGACGAAGAGAGCGGCCCGCGGGGGGGGGTGGGGGGGGGGGGAGGGGATTTAAATGCGTTGCCCGCCCTTAGGAGCTCAGTTCGTCATCGCACCTGACGATGGCGACATGTCTGATCACCGAAATATTGTGTGTGTGTGTTTTGCGGTTTTCGGGCGCTAAACAGCGTGGTCATCAGCACCCACCGAAATATTGTACCCGTTGGACCCCGTTGGACACTATGAACCGGCAGTATACCCGTGGACTGTTAGAGCATAGTGACAATTGTCTACAGCGTCGGGGCTCTCACTGTGCAGGTGAAAGTTAACTGACGCAGCATAGCTGTCGTAGGAAGAGGATTTCCCTGAACATTGTGTTAAATGAACTGCCCATCTGTCCAGTGTAGAAAGTGTCACGGTTAATGTTGTGTACTCGATGAGACTGCCGCGTACGCAAAAGCGCGGGGCGCCGACGTGAGCGCACCAGCAGGCAACGCACATCGCCGAAGGCCCCCCCCCCCCCCCCCCTGCGGGATGGTTCTGCGGTGACACACTCCCCACTTACCGCGGGTCGGCGTCAGCACAACACCTGTTGCTGGCGATCGCACCACTCTTGCTCGCCCGTTACGTGGCCTTCCGCAACTGGAACCGCTACGGGCCGCCGCAGCAGCAGCAGCAGACAGAACCTCGTCAATGTGCGTGTACTTCTAGTCTGGTAACCACCGTGCAGTTTCTAGCTGTGATCGATATTTAACGTAACTATTAAAAACAACGCCGTCACTGAGTCGTACCTATCAGGAAAATGAAACGTTCGACGCTCCACACCATCGAATTTGCAACATCATATAGCCTCCATCAACGGAAAAACGAATTTTTACGATTCACATCGTACCTGGACAGCAACGAGTGAACTACTCGGAATTTTGCTGACTACAAACATATGTGACTGAAGAATTAACAATATCCTCCAAACAGCTGTACTATATCATGTTGTTGTTGTTATGGTCTTCAGTCCTGAGACTGGTTTGATGCAGCTCTCCATGTTACCCTATCCTGTGCAAACTTCTTCATTTCCCAGTACTTACTGCATGATACATCCTTCTGAATCTGCTTAGTGTATCCATCTCTTGGTCTCCCTCTATGATTTTTACCCTCGAACATGTCCTACCAACCGTGCCCTTCTTCTTGTCAAGTTGAGCCACAAACTCCTCTTCTCCCCAATTCTATTCAATACCTCCTTATTCTTCTGTAGCACCACATTTCGAAAGCTTCTATTCTCTTCTTGCCCAAACTATTTATCGTCCATGTTTCACTTCCATACATGGCTACACTCCATACAAATACTTTCAGAAACGACTTCCTGACACTTAAATCTATAGTCGATGTTATCAAATTTCTCTTCTTCAGAAACGCTTTCCTTGCCATTGCCAGTCTACATTTTGTATCTTCTCTACTTCCACCATCACCAGTTGTTTTGCTCCCCAAATAGCAAAACTCATTTTCTTCATTAAGCGTCTCATTTCCTAATCTAATTCCCTCAGCAACACTTGATTTAATTCGACTACATTCCATTGTCCTCGTTTTGCTTTTGTTGATGTTCATCTTATATCCTCCTTTCAAGACACTGTCCATTGCGTTCAACTGATCTTCCAAGTCCTTTGCTGTCTTTGACAGAATTACAATGTCATCGGCGAACCTCAAAGTTTTTATTTCTTCTCCATGGATTTTAATGTCTATTCCGAATTTTCCTTTTGCTTCCTTTATTGCTTGCTCAGTATACAGACTGAATAACGTTGGGGAGAGGCTACAACCCTGTCTCACTCCCTTACCAACCACTGCTTCCCTTTCATGCCCATCGACTCTTATGACTGCCATCTGCTTTCTGTACAAATTGTAAATAGCCTTTCGCTCCCTGTGTTTTATTCCTGCCACCTTTAGAATTTGGAAGAGAGTATTCCAGTCAAGATTGTCAAATTGTTTCTCTTAGTCTACAAATGCTAGAAACGTTGTTTTGCCTTTCCTTAATCTTTCTTCTAAGATAAGTCGTAAGGTCAGTATTGCCTCACGTGTTCCAATATTTCTACGGAATCCAAACTGATCTTCCCCGAGGTCGGCTTCTACCAGTTTTTCCATTCGTCTGTAAAGAATTCATGTTAGTATTTTGCAGCTGCGACTTACTAAACTGATAGTTCGGTAATTTTCACATCTGGCAACACCTGCTTACTTTGGGATTGGAATTATTATATTCTTCCTGAATTCTAAGGGTATTTCGCTTGTCTCATACTTCTTGCTCACCAGTTGGTAGAGTTTTGTCAGGACTGGCTCTCCCAAGGCCGCCAGTGGTTCTAATGGAATGTTGTCTACTCCCGGGGCCTTGTTTCGACTCACGTTAGCTATAATTAAGTTATGCTCTGAGCAAAATTTTACCAGACGGCTTCCTCTTTCATTTCTTACCCCCAATCCATATTCACCTACTGTGTTTCCCTTTTCCTACTCTGGAATTCCAGTCACCCATGACTATTAAATATTCGTCTCCCTTCACTACTTGAATAATTTCTTTCATCTCATCATACATTTCATCAATTTCTTCGTCATCTGTTGAGCTCGCTGGCATATAAACTTGTACTACTGTAGTAGGCGTGGGCTTCGTTCCTTTCTTGGCCACAATAACGCGTTCACTATGCTGTTTGTAGTAGCTTACCCACACTCCTATTTTTTTATTCATTATTAAACCTACACCTGCATTACCCCTATTTGATTTTGTATTTATAACCCAGTATTCACCTGATCAAAAGTTCTGTTCCTCCTGCCACCGAACTTCACACACTCCTACTATATCTAACTTTAACCTATCCATTGCCATTTTTAAAAATTTTCCTTACTAACTGCCCGATTAAGGGATCTGACATTCCAAGCTCCGATCCATAGAACGCCACTTTTCTCTCTCCTGATAACGACGTTCTCCTGATTTGTCCCCGAATGGGGGACTATGCCCTCGGGTACCACCACCTGTACCGCTGAGGCACGCAAGCCTCCCCACCAACGGCAAGGTCCATGGTTCATGCGTATCATACAACATTTTAATTATTTATTTATTTAAAAATGGTTCAAATGGCTCTGAGCACTATGGGACTTAACATCTGTGGTCATCAGTCCCCTAGAACTTAGAACTACTTAAACCTAACTAACCTAAGAACATCACAAACATCCATGCCCGAGGCAGTATTCGAACCTGTGACCGTAGCAGTGGCGCGGTTCCCGACTGAGCGCCTGAACCGCTAGACCACCGCGGCCGGCTATTTATTTAACCTCATCTGATTATCGTTATCAGGTTCTCTTTTGCATCGGACGAGGGTTTCACACGTACAGTACCTTTTTTAAATCATAGTTTCACAGGAAAAAGCAATGTCAATATGACATCAAATATTAAAATGATTTGAGTGACTATAGTGACAATGTGGGTTAATAATAATGACTAAGAACTAATAAAGTTCATACTGATAGTATGTGTACCTCTACTGTCGTACTGTCGCCACTAGTACTGGTAACAGTAATAATAATAATAATAATAATAAATAATAGTCGCAGATTAAAGAATTTATACGTTTACAAAACAGATGTCTTCTGATATAGAGAGATCAGAGAAAAGGAAATATAAAGAGACTGCACCAGTAGAGAATACTGGAAAATGAAAAAAATCTAGTTGCAAAGAAGGATGTTCGAAGGTTAAAGATTTATACAGGAACAGTTATAATCGTTATTTAAGCTTTAGCACCCATGTCTTTAACTATCTTCTTAAGTTGTAAATGTTGTTCACTTCTCTAATGTAATGCGGTAGCTTATTTCAGATTCATGTTCTTGCTGCCAACAAAGATTTATAGAAAGTGCCTAATCGATGGAGTGGGACATAAAGGATTCTCGGAACGGGTGTTTCTACTGTGTTGTTAAGAGCGTTAATGCCCATGAAAGATATTGTGGAAAGTGTACTTTCTTAAGACAGTAGAGAAGACGCATGAATGAAAATCTCTGCGGTTGTCAGCCAGGACAATTGTGCATATGATGGTGAAATGCGATCAACTAGTCGAACAGCACAGATATAACGAACACAGGTTCTCATAACCAGTTCCAGGTGCCGTGAGCTGTCCTGAGAAATGCCTTGCAGGATAACAGCCTCTTAATCAACAGTTGGAAGTAAAAGTGTTTTTAGAAGTTCCTTTTTCAGATCAAGAGGGAGTAGATTTTTAAATTTTTGTAGGGCATCGAGAGATGCTGATGTCTTCTTACATGTTGCAGTTACGTGCTCAATCCAATTTAGATTTTCATTTATTACCATTCCTAGATCTTCTACTGAAGGAGTTGGCCGGCCATGGTGGCCGAGCGGATCTAGGCGCTTCAGTCCGGAACCGCAGGTTCGAATCCATCCTCGGGCATGGATGTGTGTGATGTCCTTAGGTTAGTTAGCTTTAAGTAGTTCTAAGTCTAGGGGACTGATGACCTCAGATGTTAAGTCCCATAGTGCTCAGAGCCATTTTTTTACTGAAGGAGAGAAATTTATATATGTCCCATTTAGGGTTAAAATGGTAGGGATTCCTAATATTTTGGGTTAATGAGACTAGAATGACGAACTAGAACCTACTGGTTTTTGGAATATTGAGCTTTCAGTGTACTATCCGGCTCTGAGTTAGATAGTGCACATATGTGTGGAACTGTGTAATATTTACAAACGCTGCACTAAAAGCAACTTCATGTCTCATAACAACAAAATTAACAAAATGTGCCTGAAACTGGTTTCGACGGTGCCAAGTCAGCGGTCCTTCACGTTATGCTAAAATCGGTTACTAGATTGAAACACAGAGCAGGAAACATAACGTGTTCCACGATACACTATCCTCCAGGTACAACGCTGCCCCTACTTCTTGGTCTGCTTCGAGTCTATTAAATAATTCATAGGTCTCTGGAAGCTGTTACTAGGTTGAAAGTGAAACATTGTGGCGTTTTAATTGTCAACCATATTTTCATTCATCTCTAACATTTAGCAACTGCGGGTGAATCGTGTACTACATTATTGGGAAATTATAAACAAACGTCTCTCACTGTGTTTCACGGAGTACAACAAAGCTACTGATCTGCACTGCCTTTCAATTAAGCAAATACGAAGTTAGCCGGTCACCTCAAAAATTCGCTACCTTCTTGAAGCGTTTTGATCAGAGTATTCCATGGAATTATCCTCTCGATTGCTGAAATAGTGACAGACTGTAGATATTAAATAGCAAATACCAATCCCTGTGATGTTGGCAGAATCATTATGGTTGCTTTATACATCATAGTTCAACTCAGGTGGCTCCACACTTCAAACTTCATCCAGTAAATGATGGATGGAAATCATATGACAAATTGACGTTCCGGATAGAGATTCTGAAGCTATAAGCCTTGCCACGCTGACGTACGACACTAACATAACCATAACTAACAAACACTTAACAAAGAACATATTCAGTTTGATGATAACAGGATATCTATTATTATTATTATTATTATTATTATTATTATTATTATAAGTTTCAGAGAAAAGATATGCTCATGCTGACTGAGTAAAATGTCAGTTGGCCTTAACGCCAGACGTCCGTCTTTCACTCTTTGACAAACTGCCCATTCACCTTTGCAGTGTGTCTTACCTAGCAGACAACTAATTCGAAAAAAGACGTGTATTCGTCACAGTAAATTATTTCCTGTGAATCTTCACTGATCAGGCTACTGTAGCCGGTGGTGTTCAAAAGTTTATAAATTTGATGCGCATGTGAACTTCTGCAAATAGTTAGCAGTGTTGTTGGATAATAATAACCGTTTCAACTGCATTCCATTATTATTGGACCACTACCGGTTTCGTGACACTAAAAGCCATATCTTCAGGTGAACATCTGTATAACAATGAATCCAGAACGAAAAACAACCCCGAGATACACAGTGGTATGGTAAATTATTTTAAGATTTTAAAATTGTTTGAAAAATATTAAAAACTTCTCCATGAGAAAATCAGCATGACTAAAACATTACAGCGGTAAAGCTCGGAAACTTTTTATTCGACATTCGTTGTCTGTCAGAACAAAATACCGCTAATGGCTCTGAGGTCATCAGTCCCCTAGAACTTAGAACTACTTAAACCTAACTAACCTAAGGACATCACACACATCCATGCCCGAGGCAAGATGCGAACCTGCGACCGTAACGGTCGCGCGGTTCCAGACTGAAGCGTCTAGAACCGCTCGGCCACATCGGCCGGCAAAACACAGCTAAAACGCGGTCGTAGACTAAAACAGCCGGATCCCCATATGGTGGATGGGTCCTAAGCAAACCGTACCATAGTGATCCATTGGCAAGGAGAAAATAAATGAAAACTACACCCATCTAAAATAGTTGTGCCTCATCTCGGAATTCCGGTACCTGTACAAAATATTGGAATAAAGATCAACATAAACATCATTTCCGCCCGTTTCATTGCTCCTGAAAACCACACGTTACATCTTGTACCACCACACAGCAAGACCTTCAGAGGTGGTGGTCCAGATTGCTGTACACATCGATACCCCTATTACCCAGAAGCACGTCCTCTTGCGTTGATGGATGCCAGTATTCGTCGTAGTATACTATCCACAAGTTCATAAGGCACTGTTGGTCCAGATTGTCTCACTCCTCAACAGCCATTCGGCGTGGATCCCTCAGAGTTATTGGTGGGTCACGTCGTCCATAAACAGCCCTTTTCAATCTATCCCAGGCATGTTCGATAAGGTTCATGTCTGGAGAACATGCTGGCCACTCTAGACGAGCGACGTCGTTATCCTGAAGGCAGTCATTCACAAGATGTGCTCGATGAGGGCGCGAATTGTCGTCCATGAAGACGAATGCCTCGCCAATATGCTGCCGATATGGTTGCACTATTAATCTGAAGATGGTATACACGTATCGTACAGCCGTTACGGCGCCTTACGTGACCAGTACTGGCTTACGTCGGCTCCACATAATGCCTCCCCAAAACTGCAGGAAAGCATCACCTTGCTGCACTCGCTGGACAGGGTGTCTAAGGCGTTCAGACTAACCGTGTTGCCTCCAAACACATCTCCGACGATTGCCTGGTTGAAAGCACATGCTACACTCATTGATGAACGGAACGTGATTCCAATCCTGAGCGGTATGTTGTTGGGGCCAACTGTACCGCGCTGCATGGTGTCGTGGTTACAAAGATTGACCTCGCCATGGACGTCTGGAGTGAAGTTGCACATCATGCAGCCTACTGTGCACAGTTTGAGTCGTAACACGACGTCCTGTGGATGCGAGAAAAGCATGATTCAACATGGTGGCGTTGCTGTCAGAGTTCCTCCGAGCCATAGGTAGCGGTCAGACACTGCAGTAGTAGCCCTTTGGCGACCTGAGTGAGTCATGTCATCGACAGTTCCTGTCTCTCTCTATACCCTCAGTGTCCGAATAACATCTGTTTGGTTCACTCCGAGACGCCTGCGCACTTTCTTTGTTGACAGTCCGCCCTGGCACAAAGTAATAATGCGAACGCGATCGAATCGCGGTATTGATCGTCTAGGCATGGTTGATCTGCAGACGAGTCGTGTACCTGCTACCTGGTGGAATGACTGGAAGTGATCGGCTGTCGGACCCCCTCCATCTAATAGGCGCTGTTCATGCATGGGTGTTTACTTCTTTGGGCGGGTTTAGTGGCATCTCTGAATAATCAAAGGGACTGTGTCTGTGATACAAAATCGACGGTGAACGTATATCTTCAGGAGTTCTGGGAACGAGGATGATGCAAAACTTTTTTTGATGTGTGTATTAGCACGTAATTGTGGGCCAGAATGAAAACCCAATAAGTGGTTCCAAGAAAGGGAGTTAGCTGTGTAATAATGCCACTGTTACAAGAAAAGGGAACTAGTGAAAGGCAAGAGCAAGAGCTACCACTTCAGTATTTATGCTTCTGTAGTGTTCCTCTAATTTCTGCGTAACACACAAATTTATAAGTTCAAAATCATTACTGACGTAATTGGCTACTTCTCATCCTTAATGCTGCAACACTGGTGACTCAGACGATATCTTTGCGAAAATCTCACGTGAAGGCATCTCATAGGTCCAGTCCGGCAATCGGGAAATCATTCTAATTGACAGAAAATATCGTAGAATACAGTGACCGCGTGTAATGTTCAATCAGGAGTTAAGGAAATGTTAAGCCTATGCCAAAGTGAATAAACTCACCCACCACGGCAGGTTTGAAAAGGCTAGCTTCTGGGGTGGAAACTATTTCTATAAATATGTAATTAAAGAGGCTCACCAGTAACAATTTTAGACCATCCTTCGTGTCTTTGGTCTACCATGAGATTGTCGGCCATTTATGTCCAGGTGCATAGTTGTTCTTGCCACCGAGTCCGCTTTGCTGGGCATGACGTGTCCGTGCCGTCTTAACCTGATTTCTCGTAGTTTGTCTGAGGTGGATGCATGTCAATGTCGCTGTTGAACGTCGAAGTTTGTTGCATGATCAAATCGGACAGGCCAAGGTGCCATCGGAGCATAGGCATTTCCGTCACATGGAGAGCCTGCTCATGCCTCGTTGTCGTTGGCCGACACTCCTACCCACGACGTGCGACTGGTGCTACTACAGTCCTGTGAACCTTTGACTTAAGTCGGAAAGGCATAGGCGATCACACAGGACGCCGGTCACCTGGAGCCATTTTATCCAGGCCGTGTCAACAAAGTCACTGACACCCGGTAGATTTACAGCGTCACTGCATATGAGTGAGCCAAGATACTTGAATTGCTCCACTTTTTTCAGGTGTTCTCCCATCGGTTTGAATACCACACACCATGTATTCACTCTTCGTGATGTTTAGTCGAAGGCCAAATATGCCAAGTGATTGATTCTATTGCTACGCATACTCTTGGAGATCTTCACGGTGTTGTCTTGCCAGTAAAACATCGTCAGGACTGGTGACTGTAGGTCGTAGGTCACAGTGTCCATACAGAAGATAACCGATAGAGGTGACAGTGCTGAACGCTGATGTAATCAGACATTGATAGAAAAAGGGGGTGATGTTCCCACTGCACATCGAACATTGCTGAAGACATTTCGATACAGCAGTTGGACCCATCGGACGTAGCCTTTATGAACATTGTGAGAGCGTAATGCATGCCAAATAAGCTGTTGTGGGATATGGTCGAAGGCCTTTTAGAGATATATTTATTTATTTATTTATTTATATATTTAACCTGATCAGAGTTACATCATGACAATAGTTTAAATAAGAAAATCACATTTCTCTAGTGACAGTATGAATAAAGAGTAATGACTAAGGAAATGCTGGCAGCATTTTTACAACACGTGCTATAGATACAAATTATGATAAAAGCAATAATAATATCAGTAAAAAAATCAAATAATAATGATAAACATGAGAAAAATTGGCAATAGTAATGAATATTTGTGGAGATGTACATTAATATCTTGGTTTGTAAAGTAGATGTTTACTAGTATAGCAAGTTTTGGGGAATGGAGATTTATGGAGGGGGGAAAGAGGGAAGTAATAGGGTGAAGTGCATTCATGTACAGAGGAAGGCATTACTGTTGCTTAAGTAGATACGTCATTAGCTGTTTTTTGAAGCCGGACATGTTTTTAAGTTCTCTAATATAACGAGGAAGGTTATTCCAGAGTCGGGTTTCCGCTACTGTAAAGAAGGTGACATCGACGAAGCGGAACAGAGAAGACTTTGTTATGATGGAAACGTGTGTTTATGTCATGTTGTTCCGACATAAGCGTTAAGGACGAGGAGAGATATGAGGGACAGTGTACATTTATAAGGCAGTAGATGAGAGAGAGTGTATGGAAATCTCTGCGTCTGTCTGCACGGAGCAAGGACAATTTTGCATATGCTGGTGAAATGTGATCAAGAAGTCGAACGTCACAGATATATCGGACGTAGGCATTTATGACCAGTTCCAGACGTCGCTAATTTTCCTGAGAGAGACCTTGTAGGATAATATCGCTGTAGTCAATGATTGGGATTATAAGCGTTTCTACTAATTTCTTTTTCAGATCCAAAGGGTTTTTTATATTTTTGTACGCCATGAAGGGATGCTGATGCTTTTTTGCACACTGCAGTTACGTGCTCTTTCCAATTTAGATTTTCATCTAAAACTCTTTGCTGAGGGAGAGAAGTTAATATTTGTCCCATTTAGGATAAGAGATGGTACGGATTCCCGATGTTCTGCGCTAATGAGCTTAGAGTGACCAACAAGGGTTTTAGATGGGTTTACTTTTAGTCCTATGTCCTGCGCCCATTTTGATAGTGCATCGAGGTCAGTACTGAAATTTTCAACAACCTCCTTAAGATTGTTTGGTTTCGCACTTAGATACAACTGAAGGTCATCAGCATAATATGATATTTGAAATAGGTCAGAACCGATGACACATCATTGACATACCGAGAGAAGAGTATAGGACCTAATACTGAGCCTTGGGGAACGCCTGACACTACCTGCCGCCATTGTGATTTTATACTGCCGGACAGGACGCGTTGCTGACGAGGCGCCATGTATGAGCGAAACCATTGCACTGCACTTGGTGAGAAATTTAGACCGCTAAGTTAGGCTAGTAAAATGTCAAAGTCGACAGTATCAAATGCTTTGCTGAAATCTAAGAAGCAAATGATAGTTGCTTCTTGTCTGTCCATGGCAAGTTTTAGGTCGTCTGTCACCTTTATCAGTACGGATGTTGTGCTTCGATGTTGACGGAAATCTCATTGGTATTCGTCTAGTAGGTTGTTAGTAGTTAGGTAGTTGGTGAGCTGGTCATGCACTATATATTCTAAGGGCTTTGATAGTGCAGGAAGAAGGCAGATGGAGCGGTAGTCGAAGGGTACTATGGCGATGTCCTTTTTAGGCGGTGGCTTAATTTGTCCAGACCTCAGGGAAAACAGTTGTGATTAATGAATCTTTGAAAATGTCTGTTATAGAGGGCAGTAGTTGATCAATAATATTTTTACCATCTGGCCTAGTGATGCCATCGTGTCTAGCAGATGCTGATCTAATCCGCATTATGGCTTTCTTGACAGTATTGCAACTGACGTGCTACAGTCGTTGAATGACATGAATATCTTTCTTCTTCTTAAGGTGTTTGACAGTAAGTAACCGTCTTCCATGAACGGCATCTGTCGTTCCATTTTCTTTAAGAAACCCGCTTTGATTTGGGGTGATAGAAACAATTGCGCGGAGCCTGGACTAAACACGCTCAAAGACCTTCATGGTGTGACAAAGCAGTCGATTAAGTCAGCAATATATGCAGCAAATAATTTACGATGTACAATGCAAGCGCAGATGCAGAAGTTGGCACATGAGAGAAATTCGTAGCGAGAAGTATAGAATCAGTTTGAACAATAATGACTAAAAAAGAAAGAAAAAGTCTGAAACATTATCGCTTAACCGCGAAGACGTGCGCTTGCTGAGATAAACTGAGGGCGACTGATTGAGTTGTGGGGTGGCCTCTGCTTTTAAAACACGTGCTCCATGTAGGCGGCGGCTGGAGCACCAGGAAGGCCTGAGGCCGCCGCCCACAGAGAGCAGCCGACCCTAATGGCCGCAGGGCTGCGCCGCCTCCAGCGCCGCGCCTCCAGGCTCGCTCCAGCCGTCCATACCGCTTAGCGCGCGCTGCCCGCATCTGATATTGCGCGAGGCGGCGTGGCGTGGGGTGGGAAGCGGCCAGCGTGTGCTTCGCGGCACTCCGCCCGCACTCGCTGCTCATTGCGCGCAGAGTGCAGCCGACAAGAGCTCTACACGGCTCCCCACTGGCCCTCGCGCGTCGGAACGCGACTGCAGAAAAAAAAAAACTCCGATGCATTACAGATGCCGGGATTCACTCAGACCGCCACTAGCACGAGTGGACGACACAGAAACAGGCGTCACTCGCGTCGGAAAGCAACTGAAAGAGTTGAAATTAAATAAGCTGCCAGGTCCGTAACGGATTCCAGTTCGGTTTTACAGCTTCGACAAGGCCCTTTACATAGCTTCCATGTATAGCGAATCTCTCACCCTGGGGCAAGTTCCAGATGAATGGAAAAAAGCGCCGGTGACTCCCTTGTATAGCCAGGGTAAAGGAATTGACACGTAAAATTTCAGATCGGTGTCCTTGACACTGGTTTTCTTCAGAATTTTTAAGAATATTGTAAGTCAGAGCAAAATATGTTTCGCTGGCCGGGGTGGCCGAGCGGTTCCATGGACTACGGTCAGAAACCGCGCGACCGCTACGGTCGCAGGTTCGAATCTTGCCTCGTCCATGGCTGTGTGTGATGTCCTTAGGTTAGTTAGATTTAAGCAATTCTAAGTTCTAGGGGACTGATGACCTCAGAAATTAAGTCCCATAGTCCTCAGAGCCATTTGAACCATTTTTGAGTAAAATACGTTTCCCTGAGAGAAAAATCTTCCGTCCTCTTTGGTTGCACGATACTCTGCCACCTATGGATGAAGGTTAACAGACAAATTCCTTATTTCTGGATTTCCGGAAAGCATTTGGCACGTTGCCCCACTTGAGATCGTTAACTAAGGTCCGGGTATACGGATTAGGTTCTCAGTACGTTGTCCTCAACAGCGAGTGTTCATCAGAGACAAGGGTATCATCGAGACTGCCCCAGGGAAGGGTTAGAGGAGGGTTCTTATTCTCTACATGCACTGGTGTCCAAAATTAAAGCATCAAACATAAATTTTACAAGATGTTTTTATTTTGCCACAAAACAATATAAACAGGTGATGCTAAAGTAGAAACATTGTAAAGAATACAGAACGTAAACAACTGCAACATGCATAGTGATAAACAACCATTTTCTTCGTTTTTTCCAACTTGTCGGATTTGTACACAAATTTTGACAACTGGTTAATGTGTTTGGGGTCTGACCACCTTTGGCAGCAGTATAGACCTGCGGGGCACGCTATATTATGTCATCAGTCTCATATTGAAGCAACAACGCCCGTTCTTCCCACAGAGCTGCTCGCAAGTCTTGTAGAGTGACTGGTGGATGCTGACGTGAAGCAATGTGTCTCCCTAGTGCATCCCAGACATACTCGATAGGATTCAAATCAGGAGAGCTAGCAGGCCACGCCATGCGTGCAATATCTCCCGTTTCCAAGGAAATATCAACCACCTGTGCTCTAAGAGGTCGATCGTTATTGTCCATCAGTACGAAGTCTCATCCGACAGCTCCTCGCAACAACCGTACATGAGATCCCAAGATCTAGTCACGATACCTGACGGCAGTTAAACCTTTCCGATTAACCCGTACGATTTCATGAAGAGATGTTCGAGTGATCAACATACCCCTGACCACACTGTTAGAGATCCTCCACGATATCGGTCTGTTACCAAAATGTTTGGACCCCGAAATCGTGTTCCACGTTCACTACAGATACGAATTTGTTAAGAATCACTCTCCAGATCAAATCGGGCTCACCTGTGAGAAGAACATTGGCCCACTGTTCGTCTACCCAAGTGGCATGTTGACGGCTCCACTCTAGACGTTCCCTTCTGTGAAGACGCGTCAGATGTACACAAGCAGCTCGTCTCCGACAATAAAGGCTACTCTGGCGAAGCCTTCTGTACACCGTTTGTCTCGATACAACACGTCCAGTGGATGCTGCGAAGTCAGATGCCAGTTGGCGTGCACTACTGAGGCAGTACCGTAGTACCCTTACAGCCAAAAACGGTCCTCTGTCTCTGACGTCACACGTGGTCGGCCCTGCTCTCGTCTTTGGGATACAGTTTCGATCTCTGTAAACTGTCGCCACGTCCGAGAAACAGCAGAACGATTCACATTAAGCATTGGGTCACATCTGTTTTCGACTGTCTTGCTTCCATTCATCCGGTGGAATTCCACCTCAGAGTCTGGTAACCGACGTCTGTATGGCATTCTGCATCGTCTCTGTGTACACAGCGATTGTGGATGTGAGAATACCCGGCAAACTCAGTTTGAGAGTTGCCCTGACGCCATTGTTGGCGTGATTGTTCGTTAACCGGAATTCCAACTTCCGTGCAGAACGCAATCGTACGGCCATCAGTTTGTGTGAATATACCGTGAATTAAACACAGGACAGGGAAATAACAGTTTGTTGCTTTAATTGCGTACGTAAATGATCTGTCGGAGAGGTTGAGCAGTACTGTGCGACTGTTCGCTGATGATTGGTGTGCGAGAACGTATCGTCTTTGAGTGAGTGTAGGAGGATATAAGATGATTTAGACAAAATTTCTAGTTCTTGCTGCGAGTGGCAGCTTGGTGTAAATGTAGAAGAATGTAAGATAATGCAGATGAGTAGAAAATAGTCCCGCAATGTTGAAAAACAGCGTTAGTAGCGTGCAGCTTCACTCAGTGACATCGATTAAAAATCTAGGCGTAACATTGCAAACATGAAACGAAATGTGCACTTAAGGGTGGTATTGGGGAAGACGAATGATCAATTTCGGTTTATTGCGAGAATTTTAGGTGAGCGTAGCTCATCAAAAAAGCAGACAGCGATAGTACACTAGTGCGACCAACACTTGAGTACTGTTCGAGTGTTTGGAATCCCCACCCGGTCGGATTAAGTTAAGAATCACTTCAGAGGCGTGCTGCTAGATTTGTTACCGGCATATTCGATCTGTAAGCGAGTGTTACGGAGGCACTTAGCGAACTCAAATGGGAGTCCCTGGAAGGAAGATGATGTTCTTTAGCAAAAACTCGTTAAGAAAGTGTTGAGAACCGAAATTTGCCACAGACTGCAGAACGATCCTACTGCCAGTAACGTATATCTCGCGTAGGGACCGTGAAGATCAGATCAGGGCCCGTACGGAACCAAATGGACAGTCGTTTTTCCCTCGCCGCATTTGCGAGTGGAGCAGCAAGAGGAATAACTAGCAGTGGTATAAGGTGTCCTCTGCCAGGCACCGTGTGATTGGGGGTTGTTTCGGGGAAGGAGGCCAGACAGCGAAGTCATCAGTCTCAGCAGATTAGGGAAGGATGGGGAAGGAAGTCGGCCGTGCCCTTTCAGAGGAACCATCCTGGCATTTGCTTGGAGTGATTTAGGGAAATCACGGAAAACCTAAATCAGGATGGGCGGACGCGGCATTGAACCGTCGTCCTCCCGAATGCGAGTCCAGTCACCGTGTGATGGACTGCGGAGTGTGTATGTGATGTACACGTATAATGCCACCATCAAGGATGGTCGGGATGAACATGTGGGCATCGACATGAGCCGTGGAATCGCCTCAGAGTATTGTCCGTTTTCCTGTTTTAGCCATCGTCACGCTTAATGATGAGTTTCGTGATTCGATGAGTTCTTGATCTTAATTTTTCGTGTCTTCAATAAAAGCTCGACTGATATCAGATGAAAAAGAAAAATTTCAGGAAGTGTATATCTGGATCACAGACTGATGCAGAAGTGAAACTTAAGCCATAGGAATTCAAGAAGAAACTGATATAATTTGAAATTTTGGGCTATCAAATGTTAAATACGACAATAAATAATCGATATATCAAATACGAAATAAATCAGTAGTAAAAAGAATAGATGATAGGTGACTATGTCTATGCAATTCCCTAAAATTGCGAGTCAGTGCGGTGGTCTGCGTCCATCGACCTCAGCTCGAGCGTATTTGGTAGTGGACGCAACAACGTGAGTTCACTGCTACGCTCCTCAAGCCAGTGTAGCACGACTCTGGTTTTGCGACATCGGCCGTTATACTACCGGAAGAGGTTATTGTCAGTAGGGAAGACATCAGACGCGAAACAATGCAGGTGGTCAGCGATAATCTTCACGTGGTCCACATCTGTCAGGGCGGTGCCTTCTGTCACTGCCACACGTCACACAGAAGACCGGATAAATGTTCTCCATAAAGTAATACCGCTCACTACATCCTGTGTCTGTGGCACAGTGCATGTTTCCAGCAGCCGTTGGCCTGGATAACGGCATATACGGTCACGGCCACAGACCTGGTCTAACAAGAAACGATATTCACTGGGCCAAGCGACACTGTCGAATCTCGACAGTCCCTTGGCAAGAGCAATCGCACTTAGCAATTCCGTCAACATCGGAACACGTTTGGCTCACCTGCCAACGTGTCCCAAGTTCAACGAAGAGCGCCGTGCGGTGAGCTCCGAAACGTTTATGCCTCCATCATCATTGTACTCTTCCGTCAGTTCTGCCACAGATCACTGACCTTCCTGCTTTATAAAATAAGCGAAGTCTCTGATCGTTATATTCTGTGATGAGATACAGACGTCCAGCATCTCGTCGCCTACTCGTGGTTCCACCGCCCTTCAACCACTTTCCAAAGATGATCGCCACCGTAGTACCCCAAAATCCGACTCGCTTCGTCGTTTGCGAGATGTTCGTTCAAGGAGAATGGCCGTAATCTCTGGTAATCCATCAAGTGGGACTGCAGCCTTACTCGTACTTGAATAGTGATGACAAAACCAGCGGTTGTATGTCAATCTAATGTCATTTATTCTTTTTAAAACCCGTTTCGACACCAAATGGTGTCATCTTCAGGCCCCAAACGTAAACTGCCGTCTACAACCGTTTTCAGGGGCAGTGAACAAAATCTCATGCAGCGTAAAGTTTGGCTCAATGTATACGGTTCTGCTAACTACAACTGGCAGTTTACTTTCGGGGCCTGATGATGACGCCTTGTGGCGTCGAAACTAGTAGCATGTTTTAAAAATAATAAAAGACGTTAGATTCAAATACAGCCACTGGTTTTGTCACCATTATCCAGTAATGGTCGTAATAATCGCCCCTTTTTAAGTCTATTTCCTTACTAATGACTCGTACCGTCGCTAGAATGGTTCCCCATTTGTCTATGCTCTGTTAAATACTTATCTAGATGCCTGCAGCACAATTAGGTGGCATTCAAACTCACATTGGGACGTGGTCATAATGTTTGGGTTCATAAGTTCAAATGGCTCTGAGCATTATGGGACTTAACATGTGTGGTCATCAGTCCCCTAAACTTAGAACCACTTAAACCTAACTAACCTAAGGACATCACACACATCCATGGCTGAGGCAGGATTCGAACCTGCGACCGTAGCAGGGCTCATAAGTATTTGCGCGTGTGTATGTAATCGGAGAGCTCTACAGATTGTAGTAAACGTTGCTACATTGATTCGACGTCCCGAGTTGCCAGACGAACATTGATTTTCCGTAGCCGAACCATTTTGTAAAATCCATCGAATTGCTTTTTCAGTACGAAACTTTTGTTGGCAAACCGACGAGTATGTACAGCTCCCACAAATACTGTTAGAGCGTACATTTACTTACATTGACCCTAAATTTTTATCTAAAGGTGAACTCGTTCTTCATTGGGCGGTTCGCTAAATAAGGTAACTTTATCCTGACCTGCGGCCGCGTGATTATTTTCTCGATCTCCTTCAGAAATACAACGTGTACATGTATTGGGGTGACAAGTCATGGGATAGCGATATGCACATAGACAGGTGGCTGTATCCTTTAAAGAGATTAATATCCACACGACTTTACCGACCTATCCAGTACAAAATTGTAGGATATTAGGAGCCATAGGTGGTAAATCCAAGTTAATTAAAATGCAAACCATGGTCGAAGTGCAGATTGAAGACATTGTTTTTCAGTCAATTTTTCTAGTTGTTGAAGGGTTGACAGAACGGTGCATTTTCGGCATGGACTTCTTAAGGGAAAAGTGTGCTAAAATTGACTTGGTATCTGGAAAGTGTCATTTATATATTAACGGAAAGAACTGTAGTGTGGATTTAATAAAAGTCAAGAGTAGGAACGACAAAGCTTGTCGAAATATACACATCCAAATCCTAAAGGTCAATACTTCACGAAATAGCGACTCGAGTGAACTGTGGTATCAGCAGGTAGAGCAGCATGAAATTGAACAGAAAATATCTGAATGCTCGGAAATCTCACAACAACAGAAGGGTGATCTTAGAAGTGTATTGTTACGCTATGCTCGTGTGTTTGATAAAAGACCCGGGGTCATTAGGACGTATCAGTATAGCATGGATGTCCGGCCCCACGACACTTTCTGTAAGAATACCTATTCTATACCTTGGTCACAAAGAGAGGTAGTGGCTCAAGAAATAAAGAAAATGCTCTCGTGTAATATCATAGAGACTTCATTATCGCCTTATTGCAGTCCACTATTAGCGGTCAAGAAAGCCGATAATTCGGTGAGACTCGTTCTCGACGCAAGGGAAATTAATAAGATTATAGTTCCAGTAACCACCCGAGCTGAAAACCTGGAAAAACAGCTGCAGCGTTTTCATGGGGTGCAATATTTAACTAGTGTAGACCTCCGTAGTTCATATTGGCAAATCCCACTATCACCTGATAGTAGGAAGTATACAGAATTCATATTTGCAGGTAGGTACAACCAGTATTGTGTTCTACCGTTCGGATTGAACGTTAGTGCCGGCGTTTTGATAACTGCGCTCGACACTGTTTTAGGACCTGACCTTCTTGACAAACTCACAGTTTATATAGATGACATATTAATAGCAACACCTACATGGGATGAACATATAGAGCTTTTGGAAAGAATGTTACAGAGGTTTTCAGCGGCAGGTGTCACAGCAAACCTTAGCAAATCGAAATTTGTGAGAAAAGACATAAAATTTCTCGGTCACATAATTTCGCCGGCAGGGATAAGACCCGACCCAGAAAAACTGTTAGCCATAAAAAACTTTCCCGCGCCGTGCACAAAACGACAGCTAAAGGCATTTGTGGCATTGTGTTCTTTCTTTCGCAGGTTCGTGCCGAACCAATTGCTCAATAGCCCTGCATTATTGGGCCTCTTAAAGAATTAAAAATTCTAAAATACTAGAACATCCTGACATGAGCAAAGATTTCTGTATAGCGGCGGATGCTTCATTTTCGGGACTAGGAGCCTGTCTATTTCAGCTGGACATAGGCGCTAGCTCCGACAATGTTAAGATAATTAGTTTTGCTAGCCGTACTTTGTCAGAATGCGAGCGCAGGTATTCCACAACAGAATTGGAAGCCCTTTCTATTTTGTGGGCTATTAAAAAATTCCACTATTATCTATTTGGCAAACATATACGAATCAACAGCGACCATCAGGCATTAAGCTTTTTACTCACTTGTAGGTTGCTACACAATCGCCTTGCGCGGTGGACGTTATTTTTGCAGTCTTATGATTTTGAAATTATATATGTGAATGGCAAGGATAACGTAATCGCCGACGCACTGTCAAGATTACCACAAGGACTACCTGAGTTCGAAGAATTGGTAGGAGAGAACACAGAATTTAAAGTTATGCTCATCAAGGACACAAAATTCAGGAAATATTTTTTGGATATGTGCAATAATATGGCCAAATTACAGGAAGAAGATGACCGGTGGAGAAAAGTTAGATTCCAGTTAAACAATAACCCCCCTTTACCCATAAGACAACATTACAAATTACACAAGGATGTATTATTTTACAGGAGGAACATGTACAGCGATACATGGTGCGTTTGTGTGCCCGAAGCATATGAGAAAAGTTTAATTTGGCATACTCACTACGCTTGGGGACACTACGGTGCCCGCAAGTGCTATAAGAAATTAAATATGTACTGTTACTTTCCCAATATGCTTCGACGCACACAACAAATTTTGAAAACTTGTATTATTTGTCAGAAGGTTAAGCCTGTCAATCTGAACTGCGAGACAGAGTTGTATCCTATTTTACCAAAAAACCCACTAGAGCTAGTATGCATAGATGCTATGGGTCCTTTACCCTCTGCCAGGGGAGGTGTAAAATATATTATTGGAGTATATGATGTATTTTCAAAGTATGTGAAATTATATGCCACGAAAACAACTGCAGCTAAGCCTATTATCAGACGTATGCTAAACGACTATTTCCCGTCTGTTGGGAAACCACAGGCGATCTTAACAGATAACGCAACCAATTTTACGTGCCATGCTTGGAAAAGATTTCTGAAAGAACAACAGGTTAAACAAATACTGATATCCCGGTATAGCCCGCAATCAAACCCTATTGAAAGAATATTCCGTGAATTGAATAGGTTTATGAGGACATACGTAGCCAACAAGCAGTCTAAATGGATTGAATACTTAAACGTTTTTGAACAGGTGGTAAACAATCTCCCAATATACGACACTGCAGTTACGCCGTCAGAACTAATATGCAATAAGAAAGAAAATAATGAATGGGTAAACCCTATCCCATCTTTTCCTAGACAACCCATCGACCTAAATGAAAAAATAAGGCAAGTATTAATCTCTATCACACAACAGGCCCAATGCCGAAAGAAGCATTATGATAAACGGCTACATGGTGTTACCAGATTTACAATCAGAGAAAAGGTGTTACTCAAAACTCACGTGAAATCTTCCTTGCTAGCTAAGAAAAACGCTAAGTGGCAAATGAAATATACTGGTCCATACGTAATCGCACATATTCCGCACGACGGTTGTTATTTACTTGCATACCCTCACAGTGGTAAGATCAAAGGGCTGTATGCACACAGAGACTTAAGAAAATTCTACTATAATTAAGTATCATACTTCATATCTAATAATGCACAAGTATAAAATAAGTTACTGTAAAAAAAGGAACGAGCACGATTAGGATAAAGAAAATACATCTTATGCAGCTAAGTGAATCAGAGCATTTCAATCCCGTGCACAAAAGGTGTCCAACGGGACTATGGTCGACTTTGAACGAAGGTGGAGCTAGCCGCAAGGGCCATTCCATTTCGGAAATCGTTTGACAGTTCCATATTCCGAGATCTACAGTATTAAGTGTGTCCCGAGAATACCAAACTTCTAGTATTACCTCTCACCACAGACAACACCGCGAGCATTGGTGTTTGCGTAGAGTTGTCAGTGATAACTGACAAGCACCACTGCGTGAAATCACCGCAGAAATCAAGTGGGGCTTACGACGAACGTATCCGTTAGGACAGCGCGGCGAAATATGGCGTTAATGGCTATGACAGCAGACGACAGACGCGAGTGCCTTTGGTAAGAGCAGAACATCGCCTACAGTGCTTCACCTGGGCTCGTGACCGTGTCGGTTGGACCATAGACGATTGTAAACCGGGGAAGATCTGATGATAGAGTTCGAGTTTGGCGCAGACCGACCTAAGCCATGGACCCAATGTCAACAAGGCACTGTGCAAGCTGGTGGTAGCTCCACAGTGGTGTGGGCGGTGTTTATAACTGAATGGATTGGGTCCTCTTGAAACGTCTCCTTAGAAAAATTATAAATTACTATGCTGGTAAACTTCTACGTTATTTGATACAGAGACAGCTGAGTAAAACTGAATGTACTCAGACATTTCTCTCTTTACTTATTCTGATCATCACTAAACTCACACACAATACTTTTAGCGCAACGCAATCTGACTTTCTATAATCCCTACAAAAGAATGGCCCTGACTAACAATAACCTATACCTTTCATGAATCACCAACCTCAAAAAAATCTTCGTTACTCGAACTACTGCAATACAGCGAGCGCCAATACTGCCAGCTAAATAAAAGATTGTAACTACGGAAGGCATTAACTACTGATAGGCATAGTTAGCAAATGAAAGGTTTTTATAGACAACAAACAATATATTTACCTTAATAATGTTCAAAAGTCATCATATATAGATCAGTTGATGATATCCAGTCTTACAATTTTCTCCTTCTGACGCATACACGTCCATATCGTCCGCTCTCAAAACTCTCGCATCTCTCTCCCCACATCAATCACTGCTGGCGGCTCACCTCCAACTGCGTAACGGTACGCGCTGTTTACATCCAACTGCCCAACACTACAATAGCGAATATTCTAACAATGCCAACCAGCCACAGACTGCACACAGCACAGTCAGTGATTTTCATGCAGAGCGCCACGTGCCGTTACCAACATATAAACATAAACAGCCTACTTGCACTCTGAACTGGCCTTGACTGGAAATGGCTATGTTCGGCCGCTTAGACACCATTTCCAGCCATTCATGGACTTCATGTTCCCAAACAACGATGAAAATTTGATTGATGATACTGCGCCTCGTTCTGATTCAAAAATGGTTCAAATGGCTCTGAGCACTATGGGACTTAACATCTATGGTCATCAGTCCCCTAGAACTTAGAACTACTTAAACCTAACTAACCTAAGGACATCACACAACACCCAGTCATCACGAGGCAGAGAAAATCCCTGACCCCGCCGGGAATCGAACCCAGGAACCCGGGCACGGGAAGCCCTTGTCCTGGGCCACAATTGTTCGCGATTGGTTTGAAGATGATTCTGGCCAATTCGAGCGAATGGTTTGGCCACTCCAATTGTCCGAAATGAATCCCGTCGAACAATTATCGGACATAATCGAGAGGTCAGCTCGTGCACAAAATACTGCACCGACAACGCTTTCCCAATTATGGACGGCTATAGAGGCAGCATGGCTCAATATTTCTGCAGCGGGCTCCACTTACTTGTTGAGTCCATGCCACGTCGGGCTGCTGCACTACGCCGGCAAAAGGACATTAGGAGGTATTCCTTAACTTTTGTCACCTCACTGCCTGTAGAACAGTTAAAGGAAACAGGGTGTTAAGAAATCGCTGCTATTGCGCTTGGAGTGGCTCTCAACGTCATAACTTAATCCACCACATGACTACAAAACATAAAACAACACTAACATTTTATTTTTCATTCTACTGGGATCTGGCGTGGGTAGCATTCACCTGCTTGCATGTTACAAAAGCGGCGCATCTGAAGACTAAACAAGAATCTAAAGAACACCCAGCAATAAAAGAGATATATTCAGTACTGTATGCCGTTTTACCTAGGAAGGCTAAATAAAATCTTTTTTGCCGGAATTCTAGGCTGCGACGTCAGCAGCTTTCAACCAAGTGTATTTTCACGTCTCATGAGGAGACGGCGTAAAACTGAGAAGACCTAACGTGTAAAAATATTCGCTAACAACCGAAGTTAACTTAAAGTCCGTTGTAGGAGGGGTGGGAGTGTGCAACGACAGTGACACATCAGCATCTCTCTGTAATACCTGGAGGAATTTCTATCACAATTGGCAAAACCTATTACTTGCAATCTAGAAAAAATTTACTCGGGCTGTAAGATAACCCTGTCACCCCTATTGCTGAGGTTTTGGGGGGAAAACTTGTCACATAAAACCTTAAATCAGGAATGTCTGGGGCAATTTTACCCATATTTCGTATGCATACGACATTATTTGCGCAACAATGCTGTGGGAGTAAGGTATTCACATTACTGCCAGAGGTGGTTGGGGCTATGAGAAGGAGTGAAATGTAGAAACGGCCTGCTGGTATTTCTTTCGTCTACTTAGCTGCCTTCCATACTTTAGAAGTATGAAGCGCTTATGGCTTTCATTTGTATCATTCAGTGCATCAATCTTATCGTGTTTCGGGGAAGAGGTCATGCCACACGGCTCAATACCACAAATACATTTAACGTGCGGCATCAACATTTCTTTTTCCTGAAACGACAGTCAGTTACATGCAGAATTACGAATATTTTCAGAATTCATATGCAACTGCAGAACGAAATTCACTAGAAAAACTGATGAAATGCGTGTACAGATGTGTACTAAGCCTTTAGAAATAGTCGTGTTTATAAACAATTCAAAATTACGAATTTAATTGTGTTCGGAGTCAGTCCTGCCACAATATCAACATTGTGTCCGCCCGCCGTAGCTGAGTGACTCAGATTCGAATCCCGGCCTCGGCACAAATTTAGAAAAACACCACTGACACCAATTCTGTGTGATACCTTCTCGTCAACGGCAAGTGTACTACAAGACAGAAACTGCATCGCATCGCACCGGTGGTCTCACCCCTGTGCCTCAAGTGCAATGTCGATGATACAGATTCACATCGTTTTGAGTGTGGGCCAGCAGCAGCTGTCTGGACACTCGTACTGAAGATTGTGGCTTTCTACCTCCGAGTACCACCAGATCACTTTTCTCCTACCATGATGATATATCCCGACACGACCTACTTTCCACCGGCTAAGTGGCACGCCATCACAGGGATCAGTGGCATGGCTGTCAACTACCCCTTCCGGGACGACATCGTGGATCCGGCAGACTTTTGGACACGCCTCCAAGTACGTCACCACACCCTTCGCCGACATCGACACTATCGGGCCACTTTCGCGAACTATTTGCAGAGTATTTTCACCAACCCGGCTCAAAGCTGAAATCTCAACGAACCGTGCAGCCAATACTGTACGATGCCACGTTTCCCTTTAATGGTCAATGATAGAATGCATTTTGTTCTGATGGCGCGCCAAAGTTGAGTATTCCTACTTTATTTCACTTCTCTTTTCTCCTCTTTTAAGTTTTTTTTCCTTACATATGTTTATCCTTTGCACGCATAGCTCTCTATCTGCAGCTTATTTGTTTTCTTTCTCCTATGTCCACCCCCTCCCCCCCCCCCCCCAAAAAAATTGGGTTGCTGCTGATGGCAAGACTGTATACTCATTTATGTTAAAAATTAAAAAAATAAAAAAAGAAGCCCTGAGCGGAAATATAGGTACCTTTTATGTTACACGTTTTCAAAGGATATTGTGTTATTTTATGAAGAACGTCGTCTTTTATTTTCATACACAAGAGGTTTTTATTTGTTTTCTCATTACCTGCAACGTAAAAAAAATAATTATATAAAAAGTAAGAAAACAAGTTGGTAGAGCACTTGCCTGCAAAAACTAAACAAAAAGTGGTCAACGCGACAAAATGTCAATCCTAAGAGCCCGGGTTTGATTCCCGGCTGCGTTGTTGATTTTCTCATTGCACAAAAACGTGTAATCAGAATAATTGCTGGAGCCCACCCACGGTCATCCTGCAGACATCTATTTAAGGATCTAGGGATCCTCACAGTAACCTCACAGTATATATATATATTCCCTTATGAAATTTTTTGATAATAATCCAACCCAATTCAAAAGTAATAGCAGTGTGCATACCTATAACACCAGGAGAAAGGATGATCTTCACTATGCAGGGTTAAATCTGACTTTGGCATAGAAAGGGGTAAATTATGCTGCCACAAAAGTCTTTGGGCACCTACCAAACAGCATCAAAAGCCTGACAGATAGCCAACTAACATTTAAAAATAAATTAAAAGAATTTCTAGATGACAACTCCTTCTACTCATTGGCTGAATTTTTAGATATAAACTAAGAAAAAAAAAACTTAATCATTAGTGTCATGCAATATTTTGTGTAATGTAATTTCTTGTACAGACATCTTTTATTAACCTGACACGTTCCACATCATTACGAAGTGTCGTATTCATGATCTATGGAACAAGTATTAATCTAATCTAATCTAATCTAATCAGGGACTGAGCGCAAGTCGCCGAAGTGGCGTCAAATCGAAAGACTTGCACCCGGCGAACGGCCTACCCGACGGGAGGCCCTAGTCACACATCGAGATCGACATTGTGTTGCGAAGCTTTAATTTTTCTAAATCGGTAAGTATAGAAAAAAAAATCTCCCAAACATCAGTTGACATACTGAGAGCGAAATAAAAGCGGGAACAGAATAAATGTGTATGTAACGCAGGCCAGATTACGTGTCGTGTCGGTAGACGGGTACACAGATTGAGAGACAGTGTCTGTTAAGTGCCTGCTTTGACGACGTTCTCGGCTGCGGGAATTGACAGTGAAGTGGCCGCTGTGTGCAGGAGGGTCCTCTGCTGGAAGACAATGAGGCACAGTGGTTACCGCGGGGAGCTCTTCACGGCTGCAGAAACGCGAGCAGCGGGGCGCTGATTAACCCGGCCTAACTGCGGCTTTAATGGCGCGACGGGAACGCCCACCTACTTCTGGAGAGTCGTAGCTGCTTCCCCTGCCCGCCTCTGCCTTTTGGGGCTTAGGTCTTTCATTAACACCGCTGTGTCCCTTTCCAGTCGGTACCGCTATCCACTCTTAACGACACCGCGAGTTTTGCAGTTTTTTGTGGGTTGTTAGGTCTCAGTTAATACCTTACTTCCTCACAGCTGGAAAGTAGCCCATAAAGTGATGAAAGATCTTACTATCACGGAGAAGGATACGGCCAACATAAATCCAATATCACAAGGAGATTGGGAGACACATTGCAAGGGCTTACGGTACAGTGAAAAATGGGTAGTAGTAGACAATATCACAGACGAACCTTACTCGCGTAACCTTTTGGCATATAAAGAACTTGAAGAAACTTTATCAAGATTAAAGAATAGAAAGGTGGCCAGGAATGATGGAATGAATCTTTGAGTTTATAAAATATGGTGGTACAGATAAGAACGCTCCATCTACTTAATACGGGCATTTACCTAGTGTATCGATGCCTGCAGTATTCATCACTATTTTAAAAAAAGATAAACGGAATAATTGTGATAAGTATAGATGCATAAGCTTGATAAACACAGCCTCTATGATGTACGCTAAAATGACTGGCAAGGTACTTCAAGCGATAAGCGAAACAAGTCGCTTAGAACAACATAATGATTACAGGAAGAGAAAGGGATGCACAGGCGCGAATTTAATCCTAAAACGCATGCAACCTTTTTTAGATTACACGAAAGCCTTCAGTCCTGCAAACAGGCAGATACCACGGAGCATACTAGGGAAACAAAGTTACCGCAAACAAGTCATAAAGGTTGCGAGAGATATATACACAAACACTAAAATAATGACAACAAGAGCAAGAAGTTAAAATATGGCACCTGTGAGTCAAGATGTCTGACAATGGTGCATTTTATCACCGCAGTTATTTAATTTATACGTTAATGACGTCTTAAGAAAATGGAAACAAGAAATACATAGTGAGTTGCAAATATCATAGTATGAAACCATGAACAGCAGACGTTCAGTTTATTGTACTTGACGATGAAACTAAATTACAATATGCCATACATCAGTTGCACCTGTTGCGCAACGTATACAATGTGAAAATCTCAGTTAGTAACACAAAGGTAATGACATTTAAAGGAATTAACCAATGATTGTGTAGGTGTTAGAAAATTAACGTTGCATGGAGATAGGGAAGGGAATGGACCATAAGAGACTCGCAGCAAGGTTATTGACAGCGAGATTCAAACCCAGTGAATGTTCCTCTCTTACATTTCAAACAAAGGGACTTACGGTAGTCAGTATCGTTTTAGACACAACAGAGAAGTGAACCGGCAATGGGAAGGATAGGCGAAAGCCGAGCCTGAAGTGAGAGAATGGTTGATCACACAATGAATGTCTCCCCACTAGTTTTTTAAACGGAGGGACCATTCTCGGGACTGCATGTTGGTAGATACTGAATATAAAATTAATGATGTGTTTGATGACGAACAGTTCGATTTTTGGAAAGATAAAGGTACCGAGAGGCAACTCTGACGTTGCGGTTGATAATAGCAGCAAGGCTAGAGAAAAATCAAGACACGTTTCTAGGATTTGTCGACCTGGAAATAGCCTTCGGCAATGAAAAATGGTACAAGATGTTCGAAATTCAGAGAAAAATAGTGGTAAGTTGTAGGAAGAGACGGGTAATATGACAATATGTACAAGACCCGAGAGGGAACAGTAAGAGTGGACGATCAAGAACGAAGTGCTTAGATTAAAAAGGGTGTAAGACAGCGATATAGTCTTTCGGCCCTACTGTTCAATCTGCACGGCAAAGAAGCAATTATGTGAATAACGGAAAAATTCAGGAGTGGACTTAAAATTCGAGGTGAAAGGACATAAATGATACGAATCACTGACGACATTGATATCATGAGAGAAAATAAAGAAGAATTACATGATCTGCTGAATGGAATGAAAAAACTAACGAGTACAGAAAATGGACTTACAGTGAATCGAAGAAAGACGAAAGTAATAAGAAGCAGCAGGAGTGAGAAAAGCAAGAAACTTAACATCAGGATTGACAGTCATGAAGTAGATTAAGTAAAGGAATTCTACTACCTAGGCAGCAAAATATCGAATGACATCTTATGAAAATGGAAACAAGAAATGCATAGTGAGTTGCAAATATCACAGTATGAAACCAAGAACAGCAGACGATCAGTTTATTGTATTTGAAGATGAAAGTAAATTACAATATGCCATACATCAGTTGCACCTGTTGCGCAAAGTATACAATGTGAAAATCTCAGTTAATAACACAAGGGTAATAACATTTAAAGGAGTTAACCAATCGTATCGAAAATTGTTATCAATAATAGTCACTGAATGAGTTAACACTTTTGAAACTTTTGAATACTTTGGAAGCCACATAATTAACTATAGAGATAGAGGTAACAAGTTTCTTAAAATTCAATATATGTATGGTACTATTAACCCTAGTAATACCAACGCATTACCGACTACGCTTACTACTAAGGGTGGGAGGGGGGGGGGTGACTTTACGCCCACTACAAAAAAAAGAAATACAAAAGAAACAAATACCGTCAATTGTGTTTACGTTTAACGTTTACTAACAACATCAATTCGGAATAGGTACTAATTACAAGCATGGTACAGAACATGGAAATATCTTTTAGTACAATCTTAGCAACACGCATTTTCCGGAATATGTGTATAGAGGGTAGGGGTACTTCACGGCCACAACAAAAAAATTAAAAAGGCGCAGATGTCGTTAATTGTTGTTGACCATTATTCACAATATACTTTTTGGATATAAATAGATGCATAAGAAGGGTCCTGAACTTGAAAATATGAATATGACAAATGTTGATAAACGTCGCATTCACTACTATAAAGTAATACTTCAATTTTTAGGTTGCGTGTTAAATAACATTTACAACAATTAAGGAATCTGGTATAAGGCCCCTACAAAACACAAAATATGTTATTGAAAATTTTAAAACGTAAGTCAATTGAATAGATAACAATATTTTCAAAAGATGGGCATAAAGTACCGCTTCCAACCTACCCCGCTCCCTCCCTCCGTTGCGCGGATTAATAGAAAATTACAGCACGGAGATAGAGAAAAGAAGTTTAATAAAACTATGGCGTGATGTCTATGCTGTCCGGGGAGAGAAACCTCGGTTCTGACAAAGAGTAATATAATCAAATGAAAGTGTGCCCATGCGAAGACCGCTTGGCCTCGAACAAAATTTGAACGTGCTTTTCCTAACTGCCATCGCCATTTTGGGATTGGTAACAGAAGTGCTTTATGAAAGCCACGTAACTATCCAGATACCACTGTCTGATAGTCCAACCCTCTCACAACACGTTGATATTTTCAGAGATTCGAGGTTAGTCGATAAGCGGAGATATCCATGTTAACTATGTACTTGCTTACTACAGATGTAATCGACTGCTGATTTTAGTCATTCAGTTTGTAATTTTGACAGCTAAGATCGGAATTTAAGTGCCATCACCTCTTTGTTTATAGAAGCTAGATGTAATGGTTGTCGTGGCCTTGCCAATGTGACCACGAATCGTCCCGGGAAAGTTTATGATGTAGACTACTTCAAAATCGCTTGATACGGGCAAGTCATCAGGTCCAGATTGTATACCGATTAGGTTCCTTTCAGATTACGCTGATACTATAGCTCCCTACCCAGCACTCATATACAACCGCTAGCTCACCGATAGGTCTGTACCTACAGATTGGAAAATTGCGCAGGTCGCACCAGTGTTCAAGAAGGGTAGTACGAGTAATCCATTTAACTACAGACCTATATCATTGACGTCGGTTTGCAGTAGGGTTTTGAAGCATGTACTGTATTCAAACATTATGAATCACCTCGAAGGGAACGATCTATTGACACGTAATTAGCATGGCTTCAGAAAACATCGCTCTTGCGCAACGCAGCTAGCTCTTTATTCGCACGAAGTAATGGCCGCTATCGACAGGGGATCTCAAGTTGATTCCGTATTTCTAGATTTCCGGAAAGCTTTTGACACCGTTTCTCACAAGCGACTTCTAATCAAGCTGCGGAGCTATGGGGTATCGTCTCAGTTGTGCGACTGGATTCGTGATTTCCAGTCAGGAAGGTCGCAGTTCGTAGTAATAGACGGCAAATCATCGAGTAAAACTGAAGTGATATCAGGTGTTCCCCAGGGAAGCGTCCTGGGACCTCTGCTGTTCCTGATCTATATAAATGACCTGGGTGATAATCTGAGCAGTTCTCTTAGATTGTTCGCAGATGATGCTGTAATTTACCGTCTAGTAAGGTCATCCGAAGACCAGTATCAGTTGCAAAGCGATTTAGAAAAGATTGCTGTATGGTGTGTCAGGTGGCAGTTGACGATAAATAACGAAAAGTGTGAGATGATCCACATGAGTTCCAAAAGAAATCCGTTGGAATGCTGTAATTTACCGTCTAGTAAGGTCATCCGAAGACCAGTATCAGTTGCAAAGCGATTTAGAAAAGATTGCTGTATGGTGTGTCAGGTGGCAGTTGACGATAAATAACGAAAAGTGTGAGATGATCCACATGAGTTCCAAAAGAAATCCGTTGGAATTCGATTACTCGATAAATAGTACAATTCTCAAGGCTGTCAATTCAACTAAGTACCTGGGTGTTAAAATTACGAACAACTTCAGTTGGAAGGACCACATAGATAATATTGTCGGGAAGGCGAGCCAAAGGTTGCGTTTCATTGGCAGGACACTTAGAAGATGCAACAAGTCCACTAAAGAGACAGCTTACACTACACTCGTTCGTCCTCTGTTAGAATATTGCTGCGCGGTGTAGGATCCTTACCAGGTGGGATTGACGGAGGACATCGAAAGGGTGCAAAAAAGGGCAGCTCGTTTTGTATTATCACGTTATATGGGAGAGAGTGTGGCAGATATGATACACGAGTTGGGATGGAAGTCATTACAGCATAGACGTTTTTCGTCGCGGCGAGACCTTTTTACGAAATTTCAGTCATCAACTATCTCTTCCGAATGCGAAAATATTTTGTTGAGCCCAGCCTACATAGGTAGGAATGATCATCAAAATAAAATAAGATAAATCAGAGCTCGAACAGAAAGGTTTAGGTGTTCGTTTTTCCCACTCGCTGTTCGGGAGTGGAATAGTAGAGAGATAGTAAGATTGTGGTTCGATGAACCCTCTGCCAAGCACTTAAATGTGAATTGCAGAGTAGTCATGTAGATGTAGATGTAGAACTATGCAACAATGTAATTGTGATGGTACTACTGGATCGCTTGCAAGGCGATCTACGACCTAGAAGATGTTCACCATGTCTCACTACATAAAAGAACGTTTACTATAAAAATAATCAATAGAATGTTCACGCAGTGGCTGACACTGCATGGAATTCCAGTGTACCGTCAGGGTCACTGAGCGGGCACGTGAATGGTAGGCAAGTTGCCACCTCAGTCAAGGTGTGGCCTGACATTCCATAAACAAATAATATAATACGTTGAATTACATACTTCAATATATTAATCACCATAGCCAGCACAATAACAATTCGGTTACCTGTACGTTTAATGTCGCCAGTAGTATCAGAAGCATGCCAACATTGGGTAGTCACCTCTGTACTACCTGGATGAAGAGTACTGCTCCCGGAGCATGTGTACATATTATGCCTTCTCTATAGATGCCTGCGTCAGCAGCGATTAGGTTAGGCAAAAGGTTGAATTGTACCCCCTGGTTCGTGTCATATAACTTGACTGAATTCATCACTTGCGCGTCATGTTTGATGGGCCGTTACCGAGTATGCCACGTTAAATTCACCATGGAAAGACTGTACTAAAACCTCTGGTGAGACGAGAGATCAGACTACATGTTTCATTTCGTTTATGCCCTTGGCTGCTATTTTAGTTTCCTTTGTACTGGTTCATGAGTGGCTGTCGTTAAGTGATCCTGCAGGTGTTAGAAAATTAACGTTGCATGGAAATAGAGAAGGGAATGAGCCATAAGAGATTCACAGTAAGGTTGTTGCCTGCGAGATTCAAACTCAGTGAATGTTCCCTTCTTACATTTCAAACAGAGGGACTTTCGGAAGTCAGTGTCGTTTTAGACACGACAGAGAAGTGAACCGGCAATGGGAAGGATAGGCGAAAGCTAAGCCTGAAGCGAGAGAGCGGTTGATCACCCAATGAATCTCTGCCCACTAGTTTTTTAAACGGAGGGACCATTCTCGGGGCTGCATAGTGGTAGATACTGAATATAAAATTAATGATGTGTTTGATGACGAACCGTTTGACTTTACGAAAGATAAAGGCACCGAGAGGCAACACTGACGCGGTTGATAATGGAAGCAAGGCTAAAAAAAATCAAGACACGTTCATAGTATTTGTCGACCTGGAAATAGCCTTCGGCAATGTAAAATGGTGCAAGATGTTCGAAATTCAGATAAAAATAGGGGTAAGCTATAGGGAGAGACGGGTAATATACAATATGTACAACAGCCGAGAGGGAACAGTAAGAGCGGACGATCAAGAACGAAGTGCTTAGATTAAAAAGGGTGTAAGACAGCGATATAGTCTTTCGGCCCTACTGTTCAATCTGTAAAGCGAAGAAGCAATTATGTGAATAAAGGAATTATTCAGCATTGGAATTAAAAGTCAAGGTGAAAGGACATCAATGACACGATTCACTAACGATATTGATCTCCTGAGAGAAAATAAAGAATTAGATGATCTGCTGAATGGAATGAAAAAAAGTAATGAGTACAGAAAATGCGTTGACAATGAATCTAAGAAAGACGAAAGTAATAAGAAGAGGCAGGAGTGAGAACAGCGAGAAACTTAACATCAGGACTGACAGTCATGAAGTAGATTAAGTAAAGGATTTCTACTACCTATGCAGCAAAATATCAAATGACGGACGGAGTAAGGAGGACATCAAATGCAGACTAGCAGTGGCAAAAAAAAAGCATTCCTGGCGAAGAGCAGTCTACTAGTATCAAACATAGGTCTTAATTTGAAGAAGAAATTTCTGAGAATGCACATCTGGAGGACAGCATGGTTTGTGGGAAAACCAGAAGAGAATCGAAGCATCTGAGATTGTAATAGATTCAGCAAATAATTGAGGACGTAAGTTTGTAAGTGCTAGAGATTGGCACAGGAGAGGAATTCGTGGCAGGCCGCATCAAACTGATGACTCGAAAAAAAAAAAATACATTGACATATCAGAAGACCTGCTCGGACAAGAATTTAAAAGTTATAACAAGAACGAGAGATTCTGGTTGGTCATTTTTAAACTCAACGTATCTCTCGCACCATCCCTAAGGTCTTTCCGCCAGCGGAGGTGTTTCCAATCATTTCAGAACTGAGTCAGTCAGCGGACGTGGTCTTCTGCGGATTTCTGTCTGATCTCTGGAGAAACGTATCAGACTGTGTTGGTTTTGTAACGTTTTCTACTGTCTTTACTTTAGGGACGCGTGTTACATTGTTATCACCTTTCACAATGATTTTTGAATTAAATAAGTCTTCCGTAGACTCTCATTTCCGCGTTAGGTAGTGCTATTTCCTGCTTAGTCAACTATGTTAGTAGTGAGCGATAATGAATAGAAAGGCATATTTATTCATTTGTAGCTGTGAATAATGCCAGAGAGTAATACATTACTGGCCATTAAAATTGCTACACCAAGAAGAAATGCAGATGATAAACGGGTATTCATTGGACAAATATATTATATTAGAACTGACATGTGATTACATTTTCACGCAATTTCGGTGCACAGATCCTGAGCAATCAGTACACAGAACAACCGCCTATGCCTTTGATACGCCTGGACATTAAGTCAAACATAAATTGGATGGCGTTTACAGGTATAGCTGCCCATGCAGCTTCAACTCGATACCACAGTTCATCAAGAGTAGTGAATGGCATATTCTGACGAGCCAGTTGCTCAGCCACCATTGACCAGACGTTTTCAGTTGAGAATGTGCTGGCTAGAGCACCAGTCGAACACTTTCTGTATCGAGAAAGGCCCGTACAGGACCTGCATTATCCTGCTGAAATTTAGGGTTTCGCAAGGATCGAATGAAGGGTAGAGACACGGGTCGTAACACATCTGAAATGTAACTAATGTCCATTGTTCAAAGTGCCGTCAGTGCGAACAAGAGGTGACCGAAACGTGTAACCAATAGCACCCCATACCATCACGGCGGGTGATACGCCATACGCCAGTATGGCGATGACGAGTACACGCTTCCAATGTGCGTTAACCGCGATGTCGCCAAACATGGATGCGACCATCATGATGTTAACAGAACCTAGATTCATCTGAAAAAATGACTTTTTGCTATTCGTGCACCCAGGTTCGTCGTTGAGTAAACCGTCGCAGACGCTCCTGTCTGTGATGCAGCGTCAAGGGTAATCGGAGCCATGGTCTCCGAGCTGATAGGCCATGCTGCTGCAAACGTCATCGAACAGTTCGTGCACATAGTTGTTGTCTTGCAAACGTCCCCATCTGATGACTCACCGCGTGGCTGCACGATCCGTTACAGACATGCGGATAAGATGCCTGTCATCTCGACTGCTAGTGATACGAGGCCGTTGGGATCGAACACGGCGTTCCGTATTGCCCTCCTGAACCCACCGATTCCGTATTCTGCCAACAGCCATTGGATCTCGACCAACACGAGCAGCAATGTCGCGATACTATAAAACGCAATCGCGATAGGCTACAATCCGACTTTATCAAAGTCGGAAACGTGGTGGTACGCATTTCTCCTCCTTACACAAGGCATCACAGCAACGTTTTACCAAGCAACGCAGGTCACCTGCTGTTTGTGTTTGAGAAATCGGTTTGAAACTTTCCTCGTGTCAGCACGCTGTCGGTGTCGCCACCGGCGCCATCCTTGTGTGAATGCACTGAAAAGCTAATCATTTGCATATCACAGAATCTTCTTCCTGTCGGTTAAATTTCGCGTCTGTAGCACGTCATCGTTGTGGTGTAGCAATTTTAATGACCAGCAGTGTAGTTGATTATGTCTCAAGACAGCCTCTCGCCCGCCTAAATGTCAGAGCTCCAGTAATGTTGTCGTTGTTGTGTTGTGCCGCAGATCACGGAGGCGCTGTCGTTCCTGCACTACTCGGGACACGTGCTGCACCGCAACGTCTGCCCCTCCAGCATCCTCGTCACCAAGAAGGGCACCTGGAAGCTGGGCGGCCTCGAGTTCACCGGTGAGTACCGCCCACTTGTCTTCCGCTCCGAGGCCGCGTCTCGACGGCGGGTGACGGGTCGTCTCAACTTCAGCACAGAGGCCGATGGTGCCTCTGCCTTCCACTTACAGTCATTTGTTTGCCGACTTGCCTGCGAAGGTTTCGGGATTAATGAACAATGGGATACAACCCGTCGGTTTTGAGCAATGACGTCGGAAGTTACCGGAGAGGATGTACTGCACAGATTTAACAGCAAAGACGAATGTTGAGATACAAAGGAATGCAGGAGACAGAAAACAGATGGTATACATCTATCACGTACATTTATACACTCCTGGAAATTGAAATAAGAACACCGTGAATTCATTGTCCCAGGAAGGGGAAACTTTATTGACACATTCCTGGGATCAGATACATCACATGATCACACTGACAGAACAACAGGCACATAGACATAGACACAGGCAACAGAGCATGCACAATGTCGGCACTAGTACAGTGTATATCCACCTTTCGCAGCAATGCAGGCTGCTATTCTCCCATGGAGACGATCGTAGAGATGCTGGATGTAGTCCTGTGGAACGGCTTGCCATGCCATTTCCACCTGGCGCCTCAGTTGGACCAGCGTTCGTGCTGGACGTGCAGACCGCGTGAGACGACGCTTCATCCAGTCCCAAACATGCTCAACAGAGGACAGATCCGGAGATCTTGCTGGCCAGGGTAGTTGACTTACACCTTCTAGAGCACGTTGGGTGGCACAGGATACATGCGGACGTGCATTGTCCTGTTGGAACAGCCAGTTCCCTTGCCGGTCTAGGAATGGTACAACGATGGGTTCGATGACGGTTTGGATGTACCGTGCACTATTCAGTGTCCCCTCGGCGATCACCAGAGGTGTACGGCCAGTGTAGGAGATCGCTCCCCACACCATGATGCCGGGTGTTGGCCCTGTGTGCCTCGGTCGTATGCAGTCCTGATTGTGGCGCTCACCTGCACAGCGCCAAACACGCATACGACCATCATTGGCACCAAGGTAGAAGCGACTCTCATCGCTGAAGACGACACGTCTCCATTCGTCCCTCCATTCACGCCTGTCGCGACACCACTGGAGGCGGGCTGCACGATGTTGGGGCGTGAGCGGAAGACGGCCTAACGGTGTGCGGGACCGTAGCCCAGCTTCATGGAGACGGTTGCGAATGGTCCTCGCCGATACCCCAGGAGCAACAGTGTCCCTAATTTTCTGGGAAGTGGCGGTGCGGTCCCCTACGGCACTGCGTAGGATCCTACGGTCTTGGCGTGCATCGGTGCGTCGCTGCGGTCCGGTCCCAGGTCGACGGGCACGTGCACCTTCCGCCGACCACTGGCGACAACATCGATGTACTGTGGAGACCTCACGCCCCACGTGTTGAGCAATTCGGCGGTACGTCCACCCGGCCTCCGGCATGCCCACTATACGCCCTCGCTCAAAGTCCGTCAACTGCACATACGGTTCACGTCCACGCTGTCGCGGCATGCTACGAGTGTTAAAGACTGCGATGGAGCTCCGTATGCCACGGCAAACTGGCTGACACTGACGGCGGCGGTGCACAAATGCTGCGCAGCTAACGCCATTCGACGGCCAACACCGCGGTTCCTGGTGTGTCCGCTGTGCCGTGCGTGTGATCATTGCTTGTACAGCCCTCTCGCAGTGTCCAGAGCAAGTATGGTGGGTCTGACACACCGGTGTCAATGTGTTCTTTTTTCCATTTCCAGGAGTGTATTTCCAATATACTGCTAACTATATCGCTACTTTGAGTCCTAGTATCGTATTTTTCAACTGACCTATATAGCTCAACTGAAGAATGGGATACTGGTGCTTAGAAACGTTAGCATAGAATACGTCAGTTGACATACATGAATTGTATCCCGAACTTCAGTTGATCTGTGTAGGTTAACTGCAGCGCGGGATACAAATTTAACGTATGCCCACTTCTTCACCTTTGCGAGCACTAGTATCCTATTCTTCAGTTCACCTACATACGAGGGTAATCCCAAAAGTAAGGCCTCTTATTTTTTTGTAAGTGCATAGACCTGTTTATTTCTACAATGGTTCCCAGCTTGAACATTTTCCTATTTTTTGACATAATCCCCATTTCTGTCGAGGCATTTTTGTAGACGCTGTGGCAGTTTTTGTATGTCCTTGTCATACCAGCTCGCCGCCATGTCGTTTAGAAACTTATGAAGCTCTTCTTTCACCTCGTCGTCGGAGCTGAATAGCTTTCCGGCCAAATGTTCTTTTAACCTAGGGAATAGGTGATAGTCACTGGGCGCCAAGTCAAGACTATAGGGTGGGTGGGTGATTATGTTCCACTGAAACTGTAGCAGGAAAGCAACGGTTTGGCGAGCGATGTGTGGGCGAGCGTTGTCACGCAGAATGTGTACGCCCTTGTTCACCATTCCTCTCCTCCGGTTCTGATTTACCCGTTTTCAGAGTCTCACAGTACCTTTCTGAGTTAATTGTGGTCCCAGTGGACATAAAGTCGACCAACAATACCCCTTTCCGATCTCAAAACCGGTTGTCATGACCCTACCGGCAGACTGTGTTTGTTTGAATTTCCGCGGCTTTGGCGACAGATGATGCCACCACTGGCGTGATTGTTGTTTGGTCTCAGGTGTAAAGTAGTGGTATGCCCAGGTTTCGTAACCCGCGACAAGTGAGTCCAGAAAGATGTCCTGTTCGGCTGCAGGGCGGTGAAGAAATGCGCGGGAAGCATCAACTCCTTGCCGCATATGGTCCTCAGTCAGCATGCGTGGCACCCATCTTGCGTACATCAACCGGTAGTTCAATGTTTCCGTTAAAATTCTGTGAGCGATGCTTCGGGAAACCTCATGAACCAACATGCAGAGTTCATCCAGGGTGATCCGCCGATCTTCACGCATGCTTTTCTCAAACTTCAACACTGTCTCCTCCCGCTCCTTTGTTCGTCGTGAATTTCGGTCCGACCAGCTACAACTCTCTGCACCACTTACGAACATTTTTCACAACCATGCACGACTCACCATACACTCCCGTCAGCTGGCGATGGATTTCAATCAGCGCAGTGCCCTTTGCGTTCAAATACCGTATAACTGCGCGCAATTCGCCCTTGGCGGTAACATCCAACGGGAGCTCCATTCTCAACGGCTGCCAAGCCAGGACTGAGCGCCTCAATGCGGCGTGCGCATGTTTACACCCAGCGGGTGAAGCACTCTTCATAACAGCGTGACCAACTGCCACACAAACAGAGTTCTGTACATACAAAAAAATTGGAGACCTTACTTTTGGGATTACCCTCCTAGTTCAACTGAAGTACGAGATACAAATTTTACAAGTGTTGCTTTTTTCGCCTTCGCTACTACTAGCATCCTGTTCTTCGACTGCACCAGTATCGGCTGAAAAATGTCGTAGTAATACTGGTCCTAGAGAAGGCGTAGTACAGTTGACGAACTCTGCTTCAAGTCTTCCACAGTCATAGGTATAGATAAATCCACACCTACAAACGAAAATCAAAAACTAAGAATTGCCTAGGACGAAAAACAATTCTTCTATAATATCTCAAATTCACTAAGAATGAACTCAAGTACCGAACGAATTGCAACGAACAGATGATTCGATTAATACAAGTGACAAAAGCCGTGCACAGTGTCTCGCCTTGTCTTTCAAATACACATTCATTTATTTGAGCTTGGGATGATGACGCGTCGCCGCAGAAGATAACCGATTTATTATCTATGGCTCGCAAATATAGACATCAGTATCTGTGAGTAAAATATGACGTCATTGGCCAAAAGCAACAGGTTGTAACGCATTCTGCAGTTGTCGCAAGGTTTACGCGCCGTATCACTCCGAGGAGACGAACGGTGCTACACACTGGGTTTTACCCACTGACAGCCCGCCCATTTGTGTGGAACTAAAGAACCAATTTAAAAAAAATGCACCACCCGCATCACCATCACACCATTATTGGCATCAGTGATTCTGTTTTAACTGCACTATAAAACAATTTAAAATGTTCCAAAAACCATAAAAATCCTTCACCAGAGAGTGTTTTAAGAAAGGTTGTTTACTTTCATCTGGTTTCCATATATTTCAATATTTCTGTCAAATATGTAGAACCATTTCTGAAAATTGATTACATCCGCTGCTAGCCCGCCTGTTCGTGCGCAATCGAAATACGAATGATACTGGGAAAATATGTTGTTGTTGTTGTTGTTGTGGTCTTCAGTCCTGAAACTGGTTTGATGCAGCTCTCCATGCTACTCTATCCTATGCAAGTTCCTTCATCTCCCAGTACCTCTTGCAGCCTACATCCTTCCGAATCTGCTTAGTGTATTCATCTCTTCGTCTCCGTCTACGCTTTTCACCCTCCACGCTGCCCTCCAGTACTAAATTGGTTATTCCTTGATGCCTCAGAATATGTCCTACCAACCGATCCCTTCTTCTAGTCAACATGTGCCACAAACTCCTGCCCAATTCTATTCAATACATCCTTGTTAGTTATGTGATCTACCCACTTCATCTTCAGCATTCTTCTGTAGCACCACATTTCGAAAGCTTCTATTCTCTTCTTGTCTAAACTATTTATCGTTCATGTTTCGCTTCCTTACATGGCCACACTCCATACAAATACTGTCAGAAACGACTTCCTGACACTTAAACATATACTCGATGTTAACAAATTTTTCTTCTTCAGAAACCCTTTCCTTGCTATTGCCAGTCTACATTTTATATCCTCTCTACTTTGACCATCATCAGTTATTTTGCTCCCCAAATAGCAAAACTCCTTTACTACTTTAAGTGTCTCATTTCCTAATCTAATTCCCTCAGTATCACCCGACTTAATTCGACTACATTCCATTATCCTCGTTTTGCTTTTGTTGATGTTCATCTTATACCCTCCTTTCAAGACACTGTCCATTTCGTTCAACTGCTCTGACAGAATTACAATGCCATCGGCGAACCTCAAAGTTTTTATTTCTTCTCCATGGATTTTAATCCCTACTTCAAATCTTTCTTTTGTTTCCTTTACTGCTTGCTCAATATACAGATTTAATAGCATCGGGGAGAGGCTACAACCCTGTCTCACTCAATTTCCAACCACTGCTTCCCTTTCATGCCCCTCGACTCTTATAACTGCCATCTGGTTTCTGTACAAATTGTAAATAGCCTTTCACTCCCTGTATTTTACCCCTGCCACCTTCAGAATTTGAAAGAGAGTATTCCAGTCAACATTGCCAAAATCTTTCTCTAAGTCTACAAATGCTAGAAACATAGGTTTGTCTTTCCTTAATTTAGTTTCTAAGACAAGTCGTAGGGTCAGTATTGCCTCACGTGTTCCAATATTTCTACGCAATCCAAACTGATCTTCCCCGAGATCGGCTTCTACCAGTTTTTCCATTCGTCTGTAAAGAATTCGCGTTAGTATTTTGCAGCTGTGCCTTATTAAACTGATTGTGCGGTAATTTTCACGTCAACACCTACTTTCTTTGGGATTGGAATTATTATATTCTTCTTGAAGTATGAGGGAATTTCGCCTGTCTCATACGTCTTGCTCACCTGTAAAGCTACAATAATTACGAAGTGTGGCCTGAAAATTAATTTCCAGAAGACGGGATATCTATATTGTGAAGATCACTAGAATAACTTGGGGACCGGTGGATATCAAATTAAAGGGTGTAAAGAGTTTAAGTATCTCGGTAGTATTCTATCACGTGATGTAAGATAGGACAGAGATATCTAACAGCGGACCTGGCAGAGAAGGGCGTCTATTCAAAAATTAAACTCTGTAATTTAGTCCTCAAAGATGTGTTGAAAGTGTAAAATGCGACTATACAAAACCAGCGTCGAATAAATAATAAGTTATGAAAGTCAGTGTTGGCAACACACGAAAATAAATATCGAGTAATTTCGTGGGAAATAATATCTAGATATGGCCATTCAATAACTTTATTTTTCTGTGGTTCATTTTTGTCTGTGGTTAAAGCTATTTAATCTATGGGACTGACATGTGTTTAATTGGTTTTATTTCTGAATAATGTGTCCACTAAGTTTTTAGGATAACCATTACTTATAGCCACATTTCGGGAAAGATCTATTTCTTTCTCAATTATTTATTTTTTTAGCGGTTAATATCAACACTACAGTATTATACTCCAGCTGCAGAAACAATAACAACGTTTATTGTGACACATACCACGGAAATCAGAACCGTTTTTGCAATAAGGAATTTCCAAAATTAACTGTGAAGAGAGCCCAAAAAGGAAAACTTAGTACATGATGTAAGAACACACGACAGTAAGGGACAATAACCAATCCACATTTGCTGCACACTTGAAAGACACCAATTACAAAATAAACACCTAATACAGATGGATCACTTCGAATATTGCATAAGTTACAGAAACAAAAAAATCATGGATGTAATGGACAAAATTGTAATTTATATCCAGCTAAAAGATCAGTCGGACAGAGTTGTAAATAGGCAAAAAGACCTGCGAAATGGGAAATTCCTAAACAATTTTTGCAGTTTTACGACGAAGCATTACAGAACCATAGAATGTAAAATGATTGCTATACTCATTAACAAATATGATTGTGATGCAAAAGATCACGCTACCGTAAAGCAGTTTTTACTCGAGTCCCGTAATTTTCACTACTGTTTCACTAGAGTACTACGATTGATTTTATATATGACATCTTTGTATCAACTAGTCAAAAATGACGTCCTCCCACAGCTAAAGAACAAATATTTACAAGTTATTTTAAAGAAATTGCATACAGTCATATTTACACCAATAATTAAATATAATTGAGAACGAAAGCATATGCAGGTTAATTAACAAATTTCTGTAAAATTAATTATTATCTTCCTAGTGTTAAGTACATTAAAATACGCATCGTTTATATAAGAGCTTTGCAACAACTGCTCCTAAAGTAGCGTAAAATCTCTGTAATGTATTTTTGAGTCTATCATGGAGTCAGAGGAGCAACGACGTACATGGCATAATTCACTACTAAAAATCATCCATGAAGTAAGCCATAATTCTCCTGGCATAACTACAGATATTACTTGTTCGCAAATCAAAAACAAAAGTGTCTGAAATTAATGCAATGTATAATGCTACCGTTTTAGACACTTGAAAATGGCATAAGGCCGAAATTGTAAAATCACACATGAAATAAAGAGAATGGCAGCCGAAAGCATCACGAAATCATTCAAAAAATTCATCGAAGCCGCAGACCCTATCGCACTGAAAATTACAATATCCTTTTAAGAAACGAGCGGGCCGGGTGTTCGTCCCTTGGTCGGCCTGGAACGCAGGAGGTCAGCCACAGAGTGTCTGGAGACGAGAAGTAGTCCTCCTCTGGAGGCAGATACCGTTATGCCACTGCAAGTCCCTGGACTGTAATACACTCCTGGAAATGGAAAAAAGAACACATTGACACCGGTGTGTCAGACCCACCATACTTGCTCCGGACACTGCGAGGGGGCTGTACAAGCAATGATCACACGCACGGCACAGCGGACACACCAGGAACCGCGGTGTTGGCCGTCGAATGGCGCTAGCTGCTCAGCATTTGTGCACCGCCGCCGTCAGTGTCAGCCAGTTTGCCATGGCATACGGATCTCCATCGCAGTCTTTAACACTGGTAGCATGCCGCGACAGCGTGGACGTGAACCGTATGTGCAGTTGACGGACTTTGAGCGAGGGCGTATAGTGGGCATGCGGGAGGCCGGGTGGGCGTACCGCCGAATTGCTCAACACGTGGGGCGTGAGGTCTCCACAGTACATCGATGTTGTCGCCAGTGGTCGGCGGAAGGTGCACGTGCCCGTCGACCTGGGACCGGATGCACGGATGCACGCCAAGACCGTAGGATCCTACTCAGTGCCGTAGGGGACCGCACCGCCACTTCCCAGCAAATTAGGGACACTGTTGCTCCTGCGCTATGCGCGAGGACCATTCGCAACCGTCTCCATGAAGCTGGGCTACGGTCCCGCACACCGTTAGGCCGTCTTCCGCTCACTCCCCAACATCGTGCAGCCCTCCTCCAGTGTTGTCGCGACAGGCGTGAATGGAGGGACGAATGGAGACGTGTGGTCTTCAGCGATGAGAGTCGCTTCTGCCTTGGTGCCAATGATGGTCGTATGGGTGTTCGGCGCCTTGCAAGTGAGCGCCACAATCAGGACTGCATACGACCGACGCACACAGGGCCAACACCCGGCATCATGGTGTGGGGAGCGATCTCCTACACTGGCCGTACACCTCTGGTGATCGTCGAAGGGACACTGAATAGTGCACGGTACATCCAAACCGTCATCGAACCCATCGTTCTACCTGGCCAGCAAGATCTCCGGGTCTGTCCCCCATTGAGCATGTTTGGGACTGGATGAAGCGTCGTCTCACGCGGTCTGCACGTCCAGCACGAACGCAGGTCCAACTGAGGCGCCAGGTGGAAATGGCATGGCAAGCCGTTCAACAGGACTACATCCAGCATCTCTACGATCGTCTCCATGGGAGAATAGCAGCCTGCATTGCTGCGAAAGGTGGATATCACTGTACTAGTGCCGACATTGTGCATGCTCTGTTGGCTGTGTCTATGTGCCTGTGGTTCTGTCAGTGTGATCATGTGATGTATCTGACCCCAGGAATGTGTCAATAAAGTTTCCCCTTCCTGGGACAATGAATTCACGGTGTTCTTATTTCAATTTCCAGGAGTGTATTTCGTTACGAAATCACTTCCCTGTTCACAGATTCAAGAATGGTCCACCATGGCATTGCTCCACCGCTCAGAGAAAATTAGTTGTCTTTCTCTCCAGATCTTGTCATCCAGTCTGTGCTATACAGGCAGTTTTACCGGACGCTGTCCTTAGATGTGATGCGTTCTACAAATGAGTGGAACACGGACGGCAGCCGAAGCCAGTCTCCTTCGTGTAAGAGGTGTTCTGTAAGCCAAGAATGGGAAATTTATACGGGGTTCCCCTGCAGTCATATAACTAAAGCGAAGTTCTCGCTGGCCACAGTTTCTGTAAAAGTGGGGAGTTAGGTTTAGAGGGGGAGAATTTTAGGGAATTCTCGTGAGAAAGCCTCTCACTGTCCACACGTTATGGCGGGAACTCTTTTTTATGCCACCCTCACGGCTGTCCTCAGTCAGTATTGACTGGTGCGGTCGGGCAAACCCTGTCTGAGTTCTGAGTAAGTGTTACATTTTGCATTTGCGCTACTCACTTTCTGAGCAGCTCACAATACAAGGGATTGCTTCACAACTTGAGTTGCCTGATTAATTGTATTATTGCGCAAGTCTTGGACTCTGTTACTTTCCATTTGTGAGCTGCATAGCTCCCAATCCGTCTTCCAGATAAACGAGTCTTCCTGTACGTACATAAACAAACTGAATAACAATCGATTTTTGTGTTCAGTGTTTCAGACGGCTGTGTGAAACTCTGGGAATGTGAAATGTTACGCTGACCCAGAAAACTAATTAAGAGTTGAACACGCCTTTAACATCTAATCTATAATTTACTGTGCACAACTTTAATAGAGACCACCAATTATTTATGAGGGAACAACTGGGTGACGGATGAAAATATTGCTCAATTTGAGTATTTTTTTCTCCCTACTGGAATGTAGTAGTCAGATGGGGTTTGCAACAATGAATAAACCATACATTGAAGCTTTTATTAGTATTTTCGTACTGAAAAATATTAATATGTTCACTGCGTAATTGGGATATTCCCGGGGCAACACTGAAAAGAAGTAGATCGATGACTGTCGCTGTAACTCCATTTGTGGTCATCTGAAACGTGAAATTACCATATTACACTGCTCCTTATAGATGTAATTTTAGTTCACCGTAGGGATTTTTTTTTAAATGGGTGAAACTATAGATATTTGAAATAAAGAACATTTTTCGAACGCTCATTTTTGGTGGAAAGAAAATACGAAATATCGACATAAAAAAATTTTGCTAGAGTGAATTGAAGAGAACTGTTTGTTGCAAGGGAGACAATAAATCCTTTAGAATCGGAGGAAAATTGTTGCGTGGGCAACGACAGCCATGCCGAAAAAGAATGTTTTGAGAAAAACGCGTTAAAAGTTTGCCAAGTATTTATCATATAAAAAAGAGGGACAGAGCTTAAAACTTATGCGATATCATCGATGTCTGGTAAATAATACCTATCGCCCCAGCTAGTGGATGACCGCTTTCTGCTACTTTGATCTGATAAGCTCTCGTTTTGCTCTTCAAAGCCCATTTCGTCGCTGAGTGCATCGCCGTTGGCTTTTCTGTCTTCACAGAAACGTCGCATTTCATCGCCTTTCCGGTTCATTTTTTGGCGATTTGAATGTGAAAAATACGAGACAAATCTGATTTTCACTTTACGCCCAACAATAAAAACATTCGTCTCTGAATGACGCCGGCTGATGCTAACTCAGCCATGAAACAGCTGACTGAGCGTCTACCAGAGTGCCAACACGAGAAAACTGAAAGTCTACTACGTATTCGAGACACTGATAAACACTTGCACCATTAGAAGCAGCCCTTGACATTTAATAGTTTTTTCATAATGCACGGCTACAGTCATAATATGTTTCTTTAAAGTCAGTACCCCATTAGACTGCTGTTTATTATTGTATGAAACAAAACAGTAGGCTCTGCCATAAATATTGATTCTTAGACAATGTGTCTAATAGTGGATTTTATATATGACAGTATGCCATCTTAGGCATTGTATAACACTTAAAACAGTTGATAGTGGCACTTCGAAGCCGAAATCATGTTTGTATAAGTGTATATGTAACACTGTAAATAAACAAGAGTCTAATGACGGTACTGACTTTAAAGGAGCCCTAAATATCTCACGGACGCAACGAAGGGGGCGTGACCATAGAACCGGTTCTCTGATGCCAATGCGTGCTGTGCACGTTCGGCTTCATACGCTCACAGAATCGTTACTTTTTGGAGTTAGCTCATAATATTTTGGCAAATAATTCTTCAATGTATATACATTCGAAAAGGTCGATTTTTTTTCTACCGATACTCTGTCCTTCCCCGTTAAGGCTCTAGCTGTAGATCCTTAAGTGGACGTTCGCACAGATAAATTATTTAATATGAATGGAAGGTGTTTAAAAGAATCTTTTGACTGACATGGGAATTTGTTGAATTAAAAATATAATTATTGCAGGCAGGTCATGAATGAATATGAGAAGTTTCACGTACTCTTTATGCAAACAGTAACTAGTGGACTTTGTTGATTTGCAGCGGTACTTGAACCAATAAGAAATGTGGCTTACTGACGCTAGAGGTGGCCTGAAGGTTATCTTAGAATCTTGTTAACTCTCACGAAAAACAGTGTCTGACACTCATACATTCACTACAGCAATGTTGAACCTGAGACAGCTGATGACACTGTTTCCCACAGGTGCAGACCGAGAAATGCTGTGTGTTGCCAGTGCTGCTAATAATGCTACCTGTAATTATTCACCTTCAGTCGAGGAGAAGGCTGCTGTCTTGCGAATGGCTCTGTGACAGGGTGGCACTACCGTTGTAACAACTCTGGACTCTGCTTCTCTACCAGGAGGCATGCCGCTGTCCCTCTGCAATGTACACGGCTAATATGCGC